>NW_024038821.1:1057500-2257500 GCF_016077235.1 Cyprinodon tularosa
GTGCACCAGTGCACAAAGCAAGGTCCATAAAGACATGGATGACAGAGTCTGGTGTGGATGAACTTGACTGGCCTGCACAGAGTCCTGACCTCAACCCGATAGAACACCTTTGGGATGAATTAGAGCGGAGACTGAGAGCCAGGCCTTCTCGTCCAACATCAGTGTGCGACCTCACAAATGCGCTTCTGGAAGAATGGTCAAAAATTCCCATAAACACACTCCTAAACCTTGTGGACAGCCTTCCCAGAAGAGTTGAAGCTGTTCTAGCTGCAAAGGGTGGACCGACGTCATATTGAACCCTATGGATTAGGAACGGGATGTCACTTAAGCTCATATGTGAGTCAAGGCAGGTGAGCAAATACTTTTGGCAATATAGTGTATTCTTGGGTGTTTTTATCTGTGTGTTTTGGGTCATTGTCCTGTTGCAAGACCCATGACCTACGACTGAGACCAAGCTTTCTGACAAAGAGCAGCACAGTTCTCTTTACAATCCCTTGATAGTCTTGATATTTCATTGTAGCCTTCAAAAATTGAAGACATCCTGTGCCAGAGGAAACAAAGCAGCCCCAGAACACAACAGAGCCTCCTCAATGTTTCACAATAGGGACAGTGTTCTTTCCTTTATATGCTTCATTTTTTTACCTGTGATAATAGCCTCTGCAAAAAAAATATTATTTGTTCGTCTCATCTGTCCATAGGACACTCTGATAGAAGCCTTGTGGATTGTCAGCATATAGTTTGGGAAATTCCAGTCTGGCCTTTTACTGATTAGCTTTCAACAATGGTGTTGTCCTTGGTCATCTTCCACTTTGGCTCAAACAATGATGGATGGTACCATCCGACACTGATGTTCCTTGAGCTTAAAGTTCACTTTTAGTCTCTAAAAGCTTTTCTGGGCTTTTCTGTTACCAGGCATATTATACTTGTCTTGGATTTGTCATCAATGTTCCACCTTTGACCACGTCAAGGGAAATTGGCTACGGTCGTTAATAAGGGCAGCTGCAGTCACAGAAACACCAAGCTGGTTTGAGATGGACTTATGTTTGTCATTAACTTTCTTGTCTATAATTTTCTTTCTAATCTCCTGAGACAACTCTGTCCCTCGCTTCCTCTGGACCATGTTGGGTGTGGTACACACCATGTCACCGAACAGCACATTCTCAAGCCCACTGACTGATTACAAGATTGTCGACACCTGTGATTCTAATTAGTGGACACACCTTGATTTAACATGTTCCTTTGGTCACATTTTCTCAGTTTGTTCAAGGGACACCAACAGTCTTGTCTAGGCCTCTTTCATTATTATATTATTTTTTTTAAATCACTCCATTGCAGAATGGTTGAAAAGCAATGACTTTCATTTGTTGTTTTGTCTGATGTTGTGACCATTATGGGTTTTTCTACCTGTGCACGCCTTATTTCTACAAAGTATTGACTACAGATTTATACAATTCATGCTCATCTTTAAAATATCTAGTTACCAAAATCTCTGTAAATCTTTTTTTTATTTTATTATTTACTAAAATTGACTTAAAATCCTAATGAAATGCCTGGAAGTTTTGTGGTTTTAATACAACAAAATGAGGAAAAGATCAATGAATTAAATCTTTGTAAGAGATACAATGTATTGAAGTATATTCAATTTCCTCTTGGGAATTGTTAGAAATTGGTCCGTTGTCAGGTCAGATTATGGAAATGAAATGAATGCAGAGAGTTATACATAATTTTCAGCTACCATTTATGTTGATGTTTTGACCACATAAGCTACTTGGATTCCTCTATACTCTCTCTTTCTCCTGTTGCCATTAGAAATCAATCAAATTCACTCAGGCATACTTATCAAATTACTTCCTGAATATTCCTAATCAGTCCGGTTCTGGTTAATATTTGTCGAAAAATGTGGGGTTTTATATATGTTGAAGTCCATCCTGAGTCAGTAGGGATACCACATTCCTTTCAGATTAAACTAAACAAGGTGAAATAGTTGCCCATTTTTCCCCCGGTGTGGAGCAGAACAGGTAGTGCCTTGTGCCGGTGCTGCGGCCGCGCTCTCATTTACTCACGTCGTTACAAGCTGAACCCAAACACGAGGAACGCTCAACACTCCATATTTCCTCTTAATATAGAAAAAGGCTCAAAGTCCAAACCGAGGGGAAAAAATGATGTTCAGCTTTCCTGTGGTCTGAGAATGCTGTATCAGCTCTGCTCAAAGCTGTCTGCTGATCGAATAACAGGAATCAAACGTAAATAAAGAGGCAAAAGGAAGGACATGACACAGGACAGAGCGAGGTGAAGCGGGTCGAGTTTCATTAGAGTGAACCAGTTCCAAGACAGACCAATTTTCAAAGTGTTAGGTAGTTACTTCCTCTCTGAGGGCTTATATCGGATAACTGTAATTCGCCCAGCATGATGCTGCTACCGAGGATGAGGGTCTGATCCTATAAAGTGTTGAAATAGCACAGCATTAAAAGCTTTGCTGGTTAACACAACAGCTCTGAATGACCTGGCAACATATGGAAGCTGAGTCTGAGTTTGAAAAGTCATCCAAAACATACCAATCTGAGTTTTATTTCAAAATGCAATCATCAAGGATTGAACTGATTTATGAAGCAACACATGAAACTGATAAAAAATTATAAAAGGTTAGCACGTAGAGGGTTTAGAAAACGAGTCCATTGTCAACACTTTTAACAGCCAAAACAGTCAACTGGCAGGTCACCGTATCATAAGTATCATGTAATTACTCACATAGCAGGTGACCACTGGATAAAACAAGAAATAATACACACTTCCTTGTGAAAATGTGTGCCGAATTGTAGGTTTGTTGTTGCAGTCTTCATATTACAGGGATTAGTGTAATCTCATTTGTTTTAACAACTTCTCCTTCCTTATTTTGACAGAAGGCAGACGATTATCCATGAACTAATAGCTCCTGGTTTAGTAGGAAAACAAAATCCAATCATTTGCAGGTTATTTACTATACATTAAATTACATGTAAAAGCACTTCTCACAAGCTTTTGTTGGCAGACTTAATTTAAGGTATTAACTACGCCCGTATAAGATTCTCATGAAATGATAACCTTGAGGAAAAAGAACTGTTTCATTGTATTCACACAAAACTTCACAGGGTCCCATTGCTTTTATATAAAACAGGAAAAATACATTTATTATTGTAGCTGCTTAAGTCATGTAACATACTTATTTTTATAGTGGTAATAATGTTATCTATTACACGTGGTTGTGGTTATCATTATTTCAGTTTGTGCAAATATCTTTCTAAGTTGTTATTGCTTCAAATATGATTGATTTTTCAATAGGGGTTGTATAGCTTATTAGTTAATCTGCCAACTGTAGTCAACTGCAATCTGTAACTTAACCTTACAAAGAGTCATAGGTGGCATTTTTTTATTATAGCTATGGCTGTTTATGATCCAAATACATAAAACTATAATTAAATTTGATTTTAAAAATAGGTTTTGGTAAATAGGAATCTATTTTAATTGTGTTTTAACAATTAAGTTAAAACTGTGTTTTATACAATCTGTAAATGGAACAGAATCTGGGTTTGGCTATTCTGTTTCCTGTATGCTATGCTTCCTTTTGGGGTGGCATCCAGCCCGGCTGTGGATCAGGTGCCTCAGACACAGGGGCTTATCCTTAATAGAGTCATTCGTGATTTTGATAACAAACTCTGGGGCATTTTTTTTTTTTTACACTTCCACCCTTATCTCTTTGCATGTTTTCAGTCTTATTGCTATAGATAAAAGCAACTTGGAGCGCAAAATATTAATATAAGAGAGATCCTGAGTCATTAAGGGAGTTTGGTAGTTTCCACAGCATACGTTTTAATGTTGCTGCATATATATAATTACAGATTACGTGGTCTTTCTTATATAGGCAAGGATCTGTTTGTCAGTTAGCTGAACAGTATTGCCCAGTAATGTGTGGGAGGGACAGGGCTGTGTTAATCTATGAATCTATGATCCATAAAGTCGAGGAAAACTCTGAGCGGTTCTAAACATTCTCAAGCATCTCTTTACAAGAACTTTAAACACTAGGAGCATGATGACAGAACGTTTTGTTTTTTCTCAACTGTGTTGAAAATGTGGCTTTTTTAAACCTCCGTGTAGCTTGAAAACCGGCCAATGCCTTCTCCTAACTTTTGTATTCTTCTGCAGCATTCAGTGCATCACAGAGGCTGGAAATTACAGATAGGTCCCTAAAAAAGTGGGAATAGCTTGTTGCAGCCCATTAAAATCACAGGTTATTGTGTTTCCATCACACTCTCATTCAGACCGTAATAACTACCTGCAGCTTATTTTTGGCCATAATCAGCCCACCATTCGCTGCTTTCACATTTCACTGACATTACAGACCAGTTAATCTGTCATTGAATAAATCCAAATGACATTAACACTCTGAACCTTTCTGATTACCCTGAGGAATAAACCTTGGCTAATAAGCTCTAATATAGTCTGCAAACACAAACAGCAGCGTTTTACTTCATCGGTATGACCCTGCTGGGATTAAATAACAAGTTTGCCTCAGAGGTACAATTAAGAGACGCTAAATAGAGTTCCTTTGAGCTCGGAGTTGAGGGAAGAGTCTCCGCTGCACAGTAGCAGCCAGTGAAGCGCTGCCGTTTTTTCCCCCCTCTGGCATTTTCAAATTACCTATTGATGAGTGGGCTTCACATCGCTCCCCGGCTGGGATGGGGGAGGGAGGATGTCTGGTTCACTTTTAAGATGTCTCCAAGAAGCAGACCTGTGGTTAGATCTAAAGCAATACTTATGCAACAGAAGCTTGCCTTTCTGAAATACATATACGGTTTCCTTTGCAAATTATCCGAGATTTACTTCAGAAGGGAAAGTTTTCCGCCTGGAGTTTTCGGATATTTACCCTTTTTGCTTTTGATGGTGTTGACTCGGCTCCTCAGTTAAAAGTTTTTTTTTTGTTTTATTATTCTTTACTGCTCCTGCACAACTTTATTGAACGATAATTGCTCCCATGACTTAATTGTCTATACGTAATTAGGTTTGTAAGAGAGAAAATAGGCAGTTAAATGTTCCCCAGAGAGGCAGTGGTGGTTGAGTGGGTGCCACACGTGTTGTCGATTATTCTGCCCCTCTCCTTCTGATTTGCCAGAATGAGAAGATATCATAAAAAAAATGAATTTTGAGCAATTAAATAAGAAGTGCCTGACTTAAACTGCCAAGACAAATTTTAATGATCCAGCTCTTTTCTTAATTAGAAATCTCTGCCAGCTTGGTTTATTATTGGGGACGAAAAATTGCTCTGTAATTAAAAGTGTCCCAGATAAGCACCAGTGTGCAGACAGAGTGTAAATTAAGGCCTCAATGAAAACAGGAGGATGGTGGATAGAGAACAAAACAGAAGAGTTTAAAAATATGATCTTATTTGAATGGATTAAAGGAAACCTGCTACAAATGAATTAAATTATTATTTTAAAATGCCAAATCAAACTAAATTTAAAACACAAAAGGAAGTGTTAAAGCCTACTGTTATTTTTTTTTTCAGGTATGATTTACCACTTTTTGATAATCACATTTTAACCAATTCTCACTTTAAGCATCTTTCCATTAAGTGCGTCGACCTAAACCTACACAAATCACCTTCCCTTTCTGCTCTTGCTCTAATGCGTTTCCTGCTCCTCTTCTCTTGTCCGCTCTTGCCCCAAGCTCCTGCGACTCACTGAGAGGTCAGTGGGGGTTAATGTGTTTTAATATGAGGTGGCAATTGTCGGAAGGCCCACGCTGTTTTTTTTTTCTCTCTCTCTCTCTCTGCGTTTTCTGCAGTCTTCTTCTGCGTGGAGCATCTGTGGCTGACCACGGAGCGACTTCTGCAAAACATCCTTAAAGCGTTTTATTTGGACAAGATGAGCGTATCTATGGAGCGGAGCAGAGAGCCAGCGGGAGATGGCCTTGATCTGGGAGGAAATGTTAATTTTCAATAATTTTATGATATGGAGCAATGGATATTGCAAGATTATTTATAATGTTTCAGGAAAGAATTAAGCAGATCTAAAATAAAGGGTCCTTAAGAAGCACATGTTGGTCTTCACAGGTTCATCTCTACTGTTTAGAAGACTGAGGATCATTTTTATCTTTTGCACAGGTCAATTTCAATATAGAGAAACAAGAATAAGCATTAACAAAATGGAGAAATTGTTTAAAAAAAAACAATAAATCAGAATGCATGGATTGTTTTTAAACTTCAGTAAATGTTGACTTACTCAGTATGAATTTCTGTCAGCCGATTAAATCTGCTCTGGTGGCAGAGGAAATCTAAACAGATTAATTGATGACAGCAGTGCGACCGAGCAGTTTTAGGAAGCAATTACAGATTGCTCTTGGCAAACTAATCAATACTGTATTCCCGAAAGAGAGACATAAACTCACACACAACCCAGTATTCCCTACATCTTGTTCCAATGCTCAACTGTAAACTCGCTTGAACAGTGTCTGTTTACGTCTGTCAAAAATATCACCCCTGCTTTTGTTTTTGGTTCTGCAGCGGAATCTCTCTCTAAATCTAAGGGTATGTTGCACAAACATGTCGTCTCCTTATTTCAGGAATATTTGTAAACATTCTGTATAAGTAAAGAGTTGAATATCTGAGCGCAGAGAGTTCCCCTTTCTTGGTGATTTAGGTCCTGTCAAAAAGCCTTGGTGACGGTTGGAGTCTCTCCTCTAGCAAAGATGATTCAATTGATGGCAGTGAGCTGATTTTAATGCCGACCTGGAATCCTTCAATCTGGTCCAAGGTCTTCATCAACATCCACATATGAGCAGCTGACATCCCCGAGTCCTTTCTGTGACCCGAACCCTCAACCGACCCAGTTCCAGAAGAGCATCAGCGACTGGCGAAATGGTACTCACCCCAGAAGAAGTTCTGCTGACATGGTGTCACTGTGCTGAAGAGGCTGTTAGATGCCATGGCTGCCTCTGGTTCCAGCAAGCCCCAACTTTGTTCCTCTGTGGTTTCTGTGACCCTCGACACGTCCTAAACCAAGAGCGCCCAGCGTGTCATGAAGGGGGAAAAAAATGGAAAAGCCATCCACAAAACATGCTTCTACGTATCAACTATTTGGATGACCACAAGTAACGACCAGGTTTGGTTTTATAGAAAAAAAAAATTGCAGAGGCAAATATCGCTTTTGCGGATAGATCAGATGGTGTCGGACTCGCTTGCTTGGCCAATGTGGTTGGAACGTACTTACTTGCTTAGCGCCGTCCTTGTGACTGGTGCTGGCCCGTGACGATTAACCATTTACACTCCAGGTCGCCCTCAGACACCAACCCCGAGCCGCACGTCTGTGGTTCTGTGGTTGTTGGGGAGGCGAGCAAAGCCCTCACACAACCCAAAAGGCACCAGCTTTAAAACTCGTCTCTTTCCTGCCCTCCATGCGGCGTCACTGGAGACCCTGGGTCACATGCCCGCCAACGTCATCACGGTACAGCAGCTGAGTAGGACAGCCTACCGTTGTGGCTTTTCCTTCCTTTGCTCTCCTTCTGAGTTTTCTCTCCCCTCCTTCTCCCACCAGGCGTGATCCAGCAGCGTTTTCCAGGCTCTCTTGGGATTGGGTTCTAACGCTCCCGTGAGTCAGGAAGCTTCAGTGGGGGCAGCTTGTTCAACCGCCCATACTCCTCTCGGCATATGGGCAGCAGTTCTCTTCTGCCTTGCTCTCCCTTCACTCATTCAACCCCCCCTCTCCTCTTTCTGTCTATGTCTCTCTCTGTGACTCCGCTGCTCCTTCCCTCAACTCCTTTAACAGGCTGCCGTGCTGCTCCTGTCTGCCTTTGAGCAGGGAGAGCTGAGCTTGGTAAGATTTGAGGGTGTGAGTGAAGAGCGAAAGGCTGGCTGGCTGACTGGTGGTGTGTGGCTGGGTGTGTTTGTCTGTGTGAGCGTGTGCAGCAGAAAGAGAGAAAAAACTGGATGGAAAGCGGAGGTGTTGTGACACCCGGCTCAAGAAGACTTGCTTGAGTTGGCTCGTTTCTTCTGTATGGCACATCAGCATGGAACAGAGAGTAGTCATGTTATTGCATCACGCTCTAATAGCTGCGTTTGTGCATGTGCATCCAAGCCTATGCTCTGACCTGTCACTGGCTTCAAATGAAGAGAAAGACGGCTGCGATTCCTGTAAGAGGCCATACATCATGGCCACCTGTCCTCCTGCTGAGATGGCTTCGAACAGTCTAGTGAATGATACGAGACATGAACACCTACTCTGATGCAGACACCATGCAAAAAAAAACCAACAAAAAGTGCAGACGATCAGCGATTAATCATAGACTAAATCGTACTAGGCTCATGCCGTACACATGCTTGAACACCACAGGGACGGTTAGCTTTTTGATCAGAGATCACAGGTGTTTGTTATGGCGGTTTAAAAACGGGAGACGAGGTGTTGCAGCACGAGCAAAGATATGATAGGAATGAAGATTATTTTGATAAAGTGTTAAAGCGTCTCATCTTGTCACCAGGCATAAAACATTGTGAGAGTAGATTAAAAGGTTTCAGGAGAATGCGCTTTTATTGGTGTGCTGATTCTATGGCAATTAGAGGAACAGTCATAGCCCTTGTAATTTTCTCTACTTTGTCATGTTACAACTGCAAATTTTGATGCATTTGAGGGAATTTAATTTCATAGACCAACACAAAGTAACGCATAATTGTTTAGTGGAGGTAAAAATAATGCATCTTTCTCAAGATGCTCTACACAATATTTCCACAACCCCTTTTTCTCAGATGCCCCTTAATAAAATCCATTGCAGCCAGTTGCCTTTAGGATATAATGTCAGAGTAAATCCAGATGCTCTGTGAAGGCCTTGGAGGTTTGTTACAGGTCGTTAACAAAAAATTACCCGAGGAACACAACTGACTGGTTAAAAATAAGGTGGTGGTCAAGTTTAAAGCTGGGTTGGGTTATAAAATACTATCTCAAATTTTGTACTGTGCTTTTACAAAGCACTGTTCAATCCATCTTTATTTAGAATAGCTGCCATGGGGCCCTTTGTAGCTTCGGTTGAGCTGTGCACTCCATACATCTGGTCTTTATGGAAGAGTGGCAAGAAGAAAATCAATGCTCACAGAAAGTCATGAGGACTAATGTTTAAAGGTCACCGCGGGTCATGTAGAGGACATGGAAAAGATCAGTAAGAATGTCCCCAGGTCAAAATAGACCAATATGAATCTTTGAGGGCTACTTGCTTAATGCAATGTGTGGCAGAAAATTAGTATTGCCTATCAACCTAAACCAGAGGTGTTCAAAGTGTGCTCGTGGGGACATTTACGGCAGATTCAGCCAGCCTATCACTGGCTCCTATTTAAAAAAAAGGTGTAATTGTGGCCTGTCAGAACATGTGATTGATGTAGATGGAAGATTTTTTTATTCTATGTTCTTTCAGGCAAATTAAAAACTTGCAATGGAAAATGTGGTCAACAATGACAAATATTTGTCTTTTAATAAAAAAGGCTTTCTGGTTTCTTTTTAATTCTTTGTATTTCTATTTGGTTTTATAGTGTCTTTAACAGACTTTCTTTCAATAAGCACAACATCCTTTCCATAGTTGAATCTATAATGATTATCATATCCTTTCCTGACAGAAATTTGACTACTGGATTTATTTAACGAGAAGATTGTTAGTCTACAGTTGAGCAAAATTTTTTTTAGACATATATTTTAATTTAATTTGAGTTTTTTCCCCCTCTTTAGCACTTTTGACTTGTTTTTTTACTGTCCAAATAATAGATTGTTTGGACACAGTTTCAACAAACAGACCATAACCATGGTAAAGCATGGCAGAGGCAGCATCAGGCTAAGGGTAAGCTTATGAGAATTGGATAGAGTTATGGATAGATAACAGTCTTGAGAAATACAATTTTTAAAATATTTTTAAGACTTAAGTCTGGAGTTGAGATTTACCTACAATTATTTTAGCATGCAGCCCAATAATTGTAGGTTTCCTTTCACCTTACATTTATACAATACTATATAAGTAACTTCTACGTAAAATGGCAAAAAACTACAAAGACGTGTGTTTTTTAAGTCACAAAATGGAATAAAGAATATGTTAGGATATTAAAACTTTTTCAAGGTATAGTTTGTAAATATTGTAGCAAAAGCAAACAACACCGAAGGATATCAGCAGTAACAGCTTTGTCTTCCCTTTTCTTTAAGATTTTATTATATCAACACTAAGATTTTTATTAGTTTGAAGATAGAAAACAGAGTAGTTCTCATAAACATGTATCCTTCTTATTAATTAAAGACACTTAAGTGTAAATTTGTACTAATACTAAGCTATATTGAATGTTTACATATATATATATCCTTTAAGCCACAGAAGCTCCACAGTGCAGTGAAATAAACCCTTATTCAGACTCTGAGTTTAAGCCATTTCTTATGAGCAAACAAATGTCTGGGGAAACTTGTTTTATACAGATAATTAATTTTAAATGGGTAATTACATTTGTGGTAGTGAATGCAGATATTTAGATTTCTTCAAGAAATACCCAAAAATGACCTGTTTTCAGCAAGTCCAGTATTGATAGTTCAAATATGCCTTTAGTTAATTTTTATATTAGATGTGGAAGTCACTGAAGTTGCATCAAATGACTTAACTACTGTCTATACAAAAATGTTTTGCAAAAACATTCTTAGGTATTTTTACACATTATGCGGATGCAAATATAAGAAAATTTGAATACTTAGAAAATAGTGGGAAGAGAAAATTTTTGTTATATTTCACTTTGAAATAACTAAGAAATTGTGCGGTTTTAAACATTTTTAACTTTCCATTATAATGTTACTCTGGTTTAAAGTCTTTCTAATGTGATGCCAGAAAAACTGGCAGAGTCACAAAATTTCTCTGGCCTTTAAAATCATAAAGTAGAACACCTGTTTCCAGAAAACCATATAGAATCATAGCGTGAAAACTATAGAAGCACCACACATCCATCTTACCAACGTCTGCAGGCTACAAGCTGCAAGTCTGTCTGTCAGTTCAGGCTGCCTCCTTGAGCAAAGAGCCCCTCAAATTAACCCATGCTTTTTTGACTCAAACTGTCAGCCTGTGAGAATCCTGTGTATTTTTTTTAACGCAACATTTGACTAAGAGCAAAAGAGAGACTTTACTTTACTTTACTATACTTTTATTTATAAATAATTGATTAATAACTTTATATTGCATTTTTTTCTATGAAGATATGTGTGAAATAAGTAAATTTAATGTCAAATCCATTTATCTATTAAGATTTTATATTACTACATCTATAACTGACCTCGATGTAGGTTTATAAAAATAAAGAAATTAATAAATTCAGCAGCACAACAGCGTTTCCACAAGTCTTTACCACCTTCCTTATTTTTGTGCTGTGAAGCATTTTCCTTGGCTTGCTGCTTTGTAAATATTTGCCGTCTAAAACAAGAGCATGCCTCTTGAGCTGCTGCACATGCTTCAGGATCCTCCGGGAAAAGCTTTTCAAATCCTGCAAAACAAACTGGGCATCATGTAGGAAACACATTTCCATTGGTTTATCATATCACCTGAGCAGTTCAGCTTTTCATGAAAGGTTCCCAAAAGACTGCATGATGATTGCTCCACATTTTAGATCGGGTAGAAACATAGACTGGCTGCATTTAAGGATTGGTTTGGGTCGAGATGCTGAAGTTTCTCAAGAATAATATTTAAGGTCATGTCTAAACATTTTTCAGGTTACTGCAAACGGATGCTTTTTCTGTCAAAAGTGCTAAACTTTCGGACAAAGTCCAGCACCAGCGCAAGCTCTGCAGAGCCACAATAAATTACGTGCAGTTTGATGGGGGAGTAATTTGCACATCGTGATTGAGTCTGAGACATGGAATGAAAAAATAAAGCATAAATGTCAACTGCCCTTCTCACATGGCAGGAAATGTTGCTTCTTGGGTGGCATGGCATGTGATAAACATCCTTGATGGTGAAAATCTGAACTGTAATGATGTTGTACAGTCTCAAGTATCACTGCATGGATTCTTTAAAACTGAAAAGATTATATGGAAGGGGAACAGAACTTGTTTTTTTTTCTCCAGATACAGTCGCAAAGTTTAGACAAAGTTAGCCAAATATTGTCTTACTTGGAAAACTGTAAGGAAGGTCAGTGGTTCAGCCCCCTTAAGAAAACCCCAGCTAACAATTTCAGCACTGAGCTGAAATTACTTTTTGTCCACATTTAGATTTAATTAAACTGCTACAATACCAAAATATCAATCTGTGTTCTTGCAGTGTGTCACAATTCAAATGATTTACTAAAAGATTTAATTAATTAAACTCAAAAAAATATTGTGCTGTTAGGAAACTATTTGCCCCCTGTCAGATTTCTTCCATTTTTGCTTTTCTAATAAAGTTATTTGCTTCACAACATAAAGCCAATAGAAACCGATGTACAAAATGTATTTATCAGAATGATGTTGTATTTACTGAAGGAATTTTCCATCGAATCAAACCAGGCCCATATGAATAACTACCAGTCAGCTAATATCAAATGGTTCCACCTTTACCAACAGCTGTGACCTAGACTATATGATAACGAACAAAAATAATTTCAAATGTCTATCAGTTTTTCCCCCTTTTTTTTCAGAAAGTTTTTTACTTACAGCCTCATGGTGGTACAGTTTTTTAGCACTCTTGTCTTGTAACAAGAAGGTCCTGGGTTTGATTCCTGGCCGCGGAGGTTGCATGTGTGGGTTGAAGGTACTCCACCTTACCCCCACAGTCCAATTACATGAATGTGAAGTTGGTTAGTGTCTCTAAACTGCCCTTAGGTGTGTGTGCAATGTTGTGCAAACACCTGTGTATTATTTTGGGTTGGTTCTTTACCTGAATAAATGTATTTTTTACTTGGATTTTTCATCTGATATATTTATCAGATGATCTTAAGCAGTAACTTTAACAGCGCCGTACCTGTTCAGCTAGAAAGTTAAAGCTGATGAGAAATTTCTTCACAGTTTCTAGTAAAGCTAAAAAAAAAGGCTTTCAAGGCTTTGCCGCCAGTTAAGGGTTTCAACTTGCTGTAGAGACGTTTTTGTAATTTATGTACTTTTCGCTGTCAGAAATGTAATTTTATGTGAGGCAAATAATGTTAAAGTCTGGAATCTGATGTGGAATATAATATTTCATTCATTACTGGCTCTCCACCGGTGGCCGTATACCACTCTGGCTGTATTTGTCTGTGCGGTGCTGAAGAGCTTGGCCATCCTCAGAGCTTTGACCAAGGTCTGCCCTGAGGACTGTGGTTGGTGGCCCACCCTGCCAGACACTTTCTCCCTCCTACCACCCAGGACCACACACCTTTCAAATGGACTTGCTTTATTATCACAAGCTCTCTCAGTAACATAATAGAGGTATCATGTGCTGGAACATGCTTGAAAATTAGGCAGGCTATTAGCACAGCGTGTGTGCAAAGCAGGGCCGCTCCTTTCCCTCGCTTTGTCACAGCAGATGATCTTCACAGAAGACTGTTTTCATAGAAAATTATTTCTTGAAGGGGAGCATTTCTAGAAAAATATTGGAGGATAATGATACCTCAGATGAGTTAAAATTAACTCGCCTTGGTGCGGTGAAGCAGTCGGATTCATTTCTCCATGAAAGCTAAAAATGATGCAATATAATTAGCAGAGAGTAGACGTTACACACCGAGGACTTACAGCATCAGAAGAGGAAGCGCTTATTAATAGAAATTTGGCATGTGTTATGTACTTTCTCTGGCGGGGCATCAGAACGGCTCCGGCCTTGCAAACAGGCAGGTACAGTGATTCGCTTTAACAGGCGACATCTGTAAAACGCCAAGGTAGTTTACACTGTGGCCGGGCCTGAATTAACGTGCTTTCATTGGAAACAAACACCACTTGCAATCAGCTTCTGTTGGCTGCCCTGCCACTGGTGTGAGAGTAAATATCTGCTTACAGCATTGCAGAGGCCGAACGCAGCCGTCGCGTGAAGCTTAGGGTGGATCTTTTGCAAGACGCCGTGTCGCCAGGAGGACGCTGATGTTCTGTGTGAATTGTTCAGTGAGGTGCTTGATGGCGTGACCTTTATGAAAAGGAGATATTTTTTTATCGGAGTCGAGAAGTCGTATCAAAGTCTTCCAGTGAGTTTGGACTTCTTTCTCGTGGTGTCTGGACAGCTGTTTTTGGAGTCACAACTTTGAGGGAAAATAAAGTAATAAGGGGAAATATTTAATATCTAATGGCGTACGCACAACCTAAACATGCATTAAAAATAGCTCCTGGAGCTGTGATTGCATAAAAGTGCAAAAGGAGGAAAGTCAGATCATTGCTAGACGCTGCGATGAGGGGGCTGTGGCTAACCACCGACAGACTGAGCCATGTCGTTTTCTTTTTTCCCCCTCCCATTTCTCATTTTAATCAAGGACCAGCTCCAGGATAAACAGTGCCTACCTACACTGCAGTTCAAACAGCGAGGCCCACTGAGACGCTAGCGATGATTTCTAAATGTTCACTGACAAGCTGGTTTAATTTGTGTGCTAAGTAGATGGAGCTAGACTTATATATATCTTCCTTGCTTTGGCATCCATGCTGTGCTGCTATTTCTACATCACTGTGAAACTTTTGTATGAAAAGAAGACCAGTGCTCTGCTGATCCTGCACTGTGGTTTGTATATGGGACCAACCTATTCCTACTACTGCTAAATATATGCATCTTATGGCAAAAACGTCAGTTTTTTTTTTTAACAATATCACCTGTAGCACAACTATAATTTAATTTATACATTATTTATAAATCTTTTCCTTGTATTCCACTGAATGAGGATCCGTATTCAACATAACAGCACATACAGCGAGCAGAATATGAGGGCGAGAGCTCACTGTGGCAGAGTGTCATTCTAGAATCAGTAAGTCTTTCATACAACTGTTAGATGCTTTTCAAATGAAAAACATTATTAAACGTCATTTTGAATTGCAGCCAGGAAAAAAATCCTTTCTGTTGTACCTTCACAATCAAAAAACATTTCCATTACCTGAACTAACTAGGTTGTTTTGCTTTGGTCAGATGAAAACAAAGAATCATAGATGTATTCAACATAAAAAAAAAATATAAAAAAACCTACTGATGAAAAATCCACACCAGAGACTTCTGGTGAAAAAGTAACATAACACAGTGAACGCCTTTATTTATCTTGTTCTGTTTAGAAGTATCTAGTTGAGCTTCCGATGGTCTAGTCAACTAATCAGTTCTGTCACACAATTGAGAAAATGAGCTCAATCTGTGTCAAAGGCGTTGACTGATGCATCTTTTATTCATAGGATGCCTTGTTATCTGCAATAGATACTCCATCTAGGTTTAATATAAGAGGAAAACTGCTGTTCCCAGTGGCGAGTATGGTGAAGCATCACAGATCCTTCACCATACTAATACAATGCTTGCAGTCAGGAAGTCTTTTTAAAATCTAAAATAAATTTTTTTGGATCACTAAAAATGGGTAATCTTAAATCATCTATTCAGTCTGTGATTAATAGGTTATGATTAATCATATTTTTTACACAGGAGGATTAGCTGATAGGTTCCAACATTATCCCTCTGAAACACTTTGAGGGGTAGTCTCAAACCACCACTATCAAATTTCAGAATCAGAATCAGAATTCTTTTTTTGTCATTGCTCCACAGGGGTGCAACGAAATTTCTCAAAAACAAAAAAAAAAAAAAAAAAAAAAACAGTGCAGGCAATAAGTGCAAATTTAAAAGAAAATAAATACGAAAAAGTTTAAAAAAAGGGGATGCTGCGGGCTCTCCTGAGGCAGCGGGTACAGGTTATTGCACGTGAAGTAGCATATTAGATTTAGTGTTACTGTCATTATTGATAGTTACAGTTGTTACCGTGTACATGAGGCGTTCAGGGCAACAACAGCTCTAGGAAAGAAGCTGTTTTTCAGTCTGGTTGTTTTTGTCCTTATTGCCCTGAAACGTTTCCTAGATGGGAGCAGTTCAAAAAGATGGTGACCGGGGTGTGAGGAGTCCCTGATGATGCTGCGGGCTCTCCTTTATGGTTTACGATTTACGGTAAGGGTAAGATTAGACTTAGTAAAACATAGAGCTCTTGCAAAACAAATATAGCAGCTGCCTCTTGGTAGTTTGGAGGATCAGTGTTAGCATAGACTGGATTTTTCCCCCTATTGTCCTACAAATCTGAGTAAAGCATTAACAAGCAGGATAAGATTCTAATAACATGTTGAGGATAGTGCTCATAAATTCCTCTTGAATTTAAAAAGCACTGAATGCATGGGAGTACTTATATATGAGTTGTAGGCCATGGCCATTTGGGTGCCATCTTTTTATTCCTATAACAATTAGACTTTTATAGGAATGTGGTGGAGGAGAGTCAGGAGTGGTGCCCTAGTGGTTAGAGCATGGTGCTTGGGTCCCGGAGCTTTTGAGTTCAAGTCCCACACCCCCCCCATAGACTGCCATTCTGGCTCCCTGAGCAAGACCCTTGTTTTTTACTGCACCCCAGGTGCCGCAGAGTGGAAGCCCACTGTTCTCCAAGGGAATGGGTTGAATTTCCCCATTGTGGGACAATAAAGGGATTTACATACATATATATACTTATCCTAGATGGTGTTAAAGATATCCACAAATGGGCTTATGCGATTGTGTTTATTCCATGGACATAATTTTGGGGGGGCTTTTTAAAACCTCCTTTTTGCACATTTTACTGTCCAAAAACAATGTTACGCTACAGTACACAGACATTAGTCGAGCACTATGAACAAGCGGAAAACCGCAGCTCAAGCTAAAGCCTGTTTCCCTGAGTTTAGACCACCCAGAAGCTCCTTCTCTGATTGGCTCTCACCGCTGTCACTCCTAAGAAGCTCACTTTGCAAAAATCTGATGTGCCAAATAATCGGGTCTGTGATTGGATAGTGAAACATGCTGACGTTAGTTGTATTGAAAAATACTTCCATCCCCCTCTTCTAAAATCAAAATTTCATCCTTGTGTTTCACATTAATGCAAGATAATAATGATCAAAAACATTAGACTATATTGACACAGTGGCTCACTAGACACAGAATCAACTTGATCTATGGCCTTCTCGATTCTCCAATGTAAATCTTACAGATTGCTATTGATAAAAGGTGGTTTTATCGCATAAGTACCAAAATGGTGTGCAGTATTTATACCAGGTGTGCCAACAGACCTGTCTGCATCTACAGCCTGAAATGCCTTAAAGGTGAGGAAGGTTTCTGGACCTTAGACCTGATTGATATCTCAACATAACCTCCTGACTCGTTGACCATGAAGAGAATGTTGTTGCTGATGGTATTCAGATCAACATCCAGTTGGTCTGGTACAGCAAAGCAACAACACAACTTCTGGGAACCCTTCATTGTGTGGTCAGGTGTCAACAACTGAGAAGTTTCACAGTGGCTGCTAGGTCTGGGTCAACAAGGTTCAAGCGGCTGAACTGCCAAGTCAGCATTATAATTACGCTGTTTTGATGATACAGCTCCACTGTAGGGCCGGGAGTCACGTGTCACTCCCCCCGTGACATGATGCCGTCATTCTAGGCAAATGTCAAAAACAGAAACGGTTGTGTGTCATGAGTGGCAAGTGCAAGGAAGAATGAATTAGTGAAGTGCTGGCCGTGACTCAAATGCGGAGGTCAAAAAAGCCAATCCCCAACCTGAATGAGCTCACAGATAAGCTGCCCAGAAACCCAGTTTACTTGCTGAAGAGAACAAAGTATGCTTGATAAAAGCAGACAGCTCACAGGAGAAACAAGCCATTATGCGGGAGGAGTTCAGCACTGTGTCGCTTACAATCGGGCAAAACAAAAGGCTCTGTTGTCTCCTCCAGCCGGTGGGTTATTTTTTATTCTGTGGGGCTTTTGTGATGGATAATTGCTCTCCTCACATGATTTCATAGCTCTCTGACTCGTCTTTCAGTCCCCGTGTAACACAATAACAAAACAAAACAAAAAAAAGACAAAAGGCAAAGAGACTAAATCAGATTTTTTTGGAAGTTGTTTAGAAGTGGAGGGTTTTTCTTCGTTGTGGTGTATAATTTTAGAAAGATGTATGAGCAGGACACTGAGTTGAACCAGTCAATACAGCCTGAAGCGAAGGGAGGCAGGCCAGCGCTCAGAGTTCACTGCCTGTATTGTTTTATGATAACCGTTTCAAACGCAGTTGTCTCATAGATTATGTCTTCATACAGGACTGCTTTCTCAATATGAAATTCAGATCAGATGCAGCTACTTTAAATCAACCCAGCTTTAGACTCTTCCCTATAGATTAAATATGTTCCTCTGTCTTTACTCAATAATAGGTTAAAAATGAAACAATTTGATATTCATAGGTGAAATGCATCACCGGGACCTTTTGAGACAATGTTATTTACTCCTTCCTCACACTTACTCCTTTTAAGGGTTTCTTAAAAAAATCTCTACAGGTGATTCTGACTACCTGACAAAGTGGAAACAAATAGAAATGGGAAATAAAGAGCATGTACAATCGATGATCACAAATAGGATTATCTTTAAGGAAAATTTAAATAAATTGGATTCAATCACAGGATTCAACCTTGAAATTTGGTTTAAAATAATAAGAAAATGTAAGATAGAGGAAGAAATTAGACTATTTAGCTGGTTGGCCTATTACACGAGTTTTAAACCTGGTAGAACAAATTCTGAATTTAAGGAATGGACAACTAAAGGATTAAACATTCTAAAGAAGAAGACCAAATTTTAGGTTTCTAAACTCTGCAGAAAGAGTTTGATTAGGAAAATCAAGATCTTTACATGTACCCTAAGCTATGGGTATACTATTTAAAAGAAATAAGGCCAGTTCTCCCAGGGGAACTGAACGCAATTACACAAATATTAACTGATCCATATAACAACAAAAGTTGTAAAGTGGTGTTAATCCTGTATAAAGGATTAATGGTTAATAGGTAAACGTCAATGCTGTATGCTAGGGACAAATGAATGAATGAATGAATGGGTAAATGAACTACAGGAGGACATAAGTGATGACATGTGGTACCCTATCTGTAAATCGCAGGTTACTACTACTAGTTCTAGGAATGAAATATTTACTGTTGGAAAAATTTAGTCTCTTTTTTTATTATTCTAAAGATAAAAAAGACATTGTCATCCTAAAACCAACCCTGCTAGAGACTGTATGGAGAAAAGAATGTGGGTCATGCACATTTATTCTGGCAGTGCTGCAATTTGTCTCAATTTTGAGAAGATGTTGCCAAAGAAATTGATAAAATCCTAGCGTAAAGCACCCCAAGAACAATACTGACATGGGATTTTAGTTATGTAAACAGATAAGAAGGATAGTTACTTATTTAAAATTCAGTTGGCAGCAGTAAAAAGGCCATCAAATACAAATGGCACAAACAAGAATCCCTAACAGTCAAAAACTGTAGAAGAAATTCACAGCATGGTAAGGCTCTATAGTAAGGTTACAACAAGCAAAATGTGAAGCTCTTTGGAAAAAGAATTGACAATGTATATTGAGGATCACTGACCACCTGTTCTCTATAAATTGTTCTTTTTTTATTATTTGTTTCTTTTAAAAATAATAAAGTACAAGAGAAAAAAAATCTCCACAGAAAAAGTGTGAATTGCAAACTATGTAATCTAACCAGAGCCAACTGTACAGTGTATTGTGTATAAGATGCCAGAAAGGTATGCAGCCTTCCCTCTGAGTCAGCAGAGATCAATCCAGGACAAGTTGGAGAAGGAATGCATCTACTGCTCATGGACAAGGCATGCAACTTCAATCAGAAAGCACTAATCATGTTATGAAAGTGCCAGAGTTAAAATCTGCTGAAGAGGAATACTTGTAAAACAACAGAGGTTGCCGATTCTTGGAAGAAAATGTCAGGCTAAAGCAACTATTTGTTAAAACATTAAAGTAGTTTATTCTCTTCATCCTATAATTAAAGAGGAAAGAAACCTTTTAAACTATAGATATAAAATATCCTCTATAGATGTTTACTTTAATTTAGGTTGTTAGGTTTAAAATATATATGTATGTGGATGTTTAACAGAGTCTAAAAAAATGTATTAATTTTTCATAAATAGGAAATAAATGTACAAGAGACACTGCGTGGGAAGGCAAAAAATAGCATTGAAACCATCAGTTTTATTAAATAAAAATTCTTCTCTGTGCCATTCAGTAATACACAACTGATGTTAGAAAACTTAAAATAATAATAAAACATATAACAGCTTTCCAAACTGACATAAGATCCAGTCTGCTTTTAAAGGTTCACTGTTTTTGGATGAGCAACACACTAAAAAAAAACAACAAAAAGCTGATTCATGAGGTTCAGCCCAGTATACAAAGCCATGATCCACTTCTGTTTACTAAGGAAATTCAGTTTAACTGTAGTCTCACTTTGAACCTTTTTTTCCTGTCCCTGTAAAAGTTCACAGCTGCTTCACGAACCTGAATGCATCACAGCTGCAGTTCTAAAGAGGCTCCTAATGTGTGTGCTTTGAAGAGCACAGTCACAAAGTGTGGCCCCTCCAACACCATTTTACCATGCTGTGGTTTTGGGATGTGTAGTTGTGAATTACAATGACTCGCCTTTTTTTTTTTTTTTTAAGCAATGAAAAAAATTCCTGCAGCCTCTGAGATGAAATGTTGGAATCTGAGGAACGATGCTAATTTGAAGACAGAATCAATCTATAAATCTGACTCAGTCTCTTGCCTTGGGATATAAAGCCATGATAATTACAGGTTGACTTTGCAGACATGCAGACATCTCTCATCTGTTTTGCTAATAGTATAACCAGCAGGCAGCTACGTGCTCGCTCCCTGTCTAGCAGCGAGGGTGAGCAGAGGTAAGGACTAACAATGATTTCATTATACCATTTGGTTACTGCTATATTTTATAATGGCAGAGATATATCGCATTATGAAGAAAAGTAAGTGGTTCTGGCTACGAGGAATATTTGCTTGAATGATTTAAAAATCAAAATGAGGAAAACAGCAAAATCGAGATGGCAGAGGAAGGTGCTTCTTTAACTTAGATGAAGAAAAAACTAAACTTGCTAAACTCTGCACAGCTTTGTTTGTCCCTTGCACACAAGCAGCCCATCCCTTTTAAAGAGAGTGTGGCTATCTGACGAAGATCTGACACAAATTATATCTGATGATCTGGGAGGACAGTGCTGCATCTGGTTCCAGTTAAGCCCTTGTTTTGTTGTGTCCTTCACACTCAATGGCATAAGCCTGACTGCTCAAACAAGTCAAGTTCATATGAACGCAGAAACCAACTCTTGGTGCCTGAAAGACTCCCCACAGGGGTCAGCTCTGGGACGCACCGACCCAGGAGACAGTGGTTCAGGAGATGGGGAATTGTATTGCTTATGCAGCCCATGACCAGGGGGGAAAATAAAAAAAGAAAAGGTAGATTTCTATTTCAATTTTGATGTTAAATTGTATTATTATTTGCCATGTGTGGGGTTGTTGAACTGGAATCCTATAAAAGAAAAATATCTCAGAACACAAGTAAAGCATATTTCTTTGACATTTTCCATCTGCAAAGATTTACATTTTCTAAGTAGGATGAGGACCAGTCAGGACAGGTCAGTCCTCCATCCAAACCAATCAAACTTCTTCGCTGTGCAACAACATTCACACATCTTGTCCTCTGACAACAGCTCCACCCTAGATTTCTCTGCCTCTCTTCCTTACCCTCTGCATTTGGAGGAGTTCATCAGAGGCGGTCATATTGTTTTTGCAAGGTCAGACTTTTCCGGGTATTTTTGCGACCTCCTGTTTGCACACCTGGCGGAATTGTGAAAGTTTGTCTTGGGTCATGTGTGTTTACCCACCCCCGGCCCTAGAGGTGACCCCATCATGCCAACAACAGGGAGGCCAGCACTTTGCGTGTGGCGATTTCCAAAGTCGCCAGGCTTGGACCGGGGCCACACTGCCTTTCAGCAACCTGGCCCCACTCTGGCTGCGCTTGGAGCTAAAAGGGGGGGAGGTAGGGTGGGGTGAGTGTGGGGATTTTTTTGGACGAGGTGGAGGGGAGGTGTGGGGACTTGTTGGCAGGGCCTTGCAATGTTTTCAGAAGCACAGATTTCTGGCAGCATCACTCAATATGATGGAGAAAAATGCCTGATGCTAATGAAAGCCAGCAGTGTCTCTCCAATTGGATGACAACCCAAAAAGCATTATGTAACTGAGATACACTAAACATTTATAAATTTTCTCTCAAAAAATGATCATATTGTTTATTTTTTAAGATATATCTCATATTTTTGAATCAGTATGTTATTGAAGGTATCTGAGTATGGGGCACACTTTTTTAAATTATGCACATGTTGGCTATTATTTTTGCCACAGTAGAGTTCAGAAAAAAACAGAAGCTTTGTAAAAATTTCAAACCACCACAGGCATATATCAGTAAGTTGCTAAGCTTACAAATAAACAGTGTCCCCAGATATGAATTTACAGTTCCCTGCATTTAGATCAGTTTTTCATTTATATTTTGACATTACTAGCACAAAAGTCAACATTGTCTATTAGGATTTTACTAGTTGCATTTAAGGGAAACCAAGTAATCCATATCTGTATGTTCTGTCTCACAACCATGAGATTGATGTATTAGTATTGGATGGAATATCAAGTTTGATAGCACCCAGAACAACATGTTCCCAGACTGTAGATAAGTAACCTTTTCCAGGGAATCACCCAAAGTAGGACCTTCACAGCAAGGTTCCCATTGCATCAAGGAGACTAATGGAGAAAACTATACTACAGGCCACAGATAATGCTCTATTTCTGCTCCCACTACAATTACAGCATAGAGAAGAAACTGGGCAGAAGAAGTAAATTGGAGAACTTTCTCCAAACCCGGATCCAAACGATAAGTATCTAATTAAGACTGTATGCTACTTAACCTTCAACACAATCAGCAACCAGAGCAAGCAGCCACAGAAGCAAGCTCTATCCGATCTCTGTGAGTTTTTTGCCAAACAGAACTAAACAACAGACCCAACAGAGATGGGATCTCAAACCCCATATTGAATTTGCCTTTTCCGTCCTCATCTACCCCAGAAGCTAAGGCTTTCCTGAGCAACTTAAGCCTGCCCTGGCCAGGGCTAAGAGGGGTTATTTTTGACAACAGTCAGATGGCCTGCTCCAAGAAGATGAACGCGGCAGCCATATTCAGACCTGCTAAATTACCTGCCATTGGATGTCTCTCAACTCACCAAAGAGTTGAAAAATAGAGGCATTTGGTTTTTGCATAAGTAGGAGAAGGTATTACAGGCGAGAGGCGAGGAACATCCTGGACAGGTCGCCAGTCTGTCGCAGGGAGACACTGAGACATACAAAAATACACAACCATACACACACACTCACACCTAGGGAAATTTAGAGAAGGCAGTTAACCTAACAGCCATTTTTTTTCAACTGTGGGAAGAATATCTAGTGAAAACTAGTGTAATTGGATGAGTCATATAACACAAACACTCATTGGTATTAATCAAATTTGTGCTGACGCCAAAGGAAATCATCAGAAGCAGGCAGGTGGTATTCAAACTGCAAACATGAATTGTCTATGTCATGCTACAATGTCGGATTCGGAAAAAGATGGCGAAATGTTTGACAGGTCGAACACAGGCGAGGGCGTATCGGGAGATGAAGACGAGATGAGACCAACAAGACCTCCCTCATCCTTGGCCCTATCTCAAAGAATTTTTTGAAACAGTTATACTTTTATACTTTAAGTAGTTTTTGCAGAAACATACTTTTTCATTTTTACTTGAGTAAAGAGGTCAAGTTGATACTTCAACTTTTATCAGAGTGTTTTTAAACTGCAGTATCTATACTTCTACTTAAGTGACAAATGTATGTACTTTTGACACCTCTGCAAATAATTGCCTTATAATTAATTATTGAATAATGGTTCATTACATTAAAATTTGCTTCACAGACAGACTGTCTTTCAGTGTTGTAGAGTGTCTGGCCTCCAGAGAAAGGCAGCACTGTTCATTGTTAAGCAGGGCCACACCATTAGATGCAAAAGAAGTAGGACCGTTCTACTGTAACTGTTGGTTGTAAGGTAAGTAGTGATGGTGGAGGCATGCTAGTACAGAATCATTAAATAATCCAAAAGAGTCCAGTGTGGGATTACCTTGCAAAACTTAATGGCAAGGATGCAAAATGCACTTAATATGGATTTGTCTGTAAATAAAAACCCTCAATATGCTCATTATGCTATCATGTAAATAGCGCCCATTTAGCAGTGCTGCATGGTGGAGCAGCCTCCTCTTCTCAAAAATTTCAGAGGTGTTCAAAAGGTGTGAGGAAGTTGACACAAAATTGGAGGTTTGTTATTTAAAAGCATTTCTAACCTGATGAAAAAATGATACAATGATTGTTGATTGTGAGAGCTATTATGAGTTAATACAAATCATGGAGTCAAGTTTAACTTTTCTCTGTGCGAGCAACCATTAAAGGGATAGTTCGGTATTTTTGACATGAATCTGTATGGCATCCCGATCACCAGCGGCATGCAATTACACTGACTTACCCCTGGCAGCGTCCTGTGAGCAGAGTTATCGTCCAGTTTTGGTCAAGCCGAAAGTAGTCCTGCAGGTTTTTAGGAACAGCGAAATAAAACTTTTCTCTTCCCAAAACATTATGTGTTCAAAAGAGTGATATTTTCGCATCCCAAAAACGTTGTAGTGGAAAAAGTCACACGTCGTTATCAATTGGTCCTATTTTCTCTCTGTTCGTATCAGTGCGCGCCGTCATTCAGACAGCGAGCCCAACAACAACAGCCATGTCTCCCTCCGCGGCGGAGGGAGACATGGCTTTTGAACACATAATGTTTTGGGAAGAGAAAAGTTTTATTTCGCTGTTCCTAAAAACCTGCAGGACTACTTTCGGCTTGACCAAAACTGGACGATAACTCTGCTCACAGGACGCTGCCAGGGGTAAGTCAGTGTGATTGCATGCCGCTGGTGATCGGGATGCCATACAGATTCATGTCAAAAATACCGAACTATCCCTTTAAGAAGCACCGTGAAAAGCAAAGTGTCACTCCCACTGCTGATTGTTGGATTGCTTCAAAAAAAAGACAGCTCTATCACAGTTAGGCCAGATGAAG
This sequence comes from Cyprinodon tularosa, assembly GCF_016077235.1. Classification (NCBI taxonomy): domain Eukaryota; kingdom Metazoa; phylum Chordata; class Actinopteri; order Cyprinodontiformes; family Cyprinodontidae; genus Cyprinodon; species Cyprinodon tularosa. The sequence goes on from NW_024038821.1 coordinate 1,082,666, forward strand.
GGATAATAAGGTCTGACAGTCTTTCAGAGCAACATATATTTCAAAAGTATCAAAATTTGAATAATTAAATAATTTAGCTCAAAGTAGCGCTGAGGGACTAATTTAATTTAATCAATTGATATTTTTTGTATAAGGAGATGTAATTTTTTTACTTGCTTTTATTCTTTGTGGTAAAATTGTTGTACTTGCTTTGCATTTTTTTATTCTACTTTTTATTTTATTATCTAATCCATTTAAAGCACTTTGGATTGTCAATGTACTGAATTGTGCTATACAAATAAACTTGCCTTGTCTTGCCTAATGTTTGAAAAATCTGTATTTTTGTCACCGATCCACTCCTTCGGCTTCCATAGCTCAGAGTGATATCAGATCGTTGTTTTTTGTTCTTGGATGTATAATTATAGGTAACAAAACCAGATACCTTTAGATACCTCATGCTACAAAAGTTTTGTGAGTTATTAAGTTTGTTGTGACATATGATTAAATTAAGAGCATGTTTTGTAGTTTTGTGGCTTGAATTCTGCTGCCCTTCAAATTAAGGTAACATCTCAAACAGGATGATTTAACTCAAAGGTAGTTTTTAGAGCAGAATATGTAATTTTCCATTTCTATTATAAAACTTAATTAAGAAAAAAATGATTAATCTGTTTTAATAGGAAATAGTCAGAGAATATATTTTTAAGCCATGTTGCCCAGCCTTTGCTTGAAGATATACATACATTCAACAATTATGTTAAAAGGCATCTTTAACAAAGAATGCTAGATGAAACTTTTATGATTAAAATAAAACCAATGAACTATATGTGCACATAAAATGACAAAATAGGCAAAAGAAAAATGGTTAAAAACCCAGCAGTAAAATGCTGCCATTATATCACAGCTCAAGAAGGATTGTTATGTGAAGTCAAATAGGCTTTAAACATATTTGTTAATTTTTTAAAATTCTTTTTAGATGCTTGAAAGTTTCCTTTGTTATTTTTCTTTTCCTAATGCCTGTTGCTTAATAATAATGTGTGAAAATTAAAATGCCTTTTTTTTTTTTTTAAATAAATGTTAATAGGTCTTTAACTTATTTCTTTCATATTGAAACTAATTTGATATCATTTATGTTTTGTTTTAGGAGAGTTTTTTTCCTTAGTTTTTTACTTAGATAAATTGATTTGTTTTTAGAAAAAAATTGGTATATGTTCAAACCAATTGACATGGAAATGAAAACATCATTTTGCCAAATTAAAACTCAATAATGAATGATTCTTAATGTTATGTATTTATTCATCTTGGAATAATATAACTGAAATATGTGCTCTTAAAATGACAGAGAAACTTTATCAAAACTATAATGTAAGAGAAGTTGCCGAGAATTAACAAGTGCTTTATGCACCCGTTCATTTATGTCCCTATAAGCAGGGTGACATGTTAGTCACAGGATAATACTTGACAGACTGAAAGTTATTTGATTGATTATTAAATACCATCATTGTATGCATGTAAAATGAAAGGAAAGATGTAAATGGATAAAAAAAAATTGAAATGGTAATTATTTTCTTCTGTTCCATTTACTCAGTCCATCCTCTGAATATGGAAAGAGTGTGGCACAGCTGCAAAATCATTAAGACATGGCTGTCCACCTAAACTGACAGGCTGGGCAAGGAAGGCGTAAATCAAAGTAGCAGCCATAGTAGTTCTGGAGGAGCTTCAGGAATCCAAAACTCAGGCACCATGGAAGAGTGTCAAAAAGAAAGCCCTTGTATGAAGCAAGCCATAGGCTGCCTCAGCTATGTTTTCATCTAGCAAACATGTAGCAGCTGTTCTGCACACACGGTAAATACAATATATATACAAATCATTTCAAACTCCTATTTAAACATTAAGTAGCACATTACTAAATTCTAATAAGTAAATCCATCAACTTTTACATCTACATGAAAAATACTATGTATGCTGGGAAACAGAGAGTGTACATTTTATCCTGAACACACCATGATCTTGTGGGGATCTCATCTGACATGAAAGTCATTAAAAGCTGATTGAAAGATGATTACAGCTAAATACATGACAATCCTCAAAGAAAACTTGTTGAAAGCTGAAAAAGGTGGAAAAACATCAGTCATTTTCGTTCCATTTCACAGCTAATGCCTACTTTACTTTCATTTACATTATAAAATCCCAGTACATGCATTGAAGTCTGTGGTTGTAACATGACAAAATGTCATAATGATGAATTTCATATACAGTAGAAGGGAGTTACTGGAACTAAGAAACACAAAAAAAATCATGTCAAGGAACTACAAACACTGCTTTAGCCATAATTGCCTAATGGTAAATGGTACCCTTTGGCTCATGTTTTAAGTACCCTTTTTTTGGCCCAAGCCCAGTGCTGTAACTACAGTATACGTTTCACAAATATTTATCTTGCTCAGGAATATGAAGCTTCTACAGAAATGGGAATAGGGCTAAGATGATTTAAGGGCACACCAACGAACCTTCTTGAGTGCCAAAGTTTTGCACTTATGGTGGTCTTCTCTGCAAGATCAGACACCCAAAGGGTCGTTAGGGAGACCACGAGATGCAGTGATTCAAGACCCACTGAGGGGACATGAAAGTGTGCAGAAGATGGAAGGGTCTGGATGGTAATTACTGCTCATCAAGGCGAATTTCAAAGGGTGACTAAATTCTTGAAAGTCTTACATATGAAAGATTTACAGTTTTTCCTCTTGGTGTCCTCCCTAAAGAGTAAGGGTGTGGAAGCAAAAGTTTTATGTGCGCACACTCATCATCACATTGTTGAAAAACAAGCAATAAGCTGTTCTTCGCTGGGGGGACGTTTTTAGGCTGAAGTTAATCGAAGATTATACCAAAACAGCACTCGTTCCTGTTAGTCCACTATAAACATTTGCTGTTCTGTGTGCTGAATAAGGTCTCAGTAGAGCAAAGTTCTCAGAAATGAGATCAAAATGAAAAGTCTGTCTCTGTCTTTATTTAGAATTCATAATATCCCCTGGTTTAACTTTCTTGTAAATTAAATAAACAAAATTTTACCCAAAACAGATCAAAGAAATTATTCATTTTGAAAGCTGGAAGATGTTTTGGTGTATTTGGTAAAAAAAGTTTCTACATTTATCTCAAACACTCATATTTTACATTTCCTTTAACTGTCAAAGGCTAATAATATATTTGTTAATGGTTTTTTTATGTTCTTATGTGTCTTTTCTTGGTCCATATATATTCAGCTCAGGAAAAGACATTTCCAGAATGTTCTGCCAAAATGACGGCATGCTGACTTCATATGCCAGATATCTGCTTTACTATATTAAGTTGTAGTAATGTTTGGCCACATTAAAAGTAAAAGTGAATCCTTTTATAAATTCCTTTTTCCAAAAGAAAATATAAATTTGGGTTTTTTTGTCCATCATCTGGGTGCTTACAATTGGTTATCAAAATGTAACAAGCACAATAATAACAGGTAATCTTGGAGGTACAGTATCAAAGTGCGGAAAAAATAAACAAGGAAGAAAATTAGGTGACAGATATGGGGGATTTCCCCATTCACATGCACCAGTGTAATTAATGGCTACCTAGACCGCCTCCATGTACTGCTCTGCCTTTTTAATGATTTTGTTTTAGTGGATGTTGGTCATACCAATCATTTGAACTTCATAAATGCATTGACAGTGGGCGGGTAGAGACGCTAGCCAATGTGAGCTAATGTCAATGTTTAGAACAGGGGACCCAGTATTAAAGACAAGACAGAAAGTTAGATTACTCAAAAAGCTTTTATTTAAAAACGACGGATTGGCAGTGACAGCTAGGGCGTCCAAGGACGGAATCTTTGGTCTTTAAATTCATGTCTGTGCCCAGAGGAAGAGGTGGATTCAAGTCGAAAGGCTGCCAACGTGATGAATGCTGCCCAGAGAGTTCCAGACGCTGAAGTCTTGAAGACAGCAGAACTGGCAGGAGGTCAGATCCAAGTGAACAAAGGAAGGCAGGACAATCCAGAGAGTAAAGCCAAAGCCAGTGCCAAAGAGGTTCACTGGAGCCTGGGCCAGAAGATTAGAGATAGAAAGAGGTACCAAAGGGAAATCCAGGTCGGTGTCAGAAAACAGATCTAGGGTCGTTAACAGGCAGAATCCAGCAGGAGTACAAAGACAGGTCAGGCAAACAGAGCAGAATGGGAAAAGGCAGGCTCAGAGGTCCAAAGGCAGAACGGGTCAGGATCAGGCAATTAGAACATATTCAGGTGCACTAGAGAACTCTCACTCAAGGATCGAATAATTTGGCACTGATGACTGAGAGCATGCAGGTTAAATAGAGACTGGAGCAGGTGATACAGATGAACGGTGATGAGAAAGCGGTCAGAGCTAGGCAGGTAAATAGAAAGAACAATCAAGATAGTCATCACCGCCAAGATCATGACAGCTAACCTGTTTAACAACATGAAGAAAACCTTCGAGTACATTTTTTCCAAAAATCTTTGTTTTCTGCTTTGCAAAATCTGAGGACATATCATTTTTATTTCATGCGGCTTTCCTCCATTGACAGCTACATGGCCACACCAAATAAAGACAGGGAAATGACAGGGAGCAGGGCCAACAGGGAGCTGCAACAACCAATACGGTCACTCTTTCTCTGGTAAATACAAAGTGTAAAAACCCTTGTTTGAAAAAATAATACAATATTGTGAGATTAACAATACATACACAAAATACGTTCACACCTTAAAATACAGTTTAGCAAGACATGCAGACAAAAATGAGAAGTGGAATTACACATATAAACTGACCTGCCTACACTACGGGTGCATATTTAAGACAACAGCTAGCAAACAAGACATCATTAAAAAGGTGTGGCTCTTGATCCTATTGTTCCCCTGAATCAAGATGATGTGTATAGATATCAGCTTTAGTTCCTAAAGACAGAAAAAATTCTATCTTGTGACACTAACTAATAAGATACAGAACATGTATGGACCTGAATCTATATGACTTTTGCAACTTATAATGGTTTCAAAAGGTGAAAAAGTCAAGTTGATCGCAACCATTAATAACAATAAAAAAATGGTTTCTGAATATCTTAGTTCTCTATTTATTTTCATAATTTTAGTGGAGGATGATTTCATTCAACAGTAATAAATGGAAATATAAATAATAAATGAATGTTCTTGAATTATAAAAGACCACTAAATATATTACGCATATTATTCACACATGTTCAATTCAATAATTTTATTCACTTCAGATTTAAATCATCTGTATTTATTTTGGTCATTGCAGCCACAAAATTAGCATGATACTGACATTTAGAAAATGATACTCATCAATCATGATTTTGGTTAAAAAAGAAAGGAAGACTTTTATGCAGATTTGTTCAAATGTTGCTGCATAGAGAAATGTGGGTGGTCCACATAAATGGCATTTGACATTTAGAACTGCTTGTGTTCATAACAGTCATTACATCAGTGTTCTCTGATGGTGGTTCTTATTATAACAGGCAGGATTATGCGAAAGGCCATGACGTTTATGTTGAATCTGTTGCACTTAATTAGAATGGAATGGTGGATTTCAGAGTAGCCTTTTCACAGGCAGTCGCCCGATTCACAAATATATTTTTCTTCTTATGAAACCGCAGTGAGTTTGAGCTGATTACAGAATCATTTCTTTATTTCAAATAAAAGGAAACATGTAAATGAAAAGGAATATACATGTATTATTTAAGCATAATGATCAAAATCCACTTCCATGAATCACGCATGGATGGTTTAGTTTTGCCAAATAAAGTTTCCTTTTTATTAAAAGAGCCAAACTACCATATAAGGGGTTTTGGAGCTTTAAACAGGAGCAGCTACAGTAAGGTACTAACATGATCTTTTTGCAGAACAGTTTAAAAACCAGTAAATTGATTACATAATTTGAATGTGAAAAACTGAGGGACTGAAGCAGGATGCAGTACTCATTTACATCCCCAGGAGAAAAAAACAGATTGACAATCCCCAGCAGATGCTCTTTAAGTGTTGTTTGGCTGCCTGCATGTGCTGTATGATATGCAACACTTTCACTTTAATCTCAATTGATTGTGATGAGAGCTGCAAGATAGCAGTGCAGATATTCACTGCTCCCAGAATCAAATGACAACACACCTTTTGAAGGAATGAATACATCTTAGAACTGATGCCAGCAGAGGGGGATCCTCTGCTAAACGATATGATATCACTTTATCCAGCTCTGGTTCTCCAAACGCTCCAGCCCACATAGCCTACACTCACTTGGATGACTTGGCTCCCTCCTGATGAAAGAAAACCAAGGCCCATTAAACCTAGGACTCAATGTCTCTTCTTAATAATACAGAGCATAAGTGAAGAAACGAATGTACAAAACCAATCGTAGAACAACAAGTGATAGACATAAATAGACATGGAACGATTTGTTGGTGCCCTTAAAAAAATATTTAAAACAAGTCTGTATGTCTTCTAAATACAAGTTATTAAGATAAAAAGAGAAAAAAGAGAAATGCAAAAAGAGAAATTTTTACAATAATTTCCAAGAAAAACAACTCCAAACTATTGGAATGGCTAAATGACAGAGAAAACAATTTAAAGAACTCCAAACTGATGGAGTTCCTTAAATGTTTTTCTATGATCCCAATGCTCAGTACAATTGCTAAGTATCTCTTATGTTAATGTTGACATGGCCAGGGCCGGTTCTAGCCCTTTGGTTGCCCTAGGCGAGATTGAGTTTTGCACATAATTCTGCTGCATATATACTGAGAAAAAAATGATGTCAACATACAAAAAAATTTTTGAACTGTTAAAAGAAAAAACTTGTCCTACCATTCATCTAATCTCCAGGTGTTATGCCCAAACGCGCATCTACACAGCACAGCGTTCACAGACCAGTGAGATGCATAAACAAAAAAAAAAAAAATACAATACAGTTCAGTAAAATACAGTTCTGTTTTATGCCTCATTCTTGTAAGTTTAAAATGTTCCAATGCTCCTGAATGCACCATAGCTTTCTGAGGCGCAGTGAACGCATCTCACTGGTCTGTGAACGCTGTGCTGTGCAGATGCGCGTTTGATTTTCCACTTAACAGAAACCTTTGCAAACTCCAAACTCACGTCGGCTATCACGGTTTAGTGTTGTGTGTAAATAACAAGAGACCACAACAAATAAATCAGCTGTACCATGGTCAAAATCTTTGGATTTAATGTTGTTCAAAAAATCCGTACTTTTGTAAATTAATCTGCCAAATAACCACAACTTTTTTCCCACGAGAGGTATTTTTAAACGTTTTTATATCATTAATATAAGAACCTAAGCTCCATTGAACATATTTTAATCCGTTTTCCTCGTCGATATGTAGTTCAACAGAGCGAGGCGCGCTCCCGCAACTGGGGATGCATATTTCGGCACCACCGGCTGGATCCTACCTTGTTCTCGGCTATGGACTGAACTCTTAAACCAGGTTGGTGACACACACATTTATAATCATCCTCCGTCAGATTATCGTGGTCACTAACCTGTGTTTTTCTGGAGAGGTTATTGCCCTAGATGCCCTAGCCACTGCAAATCCGCAGATCTGCCTGTTTTTGTTTTTAATAAACGCTTTTTGAAATAATCCCACTGTTTGTCTTGACTTGAATACTGGGTCCTCTGTTCTGAGCCCTGACACACATAAGTCATTGGGATGCAGTAGGGGTAACACAACTTTGAGAGAGAAAATCTCCACCACCATCCCTCAAACATATCAAAATCCTAGTGAGGCTGTAAGTAGAAAAAGGGTGGATAAATCTACTTTTTCACTAGTGTGAATTATTTACATATTAGGGACCAAAATATATCTGTATATAAATCTGTATTGAATTTTTGTAAAAAAATAAAAAAAACATTTATTTCCTTTCGTCTCTTCTTCCCCTTTTCAGTAGACTGTGTATGCACCAGTGTATTATTGCTCTATTCAAGACTTTGATAGGAAAAAAAGTATAGGTCTGTTTAGATTTTAGACAGATTTTAAATCCCTTAATGATTTGTTTTTAAATTAATCAATTTAGACTATTCAAGATAATGAAAATATATTTTAATAAAGCAAATAATGGAAATGAAAGCTATAGTTTGGAGCTGTCTTTAGGTAAACTCTAAGGAGAAGGGTTGGCAGCACAACCATGGGTTACATCTGGCTGGAACTTCGTAATCCCTGTCTTTTCATTTCCTGAGGTTCTTAATGGTAAATTTGTGGGTTATTATTTTAGATGGTGATTTTTAAACAAAATTAATAGTTTCTACAATGTCCGATGACAACACAAGACTTCAAAGCGACATGATTATCTCAACCACCCCTGTCCTCACTTCCATCAGATTTATTAAAATTCCAAATGTGCAGTGCAGGAAATCTACCGTGGCTCATTTAAAAGTTGAAAGGCTTGTTTGAGCCAACAGTTTCCTGTAACTTCCGCACTCTATAGGTCAGTAAATGTATCGAAACCATTCCTGCATATTGGGCACACGTGTTATGCCACACATCAGCGACTGACATTTAATGTTTTCTACCCCTGTACTTCCACCCCCTCCTCTTCCTCCTCCCCATGTCTTTGGCTTTCCTCACCTCTCTGTTCTACTCTCCTTTCCCACTTTGTATTTCTCTCCTCTTCCCTCAGGTTGTGATGGAGAGGTTAATCCAGCCTGCATATGGTTGCCATCGGCCGCAGATCTACCCATTATGGCGGACGGACAGTGAAGGCTAATCACAATCTTTGATCCTCAACAAAACCCTCTGCTCGCGTGGCTCTGATTTTACCGCATGACTGCCACGTTAAAAAAGAGAAGGCTTTACTGATCTGGAAGTAATTTTGGGCTTATTACTTAAGCATCCGTGTGTCCCTATTGTCTTTGTAAGCATTGGAAATGACTGGAGGCTGTGCTTCTGTGCAGTGTGGGTATTTCCTCAAACTGAGATGCTTTGCCGGCCAACTTTGTGCCTTTTTCACCTCCTTTTCATCGCAGCCAACGTTTGATGAGAGCTTTAATTTGATGTTGTTAAGGTTACATGTTTTCAGCTTTGCTATTTCTTTGGCTTTTAAGTCAGTTCTTTTTTTCCCCCATGCAAACTCACAGCCTGTTTGGTGACGTCCTAAAATGGTCTCCAGATTTATTGGGGAGCTTTTTTGTTTCCAGCGCCAAAGCAAGAACATTAGTCAGCAGCAATTACTACAGCAGTTGACAGGGTTGGTGTTTGCCACAGCCTACGCACATCCAAGCGTCAAGGTGTGCTGTGACTTAGTAGTGCAGTCCTTTTGAAAAATGTGCAATTACAGCTTATGAGCTTGAATTTGTGACTGTCTCATCTTGGCGAGGCTGTAACAACACACCAGCCAAGCTCAGGATTGTCACCAGGACAATCAGTAACACCTCAGCGGTAATTAGAGTAAGACCTAGTGAGGGCATCAGTCATGTCCGTGTTCCAGTGACTCATGACCCCTTAGTGCAGCCGTACACTTTAAACCATAAACACACACAAATACAAGACTCACACACAAGGTTTGCCTACACACACGTGGAACCAGTCAGCGGACACTGAGACTGAGCTGCTCTTAAGTTAGATGTAGAAGCTTTGAATGGATGATCTGTTTACAGGGAGAAGAAAGGCATGCTATCAGGTTGCCAGATCTGGAATACATTCATGCTGATGCGACTCCCGCTGTCAGTCCAAACTGCGGATCTATTTGATGCACAACAGATGATTCATGGTATCTGTGAACGGCTCAAACAGGAAGATCTGTGAAATGTGACTAACAACTGGCAATCTGAGATCCCCTTTACTTGAGCTCAGTATTTAAGGTTCATACATTTACAAGCCATACTATTAAGCACACCTGTTCCTTTGCTTGCAGCAGAAAAGGCCAATCAGCCGGTCACAAAGCAACGCCTGTTGTAGAGGTCCTGCTCAAGTTGAGCATCAGGTCTGAGTATTTAAAAAACTTCTGATCTACTCTGCATAATCACACTGCATTACAGTGGCGGCTGGTGGAGTTTTCTTCAGGTGGATATAAATTCAAAACAGATGTATACCAAAAACCAATCAATAGTATACTAATTTTCACACCAGTATATTTATATGAATGCCAACAACAGAAACATTATAAAAACACTTTAGTACATAAATTGTACAACATTTTGTACATAAATTGTTCCCTCCTGAGGCTTTGTGAAGGCAAATCTGTGTTTTGCATGGTCCAATGTTGTGTTACAAACCTACATTTTTTTTTACCAGTTTAATAATGGAGAAGCTATTAGTCAGCCTTATATTTTTTCAATATATAAATACTATTTTTTTTCTGGGAATGTGTTAATTTAAGAATAACTATTCAAATTGACAAACATCTAGAAAAAGTACAGTAATTATATTATTTTCTATGTGAATTGTTCATTGTGCATTTTTCTTTACCTTTTCTAAAAAGTGCTTTAAATCAGCCCTACTATTCATGCTGGGTCAGATCCTGAAGTTTTAAAAAGGATGCAGGGAAAGGAGAATAAAGTGTTAGCCTCGCTACACACAGTTAGCCAAGCCTTGTAACTAAACCAGATCCTTGAAAAGGACATTTCTTGCGCCATTTCTCTCTCCCTCTCTCTCTCTCTAATGCTTCTCCCCTCTTGCGACTCAACCTGTCAATCACCCGCAAAACTTCTGTGGCGGGAGATGGTGACCAAATACACTTCCTGTCACCTCAGGTCGCTGCTTAACTGCACCCTGGGCCGTCCTAAGGGCTGGTTATACTTCCGCAGCAGCTTGTCGCAGATATTTTTGATTTATGCCCAATATTGAAGCATGGTCTGCGCTATGTTATTTCACGCCACAAGGCAAGAGAAACAATCACAAACTAGCTGTGGGTCTAGTTACGGCCGAGGCATAACTAAGGGTCCCAGGGTTCTTGCGCACCTCGCTCTTCTAGCTGGTCCATTTTTACGAGTCGTTTTCCACAATGGCTGTCATAAAAAAAAGGCACTGTCTGCAGTCCCCTACAATTTTGGAGAGGTGCACCAGAGTGTCTGTGGAAGGGGTGGGGGCACATTTGCGTTCACTGCGACGCACAACCTGGTTTCTGAGTATAAATCAGCCTTTATAAGTTTCTATTGCAGAGCAGCTACTGAGCATTCACTACTTTTAACGAGTGTCAAGGGGTAAACATTCTTGCTTCCTTGGGGGAAATACGTCACCAATACGCCGAAAAATGAAATGATGCTTTACACGTCATCAAAGATTAAATATTTATCTTCCACATCTAAGAAATATATATCAATATATTTTGAAATATTTTACATTTTTATTTAAAATTAAGTTATATAAACAAAATTACATTTTTTAATGTCTTAATTAGGGTCATTGGGTAGCTGGGGCTGCACCCTAGTGCGCTCTATTGGCCAGCTGCCGCTGCTGAAATATCTCCCAGGTTTACAGAGAATGATTCACAAATAAATATGAGTATTCCGTGTTAATGACCATGGTCAGAAAAGAACACTAAACTGGATTATGGTATATTGCTTAGCTGGGTATAATTTATAATCTCGGGGTATTTCCCCCTAGTAATAACTGGGCGTAATTTGAACTCCTCCTGCTTATAATCTCTTTTAATTTATGACCACCCATCTTCTGATGGCTACTTCTAGAAGCAAAATGCAGCATCTCATAGAGCTCAGATCATCTTGAACTGGACTCAGGAATATGACAATGAGTTTCATTTACTCCAGGGGTCTTCGCAGTCCCCTTATCCCAATCCAATAGTGATTAAATCATTATGCATGTGTGTTTTTCTGTTCGTCGTGCAGTTTGATGTATAGAAACACCCCTGTCTCCAGCATTACATCCCCGCTTTCTTTGTCAGCATCCAAAGGCTTGCTTTCATTGCATCTGTTTCTGAGTATTTCCAACTCTTTAAGCTTATTAAAAGGCCAATTTAAAGTCAATTTTTAGAACATAAATTTTGTAACAAATAAAAAAACAACTCTTACATAGTCGTATTACTATTTGTTGTGCGAGCTGAAGTTTTCCGTCAAGATTAAATTAAGTCTTTTGACAGCTTTGGTCCAAGTCATTGCTCCCTTTCACCCAGCGGCCCCCTCAGAGGCCAGCAAAGTCCTGGCAGATACACTCACCTCTGAAAGCTGGAAACAGGAGAGTTATTTGACAGCAGTGGAGTGACGGCATGTGTCAGTTTTGCTATTTCCACCTGGTTTGAGGAACACCTTTATGTGTTGCTGTGAAGTAACTGGATATTTTCCTCAAGGATACCTCACAGCAGAGTTTGTGTGTTCACTTGGAGCTTTCAGTGTGGGATTGGAAGACAGAATACGCTGTAGACGGCTCTCTGGTTTAGCTCCGGGTTTGACTTCTCCCCTTTTTCAAAGCCAAAACTATGCAGATGGAAGTTTTAGAGTGTAACAAAGTGATTAACAGCTGCAAAGAATGAACGGCTGAGGTTTGCACTATTTTTCGTTGCTGGGTGGTAACCTAATGGTCTTAATAACATTAATTCAATTTTCTCCCATGCTTTCTTTTAAAAGGGCTGCTGTTAGGGCATTTCTGATTTTTACAGCAGCAGATTGGGATAACAGAAGTATAAGTACCAAAACACAGAAGGAACAGATTTTAGTAAGCTTTAGTGTGTCTACACTATTATATATATATAATTGGTTGGTATGTAATAATCAAGGTATGATACCCGTGAGTAAAACGACTACAATTAGATGAAATCTTGGTGTTAACATAAACAGTTTAAACAGAATATATATATATAAGATTATTTAGTTGTTCTTTATAACATGAAGGCTAACTTTTCTTTTTCAAAATTCACAAAGTGATAATATATAGATAGCTTGTGTATATTTGAATACCTAGGCTGTGCAAACCTAGATGAACACCCTTCACAGCAAGCATTATTTTGGATAATGCATGCTGCACACTGTTGGATTTTCACATTGTTTTAAACGGTTCCAGTGTGACTTTGACTTTTCTCTACAGCTCCATTGGAGTAGAAGTGCACAAACCAGCAAACGCAGACCACGACCAGAGAATGTTCCCCAGGTACACAAAGTTGTGTAACTTGATCCTTTTTGTTTCTGTTTTAGAAAAAAAAATCCATGCCATAATCCAAATGGAAAGGGAGAGCTGTATTCCTGCCACATTTATTGGCACCACCTGGTAAAAAAAAAAAAAGTGTAAAAACCTAAATATAAATGAATCTTTTATTGTAGCATAATCTCACCTACCTTGCAAGCAAGAGGAATTTGCACAAATTTAGCCTCGATGCAGAAATCTTTCGGACCAATGGAATGCAGAGGTATCAGAGGTAGAAGGCTAAAGCAAAACACATTTTGGATGGAAAGATGTTTGGACAGTTACATTCCTTGATGATTTTTTTTTTCAAAAAAATATTAGAGTTTTTCTATTGTAAGTATAACAAGTTGATACTTGCTGGCTGAGTGTACTTATTTGTTTAAATAGCTGTTGATGCACTCCTAATGAAAATCATTGGACCAGTTAGAAATTTGAAAGAACTTGCAAGATTCAGATAGCCAATGGTGCAGACACTAATTTGCTTTGTGTTATTTTCTCTGAAGTGGGGTTCAAAGATGTGGGTGGGGTTCTGTTCCTTTGGTTTTGTAGTGTTTGGGGTACCAGCAGGCTTTGGCCATGTAATAGTGGCAGGTGTTTTTTTTTTTTTGCTATGGCTATATGAGGTTTTTGTCCCTGACTACATCCTTGTAGGGCTTCCCTTTTGTCCTAGGTGGAGTGTCATTGTTTTGCTGTTTCCCTAACCCCCCTATTATATACTTTAATCTTTGTGCCTTTAAAGTTTTCACAGACCGTTCAATTGGCTGTCTGAACCCGATACAGCCTCTCGTGCCATTAAGTCATTTCTGCAGCGAGAGGAATCTGCATTCCAGCATACAGTTTGCAAGCTGCCAGGAAATCCACACACAAAACAGATCAGTTTCCCCGGAAATGGGTGGCATGGGTGCATGAATCCTTGTCTTTTTCTTTCTTTAATCAAAGGGGAGTTAGGTTTTATTATTAGGAGTTGTTTGCGTACATTTCCGAAATGAGAAATCCAGACCATATCCTGTTTTTAAGGTCTCTGGTGTGGCATGACAGTTCCCTTCTTTGCATATAAGGGCAGCTTGGTAAAGGGGCAGCATGTTTAGTCATACATTAGGGCGAAGGACACTTAAACACTACCTGATGTTAGTGGGAGTACATGTGGACACAGTGGGGTTTTTTTAGGCGTGCCTCAGAAAGTATGCACAATAATTTTGCCATTTAATGCGGTCTTGTGATGGTGCACTGCCGCTGTTATATTGGTTTGGAATGTACCATTCTATTTTAGAGCAAGCCCGCTCAGTGGGTTGTGGGCCATGGTGGCCACTGCCCCTCTCAGGATATTTCAACAAAGTCCAACGTTGGTATAAAAAAAAACAGCCGATGACAGTTGCAAGATTTGACGCAGGACATTTTTGAGGCGATTGTGTCAACAACGGTACAGTGCTTCATCCTTTATAAAGAAATTTAATGCAGCGAGTCGACATTGAGTTTCACCACAACTTTTTCCCAAATCCTATCCAACAAATTGCCCTCAATGGGATTTCCAAGGTCTCTAGTTCAATCCTTAAGCAGCAGGCATAGATTGATGCAAATACAATGAGTAATACGATGAGGAAACCTATTGGGTTTTTCCCTCTGATTGTGATTTGACTGCTATTTCTTAGAGATTGCAGGGATGTGTAGGTCTGAACAATAATCCTCATTCTGTGGCTGTCTGTAAAATCCATCTGTGTGAATGGAGCTTGTAATTATAGAGCAGAGGAACTGTGTTTAAACAGCAATCCAGTTTTCAGTTTTTCACACAAACTGTCAGAAGCTCGAATCTGGAACAAAGCAAAATAAGCAATATTTCTCTGAAGACTCCCTGCCAATCGCTGCGACTGCCCCGTTTATTTTTCTGGACAGAGTTCATCGATGGAATTTCAGAATTAACTGACAGACTTAGAAATATTTATTGAAGGGCACCGTAGAAAAAGCGAACATCAGAAAGACGGGGAATCAAAAAGCATCCGTCATCACTGTCAGGGGGAGTATGTGAAAGCGCTGCAGCTGTCGTTTCATTTCCACTCCTGCTAAATTAAATAAAGAGCGAGCTGTAAAAAAAACTCTGTCTACTTCACATTTCTCTGTCTCCAGCTTGCTGGCACTCCTTCTGACTTACCAGTTATCAAACCCGGAGCGTAAAGAGATACACTATAATCATGTCCTGCCACAAGAATGAGCTAGTATTAATTAAAATCAAAAAAATAAAAATCGGCATAACTAAATATATCACTAAGACTTTATTAGTTTGGCTAAAATCTAATAATATATACATAACATTGGATTGATTAGTTGCAGCAGAATGTCCTTCTCTATAGGTCTTATAGTGGAAACATGAATATTGATCCATCATGCAGAGTTGGAAATAGTAGCTGCCGTAGTTGTGCTAGACTTTAAACCTCAAACGCGTTTCATATGCGAGCTGGCTTTGATTTGGATCTTGAATGGGGGAATAATAAGAGGCAGACAAGCTGAGAGGGTCCAGCCACACAAAGGCAGTATGCCTTTCCAAGGGGGGCTGGCTGCCTGGCTGTCTCAGGGCCGTGGACTGAGGTTAAGGCTATAAGGTTGAGGTTTCACGCAAGATGGAGCTGCATGGAGATTAGTAATGAAAGGCCTGGATAGATGAGGAGAGTCAGAAGCGTGTCATCCTCTCCTGAGGTCTGACCCTTACCTATAAGATTATTTTATCACAGAGAATTAGAGCAGGAGGAAATGGAGAAATGAAGAGCTTCATTTGTGCACTCATTGAGGCTCTTAAGGATGGGGTACACTGTGTGTGAGGTAAATTAAAGTCACAGTTGCTCACTGACAATGCATTTTTGAAGATTCTGTACATAAAAGTTACTATATACAAAGACAATTCTTGAAATTGCATTTCGAATATACTTCGGGTTTGTCTATTCCATGGGGAAAATGCAATTTTGTGTAAAAACAACACACTGACTTAGGTAAACAGCAATTTGTTAAACTACATATATCTTAATATTTTGATAGACTTAAAAAAAAACTCTTTTCCAATTGTATATCATGATTAGTTCCATTATGTGGTTTACAGTAGGTGTAATTAATTAATTAGAAGTTAAGATATTCAAAGTTGCACTAGAGTCTAAAATATGTGGGGCAAAATCTGGCAATTGTCATTTAAACCTTTATCAACAATAACTTGTAAATAAAAAAAAGAAACTGGGACGCGAAATGATTTTATATCATTCTTTCTTCAAACATGCGATATTAAATAACCTCCTTTAGTTACCATGTTTTTAAAATCTTGTTATGAGTTTCTACTGCCAGCTTATTTGCTGAGCTTAGACATCGGCATGTCCTGCTGTTTTTTGAAACGATTTCTAGAATTTAGTCAGGGTGTTTATTTTTTTGTTGTTTTTTTGTCTATAGAAATAAATAAAAGACATGAATCAATGTCAGCATCTCCTTTTCCTGGTTCTCATTCTCAAGTATTATTAACAAGATTTCTTCTGACTAAGCTTTACGAGCAGCCAAAATACCATCAAAAGCACTTCTACCACAGAATAAGAACCATCTACCTATTTTTTCCACTTTTAGCACATCTGAACTACAGAACAGTAGCTGCACTGCAGAAACCAATGGAATATCTGCAGTTTGACTGGGATGACGCAGCCTAATACAGCTGCAATAAAATGTGAACATCAACTATGGCTGATTTATTTGAAGTGGAGGGGAAGTGTTTAATATGAGGCACATGGTTTCAATTGATATCTGAAGTTCCACGCTATGAGTTGCAGAACGATGTCAGATGCCTGCACAGGAATTGGTCAGTGATAAGTACATGATATAAGACAGACACATATGAGTGATGCCATATGAGTCCAGTCTCAAAACTGACTGCTGACTTTCCTTATAGTGAGGTAAAGCTAAAGTATAAGAGGAATATGACAATCTAAGCGCTTTCTGGAACAAAACTCTAAAATCTTTTTGTTTTTAAAACTGATGTTAAACTTGACATCAACCATTATTTGCCAACACTTTTACACACAAACAGATAATAAAGTTGTTTAAAAATTCTGAAATGATGTTCACCTTTTTAAGTTGTAATTGAAATCATGGTAATTTGTCAGATTTTGCCTTTATTGAGTTTTAAAATGTTATTGTTTTCTTATTGTATGTTAATCAATAAGTAGGTAAATATGGTTGGAGATTTTTTTTAAGTGGCCATGGAGGAGATTGGGAGAATAGGTCGCAATACTTTTTGTTGACCGTTATCATTGCTGCAATTAATGTTTGTTCAGTTATATTGCAGCTTAATCCAAGTTTGTTATTTTATCCTTGGTAAAGTTATAGAAGGCTTTTTGCAATCCCAGCAGACCTTGTTTGATGAAAACGGTCAGAAAATGAACGACTCAGCCTCTCGGTGGATTTATGTTGGTCTCCTGAACTTACCTTACATGCATAATTATTTACATTGCAAAAATGATTTAATTTACCATGATGTAGAGCTTAAACTTAGAAGTATCCCAAAAGTCCAAACTTGAAACTTGAAGTTCTCCAAAATGCAAGTTATTCAAGTTATTCTGTCTGTATGATGTTAATTGGAAAAAACTTTACTAGAAAACTGTACGTCTTAAACTTTATCAGTGCAGAGAAGAACTAACATCACTGAGTTAAAGGATCAGACAACAACCAATCAACTATTTAATTAGAAGCAAGCTTACCTGCATATCAAATGTTCCTGGCACCGCCCCCTAGTGGCAACAAAATGCTGCATAAATTTGGACTCACCTTTGCATAGCAGAAGCAGTATTTCCAACACATTGATTTAATTTAGGACACTCAGCAGTTTAGAGCCATTAACTGCTGCTTTTTGTATATAAGAAACAGGAGGCTTTGTTAATTTTATTAGTTCTTTACCTCATTTGTTTAGAGACTATGAAAAAGTTTTGTCTGATTTTCTGCTTCATACCAAGACATCAGCATAGCAAAAATTCTCCTTTTAGTCCCTACTGTGATTCAGAGTTACACACTTTCACACCTAGTAGCTGTAAAAATATCCAAAATCATCAGCTAGTGGCCACAAAGTAGCTCTGCTCCAGTGTGTAAATGTCACAGTAAATATGAGGTTCCAACCATTCCAACTTTTCACCAACCTTCTGGCCACAAATCAGCATCTTAAATCTGTAATCAAGACCAACACTTAAACGGAGTGATTTTGTTATGCTGTCTGCAGGATAGTGCAAAATCAAAAAGTTCTTTCTCATAACTGTTTATGTTTGTGTGGCTCATGTGTGCCTAGTCTTTGTACTTTCAGAGAGAATGAGCCAAATGTGTGGGTGGGCAGGGTGGGGGGTAATAAAGCAACAGCATGTGGGCTTCTTGAGATGAAACACTGACATGGAGTTTTCTTACAATACAACAAAACAGGCTGTGATACTTGGAGTTTTTGTTAAGACTACTGAGAGGCTTTGTCTTGTTTTTCACTGTGGAGGAATTGACTGATCAATGGCCGGCCTGCTCACTTTCAAAGTAGATTTGTCTCTGATCCTGAACCAAAACTTTTTCTGACTAAACAAATGGAAGACATTACCCAACTGGAGTGAGTTATAGGTTTTTCCCCTGGATGTTACAGGCATTTATTATATAACAAATGCCTTTATGTTTGAAGCTGAAATTAAAATGGGAAGTCGTAAAAGTGGGTTTCCAGCATCAACCTCGATTATGCTGTTAAAGGGAAACCCTCTCAGTAAGGGTTCAAGCAAAAGTATTCCTTTTAATGTTTGCCTTGCATGGAAGATAAAAGGGAGTAAATCTGTCTTCTTTAGATAACAGTTCATACACTATAAACTGGCACCAAACCTTTGTAGTTAAAAGTCCTCTTTCTTTGAATATTAATCTGTGTGCCAATATTACTTTTTGTGTTGCAAACACACAAACTCTATAGCATACAGGCAGCAAGCAAAACCCATTAAACATAAATACATTGTTATTTATTTTGGGTAAGAGGAGGTAAAATGAAGATGAACAAGGTATTTACATAAAGAGTTCACAAAGGACATAAGCAACCTTTATTCAAACTGTAAATTTTAAGATTACTATGAGGATGACTGTTATGTGAATTGCTCTCTCTAAAACTGCCCAATGATTCTGACTGCACTGCACTCTGTGTATCTTTAATGCGAAAACCCCTGCTGGTGCTGGATGGTACTGGTCTTTAAAAATGTCATTGCTCCTTTTGTTATTGCTATTAAAGTTTATAACAGGTTTATCTAATAAATGAGACGGTGAGTCTCAAGATTTGTTTCTGTATAAATTAAGGATTAATAATGATAAAAAAGAATGGACTGGTCATCTGTCCTAGGTGTACATATCTTTCCCCTATGACCCTGCACTAAATTAGTATAAACAATGGATGGACTGAGTCAAAGAGAAGCACACCTCTGCATTTACACTAAAGCTACAACTCAAACATGCTGCTCTCTTGCTTGACATCAAGGACATATCAAAATAAATCAGCAAAGATATAGGAAAAGAACTCAAAATTTTTCTACCCAGTATTTAACCAGACTTACTGTTAAACTGTGTTTATGATTTACAGATTGGTACCGTTTATATATTCTAACAGTTAAATGCAAGTATAAACACAGAAATGGCTAGCAACCTCATAGTTAATGAGGAAGAACCTCCTTTTCAAGAGCTGAAGATGTTTTACTGTGAACTGTAAAAATGAACAGCAGAATAAAGCATATATTGCAAAGGTGCTAAAGTTAATGAGGGACCGTTACTAACTATAGCAAAAAACGTCTTGTACCATAATGGGGCAAAAGGCGATTTATATCGAAATAACCTATTTTTCCAAAGCCACTGCCGAAATAATTTGAGTTTGCAAGTAACTCAGGAGACAAAAATCTTCAAGCTACGATTGTTAAAGGTCAGAACAGTGGGATCCAGTATTCAAAGGGGACAAACAGATTTCTCAAAATGTTTATTGAAAACTGAGCTGGAGTGAGCAGCATGGACGTCTAAAACAGGAACCTCTGCAGAAAGAGACAGCAGGTTAGTGACCACGTCTTCCTGGTAGTGGATAATAACAAACGTGTGAGTCTTATAGTTCAGTCCAAGGCCAGAGGGTGAGGATGGTTGCAGCCAGCCAGCTGCCAACACGGCATGGCGGTCGCTGCACAGAGAGTCCCAGACGCTGATGTATCGGTGGCTAGACGACAGGCAGGATATCAGAGCCGTGCTGACGAATGCAAAGTCAAAGCTGACATCGATGATGTCAGCTTTGACTTTGCTTGGATGTCAGAACCAGGAGGTCAGAGATCTGATGAGGTGTCGAGGGAGAATCCAGAATGGAGTCGGGTCACAGTTCCAGGTACGGTACACAAAGAGGTAGATATCCGGCAGGAATCAGGCGACAGGTCAGGCTAACAGATCATTCGGGAACAGGCAAGCTCAGAGGTCGAGAAAGAGAACAGGTCAGGATCAGGTAATCAGAATACAGGAACGCTCGAATAATTTTCTCTCGAAAATAATCTGACACTGATAACTGGTCTGAAGGCTGGTTAAATAGAGACTAGTACAGGTGGATCAGATAGGCAGGTAATGAGAATGGGGCACAGATAAGCAGGTGAGTGAAATGAGTAATAAGACCAGGCATCAGCGCTGAGATCATGACAACAATTTGTAATTTTCAGCAACATCTAATAATCAGACTGCAGCAACATGAACCCCGGCTTTGATATCACGCTGTCCTCCTCACGGTAAGGTGTTTTACTTGGACCCTCCTTGGTTAGCCTCCAGTTAGCCCAAGCCAGCTGTAGTGTCTTACAGCCCATCAGTTCTGTTTACTGGTAGGCTTCCAGGAGCAAATGCTGTGCTCTCAGCTCTCTTCCTGAGCTAGCAGAGGCCAACTGCTTCCTGTAAAACCACTTGGAGTTTTGCACGTGCGTAACAAGTATGAAAAGCCATTATCTGTGGAGCTCCGATTCGGCAAGTCACCATGGTAACAGAACACGAAGTTCCTATTTCACCCCACTGGAACTAGAGATTTTAATAAAGAAATGAAAAAAAGGAGAATGTGTTTAAAAGACAGAGAAAGTGCGCAAAAGCTACAAAGATGAGGAAGATGGCGAAGGAGAAGAATTTATATGAAGTCCCTATTGCAGGCCGTTTCCATTTATTAAAAGCAGTCCTCTCTGCTGTTCCATTTGTATATCAATAAAGTAAGATTCTTCCTGATAAAAATCCATAGTAGGAATTAAGTTTTATATATGTAGAAATGTTTACACATTTTAAGTGGCCGTTCTGATGTTTATCAGCTTGACTGAATATGCATTTATGATATCTGAAAAACTTGTCCTAGTTATAATAATACAAATGCTGACCAGTAATGTTAGGAATATGGAGATCTGAAAGTAATTTATTGACATCTAGTTTATTCTAGATATTGACAACGTCATTTTGTTTGAAATGGTCAGACAAAGAAAAAATGTTTTTTCAGACATCAGGACTACATATTCAGTAAAACTAATACATATCAAAAAGACTTGCCATTTATCGTGAGCAAAATGTGTTGTTGTGACAGGGCTACTTATAGGCAAACCCTAAATGGTAAACATAAGATAAAGGTAAATTTCTCCCATGTGCGATCAATAAAGTTAAATTATTATTAATTATTATTAAAAAGTGGACAAACACACTCTTTGATTGCTTATCAACACATTTATACTATATATAGTCTGGAGCTTCGAGTAGGCAAAGATCACAGTGTAAGGATTCCAGTTCTCTGTTATAAACAACATTCTCCAGCCTTAAATGGGGAACCCAAGCCATTTTCAAAAAGCAGAGATGTGCAGTACCTTTCTACTAGCAGTTTTTGTTTCTACCCCAGGTTCTTTTCGTATTTGTTCCCAGGAAGGACCCGAGGTAGTCAAATCAGATCCCAGAGCTTCCTCATTTGAATCATTTGGAAACAGAGAAGCAACTCTACCCCAATAACAGATGACCAGAGCTATGTCCTTTGTTGCTGGAGCTAAGATCATCCACCCTAAAAAGGAAGCATATTTCACATGTCCATGTTTTGCAGTATTGGGACTAATGAGTTATTAGGTAACACGTAACAGAAACAACACTTTTCCAGTAACTAGCACTGTAGCTATTTATTTTGTAAAAGTTAGTAACGTATTAGCCATTTACTACACTTTAAAACGTGTCAGAAATGTTCATGTGAACACACATGGTGAACACAAAAGCTATGCACAACTTCAGCATTAGCACAGAGCAAAGACAATGGAGCAGAGCCACTGATTCAATAACAGTGTTACATACTTTAAAGACATCGGCTAGAAGCTGTTAATAAATTTTTTGTTAAATTGCTTAAAAAGCATTATATTTCAGCCTTATACCTATTTTATATCTAATTGACGGCTGCCAATATGCAAAAAAATACATGACAAAACATCTTATTTTTCTTTTGTGCACATTTATAAGTAATAAGTTCTATCTATTTCCTGCTTCACCCTAACACCACTGGCGCACAACACTCACAGATTCTTAAATTTATTTGCTAAAGGGAGAGAATGACACCCCACCAGGAAGGAACAGTCTTTTATAATTATCCTTCGTCTTCAGACTTACTTTCTTCATACTTTTTTATGAATGGGGCTGTTTTTAATTTTGAACTGCACTCAAATGGAAAACTGACAATTCCTTCACCAAAATTTATCTCCTGTGCATATAAACATTGGTTACAGGGATTATGTTTCCCACCAAAGCTTGGTTGCCAACTTTCCAGTTAAGTTTTAAATTTTAAAGTGCTCAAATGCTGACTTATGTTTCTCTTGAATCCATACCTAGCCACAGAGCCAGCATCCAGCAGATAATTATTACCTTAGTAATATTCATGGTCTGGAAGAGCTACTCATCTTATGTACCTGGTACATGGCAAAGGACTTCACTGCGTGGATTTAAAGCTGTATGTTGTTCGTGGTCAACAAGCCGTTGAATGCAGAATTGAAAGAGATAAAGCAGTTCTGACTAGGTTATATTATGAGGACTACATGAGGAAAAAATGGTATGAAGTATTTTAGCTTAAATGCTCTCCAATGCTCAGCTAATTTCCCTCAGTTCAGGAATTTAACTAAAAGTTTCATATGTCAAAAAAAAAAAAAAAAATATGAGGAGATTATATGAGTAAAACATCCACAGGGAAAATATCTTCAGTGAGATCATGACTTCATAAAAAATATCGCAAGGAGTCAAAAATGACACATATCCCAAGATATCTAAGCTGATCAGTATTGAATACCAGAGCACATTTTGGGACTGTCGCTGCTCAAATACAGCTGGTTCAATTGCTTGAATTCCCTCTTTAGCAGCACATCCCTGGACCAAGAGAAGAAAGAGGTTGCCTTATCGCTGAATGTATACTCAATAAAACATGCTGTTGATTTAGGATGTAACTTTAAAGGTTCTTATCAGTAATTTGACCAACAGAAGAATTGTAGAGAAATGGAACATTGTCCGAGGCAGGATTTCCCTAAGCTACATCTTGTGGCATATTAGCGTGTCTGAACCCCCTAGCCACATGGGAATTATAATGTAATCCCCCAACAACGTTCTGTGGTACATGTGCATGTCCAACTCAGGGTGACATTCAATAAGTAGACCCATCCACACCCCCAACCACAAGAGCACAAACTAAGCTTTCCCCTTTATGAAATAGAAAATCTACTCCAAGCTTTACCTGGATGATTGATCTCTTCTGTCATGCTCTTAGAGGTAGCGTTGAATATCCTCAGAGGGAATTTTGTTTGTTACGGACTCACCTCTTTGCTTATAACAACAAGTGAGAAGTCAATTGTAGACCTTTAAGTAAACAGTCTGGTTTATTTCACAGATTATGGTAAATCTCCGTAAATCTCCTGAAAAATGGCATTGCAATCAGTATACAATGTCACAAAGGTGATCCCTTTAGGAGCCTGGCTACTGTTACTTCAATATGTCTCCCATTATATAAATGCTATTGGTGGGGTCAAATGAATAACCATCGTATAACATCTGCTGCTGTTTTTATGTCTTGCAATGAGCAGTACTGACCAGACCAGTTAGTGACACCTAAGATATACAATGGTTGCCAGAATTATAACAAGGCTGATCTAAGCCATGTTCACTATCTCCCTAAAGTCATTCAACACTTGGATATTTTCTTGGACAAGACTGATATGACACTTTTCTTCCAAAGCCAAAGCTTCCCATAGTTTATTTGTCGAAAAATAGAAATGACTGCTGATTTAGGCAGAATTAGAGTTTACTATTTTAGAGTACATCTTCTGCTACTACAGCATAGGCAATGGAATGGTTTATGAACACCGTCCGAACCGTTCGGTTCGACTGTCTCGGTTCGATTCGCGTGTCTTACGTTAGCTTAATGCGCTGCTCCTTTTTCTCATAGGCGAGGCGATTACACTGCAGAGCAGAAGGTGGCGATACAGCGACCAAAGCCAAACACCAGGAGTAAACAAGAAGAAGAAGCGAAGCCGCGTAGCCGGGTGTAGCAGAAAAAAATCAGTTGTTGTGGAGAATTGTGTGTGTATGGCGAGTGGGAAAGAACAGGAGTTGGAGACGCACCAGCAGCACTTTATAGGTTTGCTGTATGGGACCACTTTGCATTTAGAGTGACCTACTATGATAGGGGAAAGAAAGTTGCGGATAAAAGTGCGCAAGCATTGTGCAACACCTTTTGTTTATGCTAACAGCAACACGACCAACATGTCAGGCTAACAATCAACATGTACCGAACCGAACTGAAAACCGTGACCACGAAACCGTGACTCAAACCGTACCGTGGATTTTGTTAACCGTTCCACCCCTACTACAGCAGGTTAGACTTTACTATGTACTTATATATTAGGAAGCACTATGTTATGAATCATTCGAAAGAATTAGACAGACATATGTCTCTGAAATGTTTAAATTTTAAATAATTCCAGATTAAATTAACAACTTAATCGATATCCAAAGATAATGGATTAAATCACCTCCTGAAATGTTTAAACTTACAACTATGAAACAAACTCTACTGCAGTTTGACTAGTGTAATAAATGGTCAACATCAGGGTCCTGGATTAAGACGAGACTCTTTCTCTTGTTTGTCTTCCAATCAATGTCTCTTGTCTGCCATAGAGTCTCCGTTACACCCTAAATTCCCACTGAGTCATCTTATTTCCATATTTATGTAGGCAGCGGCCCCTCCCTTTGATCTGTTGGATTGTTCAGAGACTGATCCTGTTATGGCTTGTTTCTGTAAATACTTCGAGGTGCTCCGGGATTAGAAGATTGTGGTCCAAATGAAAAAACAAACATCTCTGCACACAGATTTATTCATAAGACCCCTTAAAACATACACAAAAATCATTTGGTAACAGTAGGTGGAAGTTTACTCTCTAATTGTTGGTAATTGTGGAGGCTCTGTTTATGGGTAATGACAGAAAAAAGAGTCTGGGTGATTGAACTTGAAGCAAGTTTAGAGCTTTGAAACCTGACATCATCCCAGGTTCCCAAAAACTAACAATCTTTTTGCTGACCCCTGATTTGGGGTGATGAGTAAAAATATAGCTGAAATATGAAGATATCACTATAACATATCATTCCATTCATCCTCTTTTGTTGTTTTACCTCAAATAAACAGATTCATTTTATCCAAAGTCTCAAGCTGCATCCATTGACATATTTTTACACTTTCGCATTTCAGGATTTTATTTAATCGACAACATGGGTCAAAGGAGAACACACTACATTTTTTGATTTAAATCTTTTCTATTAAATGCTTGTTTTTATTTATTATTCTTAGAATCTTGGATTTTATTTTTGTAAAAACTTTTTTATTTTCTACCCTTACTGTTAGGCTGTACAGCTTGGATCCAAATTGCACTGTTATTTGCTATTTATTTAAAGGTGGGACAAGTATCTACAAACTGCACATACTACTTAAACACATATTTACTTAAGTTCAAGTTAAAAGCTACCACTCAAACATTACTTGAGTAACAGTGAAATCAATCCAGCTACTGAAGTACTGAATGACGGAATATAACATTTGATCCATATTAAATATTATGCTATTAAACAGACAATAATATAAAGTTCTGTACAAATTTAGCTTTAAAATGCTATTTTGCTATAGTCAACTGCAATGCATTTTTAAAGTTTACACAGATATCATGGAAGTAATTTGTGAAATTCATTTTGGCTTATTTCAGGTCCTGTCAATGTATTTCACTTTCAATGATGAATGATGAATTCTGGGGAAATGGAAACCGTTGGTCTCTGTAGGTGTTACCTGAAAAGCTGGTGGATTCTCAGGAGATTGAGTAAATATATCTCAATATCACCTTACCTTAAGATGCAGCTTCAACCTAACTGTAACCAATAGGTGAACTAAATTGCAAGCTAGGGGCATGCTTTTGGGGTCCAAGCTCATTTATGCAATTTTCTTAAGAAAAATAAAAACTCCCTTTTTAAAAATGTTAGTAGCTAACATACCAAATGCTGTTTGTGTGGCAAGGTAAAGACTTATGGAGAACTATTGACCTTTGCTTAATCACTTAATACTTAAAAAAGGAAAAAAAATCAATTGCAACAAGCCATGCTAAAGTAAAACTGTCTTTCCAGTTCCACATCCCCCATTCCCATCATTATACCTAAAGCCTTTCTTCTGTCCTCTTCTTTAAGAAAGCCTGTGAAGTGTCACACAAACACTGACCGCAGCTGTTTTATGACATTTATTTTCTTGTTACAACCCCTCCTCCTCTCTTCATTTTTTAATTGGCTTAAGTTTGAATCCTCCTCTAATGTGGTTTGTCTGCTCTCAGCTTCAATGAATGTATGCACAGACTTTCCTGAAGGGAAAAAAAAAATAGAAAAGAAAAACTCTAAACTTGTGTAAGTTGTTCAGTGGTGGAGGCATAAATGTTGTAGGTCAGAGAAATGATCATCTTTAATTTTGAGGCCGTGAGTCTCTTGATTTTCGCTTGTTGAATGTGGGTGACCTCATCCACTTCATTGCACTTTTCATTGCATGTTTCTGATCCTTTTGCCACTTGCTCTGTGGTATATCGCCTTCATCGTGTGGTCTCTGTCTGACCAAATCATCAAGCTGTGTAAATTGTACATTGGGACAGACAAAGAAGTAGGCTATCATTTTGGCTACTAAATAATGTAGCACAGTAAAACAAATAAATAAATAAATAAAAAGCTGAATGAGTGTAGCACCTTGAATGAATGGTAAAAGTACTTGCAATAGAAATACACTACTGATCCTCTTGTTCAAATTAAATGATAAATCTCCTACCACACTTCTGGAATGCATCCTCAATTTCGCTATTTAACCAGAAAGGTATAATATATATGTCAATATTTGTATTGATTGTTAAAAAAAATCAAGAATTACGAAATCCAGAGCCTGCTTACTGTTAAACAAGATGGTAACGTTTTCCTGTAATGTCCAAATTCAGAAGCTTAAAAACATCCATTTACCGCAACAGGCCAGAGAAGCTAGCGTTTTTTATAGCTCGCCTAACTATGTGAATAAGCAAGATAAATGAGTACTGCATAGCCAAGAGCCAGTACATAGGAAGTGAAACCCGCAGATTTTATTGTGTTCTTTGGACATGTGTGACTTTACATTCCAACTTACAACCCGAGACTTGTAAAGATAGTATAACGACAAACACAGACAGCGACCGGAATAAAAACAAGCCTTCTTTTAAAAAAAACACAAACACGCACACACACTTGAAACTCCCCACACACACTGTTTTACTGGAAGAAAGAGCATTGCAACGGGAGGAAAAAAAAAACACTGAGAAAAACAAGTGGGCAAAACCACTTGGGAGAAAAAAAACACCCCATATTATCAAGGGTGGAGATCTGCCACAAGCACATTCCTGATTTAATACTCACTTCATCCAGAGCTATTTCAATATTGGTAAATACTGCAGAGCATCCCCAGGCTGGGAGTTGCGCTGCACCCAGCAGACATAACACCTCAGTGGAATTAGACAAGTCTGAGGTTTTATTGGGAAACAGGAGCTTCATCTATCTATCTATCTATCTATCTATCTATCTATCTATCTATCTATCTATCTATCTATCTATCTATCTATCTATCTATCTATCTATCTATCTATCTATCTATCTATCTATCTATCTATCTATCTATCTATCTATCTATCTATCTATCTATCTATCTATCTATCTATCTATCTATCTATCTATCTACTTTTCTTCTATGTCTCACATAAAGGTGTCTCTCAGTTAATTAAAATACCATCAAATTCATTTTTTTCCATAAATAAATCTAGATAGTGAAACTCTTGTAATTAATACACATTGATTACCCTGCTGTAAAAGTAGGGTGGAGGTTGGTTGAGGACCCAAATGTAGAGACAGGAGGAGGCAAAAGAAGATTTTTTGCTGATTTATTGTTGAACCAAAGTCAACACAAGGTAAAGTCCAAAAACAAAATAGAGCAAAGATAAAAAAAAAAAAAAAAAAAAAAAAACAGGAGACGTCAGAGTAAAACACACATGAGGAGCAAGGAACGACAAGAAACCAGCAAAGAGTAACTGAACAGGTGGTGTACATAAGGGAGACAGAAACAATGGGGGTGCTAATTATCTGATAGGGAGCAGGTGTAGACAGAAGTAACCAGAAGGAGCTAAGAGAAAGGAAACCGGCACAAGGGGGCAACAGAGAGCAACTCAAAAAATACAAAACTGCATAAATATAACACAAAATGGAAAATAAACCAGTGAACAAGAAACACAGAATAACATAAATCAAAGTGAAATTGAAAACTTAAAAAGAAAGTGAATCATTTGATGAAGGTCCAGCAGATTCCACGGCATCTTCTTCCCCACCACCAACAGATGCTGAACTGTTGAGAAAACTCTAAATCAGAGGTTATGGATCAGCATATCCAGACCCACCTGCTGGCTAACCTGGACCCAACCTGATTTAAAACATTTATAAATTACTGCATGTTCTCCAATGGCAATGTAACTTCACTTGCGTCGCTTCACTTGGTAATATGGAAAAGCCCTCCGGAGCGTCCGTGACCAGGCTACATGTGATACAAATTAGCCAATGAGCTGTGTCAGTCTGGTCGCTGCTGCTAGCCACTTTTATTCACAGCAGCCAAGCCGGGCGATGCAGCCAATCCGGGCGTTGGGAAAGAAGGAGAAGACGATGAGAAAATGAGAGCAGAGAAAGTGTGGACTCCTGGAAGAACCATGGTGACCTGGTGAAAGAAACGTGAAATGGTGTGCTCAAGTGTGACCCTGCACATTTTAAATATGTTTGGCTCAACCTACTCCTGTGAAGCAGGATTCCCCACCATGACCATAATCAACAATAAATATTGATCCAGGTTCACAAGCGAGAGCATTTTGATATGTGCTTAAGAATGGCTTTGTCTCCATTCAAACCCAGTTTTAAAAGCTTTGCAGGGCAGCCTAAAGCCTACTTCTTTCATTAAGTGATAAAAAAATAAATAAATTACGGTCAGTTGAGTTTTTTTTTAAATATGTGAATCAGGAAATTGTCTATATACCAAACTGAATGATTGTTGTATCTAGATTATTGTTGTGAGTTCCTTTAAATAAAGACTAAAAAAATTTTTTTTTAGGAATGCCTTTGACTGTTCTAGTTAAACAGTTCAACTAAAACATCATTAGTTCAACTTTTTTATTTTCTTTAGTCCAACTGTTTTTAATATTCTTTTTTGTTTCGGCATTTTTTTTAATTTTATTTATTTATTTATTTTTCCTACTTGCTTTGATTCTGTTTTATTTTCCTATATTTTTATATTGTAAAGCACTTTGCATTGTCTTTGTACTGAATTGTGCTATACAAATAAATTTGCCTTGCCTTACCTTGTTCTCAGCTTAAAAAAACACTTTAGATTTTAAAATGGAAAAATTTTCTATTTTTTAATATACTTTTTTATTTAAAAGTCAATGTATAACTTGGATGCATAAAAACCTCATTTTATTTCAGTGTTAAATTTTGTTTAAAGTAAGAGATTATAATTAAAAAAGTCTCCGGACCTTTACTGGTTGTTGATTTTCTTGATTCAGACCCTGCTGATTTTTTATTGGTTACCCCTGCTCTAAATCATGTCACAGACTCTGCATCACACTGATAACACCAAACCACAATTCTGCATATTTGCACCATTCATATTTAATGCTCTGAACTTCCATATCAGTGCGGTTTTGCAGCTCGTTTTTTCTCCGAACACTGTTTAGATTTGATCACTGCTTCACTTTAGAGAATGGAAATGTTTTGAAAGCTGTACAAAATGAAATTTCGTTTTCTATACACTTCAAAATGACAATAAAAGTTGTCTATGAAGTCCACAAGAAGATAACCATAACACATGCAGTCTTCTCAATTGAGCTTCCTATTTAATTAAATGTCATGTTGGTTTCAAACAGTGACTTCAAAACACTTATGTGTTTTTTTTTATTGGATTTGTTCCACCAGAAATCAAAGACAGTCATTTTTTCCAATAGAATTTTTCTCTGTCATCCCTACTATCTACACCTTTGCTTTGAGTTTATTTCTAATAGTAAACTCATCAATATGAGTTGCTGCTTAGATATTATGTATTTCTTTAAAATTCACAACTATTATACACTTTTGCTTGTTTCTTGGTCTCTGTTGGTCATCATGCACAATGGAGGAAACCGCTCTCTGTGATTCCCTCTGCTGATGTCTGTCTCCATATGGATTGTGTGGAGTCCAGAACTCTGCAAAAAATGGTTTGGTGATCTTCTACAGCCAAATATGCATAAACAACTTTTTTTGAAGCCCACATAAATCTCGTTGGTTTATGTTACACTTCTACAAAGCTTGGTGTAAAACAGATAGATCTGTTGTTTTAACTCAAAGAGGCGCCCACTCACATCTGATTGCCATTTCGAGATCCAGACTCTAATTTCAGCTGTTGATCCCAGAGTTCTTCATATATTTACAAGGGGCTGTGTGTAGTATTTGTTTTCCTTTTGTTTTTTATATGACCCCCCCTACCTACAAACCCAGTGTTGATATTTTGTTGTGAACCTGTCTATAATGTTCATGTTCAAAAATTGGATTTCAAAAAGTTTTTCTTCTGCCCAAATTTTGGATTTTTTAACCATTTCATTCATTTTCATTATTATTTGTTATATTGCGATGCAAGAATTTGGACCACTCTCTGTCTGATAAATTATATCAATCATTAAATCAGTCGCATTATTTAAGTAGCAATTTTACTGACTTCTTTTTTACTGTTATTTGAGTAATTTCTTGCATATTTACACTCTTTACTTTTATCTTAGAAAGCACTATTGCTGCTTGAGTAAAATATTTCGGTCATCTACCCACCTTTGCCTATAAAGAATGAGGATTTTATAATACTATTAGCTTTTATCTGTTATGTAAAAAAATTGTTTTGTGAATAAATAATAAAAACAAGCTCTTTATGAGTTCCAATATATGGCAACCCATTACAAATATCTGATAAATATTTACATATAATGGTTTTGCTTAAACTTCACACATGCTTAAGTGTAAACAGGGTTTATGTGTATTCCTGTTGTCTACGTAGTGGTTATCTCACCCTACAGTAGGACATTTTAAGTTTATTGTCCTGCAGACCTTTTGTTAGTCTCCATTTTATGTAGTATATTCAGTTTTTTTCCATGTGCTTTCCTTATACCATTATTATATTCCTCATATATTGGCTTGTCTTACATGGTTCACATCCCCCATTTCCTGATAATGTTACAGCCTCATTCATCACTCTAAACTTAACTTTGATCCTACCCATTGGGTGAACCTTATAACTGAGTCTGGTGAATGCCGTCCTTCATTCTTCTTTTAGGACTTTTCAGTGTTAAAAATCAAACAACAAATCAAACAATTTTGGTTATGTAGTCATCTTTTTCAATCAGTCAATTGGCCTCAGTCAATCTTTTTTCAATTATAAAAATGTATAATGTTGTGTTCCTGCTGACTCCAGTATAACCTGAAAAAAGAAAAATATGTAGGAACATTAAAATAGTTGGAATGTTTGAACTAAATTAAGGGCCAGAAATAAATTTCATTTTCTGCAGGAGAAATGTTTGGCTACAATCCCCCAAAACTAACAAGTATATAACTATATAACTAATATAAAGATAAATAAAAAGCACATTAAAGGCTAAAAATGAGCAAGAGACAAACACTCTCTAGGGTTTAAAGGTCACAACTCTGACACGTGCAGCAAGTTGAACCTTTCACTTCTGGCGGAGGTCACTGCTGGGAGGCCTAGAGGAGAAAAACTTTATTGTTCTGGCTTACAAGCTCCTTGCCGACACTGTTAGAAACTCCCAAATTACTCCTCTGCACAAACATACAGACAGACACACACACACTCCCAGACACACTGTGGGTCATTCGGGGCTACCACAGTCAGATACAGTCCTGGCTGGCCTGGGCAGATTTTCCCCCCTGGTAAAGTCTTTATCCTGAACGCCTCCCCAATCTATTCCAAGAGGTCTGCTGAAATGGAAAAGACGAGGTGGGTTTTATTTCGGACTGTTTAATGGTACCAGTTAATGCATATGAAAAGCCATCACCTCATAAACCAATACAGTTCTCTTGCTCATGCACCTACTTAATGCACCCACATTCTTTTTTATTTTATTTTATGCAAGAAAGATTTAAGCTGAAGAATCCATTGAGAAAATTGCTGAGACATATGATGAAGGAGCCCTTGTTACATCACAAACGTTGAGATATAAATGATGGTGTGATTATTAGAAATATCAAATCTAAAAATGAGATCTCTGTATTTCCACTGATTCTGACAATAACGGTTTAAAGATTAATCACATTTTTTATCTGTTGAGTGTTCGTTGTGCTTATATGGGGCAAGGTAGTGTGTTGTATTTTAAAGTAGTGTAAATACATTACCGGTAAGTTCATAAATATATCTATATCACTGTTAATCAGTAGGATAACAAAGTTTGCTCCTTGAAACCCATAACCCGCCTCAAACACACACACACAAACAGATCAATTTATTCTCTCTATATCTCTATATAGATCTATAGCTCTTTATAGAGATATAGATATATAGTTATTAAAGATTTACAGTCTATATCACTGATCAGTAGGATTAACACCCCCACACAGGAAAGGTTGCTAGTGATCTTCCCAAAGCTACTTGGTCACCAAATGCAACCATAGCTTGACTAGCAGTCCCTATTAAACTGCAATGGAAAACTAAATGAGAGATGCCCTGTTCTTTTTCTTCAGGGTCAGATGGGGGTTGGCGTTTATCTCCAGCAGTCAATGGGGAAAGAAGGGGTTGCCAGTTCATCACAGGGCAGCACAGATACACAAAATCAAACACACATAGTCACCTATGGGCAGTTTGACTGTATGAGCAGGTGAATTGTCAAGTACCTTGAGATGACATGTGTTCCGAATTGGTGCTATATAAATAAATTAATGGAATTAAAATTGAATTAAATTGATCCATTTACACTTTGGATGGAGAAAGGCTTTAAACACAGCTGGGAGGGATGGTCCCTGAGGACTGTTTCACCTGTGCGTTGGGAAGAGTGGGAGACTACTGCCACACCTGCTGCTAATGGAGAAGATCAACATTGATATGGTCTACCTTAATATGAGACTATAGAAAGTCTACAGTGATCCCACAAAAAATTGCTACATCTGATCCCAGTCACTTCAGATTTTTTTTTTTTTTTTTTTGTCAAAAATATTGACAGTATAAAAATGAAACAACAGTATTTTACAAGACTCCCTTTGTCTCCCTTTGACCAAATTATGTTGGTGATTTACTGTTGCAAAATTTCATATATGAGATCTCATCAAACTAATTGTATTTTTTATTTAACTTCTCTGCTAATGTATATCTTACATAGATTATAAGTAGCGTCAACAAAAAACAAACAGTACTGGACACAATAAACATCAGAAATTTTTTTTCAAAACATCATACTTTAATATTGAACAGAGCTGTTTGGTCTTTGTCTGCTTCCAGAGCAAATCATTCAAACCAGATTCATATCAAATCTGACCACAATCTGGGCTTAAACTTTAAGTGCTGCTCATTGATTTATAATAAACTATGGTAAGTATCAGTCTGAGAGGTAGCAGAGAGGAGCGCAATGATGATAACCTCAAATGAATTCTCCTCTCTCCACCCTGGTCCGCAGTTTATTAGTTTAGGCCAGAGGCCACTTGCAGCCTTGCAGAGTGGACGGTAATTGTGTGCGTGCTCCTTAAGCACCGACCGCAGCAATAATAGACTGAATTATACAATAAATTCCCTCCAGATGTGCTCCCTCCACACCCAAACATCCACTCCAATTTGACAATTCACACAGCCGCAATCTGTGCAAGGAGGCCTCTGTCCACACTCACATGTGTGCGACACACACACGCTTTTACAAATGCACACACAGACATGAAGTGGCTTAGTTGCGGTGTTTGCACTGTCAGATTGTTTCCATACTGGTGTTAGCGCACTGCGTTTCCTCACTGCTGTCGTAATTACAGGTCGTATTAGCTGATAGTGTTTGGCTAACCTCCTAATAGATGTCCTCCTGAAACTTTACAGAATCCATTCAGTAATAAGCAGCTTTTTTAAACCAGAACTGAACATACGAGCTAGATACAAAGGCATGTCTTCTAATTATATGGTAAAAATATAAAATATAAATTTTGTGTTTGAAAGTGCATGTAGTGAGAGTACGTTGAGCGAAGGCCTACAGGAATCTACTGATCTATTTCTGTCTTACAGAGGCGGCAGGAAACGAGGAGAAGAGGACAAGAAAACGAAGAGAGAAGGAACAGAGTGGTCACAATAATTATAATGTACGCCGGTGCTGAAATGTGAGTCAGATTTCCGGAGGGGGAGGCTGACAGGATCGCTCCAGATTTCTGTTTACCTCAGCCTACCATCATAGAAACAGTTTCATATTTTCTTATGGCTAAATATTACCTAGCTCTGAGTTCTGCTGATACAGGAGGATGTTAGAAGAGAGAGAGAGGC
The DNA here is from genome assembly GCF_016077235.1 of Cyprinodon tularosa. Taxonomy (NCBI): domain Eukaryota; kingdom Metazoa; phylum Chordata; class Actinopteri; order Cyprinodontiformes; family Cyprinodontidae; genus Cyprinodon; species Cyprinodon tularosa. The sequence continues at coordinate 1,117,878 of NW_024038821.1, forward strand.
AGAGAGAGAAAGAGGACCAACCGCTACGACTGCCAGCAGCAGTTTCCTTCACAGTTTTCTGCTGGTCCCAGTCCAGTCTTGGCACCAGTGCCACCCAGTGTTCAAGCATGCGAGAATCTAGAAAAAGGGCATTTCTAAATGATCGTAAATAAAGTCTTCAGATATTTTCCTCTAAATGACTGGATATATTGTGTGAAATGACTCAGATAATTAAAATATATGACTATATTTCTTTATAAGTTGAAGCTGTTGACTAATTAGGAGAAAAAAATTATATATCTCTGTATGGAGGAATGGGATTGACACTAGCCATTATTTACATTCTCCCCAATCATAGATCTTTAAAAAAAAAAAAAAAAGGTGGTTTACAATAATATATTATTTTGTGTTATTTCCATGGCCTAATTTACCAGTAAAATATTTCCAGTCCAAATATTTACTTTTGTTGTTTTTTTTTGTTTGTTCTTTTCTCCTTACTGTGAATCTTGGCATTCTATAGACTTATATAAAATAATATGACATATTCTCATATTTTTCAATTTAAAGATTTTCTGAGAGAAACCAGCATATAGCTCACATTTTTTATTTGTTTGGGGAAATGTAGTCATTTAGTAGATACTAAAGGTATTTAATGATTCTATTCAATCTAAAAAAAGTAAAAGTGTAAATTTAAATAGTCTTTCCACTAATTTTACAGTTTTTCATGATGTCTTGTTTCTTCTTTCTAATCCCACCTTTTTGTAACTAATGTATTTGTTTTTATTCTGCTGTGAGAATATTCTTTAGCAATAAAAGCTGTTTACTTTATTTGTTTTACACAGAAGCCTTTATACTCCTCATATTCCTTTGAATTTTAGGTGTCACTACTTTAAACATTGTATTGTAAATAGATGTTTCATTGTAAAGGCAAGAAAAAAAACGATTACTAATATAAAAGCGGCTTTTTTCAATAATTTTCTCGATTGAAAGGATTAAAAAATATCTCCGCTGCTGCAGAGCAAGATGGAGGACACACAACTAGGTTGCAAAAAAAGCTACTGACAAGAAATAAAAAATGTATATTTTCCAAATAATTTTTTCTTCAGCTTAATCCCAATAATACATAAATTAATAATTCATGAATCTGTTTTGTTCTTAGTAGCTAGATGAATTATTGGCTTAATCAGCAACAGAGACCTTTCTTGTTTCTGAATTCTTTTTGTAGTGCTTACCAAAAAATATGCATTGGTTAGATACTTTTTAAAGGTTTTAAATCACAATAATTCCCAAAATGTTCCACCATCTACTCTGCATTATGCCTCAGCTTCATCATAAATAAAAACAAAATCTTGAAACATAATATAAACTGACAGTGTTTTTCTTTGCAACGCTGTCACACGAGGAGATTGTGTTTGCCAGGAGGCAGGCTGGTCGCAGTAATCAGTATAGGCAGACTAATTTGTCCGCAGACATATTCCAGAGCACCAACTCCCCTGTGCTTTGCTCAACCTGTTGTCCCAGGTGGCTTCAATGCTTGAATGACCATTTTACCTGCTCTGGATTGGATAGCTGAGAGGAAAAACAAAAAAAACAGAAAACGAGAGAAGGAAAGTAATTCAAATTACACGTCATAACAGGAAACAGGAACAGGAAGGAGACTTGGCGTGCAGAGCAGAGTCCAGGTGCACGGCTTGGCTTTAGTCTGAGCGGTTCTCTGTGAGGCTTAGGCAGGCGGCTAGCTGAGGCCTTTTCATCACTAGGCCTCTTTATCAAACCCATGGGTCTGTTTCACTGCTCCTGTGGCTGCTGCTTCGTGGGCTGCTGTAATAAATCAGGTCGCTGAAGACTTGTGAAGCTCCCTCGCGTATGTTCCCTGATAGCTGCTCACACCAAAGGTTAAACTGAAATATCAGCTACAGAGATCATTTCTTTTAGTACCTGTAAAATTAGCCCCATGAGATGAGCCAGCTCAGTTTTTCTCACACCTTACCTTCCTGTTGCTCCTTGTGTTTTCTGAGCTGCATTTCTCAAGGATATTTAATCATGTTGAAGAGGAAAGATGGGCTCCTTAACAGCTGCTTTGATTTACTAAGTCCACCCTCTAATGGTTGCCTGTGAGACAGTGCCCTTCACCCTTTCCACCTGGAAAATCTACAACTTAACTTTACTGTCTGTACAGAGACGGGAACAATTTAATTTACAGTCGCGCTGCACAGTTTAGGACTTAATGGCAGGAAAAAATTACGTTGAACTTGCCCCAGTGAGACATATTGTAAAAGAGAGTGAAAGAGATGAAATCAGATACTAAAATTAGACATTTTAAATCACTGCAACAGCTATTGCTCAACTAGGGTGACAGTAGATTGTTTAGAAAGAGGTGGGCACTTGGGGGCCACACTAAAACAGGATTTAGAAACTTAATGTAGATATGCTGCTTTTGGTGATTTTCAAGGAAGCTTTTACAATAAAAAAAAATGTAATAGTCAAATAGTCTTTCATGTTTTCAAATCAAATAAACCAAAAAAAAAAAAAAGGCTGTTTTAATGTTTGTTTTAGTATATGGAATACTGCATAGCTCAGGAATTCATACCTTAAAACATGATCCAAGTGTTAGAAAAGGGCAACATTGTCAGAATGAAAGATAAGAGGCAAACCTAAAAAAAATACAAACATTTTACAAAATTTATTATCTATATTCTCCCTTCCATTTGCTGTAAATAAATAAAACATAAGGGTTAGGTCTAATAATTTTCCTCTGCAAATTATTTAAAGTTGTTCTTTATCGTTGGTCATAATGTCAAATTTCAGATAGTTTAAGTGACTAAAATAGAGTCAGAAGGTATTTTAAATAGTCAGTTTTAAATTAGTTCTGCACTTATTCACCTCGGTCTTGACATAGTTCAATTTATCCTAAGTGTTATGGCGTGATTTACAATTAAAAGTGCTTTTTCTCTAAGTGATCTATACAGTTAGAAGGTTTACAGCAATGGACAGGAGTGCTCAAATGAACAGTATTTCAATTCTTCCGGTTAAGTGGCTGTAGCCTGCTCAGATCTGTGACCAATCTGCTCAGTCCTTGCATGCACCAGCGACTTGTGAACATACACAAGTCTTTCGCACATCACTGCTTGTGGAAAACAATTTTCAAACAAAGTTTAAATGTAAACATGGGTGATACTCCATATTTTCCAGCTCAAATAGAAACTCATGCTTCTGCGTCAAGTAAGATGTATATAAAACCTTCTAGAACCACAGATTTACAGGGGTGGCTATTTGTGAATCCCTTGGAGGTGAATTTTATTTTGCTTTTACTGCATTTGTGGACTCAGGAAGTCTTACCTTTAAAAATTATGCACAATTAGATATCAGCTCAAATGTGATCAGCTCAAAAGAAAGAGGATGCTGTTCAGGTATTTTTGTTTGAGTTGTTGGCGGCGAATTACGTCATTGGGAGAAGGTGTGACCTCTTGGGTGGTCATAGCATAAGCCAAAGATGCCCCCGCCGTGTTTAATCTTTAAAACATATTTATTTACTTTGTGAATGATTATGCATGCTGGAAAGTCTTATTAGTTGCAGAGTATCCCTGTTACAGGGGCCCATTTGTCCTGCTAGACTGTGGCCAGTAGGGCGGTCGTCCTTTCAGACCAACATCCAGACGCCGCACACCAAACTCAGCCCCTTTGCCCTGCTGGTCGGTTCCCTTCTAACCAGAACAGATCGCTTAAAGCCAGTCTGGCATCACATCAGTAAACAGAGTCTTGAATTAGTGCATGTAAATCAATATTTTCGCAATACACAACTTCAAACTCTGAGCAAAGCACTGGAGGAAGAACCTTTTTAAAATATTGACTCTGATTTGCATGTAGTTGCATCTCATAACAGTTCCAGTTACTTTGTGCTTGTTGGTACTTACTGATGAGTGTATGTATATGTACTCATCCTGAAAGCCTCGCCTCATATGGGAGCCATTACCTGCACACGTGCTTCTGTCTGAAGGTTGATCTACTGGGTTAAACAAATCCAGGCCGTGCAGCGTGGCCCCGCCAGGAATCCCATCCATGCATCAGCAGAGGAACCGCCAACATGACAGGGTTAGAGCTGGCTACCGTTAGCCATGTGCTTATCTCTGATCTGCTAACACCAAACATGTTAGCGCTACTTGAGTTGAGGTGCTGAATTAAATTCAGCAAAATGTGTTTAAAGCTGTGAAGGGGGAGGGGGGATGCTCCTGAGCATTGCCCTGCAAGCTGTGACACAAATCATTTCTTATGCATGAGGTTCCAAACAAAACAGTAGATAGACTCGGAGTTGAATGTGGAATTTTGCAATTATCCACAGCAATATGCTTTAACAAGCAGATTGGTGTGAGACAGGGAAGGAGCACGTAGCCGTCTCCCAGCAGGGACAGCGCAGAATTGATAGTCGGACCAAGTTTGTGGAGCCTGATTTGATTCCTCTCTGAATCATAAGCACGTGAGATTCTATTCATGTTTATTACATTTCCTGTTTCTCACTTCATCACATCAGAATTGAAACTGACAGGGTAATTATCATTTCACCCTAAATTGATCCCAATCCATGTGGGCTGGCTCCGAACATGGAGACATAAGACGGTAGGGGGAAAAAAAGAGATGGAGGAGGGAAAAAAAAGAGGTAAAAGAAGCGTTCTGGGAGCATTTGGCGATGGTTCAGTCATCTGTAAGACGTATCGCTTGAAGGGTGGAGAGATGCGGGGAGAGAAATTTAAGGGGTGGGGGGGGGTATTCGGAGAGATTGCGTTGCGGGTGTTCCCTTGATGTCCCCCTGACAGGAACCAGATTGGGGAGCCGTGCGGCGTCGGCGCTTTGGCTTTTTATTCGTCTGGCTCCACCGGGTTTTTCCTGGCCCGAGTAGGCTCGGTTCGGAGACGATGTGGCCCGCTCGTGGAGCCAGTCTGTATTTTAAGTGAGAATAACAAATGCTAGAAAAAATAATAGGACCTACAAAAAGAAAAAGAGTGGAGCAGCACAATCCTGCCATTGTTCATGTTAGCTGAGCAGAAAGCAGAGTCCAGCCACATCTCTGGGACATTTTACTGGCTCTAATAAAGAGTGTGTGGTCCCCGTTCTGGAGCGGTCTCCCAGACTGGCTGATATGCTCTCCAGTAATATTTGATGGTTCCGTATCATGTACTTTGAGTTGTATTACTTGGCACAGCTCAGACAGGCCCTGTCACTCACTGAGCTTTTGCAATGCTAAAAGAAGGAGTCTGCAGAACAAATGGTAGCATGGAGGGGAGAGAGGTCAAATAAAGAAGCATAAAGGAGTTGAGGATGGTTAGGCAATGCTTTTCCAACAAGAAAACTATGGTGGTTTTATATTCGAGATGGGGCTCATCAACCATGGAGGCATGGCCCAAGGGAAGCAAACATTAAATGAGTTATTCTTTACCCCCTCAGACTCAATGTAAGTAAATGTGGTGGTACATCAGTGCTGGACGAAGCAAGCATCTGATGTAAAGCTATTGATTTGGTCTGGTTAAAAAGATCCTCCCTGTGTTCTGTAGGGAGTCTGGTATTCATTTTCTTTATAATTTCTGTAGTTTGATATTTTGTTCCTGACAGTTTTAAGAGCAACATTTTTTCCTGTCCTGTAAGATATAGAGACAGATAGGGGGAAGTGCTAAATAACTTTTCACAGCTGACAATTTAAAGTAACTGGTGATTATGTGATTTTGTGACTCCAACACTTTCTTCAAGCCAGCAGGATGTGACATGAATTAGTTTAATTACAATTTATATTCTTTCATATCTAATTATGTTTATGAGACTTAATTGGCCCAAAGAATAATAACCATGTTAAAACAAACAAGAATAAAAAACATGTGATGCAAAGCTTCAACAAAATTGTACACATTGAAAAGAGATTATAGGTAGACCTTTACCTATTAGCTTTAAACACTTTAGCTTTGATGGTTTTATGCAATAGAGAACTAAGTATGTTATTTAACTACATTTATGAAAGGGTTGCTTATGGGTATGTAGGAGGGCAACAGTTACAAATTAGTAAATGGATGTAAACCGATCCAGAGCCAACTCATTGAGGTTGAATCAGAGTCCTAATTAGGCCTTAAGACCCCTTAGAGTGAGATCACTGGTCACGGTATTGAAGGACACACAAACACATAGGGCACCATAAATGCAGGAAACCCTGCTGCAAAACCACAAGGAAACAAAAAAACAAACAAACATCTATTTCAATTTTTTTTATGTTTTCAGTTTCCAAAATCTAAACTGAAGCAGCTTCTATATGTATTTATTTATTGAAAGCAATTCAGCAGTACTTTACTTCATATTTTCCCTTTTTAACCATTTTAATTAAGAAAACAAACTACTGCAAAATCATCACAATAAAAGCAACATTAAGATTTAACTGTAATGATTAATAAAATCATAAAATCCTCTTTAGCACCTTGTACTGTAGACAAACACCAGTCTGACACAACCTGGATTTTCAATTCTAGAACAATTTTGTCCAGTTTCTCAAATGGCAGCAAACAATATTTCAAAACCACCAGCTCTTCTTATTCCAAACGCTAGTCTAAGAATTGAAATCTATAATCAACTCAAACATTAACATGATTAATAATCTGTTAAAACCCTATCAAAACTTATGTCAAAAAACAGTTTTCCAAATCAGAAAGTATTACAGCCTTTGCTCAACAAAATTGGAAAATGACCAGAGCTTCCTCCCCAAATAGTGGATTCAAATTTGTGACAATATTTGTTCCAACAAAAGTAAACAATGACCAATTTTACTGTTTTATGTCTTATAATTTTTTTCTGTACAGTACTCTGGTCAGCTATTGTTTTATAAGTGCCTAACAAATTAAAGTGGATTGAAATGGAACTAATCTGTTCTTCCTTTGAATAATTGATTTTCGAGGATGTTCCCTAATTTTGCTCTGAGAGATTCCTCAACCACTGTCACTCTGTTTACTGTAGCTAATCTTATAGAAATTTGCAGCACATTCCCGTAAACCTATCTTACATAGAATTATGAATTCATATTTTAAGATTCACATTTATATTTCTATTATCACGTGTAAACTTCTTGGAGTTATTTTCACATTATAATGATAATAAAGAGGGTCGCTCCTATTGTTATTATTGCTGATAATATTGATGTTCAAAGGGTGTTGATACTGTTGATACTATTTCTGTTATTATCATTGTTATGTAGCCTGCTTAACTAATGCATTAATGTTAATAACAGCGGCAATGGTTTTATTATTATTTCTTTTGGATTTGCTTGTACTTTGATATCACAGACTGGATGGATTACTGCAGTCTGTCCTCAAAAATCTGATTACTGTACCTGACAGAGCTGCACCCATTTTAATACATCACATCCACTGTCTAAAAGTAATGCTGCTGTAACACCACAATTTCCCTATTATTGGACAATAAAGGGATTTTCTATTCGCAGTCAGGCAGATAAGATTAGGGTTAAGACAAGAAAAGACAGATAAGAGAGAGATTGTGTATATATAAAATAGTACACACAGACAAACTGTAGGGAGGGTCCAGGATGCTGGGTGTCTTTTTGTTGGGTCAGTTTTTCGCCAGTGTCCCTGCTCATCATTTAAGTTGGCAACATAAATGATAAAAAAGGGAATAAAACACACAAATGTTGGGCGTGGCTCTTCTACAGATGTTGAGGAATCTGTGGAACAGCAGTGCCGATGCAGCATACATTGCATCAGACTGATCCAGGCTTCAATGACCTTGGTTTGCAGAGATCACAATCATAATCATATTTATTATTATTATTATTATTAGTAGTAGTATGTCATTCATTTGTTAACTTATTTTTATTATTACTATCATTTCAACCTGGAAGTACTCATACAGAGGAAAAGCAATGATTAGAGAGTTGAAATAAGAAATATAGTCTTTGCTGCTCAGTTCCCAGAGGAAGAAATAAGCATAGAGAATGATAACGTTATGAATGAGCAGATGAATAAGGATAGCTACCTCTTCCCCCCGACAGGTCTGACACTAATGGTGGATTGGTGGCTGAAGGAGGAAGAGAGTCAAATGAAAATAATGATAATGATGGATGGAGGAGGGTTGCAACATGATGGAGCAGAAAACTGTTTTTCCTTTTCCTTCCTACACATTAATGTAAAATAAATATCACATCCCCCCACATTGTGCAATGCACACCTTAGCACAATAACGCATAATAATTTTAAGAAATTACAGTATCTACCTTGATATGGTTTAGAAATAAAAAAAAATACGATTACAGCAGTGATAACATCTTAAAAAAAGGGTCTAGACACCAATAAAAGCAATAGAATCTCAATTTTTGTAATACTTTAATGAGTTTGAACTTTCTATAAGTATTCTGTCAGTTAATACAAAAACAATTCATAATTTGGAGGAAAGATTAATTTTCTACATGGCAAATACCCTTTTTTCTTCCCCATATATTTATGTTTTTCTGTTTTTTTTATTCTGAGCCCTGGGTTATACAGTGCTTGCCAGTCTCTCTGGGTATCCCAGGTTTATCTTTGCTTCCAAGATAAGACAATTCGGGATATGGAATATTTTAGAGACAAAAAAGTACAGATGCAGACGCTGAAACTAAAGAAGCGGCACCCCACAGGCTGCCGAGCTACTGCTGGCATGTTTGTCAAAAAGATTGCTGAAAGCAAAGCGCTTTTGTAGCTGTGCAGAGGAGCCTTATCAGCCCATGACAGATTCAGTCTGAAACCAAACTAGCTGTATAATATTTACTATGAGACTGAACATATTTTTAAAGTTCTATTTTTCTGATCATGTACAATGAATATTATTACATTACTATAATAAACAATCATGTAGTAGGAAGATAAACCTTAATATTAGTGGCTTTAAATGATTAAAGGAAACATATATGTGCTTTTTATTAAAAAATGTAAAAGTAACGCCAACTCCCTTTTCTAGTCCTTTTTAATGCTTAACAATATTCAGCGTAAATGCCTGCTTTTGCATCACACACACACGCACATTCATATCCCTGGCTTCTTCTGTGTGGCGTACAGAAACACCCAGCTCGGCCTGTGCTTAATCAGCTCTGTTTTGAAGTGCTCCCCGCTCGCTTTTTCCAGCACAGCCCTCGCGAAAGAAAAACGTCTGGACGTGGGTGGCTTCGCTGGGTCACTGAGCCCACAGAGTGGAGCATTTCATAGGAAAGGGCCCACTTAATTCTGAGCCATACATCGCGTTCACTGATTTACATGTGGACAGCTATCATTTTGTGAAGGCTCTGACAGTGATAAATGAGGTGTTTTACCTAATAGGTAATAAAAACAAATTACAGGTCTTAAGAGAAAGGATGTTCTTCATTTGGCTCTGTTTTCTGTCTCTTCGAGGGCAGGGGCCAGATTGTTTCCATATGATTGTACCCTTCATTTGTTAAGACTGCAGACAGAGATTAATAGCAGCATTTGCTGATGACCAATCTATACCATAGCTCCAGGTTAAATGAAGAAAAAATATGGTTGGAGCAACTGGAAATATCTAATAAATGATTGCTTTATTTCCTCTGATAGAGATTTTTAGCATCAATAAGCAGCATTTTACTCTGTTATGCTTATTTATTTCACATTGATTTACATTCTGCTGCTTTAAAGTAGCTTTTTTCACAGTTTTCACATGTTTAAAATTATTAATTACAGGAAACTAAAATCCCTCCGCTATTAAAACTTGACGGTAAAACATGAACACATCAGTGATATTTACATCCCCCTGGCTCTATGCTCAGAATAAAAAGAAATACTATAGTAATGAGATACACACACAAAACTCCACTAGCTAAGAAAACATAACGTTTTCATCGTAAGACTGTAAATAATTTAATGCATGAAGGCCTGAATTAAATGGCTTTGTGAATGGGGCTCTTGTCCATGATCCATCATACACTTTAAAATCGAATTAGTGAAACTATAAACAATCTACTTATGGTCAGTTGGGATTCAGTTCAGTTTTCTTACAGGGTGAGATTCTGACATACAATGTAAAATGACAAATTGGAGTCCGGAGACATGAACAACACTGTGCTCCACTATGACCAGCATTTTTTTTTCCAACATAGAAAAAAAATATTTTCCCACACAGTACTTAGCAGGTGAGGGTGTGTTATTCTTAACCGGTCTGAATCACTACTGGACTCTCCAATTCCCACAGAGCTCATATATAAGCTCTCTCAGGTTTCTTCAGCTGGGTGTGAAAAAGGTTTCCCCTTCTCCTGCAATGCAAGCCTGACAGAGTACAAGTCTCTTCTATGTTCTGAATCAGCAGCACAGCCCCAATGCATGACAAAGATAAGAAAAGCAACAGCCATGGCTTTTACTAATAAAATCCAAACAGCATTTTATTTGTTTTTTCATCTTGCTTTATTGTGGTAAGCCTTTCGAAGAATCCCCATCAGTTTTGAATCGCTTAACTTGTAAAAGGAATCCACCTGAACTGTGTTTTTCTACAATTGAAAGTCTATTGAATATGCCTCTATTGGCTTTGCGCATCTAGAGACTTAAGTTATTGAACTTCAGATCTGGACTTTGGATGGGGGGATTTACAGGTTTGTGTCCGCTTCATAGCTTGCTGCCTTGCAAACAAAACTGGTGACCACCTTTACAAAAAATAGCCGTATTCTTGTCATGTTTTTCCAGTGTCAGATTTAGGGATTAGTGCATGGCTAATATTTCTGGACTGCTAACAAGTGCTATCCTTGTCCTTTTTTAAGCGGCTGGTCCTGTGTCATTATTTTGTATTTTATTTATGTTAAATTGCACATAAGCGGACACTATTTATATATTAATTAAATTATGTGACTGCTGATTGGATATTGTTTTGAGGTATCGGTAAACAAACAAGAAAAATTAAAAAACTTTTTAAGACTTTTTTATATGATTTTGAAACTATCTGTCACTCTATTGCACAAATATGTATTACATTTATTTATTTAATTTATTTAATTATTTGTGAGACTACTCATCCTGGGTCCATTTTTAATTAAAAAAGACCCACAATAAGTACATACAACAAACTTGCAGTGGAAACAGAAAACAACCATAGCAAAAAAACACAACAAAACAACCAAACGTTCTGTTTCTAATTAATATTCTTACAGTCCATTCTTTTATAAACTGCATGCATTTAAATAATGACCTTACTAACATTTCTTTTCTGCAATCAAAATAGCAGTTGAGATGACCTCAGCTATAAATACCTAAAATCAGTAAACAGACTCACCTAATTGGTTTCTGCTGTTTTTTTTTTTGTTTTTTTTGTTTGTTTCTGCTTTTAATCACACAGTGTAAATGCTAGTGATGTGCCAGAAGATGACGATGGCACTACTTCATAAAATAAAAACAAGCCAAACCTTAATATGATGAGTTAAACCCATTTGATATCATGCCACCTTCTGGGATTAAAGGAGGAGGGTTCAACAATCTATTAACCCTATTAGGTATTAAAAGTTGGTAATTTCTGTTAATTTTTGGTGGTAAATTCATTCATTAAATTACATTAAACATTTCTAAAATAATTCAGTAATACTAATGATGTTACACTTCCTGTTTGGTCAAAAAAACAAAAACTGAGCCGGATCCCAATACTCGCTCAGCATGATAAACATAGGATAGCTAATATTGTGTTCAGTTATTAACAATGTCAACGGCCTCCCCCCTGATGAGATTAAATGGTTCAAACAAACTACTTAAAAGGTTACCCTTACACAGCTTCATCAGGCAGGTTTTTTTTAATTGTCTGTGATGTTATTTTCCCCAGAGGATATTTTATTGACTTTTTTTTTTTTTAAATAAGAGTATATTTATTTTTACCTGACCTTAGCTGTAGCTCTTATTGCAGTTTATATCGTGCCCTTTCTATGAGCATTTAAAATAAAATAATAAACTGATGTTGGTGACATTTTCTTTCACCCTATGTACCCTTAATGGTAGATTTTCTGTTCCTATTCTCTTCTCTTCTAGTTTCATCAAGTTCCTCCCTTGTTGCATTTGGTGCCACAATAACTTCAAAACATAACAAAAATCATAATAAAAACATTAATACTTATTATTTTATTTTTTTTAAAGGACTAATTAATTCAATAAGGTTTAAATAGCACTGTACATTTTCTAAGTCTAAGTGTGCTAAAAGGTTAGTTTTTATATCCATGTGGGAAAAACCTAAGTTGTCCAGAAGTTTTTAATTCTAGATTAAAAGAAGTTTTTTTTGTTTTTTTTTTTCAATTCCACAATCATTAAAGAGAAACAAACATGATCCTTTTGCTGAAACGTATTTTTTTTGTGTGAGTGTCCCTGGTTCCTTGTAAATGATGCACGCATATATAATGACTATGAAGTTGGGCCAGCATTATTTGAAGTGCCACATCCAATCATCATCCTCATCGTAAAGTATCACAGTTTGGAGTCCTGTCTTTGCCCCAGCAGGGCCCTCAACAGAGCTGATGCTTGACCACAGAAACACAGTAAAAGTCCCCAACATAAGACAAAAAATAAAGGCTTGGACTTAGAAGGGAGGGTTGTGTGAAGAGAGGGTGAAAGAGTCTTGAATCCTGTGGTGAGTGCCAGAGGGACACATTTCGCTGGAGCACAGGGTGTGCTGAGTGAAGGGCACGCTGCTGAAGCAGTGTTTAGAAACACCAGTCGACCAGTCTATTGCTCAGGAGTCTTGGTGTCTGCTCTAAGAGCCCCCCCACCCCACCCAACCCTTCTAAGTAGGATGGTACATGCAGCCTCACTGCATACCGCTCCTGCACGCCGCTAAAATTAGCCCCCACCCCACTGGGACCAGATGGAATTCTAAACAGAATAAACTTTTCTTGACTTGATTATATTGAGCCGTTCCAAGCTCCGACATTAAAAAGAAAAGGAGAAGCACAGAACGAGAGGGAACCTTAGAAGCTAATTGCTGTGGGTCTGGCATGCACATTGGGCATTGTGTTGAGCTGAGATGCTGCCGTGGTGCCGGAGCATTTCTCTGCGCCGTGTCTCCCTACTGTCACATCTTCCACGTTTTTGTGGTGGGCTCTCAGCTCCACATGGACTTCATACACAGCCGCTAATTAAACGCAAGCGATCCATAACTGTCTAGCTCACCGGGTCGAGCTCATCCATATGGGTCCTATTGGCACGGGAAGACCTCTGACCTATGATGTCGGCTTTTAAATCTTTCTAATATTTCATGAATAAAATGACGGCATGGGACAGGAAACAAATCCACAGTTTTTACTGCATGTAATTAGAATTAACATCTCATTTTTATAATATTGGAACAGAAGTTTAAAGTAAAAATAATCAGTTAAAGACAGCTGTTTTATTAGTGCCTCAGAAAAAATCATGCATATGCTGTTGTTTTTTGGTAGAGTCAATATCTTCATTAGAAACACATGGAGAGGGAAAATCAACAAATGACTCCTCTGTAAAACTATATTTTAATAGCATTTAGTGGGAGAATGTGAGTTTTTTATTTGTTTATCCTACCAAACGGTTAAGAAAAAAAGCAAAAATATTTAATCAAAGACAGCTTTTTGATGCTTTTTATTTGCAGATATGAAACATTTTACAGTATTGTATATTGAAAAGCTTACAGTAGCCTGGGAAAAACATTACAACTGTTCTGTTTCCTTTTCATGTACAAAAATCAGTACAGTTTACAGTTTGCATAAATTTACTCCCCCCTCTTTTCTTCTTTGAAGTCCCTTTAATGCCCTTAAATGGGAACTTGAATGAGCTCATGCGTCAGTTTTATTTCTAACCGCAACAATTGGTTTAAGGCCTGACTGTGCAAAAAAATCATGTTACACAAGATAAAAAGGATAGATAGAGACAGCAGTCTTGATTTCTTGTTATTTTGCGGATGGTTAAGCTGCATTAGTTGTCTCATGATTATTGTTTTTAACGTGCCAAACAGTTTCTTTATTATGTGCAAGCCTCTGTATTCCCAACATACCCTGGTGAATAAAAAGGGGGGAAAAGTACTAAATTCGGGATAGAAAGTACAGTATTTATGTCATATATTTTGCAAACTGCAACAATGATCAGTGAAAATTTTACCAGATTTCAAAATGATCTTAGCCAAGTGTATAAAACCACACTTCAAATTCTACTGTCAATATTTATTAATAATAAAAAAGAATGTGCAGAAAATTATGAAATGATGCCTTACTTTTAAAGTTGTTGTTATTAAAAGCAGTGTGGTAAACTATGGCACATTTGTACCTGGAATACATGCAAAAGCTGCACACCTCTCATTGAATCTGACAGAAACAAATTCAGTCAAATTGTAATGTTTTAACATTTGTTTGATTAGTAGCCTACCATAGAAAATTCACTTTGGAGCACTTTCTTTAGTTTCTAATAAATGACCTTGAGAGTAATTTAAGAGTGTTTATTTTCAGCTACAGTGCAAGCAACAAAGATGTGTAAACAAGAAACCTAAAGAGCACTTAGAACACCAAAAGAATATCCTTCAACGAAACAATCCATGGTTGGTAGGGAGAAAGAAATTGGACTTTAACTTCCTCCAAACACTGACTTTGATTACCAAGATTTGTTTGTTTCTAAAAAATGACAGCTAAACCCCAAGTCCTTCTCCAAAACGGCGTCTCGCTACACTCCAGACTTAGATCAGTGGTTGGCCACCTACAAACCAGCTAAAAAACACAAAGAGGAGGGAAAAACCCCCTTTGTATCAAAGTCTATGTCCTTGTGACGTACCGGCTTGTGTTTATCGAATGCTGATTTTAATGCATCATTTTTATCATGGTGATTTGCACTGTTTAGTAGTCGGTCAAACCAAGATTTTCCCCTGTCCGTCCAAAAGTAAACACTTGTCTTCTCAAACAGCTTCATTTGTGTAAAGAAAGGACATAAATTCCCCTACGAAAGTCAGGGTATATGTAATGTTTGTGTTGCTTGCCTGAAGCATAATCATTGGATGTAATCTGCTTGTAGGGAAAAAAGGAGCAATGTCTGACAGTGCTCTGCAGAAGCATACAAGTCTTTTACAGTTTTTGTTGCGCTGCAACCTCTTCTTTGAGTTTTACAATGATTTTATGCAACAAAATGGCAGATTTAAGAATTGAAATTGACCATAGTTTTTCTTAGCTCCACCAAGGAGGTTATGTTTTCATCACTGTTTGTTTGTCTGTTTCTCCATCTGTCTGTTTACAAAATAGCTAAAAACTTTTCCTTAAATTTTCAAGGAAGGTGCGTACTGTCTGTGCAGTCTGTTTAATTTTTACTTATTCATATGGGCAGTACATTTCTGCAGTGCAATAACCCAAGTCAACTACTTTGTAGTCTTCCCTTAGCTCTCTACTGTGAAGATATTTTTATATTTAAGGGAAAAATATTCCAGAACATCACAACTTTTTTATTTTTTTTCATGTTTATTTTTCTGGTACTATGTACACTCTTTTTATATTTTTTCTGTCATATTTTTATCTTTAATGGCATCTTGCTTTAACTCTTTGTACTCTATATAGCTACTGGAACCAGAATTTCCCTGAGGGAGTAATCCCAAGGGATACATAAAGTCTAAGTCTACTGTGACTGGCAGCAAATTATGACATTTTGCTGGTGATCCGGGTCGACATCCTGATCAAGGAATCCTTTGAAAGATTCTAAGGATACAGGTATAGTTTTAACTTTAGGTGGAAGTCACAATATAAAAAAAATTAGATACTTGGCTGCGGTCTGCGCTCTGTCAGTGTTTTTTCCAGTTTTTATTTTGTAAATAAAAGTTTCAAAAGTGAGGAGTGATGAAGAGAATTCGTCATTTCTCCAAATGTTCAGTTTTATTTAGGTCTGGACTTCGATTAGGACATTTCAACACTTTCATCTAAGTCAGTCCATGCAGCTCTGGCTGTAATTTCTGGTTTACTGTCCGGCTGGAAGTTCTTTTGCAGCCACTATTAACTTTCCTTTTCATTTACTCCACTCATCTTCCCATCAACCTGCATTAGTTCATTTGGTACCACCATCAAACTTCACAATTGCCTTGATTTATTCCGTGAGTAGTCCTCTGGTTTAGGCTTCTGGTTTACACAAATTGCCATATCTTGTTTTATAGAATTGTGGCAGAGCAATAAACTCTCAATTTTTGGGGGATGACCTTGGCCTTATAACTCACAACCTAAACTTGCTCACAGCTTGATCCAGAACTTTGTCATATTTCTTGTACTTCATGATGCAATTTGTTAGGTTATTTGCTGCAAAAATCTTTTACGCCTTTTTACAAAGCATTTCTTCCTTTGATCAGAGCAAGGCTTTCTATCAGTCACATGTGATCTTTGACTAAACAAACTGCACGGATCAGTTAATCCATTTCCTAATACTCTCCCTATGATTTTTTGTTAACTTATATTGGATTTTGTTAAAGTTTTCTGATTGGTTGGTCGACTAAGGGGAGTGGTGGCCTAGTTGTTTTGGTCCTGGAGGTTCTGTGTTCAAGTCCCACACACTCCCAGAAACTGCCACTCTTGGTCCCTTAACCCCAGACTGCTCCCCGGGCACCAACAATGGCGGCCCACTGCTCCCAAAGGGGATGGGTTAAATGCACGGAGTAAATTTCCCCATTGTGGGACCATAAAGAATTTGTATTTTCTTTTAAGTTCTGTGATTGGTTGGTTTACTATATGTAGTTTCCTTTAAATCTTTTAAATTCTTAGAGCTGGCACTAGGTCAATTGTGCCTACTGTTCCTTCAAATTGAGATGCTCCAGTAGCTCAATTATTCTGAGGCTAGAACGTTTCCTCGAGAGCAGGAAGAAACCATGAGCAAGCGGGGTGGGGTTGGGGTCTTCTTGAGTGGAGGTTAACTGAACAGGAGACGGTGAGTTGGCTGAGGTCAGGTGAAAACACACACACAGCTGGCTGACAGATGTGCTCACTGACCATGTCGTTGGTGCCTCCATCTCGTCTCACCACATGTTTGGCAAATTCATAAAAAAAAAAAAAAGAAATGTGTTAAAGCTGTGTAGTAATACTTAAAATAGACAGAGAGGGAATAAGAATGCATACCATAGATAGAAATGTAATTGTGTGGAGGGATACTAAGAAATTAAGGGCTCTGGTTACTGCCGAAGTAGCCTCTGCTCTCCTGGTACTCAGCTAGTCCAGAGAGAGTGAGGTTGATGAGAGAGAAAGTATGACATTTCCCATTTTCTACTTTACTGGAGTGCTCTGGGAGACTCATCAGATGGGATTTTGAAAGGATCTTTCAGAGCACTGACAGCCCTGAGAACAGCATGATTACATTCCTTTCACCCAGTGCTTTCTCATTTTTTTTCTTTTCTGCCCTTTTCCTTTATGCGGTACTTGTCGGGTCAAAAGAACAGACAATTTTGTGCATTTTTGTGGATTTTCTTTGACCTCTAATCAAATTCTCATACAAATAGTCTCATGATGTAATGGTCTGGAGAAATGTAAATAACAACAAAGCAAACTTTGCCCAGCTGCTAGAACGATTCCCCAATGTTTACACAGCGAAAAAACGCTTTAAATATTTACTTTTCTTAGTAAAATAGTCAGATTATCTTCTATTGGTATAACACTGAGAACAAGGATTCATACTTTCCACATTTTTGACTGATAACCATGAGGCCAGCAACAAGAATGGAGATGAGATTAAAATCTTTTTGTACATAAACTACCCATTGACTGACTGTCTTCCTGTCGGAAGCTGCAATTAGCTCTCAAAGACAAAGATCTCAGACATTTTAAACGGCTGAAAATAAATAAATGTGGCTGTTGCTGTTAAGACTGTAGGCCCTGTTTCAATTACAACAGAGGCTGTGGTCTGGGTCTCTCACTGAGTTGCTGGCTCCTTCAAGCTCTGCTTCCATGGAGACGTTTTAATTGCCGCGTTTTAGTGGAGAGGGAAACAGTGAGGGGAAATGTACTGTATTCATCTTGGCCTCCCACCATGCTTTACTCATGAAGGCCTGAGGTGATTTGTCTCTTTCGCGCAGGACGCCGTACAGTAAAGTCCGAGGCTGCACAGACAATGCGTCTTTTCTTCCTGTCGTGAATTGAGATTTTCCTCTGCTTCTTTTTCCCTTTTTCTGCTTGTGGATTGATTTATAAGGCACAATTTATTATGACCAGCCACCCAAGCGCCTTCAATTACAAGCAGTAAAATGATCTAGAGATCTGTTAAGATCATAACAATTTTATTCTGAAAGCTTTTGACCAAGTCTGTCGTTGATGTTCATCATTAGATTAGTGGTTTCCATCTGCTGATCATTATGTTACAGATGAAACGGCTCTCTGGCTTTTATTCTAAAGATTCAAGCATCTTCTTATATATACCAACAATGTTCTACAGTTAGTTGTACAGTGCGTTGCGAAATAAATCAACCCCTTAGAAATGTTCATGTTCTACCACATCCTTCAACAAAACAAAGAGGTGTGTTGTTGGGATACACTAAATATTTCATGAGTTCAATTACAAAAAACCCTGCATTTTTTTTTTTGATGAGCATCAATATTCAGCACCAATTATTCTTCATCTGTATTTAGTTAGCGATACTTAAGATGTTTCCACAACTCTTAGTTGGACTTGGAAGGTTTTTTTTAAATAAGAAATAAACTAAAATATACCTGTGTACACAACATCATGATTGTGCTAAATTAGCAACATGATTTGCTCTTACTTTTCTCATTTTCTCTTGAAAAACGGCTAGTTGTATTCTTAACATTGAATGCAATCATTACAAGATTCCAAACTAAATTAGACTTTTTCACTTAAAAACGTACAATGTAATTATTTTTGTAATTGTGGCTTCATTTCATGATAACAAGTATTGGATTGCGCTCCACTTTACCAAATATTAACTCTGCGGACCCATCCATCCATCCATCCATCCATCCATCCATCCATCCATCCATCCATCCATTATCTGACACGCTTGTCTCAATTGGGGTCACGAGGGGTGCTGGTGCCTTTCTCCAGCTGTCAATAGGCAAGAGGCGGGGTACACTCTGGACAGGTCGCCATTCTATCGTAGACTCTGCAGACCAATTAACCAAATTCTCTATCAGATGAATTAAAGCCAACCTTTGGACTATTATTTTAGCTACCTGCACAATGGGCTGGGAAAAAGAAAAGAATTGATAGAATGGGCTACGCTTCAGCTCATCGCTGGTACAGGAAACTTAGATGCTTCGCCTTTAAAAAAACAAAGCAGTGTTTCCATATGTTGGACATAGTTGTTTAAAGTGAAGGGGGCAGTTAAGCCAAGTTTAAAATAACGAAAGATGCATACAATGTCGATAACGAAAACAGTAAGCATTGGCTCTATTACTTAGTTCATAAAGGCTGTTTCCCACTTAAATTAGTTTATTAATGCAGGTTCTTCAAACGTGGGTCGACCTACTAACAAGTGGGATTTGGCTCCCTTTCCATTGGCAAAACAGTTGTGTCTGATCCCCCACCGGCAAGCTGCATGGTCTCTGTCCCCCCACTGCTGCATGTTTGTTGATGTCATCATGTAGGGTTAGTGTCGAGAAAGGGAGCCGGGGGATAGTAAGTGGGCTTTATTGTTTGCCTCTTTCGTCCTTTCTAATCCCTCTTACCAATGCTGAGCCATGTTTATCGAATGTAAACAGAATGGTTTGGCTAATTAATTCGGACGCGACAGGCAAGATGTGTTGACATCCATACATTAGGCTCAATGGCATCACGTAAATTAGCAGGTCGACCTGGGTCTGTACAGTATGCTGATCAGAGCTGAGTCGTGTGAAGGAGATTTTAACCTCTTCAAACCCAGTGGGTTGCCAGTGACACGGTGGACCTTAAATGGGGGTAATAATTCAGAATGCATAAAATTCCACCAGTAAAATTTTTACCAGCAGGTGGAGCCATTGCGTTCAGCTCCAAGCTGACACCAAAAGTTCCATAGCCCACAGCTCTGGAACTGTTATAGCTAGAGGTCTGAAATTTTCTGCATTTGTGGCTGACATGATGTAGAACAAATATAATACAATAAAACCTGCCAAGAATGTCTTTATTACAGCTGTTAAAAAAAGACCTATTATTTCCGAGAATAAAAAAACAAAACAATTTTGAGTGATGTTTGAACTGATGCAAGTTGGTCTGTGTTCTAGTCACTAAACTTTTATATATAAGGAAACTAGAGAGTGTTAGCTTTCAAATAATGTATTACACATGTAATTTGGGCTTACAGTTCCTAAGTTATTTGCTTTTCCATTTGGTATGCAAAATAGGCGAGGATTACTTAAAGTTAGGTGGATGTTAGAAGGTTAACCTGGGTTGTTTGTTGGTTTTGTGGCCATTGGGAAAGGTATTTCGAAGGATTTCGGTTGAAATCCCTGCCATGCCTGTGAATGATTCTCGCCTCACCTTCTCTTTCGCTTGGCTAATTCGTTAAGTTTCTTACACAGCAAGAGAACATAGGAAATAGTTTCTTAAGTCGGGACACAAAAGACAAAGGCCAACCCCAAGTGCACCTTAAACTCCATGACAAGAGAAAGAAAACAAAAAATATATATAAGAAAAAGTGGCAAATCAGGGTAAGAGTAAATATCATGTAAGATTTCAACAAGAAAGGAGTTAAGATCTGCGTTGGGAATTGCCCTTTTTTGCTGGAAAGGCAAGATGCTCCATTCAAAATTACTTCAAACTTTCTCACCCCATTTGACATTACAACTCTAAACTAATGACCTATCCAGTTGCAGTATCATACTGAGGTGCCTTTTTCCTCTCCTCCTTTGTGCTGACAACCCAGGTGCATGCACACCGGTTTCTAGAGAACAATCACTGCATGAAAAGTAAGATTTTGACCGCCTAAACTGCATTGAATTCCACTGCTTCCAGGTATTTACAACCATTTAAGGCTGTAGGAGCTCAAATTCTCTGAGCCATAAACTCCTAATGTACTATGGGGAGAGGGGGAGGTGGGGGGAACGAAGTGGCTGGCAGAAGGTGCTAACAACTTTAATTTGAATAGCTTCTCCAGGAGCGAAGAAGTGTCCGCCATGTGGTTACTCATTCACTGGGTAGAATCAACTGACATCCCCGATCCGAGCCGCTGGGGGGCCCCCGAGAGCCAGCTACTGTACACCCGGTAGATAAACAGCAACAGGCGAGCATGAAGTGGCAACGCTATAGTAACTGAGGAGATGCACAACTGCATATAAAAATTCAGATTGGATGGAATGTTGATTGACATTGGCTTTGCCCAGTCAAAATCCAGCCCAGCCCAGGTGGATGACTTCCCTTAATGAAAATGAACGTGGCCTAGCGAATGGGTGACGTTGTAGGCCTATCGTTCAGTAAATTGGAAAGCAATTACCGTAAATTCTCTAATATTGGCCTGTATTCCATTAGCGGCCGGGACTCTAACATTGGCCGGTCTCGCTGTCAGAGGAGGTAAATAATGGCCGGTCTCTAATACAGGCCGGGGCTATAAACGTTTTTTCTGGGCATACCTCAACATTATACTTGTGGTAGTAAGTAACATACAAGTACCACAGCCCTGCGCTGCTGGACGACAGGCCCTGACTGCTGCCCGTCTGCGCGAGGAAGAGAACAGACACGCAGCAGAACATGAGGAGGAGCGCGAGTGATGAGGAGATTAAAGGGAGAGATGAAGAGGAGGAGGAAACTGAGGAGGAGGATTAAACAGAATTGGAGGATTTTTTTTTCTTTTTTACTTCAAACCAAGCGAGACATGGTAACTGTACTTTTTCAATAAATGAACCTAGTGTTTTATAGGTTCAAATAGACACAAAATCTCATTTTTATTCATTCCACTGGTAGTCTGTTTTGCTCAAATAGCAATAGAGGCCTGTCTCTAATTCTGGCCTCTTTCCAATAAAGGCCTGGACCGCGATGCACTTGAGTGAAATAAAGGCCCGGGCCTATATTAGAGGATTTACGGTATGTAACTAAGCTGAAGGAAAATGATTCATTTTCCATGTCTCAAGAGAGACTTTCAGGACTGGCGCTTATTTCCATAGAGTATAGTGTGTGAAGGTCTTTGGATCTGGAGGACTTATGTCTGCATTTGCACAAGCCAAGGCCCGTAAGCAGCAATTCTGGAAGCAGTATAGGACCCTAATAATTTCACTACACTTACTATAGCTACTTTATATTTTGTACAAAGTTTATATTGGGTTTTTAAAGTAATTTATTGCTTTTTTTATTTTATTATACATTTATTTTAATTTATTAGTTTATTCTTTTATATTTTCCAAAATAACAAGGTTGTTCATGTTTAGAACATTTGGAAAAAAAAGGTTTTATTTAATACATTTTTCATTGGTGTCAGATTATTTATAGCCTAACATAATGGTGATGAACACTGGTCAGAAGGGCCTCCTAGGATTTTTTGATTGGGGCCCCCACAGACTCTAGAATCGCCTCTGCTGACATCAGTCAGAAATCACTGATTGGCTGTTAGATGGCTGTTGGATTGGTTCCTATTGGACAATCTGAGATCTATAGGTAAACCCCTTGTATAAATACTTATAATTATATTTTGTTTTACATTTATTTATATTATATAACTAGTTCTCAACCCAACATGAGACCCTCTGGTCTAATCTAAATAAAGGTCATAAATGTATTTAAAAAGATCACATTCTGAGACACACTTATTCCATTTACATGCAAAATGTAACACTTTTTTTCAGAGTTAAAAACGTGTTCCTTCTGGACCACATGAAGATAATCTTCTGTCAGGGAGTTCCTAAATGTGAAGACGCCTTTGATAACTTAAGCCAGTATTTCTCAAACCTGTTCTTCAATCACTACTACCCTGCATGTTTCAGATGTCTTTCTGCTGCAGCACACCTGATTGAAATAATGGCATGACCTCCTTAGCAGCTTCAAAGTGCTGAAAAAGCCTGTTAATCATTAGATTATATAGGTCAGGTGTGTGACAGTGAGTAGAAATCCAAAGCATGCAGGGCAGTGGTATGCGAGGACCAAGATTGAGAGAAACTGCCTACAAAGCTCTTCAGTCTCTTCTCAACATTATGACAGAGGTCACTGAGATGCAGAACAGACATTAATTGTCCATGCATCATAAAGAATCTTTGTGACTGTTAACTATTAACTTCTAATGGAGACACTCAGGCTAGAATGTACAGTAATACAGACACACACGTGTCTGTGTATTATTGCACAGAGGTTCAACTTGTGCCTGCTCAGTCTATTAAAAGGGAAGAAAGAGGTTCCAAGACACAAAGCATGGATCAGAGTTTGATGCTATCGCTTTAAAAGAAAATCTCATATTTGATCATACCAAAATGACTGACTTTTTGTCTAATGTATAATTCTTTATAAATTGCTTTTATTTCAAGAATTTCATCTGGGAGCTGAATGAATGTGCAACAAAATACAACATATAAAATATGCTTCTAAAACATAATGGCAGGTCCTGGCATTGTAGACCGGGAAAATATTAGAAAAGGTGTGCTGCCAGTGGTATTATATAATGAGCTAAGTACAGGCTTCACTTCACTTGTTAACTGTCTATAAATCCAGATGAAGCTAATCCATTACATAGATTACAGGCATGTCTTGAAGACATAAAAACCTGGATGACTCTCAACTTTCTGCTTCTGAATGCAGGCAAAACCGAAGTTATAATCTTTGGATTATAAGAGTCTTTGAAAGAGTCTTTGAAAAAGAAGCTGATTAGTCAGTCACTTCATTGGGATGGCATTAAACTGATTTCTGATAATAAAGTAAAAAATCTTGGTGTTATTTTTTATCAGGACCTGTCATTTAAATCCCATATCAAAGAGGTTTCTAGAATTTCCTTATTTCATCTGCGGAATATTGCAAACATTAGAAATATCCTGTCCAGGGGTGATGCTGAGAAACTAGTCCATGCCAGTCCACCCCAGTCGTCCTCTGCAGATGGCTGCTCACACTAAGCCTGGTTCTGCTGGAGGTTTCTTCCTGTTAAAATGTAGTTTTTCCTCTCCACTGTCACTACAAGCATGCTTAGTGTAAGGGATTGCATTCGAGTCAATGAGCCGATGCAAT
Source organism: Cyprinodon tularosa (assembly GCF_016077235.1). Taxonomy (NCBI): domain Eukaryota; kingdom Metazoa; phylum Chordata; class Actinopteri; order Cyprinodontiformes; family Cyprinodontidae; genus Cyprinodon; species Cyprinodon tularosa. The sequence goes on from NW_024038821.1 coordinate 1,141,937, forward strand.
CAGCTGGTTTTCCTTAGATAGAAAACTTTGAATCATTTTGAGTGGTTGATCTGGTGAACTGTAAAGTGCCTTGAGATGACATGTGTTGTGAATTGGCGCTATATAGATAAACTGAATTGAATTGAATTGAACTTCAATCTAACTTACATCCGGACTGGCACAGAGGAAACACAGTTTTTGCAACAATTGTGGCAATACCAGAAAATTAATACAAACAATAGCTAATTTCAGATTTTTTTTGTTTTTCTTTGTTACATTCTTACATTCTTATCCTTAGTTACAATGTCTCACGGCAGTTTGCAAATTCCTCAGGTGGATTTCACTCTCTCTCCATTGCTGCTGCTGCAAAAAAAACATTAGTTTAATAGTAGTACTGTAGTGCTACTGCATAACTCCAGCCAAAACATGAGTCAAACCTGGTAAACAGTAGACCATTTTGATTTAAAGGTACACTATGCAACCGGTATTGATTTTCCAGCGAGGCTCCCCCCAGAGGGCGAAAGTAAAAGTGCACTGTCGTAAATATCCACAGCTGTTCTCCTGGTTTCTCCGTCAAGCCAGGCGTGGTTGTTTTGAGCTTAGCAGACAGGCGAACGCAACGAATGACTAATGCTGTGTTCACACCGCAGCTGGCGCGACAGAAGCAGCGAGTTTACATGCAACATAACGTCAAGGCGCAGCAAAAGGTCCCGCGGCGCATTTTGAGCAGCAGGCGCAGCACGTCTGAGCAGCTGAAGCAGCGTGTCGGGCGCGTTTAAGCATCTGACGCAGGGAGAGAGACACAGCGCTGATGATCACTCCTCTTAAACAGTTTATTGACGCCTAAATTAACTTAAAATGCAGAAATCTGCCGGCAGAATATGCAGTTTGGATTATTTAGATGAAAAACACCTACCAGCTGCCGTGGTGAACCGCGAGGAGGCTGCTGATGAAGGGCTTCCTACTGTCGGCGCACCGCTGGTATGTGGGGGTCTGAGCGGCTCCGACAGAAAAAATATTGAAGGCAGGATAATAATCTGAATGAACTGACTGCACTGATTACGTTTTAAGGTGTATTTTCTCACTTAAACACATATTAAAACTACTTTATTCCCACTGATCACAGCAAATATAGCTGCAAGGCAGAGAAAGGATAGTGAAGCTCCGCCCAAAGCGCGTCAGACACACTTTTGCACGGCGCAGCCAGAGTAGCAAAGCTGCTTCAGCCGCGCGTCAGAACTAACTGGTACAAGCAGCAAAAATTTTGCTGCGTCCGATGTGAACGTAGCATAACTGCACAAAGATCGCCACTGTGCTAGCAACGAGAATGCTTTTAACTGGGGGCGTGTTGCAGTTCTCGCCGTAAAGCAAGACTGACTCTCGCGAGACTTCTGAGCCTGTGGGTGCGGGTCGGTGCTCCTGCAATTGCAAGTGCGGTATTTCCCCCACAGACCACCAGGGCGGCCGAGAATACCGTTGTTCAACCTGAAATGACTCATTTAATCATCCATAACGTTATGGAACACATTAATTAACTGAAAAATGTTGCATAGTGTGCCTTTAACAAAAAAGTATTGATTACTGATCAAATACTAGACAGAAAAGGAGTATCATTAGGAGCAGTAGCATAGATAAATCCTTAAAGGTATCCATCAGTGGTTACAAGGGAACAGCAGAAAAACTGAGATTTTTTTTTTTTTATAAACTGTAAGAAGTGTTTATCTAAGATAAATTATTGAATCTGGTAAAAGCTGCAATGATATTAATATGAGTTCAGTAATAAAAATGCTTATTGGTGGAGCATAGTAAGTACACCTTCTGGCTCCTCCTGCTGAGTCTGGGTGCATCAGAGATGTACAAGAAGCTGAGTACAGGTAGCAGCTCAACCCCTTTGTGTCATGGTATGGAAACAAATAAACAAATGAATAAAAGAAGCTCCAGAAGTTGTAAAAAACTTACCAACTACATGATATGCGTTAAAAATGAAATGAAATAGGTGGCACTAACTACAGAAATTCCTTTTTTCAGTTGCAATCAGAAAGAACATAAAAAGAAAAGAATTGTTCTACCTCACATTCAGTTATGAAGTCTGAATAAACCCTTTTCCAACTTTAGTTGCATAGGAATTACCAATTTTATTATTTAATCCCAGAACAATGACAAAGTAATTATGTTTTGCAAAGGTTTACTATTTTGTACCATTTTTATTATTGTATTTATTTGTTGTTCTTATTATTTCTTGACCAGGTCATGATGCTTTTGCTGCAGACATGTTTTTTTTTTTTTTGGATGGTTGTACTGATCCACTTCTTTTGTAACTTTGAGCTTCACCAGATTTAACAGGGGACTCATGTTTGGCCTGTCACAAAAAAGTCTATAATAACAGGTGTTCTATATTTTATAAGGTTGTCAGTTTATTCTGTGTGTAAATTATACATGTTCTTGGGCTGAGGGGAACCTTTTTAACTAACGAAAAGCAGAGTCGGTTATTCCGGATGCAATTGATGAATAAAGACATCCAGATCTCTGTTTTTACTCTTTTTGTTTCCAGAAATATGGGTCATGCATGCAAGGAGAACAGATACCTCACGTTTCCTCGCTGCACCTATTGTCAGCACATCTCCATCAGTGCCTCTGTCAGAATATGTTTATTCTTCTCATTGTCCTCAGGATTATCATCAATCATTTCCACTGAGAGATTCCCAAATTAAAAAAAATTTAAAATACCTTTTCCCTTCTAAATGCATTTGGCTCTCGTCTCAAATTAGCTGATGATATGGTTACTTTATTTTTCAGGAGCCTGGCAGTCTTCTTATGTCTTTTTTATGCCACCTAGTAATAAGCACCCTTTGCCTTCAGCAGCAGCACCTTCCCATGTCTGTGCGCATTTTGCGATTTCCTGCTGACAGATGATTTGAGTTGGAGCCCTGCCTTCACTTGCTAATATTAGATAGCTTTTAATTTATCTCACATCTTAATGGATGAGAGAGTTGACTCTCAGTGTGTTTATTGCTATATTTATTTGACTTGATTCAAGTTATGAATCAGTTAGCCCCTTCTGGGCCAGGCGAAGGCGGCAAGGAATTCTAGTATAGATGGTCATGTGTTTGTTGAGTCTGCGGTCAGGAAAACTGTCAGGGGTCTGTATGTCTAACAATAAAATTTATGACGTTACTTCACAATTATAGGCAGACATTTTTGCATTCTTGTTTCATCTAGTGCAAAACCCTCGATTTTATTTTCAATCACGTGTCTTGTCAGCTAAGATTTTATTCAATACAATTCGACGAATAAATGAATAAAAGATTCACAAATAAATTTTGTTTAGTGCTGATTTTATGATATAATGCGAATGAAATTAATGATCTATATATCCAGGTTTTTTTAAGGTAAAATACAGACTGAGAGATCAAAGCCTTTTAACAAATAAACATGGCCAATATATATATATATATATATATATATATATATATATATATATATATATATATATATATATATATATATATATATATATATATATATATATACATACATATATATATATATATATATATATATATATATATATATATATATATATATATATATATATATATATATATATGAAACAATAATGTAACCCTACATTACTTTACATTATCATTTTAAATAGCCTATTTTATAATGATTTGGCTACAAATCTAGATAATATTCACATTTTTAAATCAAGCTCTTTTCTGTTTGTCTAAAACAGATAAACAATTTTAAAGCAATATTGTTAAGTTTTGATCCAAGTATTGATTCAGTTGAGATACATAAAATTATTTTTCAGGTTAATATACAGCAACTGGTGTGTATCTATGATCTTTATGAGCTACTGTACCTGTAGTAGGTTTCGGTTGAATCCGTCATTGAATACGAATAAATGAATAAAAGATTCACAAATAAATTTTGTTTAGTGCTGATTTTATGATATAATGCGAATGAAATTAATGATCTATATATCCAGGTTTTTTTAAGGTAAAATACAGACTGAGAGATCAAAGCCTTTTAACAAATAAACATGGCCAATATATATATATATATATATATATATATATATATATATATATATATATATATATATATATATATACCATATATATACCATATATATATGTATATAAAAATAATTTTATGTATCTCAACTGAATCAATGCTTGGATCAAAACTTAACAATATTGCTTTAAAATTGTTTATCTGTTTTAGACAAACAGAAAAGAGCTTGATTTAAAAATGTGAATATTATCTAGATTTGTAGCCAAATCATTATAAAATAGGCTATTTAAAATGATAATGTAAAGTAATGTAGGGTTACATTATTGTTTCATATATATATATATATATATATATATATATATATATATATATATATATATATATATATATATATATATATATATATATATATATATATATATATATATATATATATATATATATATATAGGGTGCAGACCAGGAAGCAGAGTTGTAGTTTAACACACATCTCTGCAGCTTCTCTACTGTTACCCACTCTTTACTCCATCCAGACAGTGTCTTGCCCACGACCAAAATCTAATAAATTAGCAAAGATTCCCAAAGGAGTAAATCATGATAATCTAATTAAAATCAAAATAACTCCAATTGGGGAAAAAGTTAAAACAATTAAATGCAGTCTGTTTAACATAAGATCGCTTTCCTCTAAAAGTCTACTAGTTAATGACTTGATTTGTGATAATCACATTGACTTGTTTTGCCTTACAGAAACCTGGCTGCAGCAAGAGGATTATGTGAGCATAAATGAGGCAACTCCTTCAAGCTATTTAAATTTTCACATCCCCAGAAGTTCTGGGCGAGGAGGAGGAGTAGCAACAATCTTCCAGTCTGACTTACTGATTACTCCCAAAACAATTAATACCTACAACTCTTTTGAACATTTAACCCTTAATTTCCCTGATCCAAATTTCAAGGCAAGAAAACCTCTTCTTTTTGTAACTTTGTATCGTCCACCAGGTCCTTACTCTGAATTTTTAGATGAGTTTTCAGAGTTCCTTTCTGATTTGGTATTAAATACTGACAGGGTCATCATAGTGGGAGATTTTAACATCCATGCTGACATTGAAGGCGATAGCTTAAGAGCAGCCTTTAATGCTATCTTAGACACTATTGGCTTTGTTCAAAATGTTAATAGTCCCACGCATTCTCATCTTCATACTTTGGATCTTGTGCTGACATACGGCATAGAATGTGAAGAAATAACAGTATTTCCTCACAACCCTGTCCTCTCTGACCACTTTCCAATAACCTTCAGGATTACTTTAACAGAGTTCTCCTCCCCCAAAAGAAGGTTCAATTTTAGTAGATCTTTATCAGATAGTGCAGTTATAAATTTTAAAGAATCTGCTTCACTTTCTCTCTCCTCTGTGTTACTGAGCAGTGCTGCAGAGTGCAAAAGCTTAGCTTATTCCCCTTCACAGGTTGATGATTTTGTTGATGGGGTTGCTAGTTCTCTGCGTATTGCCTTAGACAACGCAGCTCCTTTGAAAATGAAAACCGTTAAAAATAGAAAGCTTGCTCCTTGGTTTAATGCAGAGCTGCGTACTTTGAAGCAAAATGCTAGGAAACTGGAGAGAAAATATCGCTCCACAGGCCTGCGAGAGTCCTTCCTAGTCTGGAAAAATGGTTTACTGCTGTATAAGAGGACTCTTTGTAAAGCAAGAGCAGCATACTTCTCCTCATTAATAGAGGAGAATAAGAATAATCCTAGATTTCTTTTTAATACAGTTGCCAAACTCACCCAGAGCCATAGCTCTGTTGAACCGTCCATTCCACCTGCTCTTAGCAGCAATGATTTTATGGGATTCTTTATAAATAAGATTGATCTTATTAAAAATAAGATCATAAGCACTCCTCTATCCGCGATTGTACCTGAGGTAGTCATGGAATCTGAACCGGGTTTAGACTGCTTTGATCCAGTTGAACTCTCTGAATTAGCAAAATTATTGTCTTCATCTAAGCCTTCAACTTGTATGTTAGATCCAGTTCCAACCAGGTTATTTAAGGAGGTATTCCCTTTGATCTCCTCCTCCATTTTAGATGTGATGAATCTATCTCTGTTACAGGGATATGTACCTAAAGCTTTTAAGGTTGCTGTAATTAAACCTCTGCTTAAGAAACCGTCTCTTGACCCAGATGACTTGGTCAATTATAGACCTATATCCAATCTTCCTTTCTTATCCAAAATTCTTGAGAAAGTAGTTGCCAAACAAGTTTGCGATCACTTCCACCATAATGAACTTTTTGAAGAGTTTCAGTCTGGCTTTAGAGCTCATCATAGCACTGAAACAGCTCTGGTGAAAGTCACTAATGATATTCTCATGGCCTCAGATAATGGACTTGTATCTGTGCTCGTCCTGTTGGATCTTAGTGCTGCATTTGATACAGTTGACCATAATATTCTTTTAGAAAGACTTGAATATTTTGTTGGAATTAAAGGAACAGCACTAGACTGGTTTAAATCTTATCTATCTGATCGAATTCAGTTTGTTCATGTTAATGATAGATCTTCAACACGCTCAAAGGTTACCTGTGGAGTACCACAGGGATCAGTGCTAGGACCAATTCTCTTTACTTTATACATGCTCCCAATTGGTAGAATTATTAGACAGCATGGGATTAATTTCCACTGTTACGCTGATGATACCCAGCTATATCTGTCTATAAATCCAGATGAAGCTAACCCATTACATAGATTACAGGCATGTCTTGAAGACATAAAAACCTGGATGACTCTTAACTTTCTGCTCCTGAATGCAGACAAAACAGAAGTTATAGTCTTTGGACCAGAGTCTCTGAAAAAGAAACTGATTAGCCAGTCGCTTCATTTGGATGGGATTAAACTGATTTCAGATAATAAAGTAAAAAACCTTGGTGTTATTTTTGATCAGGACCTGTCATTTAAATCCCATATCAAAGAGGTTTCTAGAATTTCCTTCTTTCATCTGAGGAACATTACAAAAATTAGAAATATCCTGTCCAGGGGTGATGCTGAGAAACTAGTCCATGCATTTGTTACTTCAAGGCTGGACTATTGTAATTCTTTACTATCAGGAAGTCCACAAACTGTAGTTAAAAGCCTTCAGCTGATCCAAAATGCTGCAGCCAGAGTTCTAATGAAAATTAAAAAGAGAGATCATATCTCGCCTATCCTGGCTTCTCTTCATTGGCTTCCTGTTAAATCAAGAATAGAATTTAAAATCCTCCTTCTCACATATAAAGCCTTAAATGGCCAAGCTCCATCTTATATCAGAGATCTGATTGTTCCTTATGTTCCTAACAGAGCACTTCGCTCTCAATCTGCAGGTTTACTAATGGTTCCTAGAATTTCTAAAAGTAGAATGGGAGGCAGATCTTATCAGGCTCCTCTCCTGTGGAACCAACTACCAGTTTTAGTCCGTGAGGCAGACACCCTGTCTACTTTTAAGGCTAGGCTTAAAACTTTCCTTTTTGATAAAGCTTATAGTTAGGGTGGCTCAGGTTATCCTGAGCTATCTCTATAGTTATGCTGCTATAGGCTTAGACTTTTGGAGGACATAGGGACCCCCATTTCATCATTCTGCTTCATTCTCTCTCTGTTCTCCTATTCTGCAGAATCTGTTAGTTCAATCTCTAACCTTCTGCTCTCTCTGCTTTTCCTCAGAGTAGCTTTGCCTCGTCTGTTCCTGTTTGGCTGTGAAGTCATCCTGGAAAGAAACATCAGCTGTGCTGCTTCTATCAACACCCTCGTTTATAGATGTTGGAGATCGGCCTGTTTTCCAGTGTGGTCCTGTTTCTCTGACCGTGACTGAGTGGATGTGCTCTCTTCGTCCTCTGGCATGGGAGCTGCCTTGGAGCTCGTCTGCCTGGCTGCGTGTTTCCTGGACGGGGCCGCCTTTTACAGCTGCTTTTTGTATCTCTGCTTCTGTCTCCTTGAACCCCAGTCGGCCTCGGCAGATGGCCGCTCACACTGAGCCTGGTTCTGCTGGAGGTTTCTTCCTGTTAAAAGGGAGTTTTTCCTCTCCACTGTCGCTACAAGCATGCTTAGTGTGGGGGATTGTATTTGAGTCAATGAGTCAATGCAATCAACTGGTTTTCCTTAGATAGAAAACTTTGTATCAATTTGACTGTATGATCTGGTTGAACTGTAAAGTGCCTTGAGATGACATGTGTTGTGAATTTGGCGCTATATAAATAAACTGAATTGAATTGAATTGAATTATATATATGATATATATATGATATATATATATATATATATATATATATATATATATATATATATGAAACAATAATGTAACCCTACATTACTTTACATTATCATTTTAAATAGCCTATTTTATAATGATTTGGCTACAAATCTAGATAATATTCACATTTTTAAATCAAGCTCTTTTCTGTTTGTCTAAAACAGATAAACAATTTTAAAGCAATATTCTTAAGTTTTGATCCAAGTATTGATTCAGTTGAGATACATAAAATTATTTTTCAGGTTAATATACAGCAACTGGTGTGTATCTATGATCTTTATGAGCTACTGTACCTGTAGTAGGTTTCGGTTGAATCCGTCGTTGAATACGAATAAATGAATAAAAGATTCACAAATAAATTTTGTTTAGTGCTGATTTTATGATATAATGCGAATGAAATTAATGATCTATATATCCAGGTTTTTTTAAGGTAAAATACAGACTGAGAGATCAAAGCAGCACTGTGTAAATTTTGACCTTTTAACAAATAAACATGGCCAAAATATTTATATATATATATATTTATACATATATATATATATATATATATATATATATATATATATATATATATATATATATATATATATATATATATATATATATATATATATATATATATATATATATATATTCATATGAAACAATAATGTAACCCTACATTACTTTACATTATCATTTTAAATAGCCTATTTTATAATGATTTGGCTACAAATCTAGATAATATTCACATTTTTAAATCAAGCTCTTTTCTGTTTGTCTAAAACAGATAAACAATTTTAAAGCAACATTGTTAAGTTTTGATCCCAGTATTGATTCAGTTGAGATACATCAAATTATTTTTCAGGTTAATATACAGCAAATGGTGTGTATCTATGATCTTTATGAGCTACCGTACCTGTAGTAGGTTTCGGTTGAATCCGTCGTTGAATACGTTTCAACAAGAGAGATAACCTACATAAAAGTTGCTGTTGGGCAAAAAGACCGATATGATATCAGATTATTATATATACAAATATTTTTGGCTCTTGTTTTAAGTCCTGCAACTCATGTTCATATAATATGGTCTTGTCCAAATCTAAGTTCTTTCTGGGGAGAGAGTTTTTTGAATTGTTATCAAAGAATGTCAGTAAAGATGCTGCTACTATCACATTACTTGCAGTACTGACCCAATATTAATCTACCCTTTCAGAAGGAAGCTCTTGCAGCCTTTGTCTGTTTATCCTTTCAAAAAGCAAATCTTTATCAGCACCATAACATACACACTGGCTCAGAGACATGCTTAACTTTCCTAAACGGAGGAGGATTGATGCTAATGAGGAGAAAAATGGAAAATTGCAGAAATATGAGTTATTCCTTTTTTATTTTTCCTTTTTACATATTTATTTTTCCTCTTTTTTTTGCATTGGTTGGGGGAAGGCACTATACTCCAAAGTTTGTTTTGTCAGTGTATTGTGTTTTTGTCTTTTGCTTTTCATGTATTGGTTAAATGTTGTTTCTTTCCCTTGCAGAAAAAAATAAAATGTGTACTCTGATGTAGAATTTCATATATTAGGGCAAATAAGGCCTTGCTTTTACAAGTAATTGACTTCGTCTTTTTCTAGTCCAAAATTGTCTGCTCTTAGATTGCAGAACACACAGAGACACACTGTATATTTTGTGACAAAGACTGTAGAAACAACAGCTGTATTAATGTTTACACTGATCTAGAATCTGCATCCCCTCCTGAGACTTATTACCATAGTGTAGGTCTGACAAATGTTGAAAGGCTTGCTGCTTCCACTTGTTCATGTTTATTTAGTTAAGCCAAATAAATTTCAGCAACAAAATAAATCAGCATCACTTTAAAAACTTCCCTTATTTTTCTGAAATACAGTTTTCTTCAACTCTTAATGGGACAACAGACGGTAGATAAGAGCATAAATATAATTTAGCATCAAAGGTAAGTTTGTGGGGGGGAAAAAAAGATAAACATTTAATTTCCATTGCTGTGATCTCATAGTATCAAAATGAAAAGAAAAAAATATTTAATTAAGAGATAAGAAGTCCACTCCTGACACTCTCACTAACACCCTAAAACATGCTAAGCATTGGCTGCTCTAGACGGGGGCAAACAGGTGCTTTTGCCCCCGTGGAGCGGGTCCTTATCCTGGTTATGGCCACTGTACGATTAAACATAATACTAAATAAATGTATAATTATCACGTACAGAGGAAAATACACCATAACTGACTGCTCCCTTGCACCAATTTGTTGTTTTTTTACATTTAGAGTCTGTATTGACCAGAATTTTATAAATGTTACTCAATGTTAGTGAATTTCCAATTCATTTTCATATGAATAAATAAAAATATTTTTTATGCTATTCCTGAATCATGTATGTACATACACTATATTGCCAAAAGTATTTGCTCACCCATCCAAATTATTGGAATCAGGTGTTCCAATCACTTCCATGGCCACAGGTGTATAAATTCAAGCACCTAGGCATGCAGACTGTTTTTACAAACATTTGTGAAAGAATGGGTCGCTCTCAGGAGCTCAGTGAATTCCAGCGTGGAACTGTGATAGGATGCCACCTGTGCAACAAATCCAGTCGTGAAATTTCCTCGCTCCTAAATATTCCACAGTCAACTGTCAGCTGTATTATAAGAAAATGGAAGTGTTTGGGAACGACAGCAACTCAGCCACGAAGTGGTAGGCCACGTAAACTGACGGAGCGGGGTCAGCGGATGCTGACGCGCATAGTGCGAAGAGGTCGCCAACTTTCTGCAGAGTCAATCACTACAGACCTCCAAACTTCATGTGGCCTTCAGATTAGCTCAAGAACAGTGCGCAGAGAGCTTCATGGAATGGGTTTCCATGGTCGAGCAGCTGCATCCAAGCCATACATCACCAAGTGCAATGCAAAGCGTCGGATGCGGTGGTGTAAAGCACGCCGCCACTGGACTCTAGAGCAGTGGAGACGCGTTCTCTGGAGTGACGAATCGCGCTTCTCCATCTGGCAATCTGATGGACGGGTCTGGGTTTGGCGGTTGCCAGGAGAACGGTACTTGTCTGACTGCATTGTGCCAAGTGTAAAGTTTGGTGGAGGGGGGATTATGGTGTGGGGTTGTTTTTCAGGAGCTGGGCTTGGCCCCTTAGTTCCAGTGAAAGGAACTCTGAATGCTTCAGCATACCAAGACATTTTGGACAATTCCATGCTCCCAACTTTGTGGGAACAGTTTGGAGCTGGCCCCTTCCTCTTCCAACATGACTGTGCACCAGTGCACAAAGCAAGGTCCATAAAGACATGGATGACAGAGTCTGGTGTGGATGAACTTGACTGGCCTGCACAGAGTCCTGACCTCAACCCGATAGAACACCTTTGGGATGAATTAGAGCGGAGACTGAGAGCCAGGCCTTCTCGTCCAACATCAGTGTGCGACCTCACAAATGCGCTTCTGGAAGAATGGTCAAAAATTCCCATAAACACACTCCTAAACCTTGTGGACAGCCTTCCCAGAAGAGTTGAAGCTGTTCTAGCTGCAAAGGGTGGACCGACGTCATATTGAACCCTATGGATTAGGAACGGGATGTCACTTAAGCTCATATGTGAGTCAAGGCAGGTGAGCAAATACTTTTGGCAATATAGTGTATTTCCAGTTATCCACACCGAGAATACAGCATACATTTCCTTGCAGTATTTCTTTAAACAAGCTTGGTTCTTTTCTTCTCACCTTTTGCTAATGATCAGCTGTCCTTTATTGGATGCCACCTACTGACCTGTATTAGTATACCCAACACGGTCACAGAAATGTGAATTGTAGGTAGATATTTTCAAAGAATATATACAACGGTGTATATTCCTGCAGTGGTCCTTTGAATTTCCCAAATGCGAAAAATATTTGTTAGCCATATCAATCAAAAAGAATGTCAGCGTGGGTAAGATTGAGCTGTCCCAAACATTTGCCAAAAAATTCAGATTTTATTTTTATCAGTTTCAACAGATGGTCTGCATGGCACTGTATAATATAATTTAATGGTATTATGCATCTATTGCTTTTCAGATTTCAGTTTTGTAGCAGAGACACACATAAGAAATTCTAAAGTGTCATGGCGACTTAAATTATTTCCCTTTTTAACATGTGTGTCTTTCTTTCAAAGCCACCTTGCTGAATTTCAACATACAGTGCTGTTGCACACAAAGACTTGGTACTTTCAAAGTAAATTCTTGTACAATTATTAGTAGTATTGTTAGTAGTGCTGTTAAGTTTAGACATGCATTGTATCTACTGTTGCTTGACAAATTTAGAGAATGTTTTTCAATCAACTGAAGTTCTTTCCAGAAGCTGACTCAATTTTGAAAAATTCCTTTTGGTTTTAGATCCGGTCACAGCACCAAGGGTGCACTTTGAAAGATCCAAGATGATATTCTGCATTCTGTCAATTCCAAATGCCCAAATGGCATGACACTATCTCTCTTTTATCTATATGCTCCTCCTGTTTCAGATTATAAAAAAAAATAATAAGTTAACTATGAAGACAACACACATTATATACATTATGTACGGTATATACATTACATATAAACATTACGATCACCAGGTGACTGTGAACACATTCAAGCACCAGGTGAAGAAAAGAGGAAACCAATCTATGGATGTGCCAAATTTGTCTTCAGTTGAATTAAAACAAAACTGAAGTAATAATTTTTGGACCAAAGGAAGAGCATCTAAATGTTATTCCAGACAAGAGGCAGTCAGCCACACATGATTGAGCAACACCAGGTCTGTGATGCCCTTGGATGTCTAAGGCTGCACACAGGTAGTACTGAGTGGATGAGTGTGTGTCTACCCTTTGCCACATGGCGTGGCCAACCTGCTGAACAACACAAACAAGGTATTCCCAAGTGTCGGTCATGCCCTTCCCTTTGCTCACACTACCTGTCACTTCCCCTAACTGGATGGTTTAGTTAAATCTTCACCGGCCATGACAGAGCGACGAGAAGATAATCAAACCCGACTATCTAGAGCAGGGGAACACAGCGTCAGTCTGCAACTGCCACCGTCCTCCAGCTTTTTCATGCATCCCTTCTTCAACACACCTGAAACAAACAAATAGTTAACGGCCACAACTCTGTTAAACTTGCCAACATGTCTCGGAGGTAATTTCGCCTTTTCAGGTATGTTGGAGCAGGAATGTATGTAAGAGCTGCAGGACAGTGGAACTTGAGCACCGACATTTCCTACACCTGATCTAAAGGGATAAAAGGGACATTCCCTTTAGTTGTTACAGCTAAATATTACCGATAAAGCTCTGAAACTGGATGTATTGATGAGTTCAGACCTGAACATTCAGAGGCACATAAAGACATCCGATGAACATCTTCAAGATAAAAAGACCAATGTTCCACTAGGATGTAAAATTAGAATTGATTAGGGTGCTGCAGCACCCCCTTGTTTAATAGGTTAAAAAAAACTTTCCACAATTTATAAATTTTCTTATGAATATTTTGGGATTTTGACTTTTTTATTTTACTGTTGGGTGAATTTTGATTTTAATTTAATTATTTTGAGGCCTAATCAACAAAAGTTCACCAAAGTTACGTTGTTGTGGCAACATCAAGCAAGCTAGTGGTCGCAGAGGTATCCTGCTTGCGGCAGCAAACAAGTAAATTTACAAAGTCTAATGAAAAAAAACTAATTTCGGAATTTGTGGGAAATCCACCACAAATGAAGAAGAACACTAGTACCTCAACCACAGCATGCCCAACCTAGCATGATTAGACAAGCCCTTCCAGCATCCAGTTTCAAATTTCCTGGACAGCATAGTGGTTCTCACGTTCTGATGCATCGGCTTGGTTTGCTAGGTTTGCAGTGGCTGCATTATGTGGGAGAGATGGATCATATTTTGTGTTTCATTTGTCTGAAAGCAGTCAGAAAAAAATCATACCTATAGACAAATTTAAGAAAGACAACCATTTGTGAATGCCAGCTTTTCCAATTGGTGCACAACCACTGAAATTTTTTTATCGTGAAGTTTAATTAATAGCGCATATATATATATATTTAATTAATAGCGTCACCTGAGAACTGATTCACGAATAATGTGATTAATGATGTCTGTGTGTTAAAAGAACCTGGTTCCGTGCACTAAGTGTACATGACAATATAGTGATGAATCTCAATCTATTTATTTATTTGTATTTATTGTATTTTAGATAAACTATAGGCTTATAGGTCTTTTTTTCCAAAAAAAAACAACAAAAAAATTCAGAGCACCTCTCTTCAACATTTCTTCCAGCGGCCCTGGTAACGGTGCCTTCGCAGGTCTGGCAAAAAAAAAGTCGTTCAAACATCTGCAGTTGATCCAGAATGCTGATGCTGCTACATCTTTACCAAATCTAAGAAAGTGGAACACATCACCCCAGTGCTAAAATCGTTACACTGTGGCTTCTGTCTGTCAGAAAATGGAATAAAAAAAACACTTCTGTTAGTCTAACTGACTGAATAGCTTAGCACCAAAATAAATTACAGAGCTGTTGTCACTGTATTAACCACCTGGACCTCTCAGGTCTTCTGGGCAGGTGACTATGAACCCATTCAAATGCTGGTGAAAACACGTTTCAATAACTAGTGCTTGAGCCAAGCATGGAGAAGCAGCAATTGATCCACTGATAAAAAGTTATTCAGGTTTTAAAGATTTATTCATTAGTTATTGTGCTCAATGCCACATAAATGTAAATTTCTCTGAGTGTTTTCACATTATGTTTTCTCATGTACAGCACGTTGATTTGTCTTGCAAATGAAATGTGCTTTTTTAAGAAATTTACCTTGCCTTGCCTTAAATATTTTAAAAACACCTCTCATACTGTCCTAACTCTGAATCTGGTCGACTGTAATTCTCTGTATTTTGGTGTATAACTAGTCTTTAAAGTTGCCACCAAACCAAACTGAATGCTGCTGTCTATCCTATAACAAACACTAAGCAACATGATCCCATTACAAATATACTAAAATCCCTTAACTGGGTCCTCGTTTAGTTTAGGGTAGATTTTAAACTTTTAGTGTTTGTTTTCAAAGCTCATAATGGTTTGGCTGCATTTTTTTTATCTTCTAACTTTCCGCGTAAATGAGCCAGTCTTAGGAGCCTCAAATCAACACATGTTCAAAGAGCCCAGATCTAAATATAAACACGGAGTCGATGGAGCGTTTCATGTGGCAGCTCCTAGATTTGGAATAAATCCCATATGAATTAAGCCTTATTACTGACCGGGCCCTTTTCAGGTCAAGACTAAAGACATGTCTGTTTAGAGTGGCTTTAAGATGATGCTTTTTGCATTTATTTTAATATTGTTTTATTCCTTGTGTTTGAAGCGCTATGGGTCATCTCTAAATGTATCTATTACTGTTACTATGAGTGCTATTGTTAATATTATGGGAAATAATGTGTGGTAGCCTCCATCAGATAATGGTTAAAAGATGTATGATGATTCTTTATTGTTACACTGGACCTAAATAAAGATGATCAACTGGGATATGAGTATTTCTTGAATTCAACATTTATGGGACATTTTCTTAGCCAGAGACAGAATTAGACTTTAATAACTGGGACAGTGCGTACCTTCAAGGCCCGTCTGGATGTAATTTAGCTTTTAGTGTGGCTAACTGCATCCCTCTTTTTTTATAACTTCTATGTTATTCACGCATTGTCTTGTCCCTCGGGGCTAAGGGAAAACACTGACATGTTTGTGGTCATTTTTATTTTTATGTTATGCCTATGCAGTAGTTGTGGTATCACATTTCAGTACAGTGGCCCACTCACTTGCTGAAAGATAAACTCCTTTTGTTGATGTAAAGCGGCTCGCCAGAAGTGGCCGGGGGAACAAAGACCAGTTCATGCCATGTGTAACCCTTCAGACAGGCTACATCAACACTGTTCGTCACTGACCAAGAATAGGGCTGAGGGCTGAGTCAGCCTAGCAGCAACTACCCACAGCAAGGGGAAGAAGTGTGTGTGCTTTGGAAAAGACCACATGCAAAAGGAAAACAGGGAGGGAGGAACCAACCCAAGGTTCTTGTTAAAAGGAGATTGTTAAAGATTCCTGCTATGGGATTTATTTTTCGCCATTCCCCATTTCACTACCTGATACCTGCCTTGACCTTGTAACCAACAAACTGGGACACTGATCTTGGCCTTTGTTAGAATACTTACTGATATTGTCACAATAAAGGCAAATGCATTCAAGACATCTGCTGTCATCAGGTCCGGTGACAGAAAAACAAAGGGATAAATGTAGCTCATATTTAGAAAAAAGAGGAATAAAGACACAAACCTTCACTGCTTTTTAGGAAGGAATGAAAATACATCAGCATAAAGGTATAGAGAGCAATCTTTTATTTCCAGGTGGATCATCTAAATAAGTGGTCCTCCTAATTGTCAGTTATTCTGGTGATATATTTCCGTAAGGCCGTCCTACGTGGCCGATCCATTAGCTATCTTTTTCTGCACACTTTCAGGTGTACGTCTGTGGTGAGCTACAGTTTCAGACAGTCATTGAAGCTCGCCTTTCTCACTTTTCTCACTGCGGTTCTTTGAAAATGGCTGAGGGTCGTAAGAGAAAAAGTGTCTACGAAGTGTATGAGAAGAAAAGAAAGGCCTCAAAGGAGGCAGTTATATCTCAGAATGCTTTGCACAGAGAGCTCTACTCGCAAAGCATTATGAGATTTTCTGTCACAGCGGCCTGCTGTCGCGACTGATAACAAAGATGGTGCAGGCATCACGCAGTGTAGGAGGAGTCATGTGACCTAAGGGAGCAACAATCAGTGATGATCTGTCCGAACGGTCAGTTAACTGAGTTGGCTATAAAGTCCACTATATAGTCCTCTCTCTATGTAGTGATTGAGGGATTTAGGCGTTAGGACGGATGTTCGGACACTGTAAGCTTGTATGAACAGTAAGAGCAGTAACTATTAAACAGTGCATGCACTCGTACGTGCATTTTTTTTTTTAAGTGGAGAGGGCGCATCTTTTAAAAAATCCTCCACAATAACTTTAAAAGATTGTAGAAACCCACAATTAAGATTCAGATGGATGAGATTATGTTTGTGATTAGAGAAAGAGTTATTTTGATAAATATTTAAGCATAATTTCTCCGCTTCTGTTTACAGCTAAAGGATGGAGTTCTTCCAAAGACCCCAAGCTTAGGTTGCTGTGTGGTTAATGGATGAGATGTTCATACAGTTTGTAGCTTCCTTCTACAAGAATGGCGTTTGTACGTACATGTGCATGTGCATTTGGAAGTGATCTCCAGTGTTTTCCTGTTGCAGAGTGCAGAAGCGTGTGGTGTGGAAGCTCAAAGCGTTTGCCCACATCAAGAGAAACCATCCAGCCCTTTAGCCACAAGTCCTCCTCCTGCTTCTCTCTTCCCCCTCCACCATAATAACAGAGCCATCAAATAGCCGTATTTATAATCTACGAACGGGCCAATTTTAAAGTGGCCAACTCCAGAGGTAAAGGAATTGTTGAGACCAATTTGTGGTTTTCATTCTTACTGTACAGAGGCAGCATCCCAGTGGCAAATGAAATAAAGTCTGTTTCCTTTTTTCCCCAGTTTGTCAGAATGAAATCTGTGTTCAATTATATCTTTGGCTATATTCTGATATTGATTCAAAATGATTTATTTATGCTGTGCTGGGCAACAATTATTGCATTATTATTCTGTTCTGTGTTTGTGCTCCACAGAAATTAAAGCATTTATCAATATCCAAAATATGAAAGTGAGATTGTGCTTGACTTGTAAAGCAAGCTGCTTCTGGAGCTCATATGAAAAATATAGCTTTAGGAGCAAGGACCATGTCTGCGTAATCTGTAATCCTTTATCTCCACTTTATTGAGTTTAATTGAATCATTTTCAAATAAATAAAACCTCTTTGCAAAACTTATGGTGTTAGGGAGCACTGGAAAAAAAGTTGAACCCAAGCAAAAAACATCTGGCTTTGCGACTCATTGTGAGCGGAACCAGCAGCAGATCAGCATACATGAATACATTTCAGCTCGTCTTTAGTGTGCAGTTGCGGAGCCAAGAGCCCCTGCCAGTTTCCAGTCTCCTGTCACTTACTGGTCTCTGACACTAATGAAAAATGCAGCGTGTTTTCGATCACCGCAACATTACCATTCTCCCTTCTCTTTATTTTCAGATCAGATGACTTTCAAGTGTTGATTTAGTAAGATAAATGTAGTGCTGCATAACTTGAATTATGCTAGATGAGTTGATTTTACCACTTTAGTCTTTAAATTCGATTAGATAGAGCTCTAATATTGGGCGAAATAAACTTTACCTCAATGGGATAAACACACCTGTGTTGTTTTTAATAATAAAGTTTTAAAAATTTAGTTCTTAACAAAACAGTGGTCACTAAAGTAGGATAGTCCCTGAGGACAGGTCCTCATTAAGACAAAAACAGAATGACTGAGGTAGGACAAGGATCAGATTTAGGGTTTGCTGATATACACTGAACACCTCTGCCATTTATAGTTAGTCCTTTTCTCCCAATATGGCTTTGCAAAAACATTAGCAACATTTTGTGATACATTAACACTCCTCTAAGGATTGTATTGTAGAAAAATATAAAAGACCAATGCTGAGAAGTCAAGAAGAATTTAAGGAAAAATAATTATTTCCATCTCCGGGTATATGTCTCCTGGCTTGTGCATACCTGAACATCAGTTTTAGTTCTTGGCAAAGTTTGATTCATAACTTTGACTGGACTATTTTAACATGAATATTTTTAGATCGAAATGATTTCACTGCTACCTTATAATATGACCTGTTAGAGCTAGTCTTTCAGTTTAACCTTGAAACACAATAAAACAACCCCAGACCCAATGAATAGACAATACCTAAATTATTATTGGATGAATGGATGAAATAATGAATTAATTAACTCAACTCGTATATAACTCAACTCCAAAATGAGGTTAAAAAACATGACAATTATTGCCTCTGCCTGCAGCTGACAACTCCAGTCCACAAGTGTTAGAATAGCTGTTCATCATAAAAAGATAAATGGTGATTTATGGTATCTGTGAGAGTTAATGGGAAGGTGAGGAATAAGGTTTTTTTGTTCGGCACCAGTATGTACTTCCACACATCCTTCTGTCTGTCCATCGACCTTACCTGGCACAAGTTTTCCTTATGCCTAATTCATAACTCAATCGTCCATTCAAAGAAAACATTTATAGTGATTTCTTATCAAAATCACTCTATGAGATATCATTTGATCAAAATATTTTTTTATTCACTTTTTTGATTTGTATTTTCATTAGGTTTTAGAGATTTTCTGTTGTTGTTTAAGGTTGGTTTTAAAGCTGATTTAACCCCATGACTTATTTCTCATGTTAAACTGCGGTTCTAAATCATAAAACATCCAAACTGAATTGTGATGTAACTCTATAATTTTATCCATAACGGTTTTCAACATTTTCATTTCCTTTTATTTGTACCCAGACCATAAGTTTTCCATAATCCTATTGATTCCCATTTTTACTTCACCAGAAAGGGGAAAGGGTTCTTGACCAAAATAGGTTTAACTTTAAGCATTTCTGTTAATAAATTCTAACATTTTGTACATAAGTTGTTATAAATGTATTCCATATGTCAGTAGACTTTGCAACTGAAAAATGCCAGTGCTCTTTCATCAATTGTTTCAACACATTGCAAGATTTAACTGGTATTCACTTGACAGACATTAAAGTTATTTGATCCATATTTTAATAATATAAATGCATTGCTCAAAACAGGTGACTGGGGCTTCTATATGTGCGGCCTTTAAGTGTGATTAAATAGCAAAGAACTGGACTCTATTTACTACCGGTAATCAGGTGATTTCTGAAAGCGATTATTTGCACCGTGGTTTTTATTCATGCTATCAAAGAAAAAGGGATCCAAATACCCCACATTTTCAAAAAACTGCGTAACATTTTCATTACACTTCATAACTTTTGCACCTCTTTGTATTGCTCTATGATGTAAAATTCCTTCTCTTATAAATAAGAACATTCAGGTGAACTCAAAGATAAAACGGAACAAAAAAAGAAAAAGGTTTTAAAACTTGTAGAAAATTTAGGATAGTCATAGCTAGAATTTGAAAGTTAAATCTACTCTGTTTATCTTTTAAATCATGTTTGATCATGAAGGGATTTATAATCCTAGAACAGTAGCTAAAGTATTTCACAAAGTTTGAACTCTTAGGCATGAGTATACATGTTAATACCACTGGTAAACCATGTTTACTGATGCAAAACCTTTTCAGATGTGTGTATCCACTTGATGTGTGATGCCAGCCGGAAACTCACCTTCCTTTCATCTTCCTGCCCTTCCATTCTTTTGCTGACTGACCCTGCAAGTTTGTGTTCAAGCATGTAATGCTCATAATCAACTATTTCAATATGCAAATGAATAAACATAATCTGCCCATGGGCAGGTGACACCAAAATGGTGTTTCTTCACTTTATTGAAATGCAAATGTATATGTAAATGGTGTAACATTTTGGAAGGCATTAAAGAAAAGGGGGACGTCCAGGCAGTAGGAGCTGTGGAGCTGTTAAAACATGAACCAATTACCCCTCCGTCTGAGCAGGAAGGAAACCGGTCTGTACACACTCCTCAATTACTTCCTGTTAAACATCCGCTAATCACAAACTCACAAAAGGATTACAAAGAAAAGAGTATACCAGAGACCTAGTGTCATCTAAATGCTGGCTGTGTATTTATGTAACCCTGCTTGTAGGAAACTGACCACCACCTGGTTCCTCCAAGTGTAAGAGTGAATTTGCTGAATGGGGATGTGTGTATCTTATAGAGGGGGATGTTATCATCATGGCAGTGATGAGAGATGAATAGCGTCCCATGGGGCTGCCCTAAGTCCCCACACATGTGCACGGCACTACCGCCCACTAAAAATATGACTCCTGGATAGTTTTCCAAACTCTGCCTGTATCCATAAATCAGCTGCCGGACAGAGAGGCTTAGATTTGGCAGAGCATCAGGCATGCCTCCAGTGACCGGTCCTGTCGCTCATTCTGACCCTGCTGACTGGAGCTGCTTAATTAATGTGGCAATTGAACGCTGCATATCATAATGAATACACAGCTCCCTCTATCTGAGCCTTCCTGGGCTTGTTATTCTTGGTTGGCGCTGAGGATGTATCCCTGTATGCGCTTGGATATTTATAGGTAATGGATCTATTAAAATGCATGAGAACGAATTAAAAAACAAATAAATGCGAAGGTGCTCCAACGAGCGTGGAATGTTTAGAAAAGGGGATACTCGGTTTGATGTGTTTTCACAGCGCGCCTGTCGAATTTATCACTTTCACCTCTGTTGGTGTTACTCCGTCGGCTCATTTCATCACGCAGAACACACAGGCCGTTTCAGCCCCAGACATTTTTCATTTTCACGAGGATTTCTCCGTGCTGCAGTATAAAAACGCACTCAGAGGGCTGGCCTTGAAAGATGTGAGTAACCTGCCCCTTTCAAAGTGGAGAAATAAATGGTTCACTTTCACCAACCAAGTGATGACAGAGAGGTTGATGTGGGTCTTTTTCCACCACTGAACACACAGAATATCTATTATGGAGGGTTATAATTCCTGAAACTCATTGCTCAGCCTCAGATGGTACTTTTCCTCTAAGCAAGAGAGCAACTATCTGTCTGACAGCAGCAGGTAGAGGTTAATGCCTCTCCATTTGTATCTCTTTGCAGCTTGTAATGCCACCTCCCTTTGGCTATAAGGACCTCGTAAATCATTTGCTCCAATCCTCTGTGATTTGCTGACTACATGCAGCCCGATTTACGACTACACCTTCGAGCAGACTTCTCATCCCTTATCCTCCTGTAATACCCCCATTTCAGC
This sequence comes from Cyprinodon tularosa, assembly GCF_016077235.1. Lineage (NCBI taxonomy): Eukaryota > Metazoa > Chordata > Actinopteri > Cyprinodontiformes > Cyprinodontidae > Cyprinodon > Cyprinodon tularosa. The sequence continues at coordinate 1,164,101 of NW_024038821.1, forward strand.
TATCCTGTTAGTACTCTTTTTTTTCTCTCTTTCCTTTCCAGGTGTCTGCACTCTGACTTAGACCCTCTGCTAGCCAAAGCACACAAAGGGAAAAAAGATCTGCTTTCAAGAACAGCTAATAGTATCTGACATAATTTATGACGGACTTTAGGTATTGTGACACGTCGGAGCTATTGGATTTTTTTTTCAGAGTAATACAGCAAACTTCCAATTAGTTAATGCAGTCTGCATGCAAGAAGTTTATCTCTGCCTGTATCTGGAGAGGGGAATATCATACTTTAGTTTATTGTGCTATGTGTTAGAGATATGAGTAACCTAATTTGGTCATCATCCCTCTGATATCTGGATTTCCAGATGAAGCAAAAGCAAAATCCAAACCCGAAGCTCAAACGATAAAGTGGGTTATAACTAAAATGTAAGATTCTGGCAGAGATCATATCGCTCCAATTCAAGATTATGTTCATATGCCTGTCACATGTTTCGGCCTCTGTCTCCAGTCTAACACTTCATCTGTTTTCTCACCTCAGGCTCTGTGCTGTTTCTCAGGCTTCATGGTTCTTGTTATACTGGGAAGACCTTCAGTGAGCTGACTTTGAACCCCAATCCAATTTCTTGCTGCAACTCAAAACCATAAAGAGACACTTTTGAAGAGTCTTTTTTTTTTTTTTGGTCATTGAAGAAAGGAAACAGTCCGTCTTCGATATGTTTGTACTCAAAATAGTAGACCTTTTGTTTCAAAAGGTTTTCATTTGTTATGGCTTCCAGTCTCTGTTTATGCTGCTGAACAGAGCAAATGAAGTTGGGAGAACATTTTCTTGACTTTAAGTGCAAGTTTATATTTCTTTGGATGGATATGGTTCGCGATAATACCATGGGCTTAGCCTTTTAGTAGACTTCCATACTTGGTAGAGAAGGGCGCAACCCCAATAATCTTGTTTGACAGTTGGGAGCAGGGGGCGCATGGCTATGGTGTCCCACAATGCAACTGTAAAAACAAACAGGGTGTAACTACGCAAAGAGGGGGCAGGAGGTGATCTTCACCCTATTGGAGAGTGACATGTGTGTGCTCACACCATTCTACAGACATGTTCAAAATGCCTAACAGGCCTTGCATGTGTCAGACATTAATCCAGTCTACTTCACACCCACATGTGTATTATGACAACCGCAACCTATATATGTCTTGATCTTTTTGCCTTCCCGTGGTTGTTTTTTTGGTGCAGGTTGGGGTTCTAATCCCCTTAACACCTGCCAGGACTAATACAATGACAGGTCAAACTACCGTCACTAACGCTCCACCATCACCTCAACATCAGGGGTGTTGACACAGGAAAGCAGAGAGCCTGCGTTGCTTCTGAGGTAGTTACTTTCAAACCGTCGTGAATCATTCCTGACGGTACAGAGGAAGGCACGTGAGGCTCGGAGATACACATTTGTTCTGTGTCAGGCTAGGTAGTAGAAACCACAACTAGTCCTGGATTTAAAGCTGAGGTAAAACGTTGAAACAAAAAAGTGTCTCTTTTAATATGAGCCAGAAAATATTTTTTTTGTCTTTTTTTGACTTTCCTCACCTCTTCCTGGGGATTATTCCAGATTTGTGCAGTTTTTGATCAACAGCAGTCTCCAAAAAAACACACAGAAGGCATTGTTATTTACTTTCACACAGCATCACTTTGATCCTAGAGACTTATTTAGGAATAAAGTATGTGGCTTTGGTACAATATCTGTTCATGAGAAATATCACTTCAAACCAACTGTGTTAGTAGAGTCCAGCCAATGCAGATATTTACATAAAAAGGCAATGCAGTGTTAAAGAAAATTAAGCAATGCTATCTTAAATATTTGAATTTATTTCAAAGTAAGAAATCAATGGTAAAAAGACTTTACATGTTAACTAAATTGAGATGATTTGGAACTTTGAAAAAAGCTTTCAAAGTAGGAAAATAGAAGTTTTTTTGTTTCTTATTTCTATATATGTCCTCTCTGCCTACAGGGACAACTTTTGACATTGCTTTTTTATAACATCTCACGAAATATTTAATACTCTCTTATCTATTTCACATTTTTTATTTTATAACCACAAACTGTAGAGAAAACTGAAGTGCAAATAAACAACTAAACTTCGGTGAAACATGGTAGGGACCTCAGACTTTTCTTTAACAGGAACAGTGAATCCTCTAACAGTTGTAAAGATACAATGAGAGCTAATATTGAATTTAAGCAAAGTGATGTGTTACAATAGTCTCATCAAAGTACTGAATAAAGTAAATAATCTGTATGTGAAGATTAAGAGTCACAGTTGGTCTCAATTTGAATTGACTGAACTTTAGTTCTTTTTTTGTGTTTGTGGATTGAAAGAATTGCACTCCACACTTTTTAGATTTTGACAAAGATGAATTATAACTTGACACTTTACCATTAAGTACCACTTTATGTCAGCCCGTCCAATAAAATCCCAAAGCGTGAAAACTTTAGCCGAAAGCTGTAGGTGTCACAAGGGAAGTTCGCTAGCTTCTCAGCTGACCTTTGACCTCGGTGAACATTTCCTTAAAAGTAAGCAGCTCCTGGAAGGAGCCCTGTCAGTAGTTCCTTATGCTGAATACTGACAAAAATATTTTTAAGGAAAACAAAGGTTTGTTTTAATAGGGCAGGACTACATCATGATCTTCTTTCAGTTTTCCTTACTGCTTCAATACACTTCAAAGCATCATATATCAGTAGGAAATTTAATCATGATTTAGCTAAGATATTAATCAGTATAAAGCCTGTATAAAATCCTAAATTCAGAGGTGTTATTTTTCAGAATGTGCCATCATACAGAGAAAGTGCCCTTCGAATAAATTTAGTCTATAATCTGAGGTTAAAGAAGGCAGTGCCTTCACGCTATAATAATACAGCCCCTTGGGTAGAATAAGGAGTCAGACTTTTTAACCCACCTAAAGCCATGATAACTTTCACAGGAATTAACCAGAACCACCCAGTTTTATGCTGGTGAGTCTTCAACAGAACCAAAAACACACTCTGAATGAGTGTGCGCACACACACATGTGATTATATTGGGTGTGCAGGTAGCACCATGTGGACTCCTGGGATTCAGCTTCACACCATTGCACACAGCACCACACAAAAACACACGCTGTGGTTATGTGGTTTCCTCTGTGGCCTCTCAGCTCATCCAGACTCTGACCACCCCATTCCCACCAGCTCAACGTTCCCCAACGCCCCCCAACCATCCCCGGGGGGATCGCACAGCGTCACTGGGCACTCATGTCTTCAGCTGTGGGCAGGGAGCCAGCAGCTGGGGCTTGGGCTGGGGGACGCATGCGATGCAGAAGGGAGAAATCCGAGAAGAGTATTTATTAAAGAGGACAGAAGAAAAAGTGGATGTCAAATGTGAGGGAGAAAAGAGAGAATATGGGTCAGCAGGGGTTACCTATCACATACTTTATCATATACAAAATTTCCAAGTGAGGCTGTCATTCTGGAGGCTAGTTAGTTAGCTAGTGCTGATGGAGACCAAGCGATGGTGACACACTGAGGTCTTTGTGTGAGGAGTTTGCTAGACTCCAGGTTGACCTTTTAGTGTAAATTAACCATATTCCACAGATTGTTATTAGATTTGTGATGTCGACATGTTTTCATGGCCACAGAGGAAAGAAATGAAAGCAAGCAGAAGAAAATAATCCAGGTTGACATGTTTATTTATGCTTATCGATCTGGTTCAGCAACTGTGTAATGTGCTTGCTTTCAAAACTGTAACTCCAGCAGCAAAAAAAGAAGTGATTCAGCTTCGTCCATTAGTGTGCTATTGTTCTGGGCCTACCTTCAAGAACAAGAAAAAGCTGCGTCATCACGGGAGAGGAGGGATGGGTTGGCTGGTGAAGTGGGAATTCTGGCTGGTTTGCCCTCGTGGCCTGTTAATACCTTCTTTTTCTGGATGGCCTTCCCCCTATAAGGATGACATTAAGACAGAGGAAGTCAGCAATAAAAAGCAGCCAGTGGGAAGATCATAGAGAGAGACAACCTCGTTTAGTAATAAGTCAACCCTCCTCATCATCGTTTCCTCGTTAGAAAGGCCTCCCTGTCCTACATAAATATAGAAGCTGTGGAAAGTTTCACTCCTCTCTGGAGGGTTCCCTTCTCTCTTCACTCATTATATTTCTGCCCTTAACTTTTCTTGCCTTGTTTTAGGAAAATTCCGCTGGTGGTAATGGCGTGTGCCCCCGCAGCCTTTAAGTCTTCCATGCAACCAGCACTGGGACAAATTTCCATTTTGTGTTGGTTTTAGACAAACAGACCAGCTTTCATCTACACAGCTGACCCCCTCTGTCCTGGAAATTGGTGTTCTACCAAGAGTTTGGACGGATTCATGGCAAACCAAAGCGACCCACATCTCAGCCCCTGCAGATCTCCACTTTGTTCCTGTGCTGCAAGTTCTTTTGCTTTTGATATCAGGAATAAAACCAACCGAGAAAAGGAAGAAAAGTCAGGGGAAGACATTTACTTATGCTTGTTAAATGTCACCCTTAAGGAATAAGGCCTCACACATAGTGGCACTGAGTTCAACAGGGTACACAGTGATTTCAAATCAGGACAATATTGCCATCTGCAGGAGAGCTGTGATTTAAAGCAAATAAAATAAGTCACATCACTGTGTAACAAAACAATGAACATGCATACAGCATAGACATGAGATTATGATTTTAAAAAGGTTGAAAATAAACACCTACAACACAGGTATTCAGGAGTCTCCGTGCATACTCTGGGTGGTGCCTTGACACGGGAAATCTGGATGATAGCACTATTTAGCCATTTGTGTTGACGCCCACCCGCAGGTGGAAAAGGTACACTTAAAACTTCTGCCAGCTGTTTGCAAGCCACAGCAGACTGGACCCTGCTTGGCTTCAGCCTGCGTAGCTGCCTGATCTCACAGGAAGAGAGGAAGTGGTAAAGTTAGCCAGCGGCAAATTTGAGGTTTTTAAAGAGAGAAAGTTGTAAAGAAACATCCGACTGGAATGTGCTGTTACTTCCCACCTAGAATGAATTAAATGTCACCTCTTCCTAAATTAGAAGTCTGTTATAGTAATCTTAGTCTTAGTTGCCAACACCTTGATTTTCAACACCTGTTTGACACCAGGTAGCCGCCCAAAATGATTGAAATCAGGTAGCACAGTAAATATTACTGTGCGGGTTATTTCCAGAAGTTTGAAATTCTTATAAAGTTATGCAAATATTATGGCTTTATTATTGTCATTAATGTTGTCATTATGGTTTAGGATTTTTGGGACCAGTTGTATTTATTCTACTGTAATTGGTCAGGAGAAAGGTTTGTAAGCAAAAAGGGGAAGTGAAGCAACAACTGGGCCAGGAACTAAAACCAGAAGAGGAGTCCTGAGGACTTATGACTGCACATGATGCACCTGTTTGACTATCTCAACCAGGCAGGGTCCTATGAGGGCAATATTAAATTATATTATTCTAGAATCGATATATTCCCTTGTATGAAAAGATTTCTACTTATCTTTAATAATCTTGTACGATCTCCCGGCAAAATTTAGGTCAGGCTCTCAAGTTCTCTTCCTACCACATCCTTTTCAAAATAAGCAAAGTAACAGTGTTTTCCCACCTTGTGTCCATGGAAATGTCAGTTCTTGTTTCCTGGATTTCCTGGATAGCATTGACTAGGAAGGAGCTAGGGGAAAGGAGACTGGCACAAGGGGGCAAAAGAGAGTAAATCAAAAAATAACACTGCTTAAATTTAACTGGAAAACAACTAGAATGACAATGGAAATGAAACCAACCAAGAAAATACAGAATGACATAAATCAAAATTTAATTGAAAACTCAAAAAGAAACGGAAATAGAACCAAAATGTCCACAATGGACAGAATCATGACAACATAGTCTGATTTTACCTGGTGGAAAAAATAGACCTTAAGTATCAGAAAATATTTCCCAAAGCATGGGAGCTATGTCAATGGGCAATTAAAAAAAAGAAAAAAGAAATGGTTCAAGTTTTATGAAATTACATTCTGTTTAAAGGAAAGAATCACTTAACAACTTACCTGCATTCAAAAGGCCCACAATCAGTCCGATTTAGCTACTGTAATGTGCAGTCTAACAATGGCAAACAACAAAGGTAACTTAGACTCTCTAAAAAATAGCTCCAACCTTTAAAACCTCACAAGAGTTAATTCAGACACCTTTGATTAACTTCTCAAATGTCTCATTTGCATTAGGCTATTTTACAAACAAAAGCAGACTTTGATTTTCTTTAAACAACTTTAATCTTAAAATAGCCATGGTGGTTTATGTGCACACTATTTTATCAACCTGAACCCATCATTACATGTCCATTAGGTGGTTATTTACACAGACGCAGATGAATAGTTACACAGGAAATTGAGGAAGGAGGCGGTGCACCACCAGTAATGTTCTTGTGAGAAACATACAAACTCTTATTGAGCATAACAGTCAAATAGAAATGAAGGCAATGTAACAATCTATAAAATCTAATTTTATTAAACAGCAAAAATGTCTGACTTTGCTATATTTCAAATTTAAGTATTTGTAGTATCTTTTCTTTGGAAGGTGGCATTGGATAGTTTTTGTGCAAAAATACCCGCTCCTTCTCCTTAGATGTGAAATCAGTTTGGCATATTGAGCATTTGGATTTCACGAAGGCTTGTTTCAGTAAGGTCCCACATCTGCCAAAATGGGGGGGCAAAGGGAGCTGGCAGCACCTTTTTGCCTTGTTACTACCAGTACAACGATGCACAGTTCACACTCAGCTGTGGCATATTTGGAAAACTTAAAGTAAAGCAACATGAGGAAAGTGAAAAAAATCCTTAAAAATCAGTTCCACTTTCCCATGAATTACAATCTTGCATTTTTCATTTCCTTTCACCATACAATGTCATTCATTGGCATCCAAGCTAAACACTGTCTGCTGCAGCCGGCACAGCTCTGATGGACAAACTGCCCTCTCATGTAGTCACAACTTGTCAGAAGCAAAGAGCACTGATTAAAAAAACAACCCATTCCTTGATGCAGACTAGAGAAGCTGAGAGGTAGGAGGCAAAAATGGAGAACCAAACCTAAGAGGATAGATTCAGCGTGTGCAACAAATTAAACAACCGCTTTTACACATAAAGTGGGTTGAGATGGACCAAATCCATTAACAATTTTCCCAACACTGAGCTCTGCAAATTCCAATGCATTACACATTTAATAATATATTAAAGATCCTCACTTTGTGGACTTCGTGTAGTTCTATTTTATGGCAATTACAGTACAATTTCATGCTAAGAAAAGAATGTGCCTACCCAAACATGCTTAGTCCATGCCTCAGGAAACAGATTAAGCTTCCTAAACCACTAGGCAGAGACAGACTTGGCTGCTGAAATAATAGGAGCCTGTTAATATAAAAGCTAAGCCACATTTATTAGCTTTAGATATCTGAACACCATCTAAAAACCATGGTTCATTCTGATCATGCAGGCTCTGCAGTGGAACATAGCTTCAACATCCCAATCCTCTGCCTGAAAAGTTTAAGATTTTGTAAAAATTACAACCACAGTGTACAGCTGCAAGTCTTTTGATTATGTATCTACCAGTTTTCCAAATACAAAAACTGAAATGATCTCTTTACAATAACTTCAAACTCAAGTTCATGGAAAGTGTATTTGAAAGCTTTTCCACAGTTTTTCAAAATCAATTTAAGTCTAGAATTTAACTTAGCCTGCATGCTAACACATGAATATGAGAACTAATGTGTATTTCAATCTGGAAAAACTCACATGAAGAGAAAAGAAAATTAGGAGAAATTTATTGATACAATTACTTTGTCTTTGGCGCTCAGACCTTGGCAGGAAAAATAGTGATTAATTTTGATAGATATGCATGAACAGGAGCAATGAATAGGGCTGTTTCCCCCCAGGCCTGAAACTGGTGGTGGAGTGGAGATAGATGAAGTTGGTCAGTCTGTAGACTGCTGGTTAGCGAGACGGTATCCTGAGCTTAATGGGGAGATCCAGTGGATTGCATGAGCTGATACTAGAGCTTCACTAGAATTGTAATACACCTAGTGGTGCAACCTGGACACATCTTCAGTGACTCTCCCGAGATCACTGGGTGTTTCGGGTCTTAGTCATACACCCTCACTCGGGCGACCCAGCCGGGGGTGATCAGTTCCCCGACTTGTGTCCAGGTAGCGCACTACGCCACGCCTCCCCCCTCCTCAACCAGAGCCACCGTGAAGCCTTTTCCAAGATGTTCTTGGTTGCTCTTCGTCTCTGCAGACCGCAAATCCCTAGGAGTCCAAGGACACGGTGTAGAGATCTGCCTGCGAAGCCCCTGCAGCCAACTTCAATAGGCTCGCAGCAGGCCTTCCAGCCATTCCTCTGGCACTCAGCCACAAGTTCTGTGTATTTAGCCCTCATCCTCTCCTGGGCTTCCTCTATTCTGTCCTCCCAAGGAACAGTTAGTTCAAGCAGCACAACCTGCCTGATGGAAGTTGATGACAGCACCATGTCCGGGCGGAGTGTCATGGCTGCGATGTAATCCGGGAATCTCAACTGCCTCCCCAGATCGACCAAGAGCTGCCAGTCCCTTGCTGTCGTGAGCAGGCGCCCTTGGGTCTTCTTGGAGGGTTGCAGTTTCTCCCCTGCTCGAACAAAGGCAATCATGCTCCTGCTTAGAGGTTGACTCTTGCTGGTGTTTATGCCAGTGCAGATGGCATCTGCTATTGCCCGCAGGACCTGGTCATGGCGCCAGCGGTATCTGCCATCTCCCAGGGCCTTTGGGCAGCAGCTTAGGATGTGCTCAAGAGACCCTTTCCTCTGGCAGAGCTGACACGCAGGCGATTCTATCAGGCCCCAGGTGAACAGGTTAGTGGGGCTTGGGAGGACATCATACACAGCTTGGACGAGGAACCTGAAATGATGTGGCTCCGCCCTCCATACATCAGTCCAGGTGATCTTACGGCTGGAAACATGCTCCCACTTGGTCCAGGCCCCCTGCTTGCTCATGCCCACCACCCTGCTGAAGCGAGCTTCTTCCACCTCTGCCCGAACCTCCTCTTGGATAAGTTTACGCCAGTCCTTCCCTGTCACTCTGCTGTAGCAGGGCTTCGGGTTGCTGCCCAGCCCTGCCCGCCCTGTGGCCACTGTACCCACCATGGTGCTGTGACGCAGCCTCGCCTCGGCTCTTTCCACTGCGTCCTTGGCACGCCACTTCCTTCCAGTGCGGACCTCCATCCCTGCTGAAGACACCTTCCCATCAGTGGAGTCTCTGTAGAGAAGGACTTCTCTAGCCCAGGCAACCTTGAACTCCTCTGACACGCTGCTCAACGGGAGTGTGAGCTTGGTCCTATGTCCAAACAGGGCAATACTCCTCAGACTGCGAGGCAAGCCCAGCCACCTGCGCAGGTACTGACTGATCTTCCTCTCAAAGCCCTCCACGGTCGTAAGTGGGATCTCGTACATCAGCAAAGGCCAGAGGAGACGGGGCAGGATGTTGTGCTGATAGATCCAAGCCTTGAACTTCCCAGGAAGTCCAGACTTGTCAACAGCTAGGAGCCACTGGTTAAGGTTGGTGCTGGTTGCTTGCCGTGCAGAGGTGTCCTTCAGATCACCAGTGAAGAGCTTTCCAAGGCTCTTCACTGGTTTTTCAGACACAGATGGAATAGTGGTATTTCCCAGGCTGAAGCGGAAGCGGTCTGTCACCTTCCCTTTCCGCAAGACCAGGAATCTGGACTTCCCAGGCTTGAAACTCATCCTTGCCCAAGAGATGAGTCTATCCAGGCCTTGCAGCAACCATCTGCACCCAGGCACTGATGTAGTAGTTACTGTGAGGTCATCCATAAATGCTCGGATTGGTGACTGCCGGGTACCAGATTTGGATAATGGGCCTCGGCACTCTACTTCTGCTGACTTCACCAACATATTCATGGCGAGGGCAAACAGGGAGACAGAGATCGTGCAGCCAGTGATTATTCCTTTTTCCAGATGGTGCCAATCCGATGTTGATGCCCCAGAGGACACCCTGAGACTAAAATCTTCATAATAGTCCAGGATGAGGTGCCGCACCTTCTCTGGGACATGATATCTGCTCAGGGATAATTCCACCAACTTGTGCGGAAAGACCTCGCATTGGCAAGGTCCAGCCAAAGAACCGCCAAATCACCCGTGCTCTCTCTCGCCTCACGGATCAGCTGTGTCACTACACCAGTGTGCTCGATACACCCCGGGACTCCTGGCACACACCCCTTTTGCACAGATGTATCGATGTAGGAGTTCTTCAGCAGAAATTCCATGAAACGGTTGGAAATTACCTTAAAGAAGGCCTTGCACTCCACACTGAGGAGGGAGATTGTATGGGACTCCACTGGGGCCTGGTGCTGATGCAGCTCTTGACGCTTTGATTACCTCTTTGACCTCCTTAAAGGTGGGTGTTCTGGTGTCAAAAAGTGTACTGGGTTCAGATGGGCATATCAGGGCTTCACAGGGGCCAAGGTCTTGGTCTCTCATGCCGTCACTGTAAGTGTCACTCAGGGACCTGGAAGATGGAAGTCCAGTTGGATAACACAGGTTAAGAGAACCTGTCCATGATGAGCAAGCATGAAGTGACAGTGGAGAGGAAAGACTCCACATTTTGAAGAAACCTCTCGCAGAACCAGGCTCAACATGGCGGTCTTCTGCCGTACCGGTTAAGCTGAGACAGGGAACGCAGTAAGAGTCCTGGAGGAATGACACTCTGATGAAGCTTTAGCTATGATGGTGGAGGAGGGGCTGGAGGTGAGTTGAAACGTTGTCATCTGAATAAAGTCACACAGCGCATCCGCCGCCTGCGCAAAGGAGCACACAAGTGTGTATCGGAGGCCTTTTAAGATGAACTTTTGATGCCGATTGGTTTTCGTGGAGGTGTGGTTCAAAGCTGATTGGCTGTGTCGCAGGTGGATGTAGGAGAGCAATGATCTTCTTCAGTTGAACATCTACCTAGGCTCCATTAATCTAAATCACCCAGCACAGGCTGCATGTTTAAAACCTCTACTGCAATCCAAAGTCTTTTGCAATCCCTATCATTTGTCCATATTTACATCTTTTCTGGCCAGCTTCTCTATCCATGCAGAAAAGCATCCACTTACCAGGATTCTACCTCCACCATGTTTCACTAAACAGTAGGTATGATGTGCACTGGGTGATCTATTAGGTTGATTTTCTACCAAACAGTCCTGCAGGTAGACTTCCATGCTGTGTCCCCTGCATGGCTTGTAGTAAACTGCAAACACAATCGTTAAAGGGTTTTTTAAAACTGAGGCAAGGTCAGTTTATTTGTATAGCACATCTTTGTAACAAGACAATTCAAAGTATTGTAGATTAATCGAACATAGGAAAATAAAAAAAAATGAGTTAAGTACAACAGAGTAGCACAATAGAAGCAGGCAAAGAAAGTCGGGCTACACATTTTATTTGACTATGTTTACATTAACAGTTTTAATAAAACAGTCAAAGCCAGATCTAAGAAATGAATTTAACCTTAATGTATTGAAACTTAGGGATTCAGCACAGTTTCCTGAGAGTTTCTTTCCTAGTGGAACATATAACTATGTGTTAATTCTCCATTTTTTATATGGTTCGGGATATGCAAAGTAGACCTGAATAGTCTGGGTGGATGATATACTTAAAACAAATCTGTAATGTATTTAAGTGCAGACAGTAGTTCTTTAAACGTGGAAATGTTCATCAGCTATTGTAACAGAAGGCCAGCTTTGTTACTGTCTTAATGTTCCCATTTAAAGTCTGAGGTGTGAGTCTAAAACCACAGCCAGATTTGGGGTCTGACCAGTGGTTTCTAGCTGAAATAACTAAAGCTAAGCACTAACTTTAGACTGGTCCTTCTTCAATTAAAAAAATATTACTTTTACTTTTAGTTTTGTATTTGTATAAATTTTGGCATGTTTATGCATATTGACTTATTTAATCTTCTTGGTTCAAATCAGGAAACTTCACATAGGAGACTACAAATATTAAATATGGGGTTCCCCAAGGGTCAATCCTAGGGCCACTTCCATTCAATATTTCCAATGCTTCCCCATAGCTTGTATTATTACAGAAAATATACAGACAAAACACAGCTCCACATGGCAATGTCACTAAGTGACTATGATGAACCCATTTAAGTGATGTATAAATGGGTAGAACATATAAATTTATGGATATGCCAAAATAAGATTTTACTTGAAAATTACAGCAAATTTAATTTAAACTGTGCCGACAAAAGATTCATTTGACCGTCTCAAAAAGGAATGGTTCGTTTTGATCCTCCCGCTGACCTCCAGGGACCTCGATGCCAGAAGTCCTCATTCCCTTAAGCCTCTACACGGGGTATTGAGGCTGGAAGACTGCTTCCTCCAGGTGGTGCCTAACCCTTCTGACGATCGCTGTCCTCGGAAAAAATCTGTCGTAGGAGAATCCTGTTCGTGATGCCAATTGTTGTGTGAAAAAAAGTTTTCAAATGTTTAGTGCAGTTAAATAAAGGAGATCGATGGATTTACTCAGTCAGCACTTTATTTACTTTGCAAAGTAAAGGAGAACAAGACATTCACATTTACAGCATGATGGTCTGCCAAGTTCTAACCTAGACAAAGTTGTTCCCGTACTTTTAAGGCAGAGTCAAAACAATAACAGACACTTTGCATCCATCAACACCCTTGTTTATAGATGTTGGAGACCGGCCTGTTTTCCAGTGTGGTCCTGTTTCTCTGACCGTGACTGAGTGGATGTGCTCTCTTCGTCCTCTGGCATGGGAGCTGGCTCGGAGCTCGTCTGCCTGGCTGTGTGTTTCCTGGACGGGGCCGCCTTTTACAGCTGCTTTTTGTGTCTCTGCTTCTGTCTCCTTGAACCCCAGTCGGCCTCGGCAGATGGCCGCTCACACTGAGCCTGGTTCTACTGGAGGTTTCTTCCTGTTAAAAGGGAGTTTTTCCTCTCCACTGTCGCTACAAGCATGCTTAGTGTGAGGGATTGTATTTGAGTCAATGAGTCAATGCAATCAACTGGTTTTCCTTAGATAGAAAACTTTGTGTCAATTTGATTGTATGATCTGGTTGAACTGTAAAGTGCCTTGAGATGACATGTGTTGTGAATTTGGCACTATATAAATAAACTGAATTTAATTAAACTGAATTGAACTTTGGTTAAACAGTTACCTTGAAAAAGTATGTGTTTTTTTTTATGGGAAAAAAGTATGTCTTGTCTATAACCATCTTCCACTCGAACATTTTGTGGCCTTGCAAGTGAGACAAACTAGCTGAGAAAAAACATTTTTAGAGAGTACATAGCATACATCAATATACTGAGAAGGAAAGAACAAAAATAGAATTATCCTACAACAAGGATAAATCTGTAAAGTCTTTCTTCAAAACTATTACAGTACTCCTGGAGTCCAGTCCTTAGTCACCTTGGTTCAGTTAATTTAAAACTACCCTTGTTAGCCTCTGATGAATGGAGCATTTCCTCATTTGTTCTGTCTGACATTTCAGAGAACAGGTTATTAACACTATTAATCCCTGAGTAACAGAGCAAAGTGAAAGTAGAAAATAAGATTTGGTTGAAGGTCTCAGAAGCAATATCCAAAAGGCTGTCATCTTCCTGCTCTTCCATAAAAGCCAGAAAGAAAATAGCTGTGAAACTGAGTGGACAGCCATGTCTTAGTGGTTTTGCAGTTCTGCCATAGTCGATCACTTTTTGGATGATGGAATAAACTGTGAAGCCTCCAGAGAACAGCTGGATTATTCTGAGATTCAATAACATATTACTGATCATGCAAATCATCTGAATGCAGTTGGTTCCACTGATTTTGGTTTGGAAGTCTCAGATAAAAAAAAAAAAAAAAAAAAAGTTAAAGGCAAAAGCTTATTGGTCTCAAATTCAAATTTAATCTGTAAAAAGTAATTTAAAATCAAGTATTACTATTTTTACCATCAAATTACATCGTATGTGTAAAAAGGTGCAGGTGTATTCTGCTTTGCTAGGCGACTTTAGCCCTGTATTTCTATAGGCTGCAAGCAAGTGGTCTTAAACAAAAGTTAGGAATTGGTAAAGGAACTAGTATATTTCAGAAGATGTCTGTTTGACAGAGTGCCAAAAAGGTTTCAAGCATGAAAGTTGATAAGAGATCTGATCTGTTACACCAGAGTCATGTGTGCTGGGGTTCTGCTAATTCTGTCATTCCGGCAGCACACAAAGTTATTGGAGAAATGGCACCTGGCTTCAGCTTACAGTGGTTTTGCATGTATACATAATCCAAAAAGACAGGGCTAGCAGAACTCAATAGATTTAGCCGAGAAGACAACAAAACAATCATTTCCTTAGTCTTGAGCCAGTCTGCCACGTTGTTATTGTGGGTAGGAGACGAGGGATTTGATTTCAGCAGACTTAACTGACCTCTGCAGCAGAGCCCACCAGAACTGTGGAGCTGCAGCCAGCCGGCCGTCCTCCCTGCTGGCTCTCTGCCTAGCTAAACACTTTACTTTTTACAGACCAAAACAAAGCAGTTTCGTCTTTCTTCCCCCCCATGACTATAAGAAAAATAAAATCAAGCATTAACTAGACATGTTTCTGATGACTTTATCAGTCTTGCAATTTTACGCTGCTGTTGCAAAATTTGTGTGAAATTCCCCCAAAACTCCCTTCTCTATTTTTCTTCACCGCTGTTGCTTGTTTTGCTTTTTGTATTCTCTTTCCTCCAAAGCATGTTATTCATCCTGTTCTTGGTGTCTCCAGGCACACTTCAGAAAGGGATATAAAATAAACAGCCATGTTTTCGCCCCATCACCAGGCCCTGGCAGACTATACCTGTAACAATAAACAGCAGGGTTTCTGTGCTTGTTTATACTCATCTCTTTTACTCATCTCTTCCGTACTAACTGGAGGACAGAAGCACAACAGGAACCAGATTGTATATATGGATTTGCTAGGCAGACACCCACTATGAAGCACAGCATTGGTGAAGAGTACTGGACCATGGTGGAGCGGAGGCTGCTGTCAGGTAGTATGCATCGTGTCTGGCAGAGGGCAGGTTTACTTTGGAGGGACACCAAATATCATATGCTATAGAGATCAAACAGTTTTATTTGCATGAAAATAGTTTCTGGTGGTGTGTTTGGTTATCTGTGCATCAGACAGTAAAAAACAAAGCAGACATGGACAGCAACACACAGAGGTAAGATAGTACAGCACAATGCAGAATACAGTACCATTAAAAATAAATCTAAAGTCTAAATATTAACATTTTATTTTTCAATTTACCTTCTTATAACAAAAACTTAATTTATTTAATTGACAGATTTTTAATTAAGCCAAAAGTTCTCACTTGCCTTCAGGTTCGTACTTAGACCTGGCCACTCTAACACATGCAGCTCTGGTTATCTGCTCATTGTAGTTAAGGGACAGCCTTTGCGTTTTTTAATAGGATGACCTAGTAGGGGTGTAAAAAACATATTTATACTACAAAAAGTATTGATACCACTCATTTCACAGATTTTTTTTGTTGTTGTAAATTTTAGAATTACTTGCACATTAAAAGCAAAATACCTCAGGAAACCTTGAAACATTGTCAGGTTGTTTTTTTTTTTTTTTTTTTTTTTTTTTTTTTGATGATTTATTTTGCACTTATTCAACTAAGATCCATTATTATTATCATTAATAAGCTTTATTTAACCGCAACAAAATTCCAATTCAGATTAAAAACCTCTCTTTCAATGGAGTCCTGGACAAAATGACAGATACATCAAAAACATATCAAGCAAAACAATGACATAGAACTGAAGCTGTTTCAATTTGTTTTTTCATTTTCAACTTTAAAGCATTTAAGGATTAGGATAAGGTTTTTTTCATTTTTTTATTCCATCACACATTGCCTTTTACTAATAGGACAAAGAGATTTGCTTTGCTTCCACATGTTTGCTCTGACCTCATGGGATTTTTGTCAAACAGCATTTGTTCTCATGCAGCCTCCTCCCAACTTCTCTCTTGCCATTCATAAATACCAGATTGGACAAGTGCACGATAAATAGTTGTCTGATCAACAGATTATTTCATGTTCTGTGTGTCTTTGCTGGTTGAGGTGCAGATCGATGTCTTGGTAGCTCTGTAGCTGTGCCAGACTCTTTCTTATTTAGGAAGATACAGTAGATAACAATGCTTATTGTGGAGATCAAAGGTTAAAAAATTGTTTTAACAGTTACATTTATTTGAACAATTCCACAGTTTTTACTCCAAAGGTTTGTCTTTGTGTTTATTTTGAATCTCACTAATTTGCTCCAACACACGATTAAGGCCTTAGAGAACAACTGGATTTATATCCAGATATCTTAGTGTTTTGTGGGACTCTAGATACCAATTTGGTCAGCTAATTGTACTAAATTAAATTTAGAGGCATCAAAATGTGATGTTATTCTATTGCTAAAACATAAACCATGAATCTTTTGCCTTTTTTTCACATTTATACACTTTTATAAAACTAATTAAAATAGGTTCAATTATACAGCCTTGCTATACACTGTATCCAATGTATTATGTAATTTGCATCAAAGTTATTTAAAAATTATATTTTTTCCTCTATGCTATATTGCATTAAATAATAAAGAAAAAAATTATGATAGTTAAATGAAACGACAAAGAGAAGACCTGGTGAGAAGCTGCAGGAACCATTTTTATGATATTCAGAACCTTTGGAGAGACCAGTTGATCTTTAAAAATATATCCTTTATTTATAGTTCAATGGAAAATCTTAGCAAAATAGCTGCTGAGTCACTGTTACTGCTTTCACATCATAGCAACAGTAGTCATGGGGTTTGTGAACCATCATAACCATAACGACACATTAAGGCAGATGCAGCTGAGGAACATACATGAGAATTTAAAAGATGGGGATGCTCAAATGATAACATTGTGCCTAAAGTAGTTCAAGTGCTGGTTAACTCATCATAAAATTAAATTTAATAAAAAGGCATTAATTTCAACACAAAACTGAAATGAAATATTGAAAGAGGGATTGTGGTAAGATATGCATATTGTGTCATAAAATTAGTCTGGTGCATTGATCAAATTTCAAATTTATATACATTCTATACAGCATACACAGTCCAATTATCTTTAGACTGTATATGCTGGGAGCTATTACGCTAAAGAAATCCAGGTTAAATGTACTTGAACAGCATAGCCAGTCACAGCATGGACATTGCAGTGTCGTTCTCCAGCCAACTCTGGGGCTCTGATATGTTTTCCAGGAGGATGTGGGACTCATGAGCGCGGCAGCTGCTTAAAATAAAGTGACAATTCTTAATGGGGTTTCAAACCTCAGCGAGTCATTGCATCCTGCCAAGCCCCTGAAGGCTGAAGTTCAGATTACAGTTTTATCAGACAGGACTTGGTGGAGAGCACTTGTTCTCAGAGCCTGGATCCATCAGGAGGCCTGCATGCAGTCAAACACTTTCTAGAGTTCCCTTTTCCTTCAGAGGGAGGTTTTTAGAAGAGGAATAAAAGCACATATGCTAACAGACTAAAACCAGGATTTAAGGTGCCCCTCCTTACATACATTAGAAAATCCTGTAGTGTTGAGTTAAACCTGTGGTCAGCTCTACATTTTGCAGTAGAGAAAATATGAAAAAACATTCAGTAAAAAGTGTTGCTTGTGTGCAATGTGGGCTATCTTTCCTAATCATTTCTGATTATCAGTTCTGGCTGTAGCACCTAAAAATGATGCTCGATCACACACACAGAGGAGAAGCTAGAGACTAACAGGAAATGCAATTACTGTCTGTCTGGGTCCAGCATTCCTCAACAGTATGGCCAATTTCACAGCAATTTCAGTATGTCAACAGGTTGTAAGTAATCATAATGAGCACCTTAATGTTTTCACACGAACCAGAGCACCCCTTTGTGGTTTTTATCCCTTGGCCATTTGATCCACCTAATCATCTACAAGCTTTTCAAACAGAGGAGCTAAAGGCTCATACAAATCCCTGAAGGAGGCCCACCTTCTCTGTGTTTATGGAATCCTGACATTTAAACGCTGTGTCAACAGGGATCAGGTTACCTGTTTCAGTTTTGTTTAAAGGCTCCTAGTGTGCCATAGGAGTGGACACTGTGCTGAAAGTGTGTGGAGGCCTCAGACAGTGAGTGGATACAATATTTTATGCTTGTTTGACACCACACTTTCCATTTATATCTGACATGTAAAAGTTAACCTCTTCTGGGGCCACAGCAAGGAATGTCACTACTTAAAGAAAGCCCACTGCTTCTTTTCATACAGTTAATCAGTCAAAACCTCTAAGCAACTGCAGTTTTGATTACCTCTAACAGGTAACATGTTCCACAGTTGCAATTTTAGCTCTCATGTGTTGAGTGGGACTCCTGCTCAGCTGGCTGAGAGAAAGATAGATTCAGCTATTTGGAAAGATTCTTGTCACAAAAAACATAAACTGTTTAAACACAAAATAAATGTGCAAACAAAAAGGCGACCACCAATAACCTTGCTTGAAGTAAGGATTTTTCCAAAGTAGAGTTAGCGAGCAATGCATGAGTGTGACGAGGAAGATGGGAGACTCAGACTAATTACCAACTAATTTCAGGTTACAATCACTATGCTTCACTGGAAAAAAGCAAAATAAAAATAAATTATTATAGAATTTAACTGATAATTATCTCTCCCAATGAGGCTGTGTTTTTTTTTTTAAGTTTGTGTGTGTGATTGTATGTTTGTCTGTCCGTCTGTCTTTGTAGAAGATTACTTGAAAAGTTATGAACATATTTTAATGTCATTTTTAAACAAAAGTGCACCTCAGTCCAAGGAACAATCCATTACATTTTGGTGATGATTTACATCATAATCCAGATGTAGTTTTTTTTTAAGGATTCTTTAACATTATTTGGCAAAAAAAAAAAGCAGTTTCCCCCCCTAAAACCAGAGGTTGGCCGCAGTGACTATTGACAGTTTCAGTGTCATACTCAAAAAAGTCCAGAAGTATTATAGTGAAGACAAATACAGAAAAGGTGAGCCCTGCCTCATTTAAAGTCTCGATCTGCTGATCAAACAAGAAAGCAGAGTAAGTGAATGAGGTGAAAGCAGAACAAACACCAGAGGCTTCAGACAGATGCTATGCTTTAATTATTAACTTATTTTAAGAAAATTGGTACCAAAGTTGCACCTCGTGCCAAGGAACATCCATCCATTTTCCGTCACGCTTATCCCAAGTGGGGTCACGAGGGATGCTGGTGCCTATCTCCAGCTGTCTACAGGCGAGAGGCAGGGTACAGCAGGTCAGCAGTTTATCACAGGGAAACACAGAAACAAACATTACAAACAACCATTCATGCACACACTCACATCTAAGGAGAATTTAGAGATGCCAATTATCCTAAAAGTCATTTGTACCCAGGGATAATAACAGAAACTGTAGCAGTTTAAAAATTTTTGAATCCCTATGGTATACAGTGAAGGCCAAAATTATTAATTCATTTCATTTTTAGAGATTAAGATGTAAAAATCCTTGTGCTAAATCAACATGTCTGTCAGTGGTTGTAAATAAGGCAGGAGTCCATCAAAATACGGCAAAAATTAGTAAGCGGTATCAACTTTTGAACCACAAAAATGTCTTAATCTTGTTTTTTTTAACTTACATGTTAGTTATTTATACTGAATCAATGGTAAAAAATTTTTTTTTTTTTTTTTTTTTTTTTTTATTTACCACTTAAAATTTTATCCTTGGGGATTAGCTCCAAAACTCAAAGGCTGGAAGTGCTTTGAGTTGTCACCTTAATCTTGGCAGATTAAAGACTGGACTGTGGCTGAGTCATTCCACAATATTAATATTACTTGCAAGAAATATGTTGGTATCTCATTCATTCAAATGAGCTGAATCAGGAAAAGCTTCTATGTGACCTGTGATATTTCAGTTCATTATAGTCAGCTGTAATTTAATCTGATCATGAACTAAAGAACCTTGGTTGCCTCTTTTCCTGGATTAATTTCATAGTTTTATTTTTTTTTATCTTATCAATGAGGTGTAACCTAATGTATACAATTACATGAAGATATTCGGCACCAGGTTTTAATAAAACTTTGCGAGGATTAGAAAAAAAAAGATGCCTGCTGTTTAGGATAAAAAGACAGAATCTGTTTAAAAGAAAAAAATTCTTAAGGTATATTTGGAAGCAAACCAGTATGCAGGATATTTACTGCCTATAAATATATACACGGTATATAAATATTTTATCTTTAGATTTCATACTTCTTAAAATAACAGCTGAATTGCTAACTTAAGATGTTCTGTTTGTAATTAAATTTTTTTTTTATGTAAAGCGGTTATCAATCTAATGAAGCAGCTAGAATAAGGTGGGTGAATAATAACTGATGAAAACATGGTAATAAGCTGAATTAAAACGGCCCATGATTGAAACATAGTTCATTTATCCAAAGATTTCGCAAAGTCTGAAAACAAGGGTGAAATCCAGTGCTTTAAGTAAAAAAAAAAAATCTGATGCTTATAAAAAAAAATGAATACATTTAAAATATAAAGGATGTGACTGAAGGTCTGTTGGGATGATTGATCTGCAGTTCTGTGTTAATTTGCGACAGTAAATAAATAACAAAAATAATATAGATTAAATTTATGTCCTAGCACATTTTAATGAGCTGGTAAAGATTCTCCCAACCTGTCTGTTTAAACTGTAGGTGTGGTTAGGATTAAAAAAAGCCATTGATTACCTGCTTTGCAAATGATCATTTACTGTTTTTTTTTTTCTTATTGATTGAATATAAAGATTTGAAATATCAGGCAAAGTTCTAATACATTTTGCTTAAGTACTAAATAAACAAATTTGGAATTTAGAATCTGATGATACACAACAATTAACTCGTCAATTTAATATAAAGGGGAATGTTTTTTTCTTTCATGTTATATAGTGGATCATTTGAACACACTGATGGAAATTTAAAATGCCTTATGAGCATTAATCCAACAGCTTTACACATCATACTCTTCTTCACTTAAATTATTTAAAAAAAATTATCTTTTAGATAAAAATGCTAAAAGAAAAATCTGCTAAAATACCAACATTTTCTAAAGCATATATTTATTATCAATTATATTATAACCAAATTTATATAATTATATAACAAACCAAACTTGATACTCAGTTATAATAATTCAGAGCCCTACTATAAAGTGGAATACATGTTTACAATGATAAAAGAAGAGTTTAGCTTTTCATTTAAACTCTGTTATCTTAAAAAAAACTCAGTTATTGAAAACATAATTCAGAAATGTTGCAGGTTCTTAAAAAAACATTGAAACTGTGCATTCTTGGCATAATGTTATTTAGAACTGCATATCTGAAGCACTAAAATTAGCTAAGTATGTGGCTTGAAATATAGAAGATTAGGACACTGTAATCAGATTGCATGCAGCAGGCATTTTTGTACAGGATATTCTCAAACATCTTTTCCCTATTAGGTTGCTAACAATTCATTATCTCTCAAGATTATTATTCTAACATTATTCTGTTTATATGTAAGATAACTATTGTTCGTTACTCGACAACCCTTCAAAAGCAGTTGCATTATTAAGTGAAATTGATATTGAAGCCGAATTTCCCTGCTGCCTTCTTTGCCTTTGTTTCATATTTCAAAGCAGGACGTTATTACTTACTAAGGCAGTGTGTTGATGCCATTCAGTGGGAATTATATTACAATTGTAGTATCTGTCATTATGTATATTATATTTAACACTGATATTTTTAATCCTTAATTTTTGTGTTTGGTTTACAGTATTTTCAAAAATGAAAACGTTTGCATAGCTGGAACACTAGAGGGCCTCATTTCCTCATAGGTCGATTTTAGCTATAAAGTCAGGAACTCTGAAGATTTGGAGCTACAACAGATTCATGATGGAAATGGATAAGAAATAGGATATTTTCTTATATACCTACAAAAAGCTTACTATACTGTATTTGATCATACCCATAAAGAAAATGACCCGCAAACCATCAGCTCAATCAGCAATAGATTAGAATAGAAGGATCAGCTCTTAGTTCAACCTTATAGAATATTTTACTTTTTCTGTGTCCAATATATATTCCTAAACCTGTGTTCAGCATCATTGCTGTCATGCTGATTGGCTGCAGTCATGGTTTTCTTTCATGCACTTGGGTTTATGTACTTACAGTGTGTGAATAATCATCATCTCTTTCAACCTTTTAATAATTCACCATCAATTTTGCTGAATCCCTTTGTGTTATAAATGAGCACAGAAGCCATGATTGATGTGTAAAACAAGATTTGACTGAAAGTAATGATGAAACCTTGACCCTCTGTAAAGCAACATAGACGGCTGATATTTGTTGCACACCACAGGCTTGAAAAAAATGTATTGTTTCATTTTTGATTTGATTCGATTTTTGAATCTCTTCAGTTCATTTCTTTTTTCTATCATTGCACAGCCCTCTTATGGTGTAATCAAGGCTGACGTTTGGACTTGATATGAATAGCCAATTGCAGCACCTTAAATATTTCTCTTTTTCTGTCATTCTGTTGAAGATGTGCTGCTGTCTTTGAGATTAAGAATATATATATTCCTCTGGGCTTTAATATTAAAATTGTCTCCATTCCTCTCTGCCACTCCCACTTCTTTTTTTTTTTGTTATGCTTCACAGGTGAAGAAGCAGACTCATGTGATCATTCATAACTGATCATCTCTTAGGTAAGGATCTGTGCCCCATTCTTCTTGTTGCCTGATTGCTCGTTGAGTTATTTAAAACAAGCTTTGAAATGCCTACCAATGATTTACATGTTTCTAATGGAGAAAACCCTCCATCACTTGCTGTGTGGTCTAAGTGCATACTGGAACAAACCTGAAAATTCTCACTTTAAATCTGTAAAATAAGTCACTACACTGCAAAAACTGGAAATAATAAAAAAAAAAGAAATATTAAAATATATGCAGTTGAACAAGACAATTTACATAAAAAAAAACAATTGCATCATCTTATTTCAAGTGCATATTATCTAATTATCTTATTTTAATAGTAAAAATAGTTTATCCACTGGCAGATCATCCTATTTGCCTGCTGAAATAAAGGCTAAATACACTCATTTAAGACATTTTTACTCATGCATACCCAGTTTTTGCAGTGTTAATACTACATCTGTTCACCCTACTGTCCCAAAAGAGCAACTCAGAGAGATAATTTATGGTTTTTCAACTGTCACAACTACCTCTCTGCCATCAACTTTGGATGCTATTCTTCTGCAAGGAAAATATCAACTCTACCCTCAGTTTTTTTAATTTCTCCATCTGCTTCCCAGGAGCTCTTGTCAAACTTACTAATGCCACATATGAGCCAGAAATTAACATCAAATTTATTACAATGCTCTGTCTTAGTATCTCAAGTACATCTCCTCTCTTTTTATGTTGTCTGACATCTACAATACATCATGACATTATTAGGACTCAGCTTTGTTCCTTCTTTAGTGTTTTTTAAATTCATGGAAGGAATTTGTAGTTAACTCTGTTTATTTTTGCAGCCATTTTGCAGTGATTGAATTAGAGTTGTATGAATCATTTTTGCTAGTTGCCTTTTTTTTTTTCACCAAACACACTCCCATTGATTTTGACCAAATATCTTTGGTCTTTTTTTTTGTTTCTCAAAGGTTGTTATAGATTTCTTGTGGCTCTTTCAGTGGCACCTTTGAACCCCAAGTTGTGCCTTTGTCTCGTATTTGAAATGGAAAAGACCTTTTCCTAGAAGTCCTTACAAACAAGACATATTTATTCACTCTTTAATTAGACTATGCTGTCTTGAACCTTATAATTGCACTGCCAAAACTATGTAGAAATAAGTAGACATTTCTTAAATTAATCATGTTTACCCTTCATTTAATTAGGTAAATAAGATGATTTATTAAAGTAAGAAACTTTGATAACATGCACTTGAAATAAGACAACACAATTGCTTTTAAATTTAAATAGTTTAAAATTTAAATTGTCTTTTTTAATAGGGGGTTTTCAGGTGACGTCAGGCTCACGTGACTACTCAGCGCGTCCGCCATATTGGATGGCAGCTTTAGGCAGTATTGACAGTGAAAAATGGTGAAATTGTGTGTAATTGTTGGTTGCACGGCCCGTGGAGGTGGAGATCAACGCTCTTTCTATCGCATACCAGCCGTAATCGTGAATCAATGTGAAAAAACAAAACAGCTATCTGAACAACGCCGTCACCTATGGCTGACACGGATATCCAGGTCCAATTTGGACGGTGTTAAGCTGGAATACGCCAGAGTCTGCAGTGCTCACTTTGTCACAGGTAATTAACTGTCAAGCATTTAAAACATGTAAGAATATATTAATAATAGGGCTTGGGCGTCATGACGTATTACTTACCATGGCCGCAATGTTGACCGTCTCCGTCACCGCTACTCAGACTACTGCCTATGACTACCGCGTACTGGACTCCCTCTCTCAGCCGTGTTTTAATTTGATTAATTTCACCTTAACTTGATTTCAACCAGCGGGAAAAGGCTCAAATATGTGAGAAACCCGGAGGGTTTATGGAGGTTTGGCAGTTAACGTTACTAACCAAACCTTTGAAACACATAGCAGCTGGTTAAAAGTACATTACATGCCTGAGTGGTTGTTAGCACTAACGGTTAGCACTGTTTGCTGGCTTTATGAGCTGCAGCTCCTGAACCCATCCATTCGTAAACTGCACATGAGACTCCAAGGACTTGTAGCTTTGGAACTGTTCGCACACCGCCGGCGTTAGCCACCTAGCATAGCGAGCCCTGCGTCGGATTGTTTACATTTTTACCATCTTATTAAAACTCACCCGTCCATGTATGATGGCGATTTCCTTCATGTACATCACTTCAACATCTCGTACCCAACCAGATGTGAACTGGTTGTGAGCCTCTAGACCCTTGTACGCTCTCATTCCTCAAGAGTGTGCAGAGGGTTTTCACTGAACACCGGGTAATGAACTATGTCGCCATGCTCTACATTTGGCCAATCATCTGGATTAGTGCTAAACAAGGCATAGGGGCATAGGGGTCCATATGGTCGATCACGGAACATTTTCTCAGATATGTTCCATGATCTGGTGGCTCTAGCGTGCTGGCGTACTTATCCATTCGCGACATGATATACGATAATATGCCACCCAAGATGGCGGACCGGACGCTGGCCAGTGACGTCACTGAAAACCCCCTATTAAGAAAGTGTCTCACTTACCTCCTCAATTCAAGACAAATGTACTTATTTGAAGAAACAATGACTCATTTAGATAGCAATTTTTTTGCAGTGTAAATATGCAATCCTATAAAACCTCAGATGTACACCTTAGGTCTTTTGTTTGTTACTCTTTTTTTCTCTTTTTAATATGGAACAATTAGGAACTCTTCATATGTTTATACATAGTAACTCTCTTCAATCATTGCCTGTTATATTTACCTCTTGATATTGTGGCCACATAAATAGAAACTCTAGTTTTGCCCCGTTGGGTTATGAGTTTTGATCACCTTCAGCTGGCAATGCAGCTGCATTAGGAAACATTCTCTTCCCAAATAATGAACATGGGAGGATTTTATTTCAATCAGGCCCAAAAATTATACATCAGAGCACAGATTTAAATAAATCTTCATAAAATAATCCCCCATAGAACTGCAAACACAGACTCTCTTTATAGGCATACTGACAGCACTTAGAGTTCCCATATTTTGTCCTCCGGGAGGAGGCCCAGGGGGAGACCCAGGACACGCTGCAGAGGGACTATGTTTCTTGGCTGGCCTGGGAGCGCCTTGGGATTCCCCCGTAGGAGCTGGCCAAAGTGGCTGAGGAGAGGGACGTCTGGGCCTCCCTACTGAAGCTGCTACCCCCGCGACCCGACCCAGATAGGCGGAAGAAGATGGATGGATGGATGGATGGATGGATGGATGGATGGATGGATGGATGGATGGATGGATGGATGGATGGATGGATGGATGGATGGATGGATGGATGGATGGATGGATGGATGGATGGATGGATGGATGGATGGATATATACAATCCCTGCTCTAAACACAATCAAACATTAATCTATTGTTTTTTTGATCCCACTCAGCATATGCCTTTGTTTTTGAAACTTGCTCCAAGCTCCACCTGAGGATGGATCTTATAGGTCCATTATTAGATACTCTGCAATTTACCATGTTTATACCTAATGGTTCCTTATGCATAGTTTTATACCTGACTCTCATTCTTTTTTTCTTACTTAATCCTACTGTCCTTTTAATCGGAAATCCTAAAGATCCCAAATAGATAAGAATTTTACTTCTGCAAAATGTCTTTCTTTTTGTAACCACAGAGTCAAAAGAGCAAAGTTAGCTATATAAATTGACATTTCAGTTTACCTTTAAAAGCACCAAGTGAGCCATAACTTTGTCAGTTTTTAGAATACAATTAGTGAACACATCTGATAAGTTGTTTTTGTTTAAAGAAAGCACCAATTTGATTCTAACTTTAAAATGTGTTTTCAAATGTTGTACCGAAACAAATTAAAGATATTCTTAATCTTACTATAGGAAAGTTATACTTCCCAGCTATTCAATATAGCGTCTATTAATTCCTTTATCTTTTATTTCAGTTTATGTATTTACAGAATATTACACAACTCTATAAAAAGAAAACATGTTTGGTTCAAATCTAATTACAAGCAGCCCAGTTCATATGAACGTCATCAACTTAATCCAATTATCTGCCTTATCCTGAAAGAATCTTTTTCATAGGTCAGTAGGGGAAAACATCTGCTTATCATCTACATTAACAAAAAAAAATCAAAGCCCAATACAGTTAGAACTTTAGGTACTTTTTGGTTTTCCAAAGTTTTTAAACCCTCTGTTCAGCAGTTTGTCCTCTTTTTTTGAAACAGGGACTCTGCTACATGCTGTTCAGGGTCAAATTGTTCAGCTGTTCAAATTATTCAGTTCTACAGAGTCACCTAAAAGGTAAAGAAAAACCCTCTTTAATCTGATGAAGATTATAATTCTCTAAGTAGAAGAACTGCAGGCATTAGCTCAGATGCCCAGAGCACTTTACTTAGTGCAGTAAGCATGGCAACAGCCGCTGAAACCCTTGGGGACCTAGAAGAGGCCATTTTGTCCACAAAATGTTCCTCCACCCAGCCACACAGTGTCATCTTACACATGAAAGACTCTCTCTTCGTAAAGAAGAAACAATAGCACCACAACTAGCAGAATTTATTTTTCTCTTTCTTTGTGTTTCTCTATTTCTAATAGTGCATTTAATTAAAGATATATAAGGGGGAAAAAAGACCATATATTGAAAAAAATCATGCAGCCTTTCTGATCTCCCATTTCCAGGCATGCCAAGTAAACCCTGTCATCATTATAAATCTGAGTCACTGCTGCTTTGTGGGCTCATCTGGGAGCTGGAAAGGATGCTCTGCTGTATGATGCTTAATACCTTCATCTCTTCCAAGGCAGATCACCAAGCCCCCCAGATACAGTACCTGGGGGGCCATAAAATACGTGATATTACAGTGTGGGTTACTTTTTTGTTCTCAGGCATAATAAGGTGGATTGCCCTCTCCCGAGGGGACTATATATCACAACAACCACCCCAGCCCGCATCCCTCAATCTGAGCTGGAGAGTTGCTAGGGTGAGGATCTCCTTCCTGAATCTCTCTGGGTTTCCCTCCTCTTCCTGTTGCTCAATTTGTATTCTGATCACAAGTAAGCAGAAGACTTTTCATGGATAAAGTTTATATAGAAGTATTCTGTTAGCAAAAAAAACTACAGGTAAGGACCAGGTCAATGAATGTAGGCTGAGAGCAGCAAATTCGGGGTGCTATCAGACACAACAGGTTGTTTTGTCCTCCTTAAAAACCATAATTTTGGTAAAGACTTTGATGTGTTGTATGGTGCGTAGGGATGGTTTTAGGACACAGGGGTGGTTGTGGGGATACACTTCCCATAACAGAAATGGACTCTGAGAAACTGAGTGTTGGTAAGCTATAGTAGCAGCCATTCAAAATGGCCCCTTCCCAGTCAAACACCACCTGAATGGAAGCCGACTTCCCTGCAAATCCCAGCAAATTCTCCTTCAACTTCCAGCCACTGGAATGACCCCATCTTGCATATTTTTTTACTCTGACTCCACCCTTAACTGAATTACAGGGTCTGACTAGGATGTGACGCTTCTCTTTAGATTTTAATGTCCACAGATCATGACAGAAAGATTGACGGTTAAAAAGGAATAGTAGGGGACCAGCCAAGGGCCTATTAATGAAAGCGGGGAAATTTTTAATAGCTTCTACTGTAGTATGCTAAAAAAAAAATAATAAAAAAAGGAAGAATAGTGAAAAAGAAAAGCAAAACAAAACGCAAAGTAGTTATACCTAGAGAAGGATGAACAGAGACAGTTAATGGCTTTGATCATAGGTCATGATCTCCCATTCTGGACTTTTTGTTCTGTTTAAGTTTTCATTTTGTGTTCCAAGTTATGCTTTCATTTATGGTTGTTGTCAAGATCCCATTTCTTTCACTTCCACTCATTCTGGGACCTAGCACTTGGTTTTTCACATTCACGTGTAAGGTAAGTGTGTCCCAATAATTTTAAAAGCTAGGGGGAAGTGCCCTTCAACCCTTCAAATGATCCCTTCAGGCCTAAGGTGGTCAAGAGGTGACTTGGAAGGAAGTCCCTTCTCAGAACGCATTCAGCGAAAAGGAAAAAATGCGTCCGGCTGTGGAAAAGAACTGTAAAAATGTAAGTATAGTTTTGCAATTAACCATGCATTTATTTTAAAGAATTTGTTGTAATACAATTGAATTCTGTACTGTTGTGTTAAAACATAAATATTGCAAAATAGTACACAACTCTACCGAGAGCTTTTTTAACATTTTTTATAGAAACATAAAGTGGATTATGCATGAAATTTTTTAACAAAATCTCGTTATCACCATTTCTATATTGACGTGTGGAATTCCCACAGTCACTGTAGCAGCACAGACGATATACTGTTATGCGTAATTTACGCGTTTGTTTACTGCAGAGAGCGCAACAACGGTAAATGTCATAAGACATGATTTTTCAGGTTTATGAGTAATATCTCTATTGTCCTGGGCCAATCCGTATTAAAGAAAACTTTTGTCCAATGTCTTCTCTGTCAGCACAGTATTTTATCTTCTCATAAAGGTTTTAAAAAATTTGAGATAATATTCAAAGACACATGTGTGATGCTGGCCAATAAAAAGCTGTCATAGACATACGAACAATATGTCAACTTTGTGCATCCAGTCAATGCCCAATAATAACCAAGAACAAGATTTGTGAATTTAATGTTTTGAAATTTTCATTAAAAAAATGTCAGTTCCCAATGTTGTATTGGACCCTGCCCTCCACCCGATAAAGAATTCTTGAACGTGAACGCAACCTATTGTCTCAACAAATTAGTCAATATACCTTAACCAGATATGGTCCTCGGTTTTGCACATTTCTTCCCTGTTGGTTGGCCACATGGAGAAAGATCATCAGTGCCAAAGCAATAGGTAAAATAACCACTGGAGCTGGCATTTCCAAAGTTGTATGAAAAAATACACTAAAAGTTGTGACTCAGGTTGTGTTTATGCAGGGCGTAGGTAAACACATCACTGAAGTGTACAGGCAATGTATTACCACCTACTGGGCTGGGGTTTAATTTTGCAACTAGTGGTGTCCCATTTCTTAGGGAGAAAATCTTTACCTCACTTCCCTCATTGAGTGGACTTAATTGTGGTGGGAACTCACTGGAGTATTCTCAGAGCCAAGTGAGAGGAATGGGACTATTACTCTTTCTTGTTATTTCTTTCACTTATCTCTTTTCAACATTTTTTTTTATTATTTATTCCTTGATCTAGTTTTAGTTATAGTTATTCTCTTATCTTTAGGTTATGTTTTCCATGGATTCATTGTTATCATTCTCCAGTTCTGTCCCTTATTTAGTTTTCCCCTTGGCCAGTCTTTATTTTCTAGTCAATGGTCTTATTTCCCATTTGCTTCATTGAAGTTCTTTTCTAGTTTTACTTTAGACCTCTTTTACTTTTTGTTGCCCCTCTGCTTTCCCCTAGTGGCTGTTGTCCACACCTGCTCCCATTAACTGACCACTCTACTCATTGTGCTGTTTCCCATATATACTCCTCCTCTTCAGTTCCTCATCACTGGATTCTTTCATTTTTCATGTATGTTCCTTCCTAATGTCTCCTCATTTTGGTTCCTAAGTTCCCTGTCTGTTCAGTCTGGATTTGTGCTTCTGTTGCCATCGACTTCTTTATTAAACCTGCAAGAAACCATCTCTGGTTCCATCTCCGTATTTGGGTTCTCTACAAACAAAGCTATGCCTAAACCTGATACCATACCATAATCCTCATACCAGCAGTTCAAAAAAATATAAATCCATGGGAGTTGGAAGAATCTTCTATTCACCAATGAATGGGTGCAGCGCAGATTTTCAGAGTCAATGACAAGAGAGACATCTTTCTTATGAAGATAGGTAAACATTACAAGAACACACACTAACTCTTAGAGGATTAATACTGCATCACATTTAATCATTGCAGTTTCGCAGCCAAAAAACCTTATACTACTTGTTTCAGCTTATTAGTGTAAAACACTGAGGCCCATATGATTACTGCTTGTATTATATTATTGTCTTTCTCACATTCTCTATGAGCACCACCATTTTACGTCACAATCCATCCATCCACGACCTTATCCGTCCTCATATCTGCAGCATTACAGACTTCTTTAACAGTTAATTAACAGAACTTGATATCAGTAAGAGAACACTCGTGTGATAACAGCATTATAGAAAACAACCGCACAGTCAGACTACAAACAGCCACATAGAATGGCTTCAGACTGCACCTTCTCTACCTTCTAGTACACTTTTTTATGGCTGATAATATGCAGCTCATGGTTGATAACAGCAATTTCGGATACGTGTAAAACCATAAGATTTATTTACTCTTTACCTACTTTGTAGTTTTTATCTACTTTATTTACAATATACCTATTTTTTATGTATAGCTTTACTTCAGATAAATTCTTCAGTCACACAGATTTAATGTAATAAATAAAAACAACTTGGTTGACAGGATATGAGATTTTTCATTTTCGGTTTGTTTAATATGAGAAACATGCAGATTTTTTTTTTTCCCTTTACAATACATAAAGAACTACTGAATTTATTTTCAGATTACCCTTAAAAAGATTTATTCCATGGGAAAAAGGAATTACCTGTGGGTTAGAATTAGGATTCATTCAGTGACAACCTACTGAGCCTACTGGTAGTTAGGAGGCACAATCTGCAGCAATTCCATGGGATTGATAACTGATAATAACGGCTATTTAATGGGATTATACAGTAACATCCAAAGCGGCTGCAAACAGCCACTTAGTATTTACTGTGTAATGCAAGACAGAATGAAACTGAGGAGGAACCCCATGAAATGATGCAAAGGTCCGACCTGTTTTTATAAAAACAATGTTTTTATACTTTATCATGCCAGGTGATTGCACCTAAATAGAATACAGTGATCCACTACCATTTAAGCAGCAAAACTAGTCCCCCGATAATGTAATTTCCGTTATAACAGGCTATTGCAGGCTGTTTTGAAATGCATTAGTTTGACTGAATATGTTTGTTTTTTTATCTCAAATACATCTTTTCCATGTCAAAAAGAGCATTTCAAAAATGTATGAAATGTATTTCAGACATTATACATATATATATATATATATATATATATATATATATATATATATATATATATATTCAAGCTGATAAATGTCAAAACAGCCACTTAAAATGAATATACATGTCTAGGTATAAAAAAAATAAATTCTTACTAGTAGAATTTTTCTTTACTTTCTTAAAATAAAATGTAATTTAGAAAATCTTGTATTACAATTCCTTCAAGAAATTACATTTTTATCAGGAAGAATCTTATTTTAGTGATCTACTGTACAAATGGAACAACATTGTTTGTTCTGGAAAACTGAAGGACAGCCGGTTTTTCACCTATATGACCGGAAGGGTAAAAACTATGCTGACCGTCATACAAAAATAAAGATAGATCATCTAAATTGCTTTTTGAGTGAAATCCAGTTATGTTTCATAGTAGAGACTATTCCTTTCAAGTTGGGAATCGCACAGTAAATCAGACTTGACAAATCTTGACAGTTTTTAATAAATGTTAAAATGACTTGCCATAATGGATCTCATATAAACATAGGCATTTTCCTCTCATTTCCAGCTGTAGCTGCCTTCTAAACACGTCCTCTAATTTTGTTTTTCATTTCTACGTAAAATCTCTTTTTCCAATGGTGTGAAATATGTGACTATGTATGATGACTATATATTGTGACTCGTTGAATCAGTGCTCCACTGAAAATGGCTTCTCATAGTTGTTACTCATGTGTTCAACTCTGAGTGGACCTACTCAGAGCTGATGAAACTAACAACAGCTGTTGTGAAAATGAAGAGTTTCAAACCTTCGGCTAGATATATGCAGAATTGAGGATTTGAGTTTGTGTAACCTGCTTTGTGAAATGAGCTTCTGGTCTCCATTTTACAAAGTAAATTACTCAATTAGATGTTCAACTTCAGAAACCCCTCAAGTATCTGCATGTGGGCATGTCAGTAACCAGCTTGTCTTTGTGGTATGACTGAAATGCTGCTAAAAAAAAGTATAAAACAAACCAAGCCAGTTTTTTTACTGTAGTGTAGAAACCCAGTCAACCTCAGTAGATGGCCGCTCACACTGAGCCTGGTTCTGCTGTAGGTTTCTTCCTGTTACAAGGGAGTTTTCCACTGTCGCCGATGCATGCTTGGTGAGGTTTGATGCAATCGGATGTTTTGCATTGATGTAATATTTTCAACCAATCTGACAGTATGGCCTGGTTAGATTGTCTCTGTAAGGGGCCTTGAGATGATGTGTTGGGAATTTGAGCTATATGAATAAACTAAATTGAAAATCAAAAGATCTCTCAAGACTGTTTGATATTAACAGCTAACTGCTGCTTCCACGAACGCATGCTGAGAAAAAAATGAAAAATGTTGAAAGTATCCATAACTACTGAGAGGACATTGAAGCATTAAGAAGTGTTGGCATATAAACAAGTTATTATAGGTTATTTTTGCATGTTACATCTTTGGTTTAATATTTGCAAGCCTATTTAGGTATAGATTAACAATCTTTCATTGTGCATTAACGATTGCTCGTTCCTGAAATAAAACTCAAGCTATAATTTGTACAAATTAATTTAATCTGAACAGATTATTTGAAAACCATATAGTGGAAACAACATAAGATTACAGGAAAGAAAAAAAATCTTATAAACAACTCACCACATAAATATACAGAAGAGATAAAATTAAGGTCAATTTTGTGGCAAAAGATAGATGCCCTATGGTCGCACTACGTTTGGATTTCTCACCCTAGTTAGAGAGCTCATTGAAGGAAGTGTTGTGAGTGTTTTGTTAAAAATGTTGTTCAGTATTTATTTTGTTTGTGTGAAGGCATTGATAGAGTATCTTTCTGCAAATTCACTCTTCCTGTTGTTCTATAATAGCCTAGTACATCTAACCAGGCAGGTGTGCATTAAAATTAAACTATTGACAAAGGGCTGTGTGGCTGTTATTTCCTAACAATTAAAGTAATTTGTGTCCTGACTCAGTAATACTGAATAAAATGACAAACTAACTTTGTTGACATTTGCTTTTGGCACTAATCAATAATTACTTATCGTCAAAACAAACCAATTGTGCAATATCATCCTGCATGCTTGCTTTTGCGGGAAAAGTGACATTTATCCTGTGTTCAGATTCGGAAAAAAGCAAGCAATTGCAAAGCATAGAGGACTGAATAGAGACCTCTAAATTGACCTCAAATATAAGTAAAAGCATTTATCTGTCTGTCTATGTACTGCCCTGTGGGTGACCAAGCAAACTTTATGAAACTTGCAAAAACTGGAAGATTTTGTATCTAATATCGAAGAGGAAAACAAACTAAGCAAAGAATTTCTAAGGGCTTTAAAGAATACAACTTTTGCACTTCTTTAATATTCAATTCAAATGGTTCTAAGATTACTATGCCTATTATCTAACAACCATCTATTTATGTATTCATGTGCTGTCCATATTTAATCCTGTTCAGGGTTACAGGAAGCCCCACACTCTACTCCAATATTCAAAACCTCAGAGATGGGGTAGATTGCAGCCAACAACTATGCATAAAATGTTCTACCAATAAGGTTCTACTGCTCATAAGTACCACAGAAAAACAAAATACAACGAAAATTGATATACAGTAAAAGGCTCAGTCTCAAAAGAAACAAATTATTGTTTCTTAGAGATAAATACTGTTGAAAAAATTCATCAAATAGTCTATTTTTTCTTACATAACATTTATTCTTACATTTATAATTTAAATTAGGCAGTTATTCCTGATTAGTTGTGCAAAACATGTTCTGCTTAAGTGGCAGTTGACTTCAGTCCAAGCTAATTATTAGCCCGCTTGTATGTCAATTTTGAAGAAACTTACTTTAACCCTTTTAGGACTGTAATGTGGATTATTTGCAGAGACATATTTTCTTTTTTGACTATTAAAGAGAAAAAATAAGAGGCATCAATGTGTACTTTGTTATTTATCATTTACATTATATTCTCAAAAGACACAAAATACAAAATTTTTACATTTTCATAACCAGCAAAAACACAATTTTAAAGTCTGTCGCACATTCAAATATTTGCCTAGATATAAAAGAATAATATCTCATTAAATATCAAACTTGAAGATGAAAAGCTCTGTGGAATAATATAGGAAATAGAAAATAAAGAAAAAAAACTGTCAGCTAATCATTAGTTCTTGGATGGAATTTCGATTTTATAAATAAGTATTTATAATAAGTATTCTTTTATATAACCATTATATATAAGTTCAGCATGTTTTCTAGTAGATCTTCTGTGTTTGTTTCCTCCACTTTGACTTGCATCTCTGTTTTTGCTCTCCTGACAAAATATATGGATGCATGATATGAACAGTTGGGCAATTTGGGGTGCAACAATCCATGTAAATTTATAAACGCATAGTTTTACAATTATTATGAGCTTGAATATATTAAATAACATTTTGTAGATTTTATTTTTTATGATAATAATATATAACAATAATACATTTGATTTATCAGCACTGAATTACTTGGAGCGTAATTCAATCTTGTAAACTCCTGTTGACTCGAGCCCAGACCAATCACAACGTGAGAGGCAGGTCTTACGATGCATCACTTTCAGCTTCTTTCAGATGCTAGCGTAACAGCAAGATGGCGACTGCAACAGAGCCATGTTTAAATGAGGCCCTTTCTCATTTCCTGAGACTGATCTAACTTAAAACCGCAACAGCAGACAGCTTTGGTGTCATGTCTTGTTTTTATAAACACCATGACACCATGAAAGATGTTACTTTATTGTACTGTATATCTTGTACCATGTCCGCTGGTTGTGCTGTTCTTTTTACATCTATTTTGAGGTGATGAAGCAGACTGAAGATATTTTATCATTATCTCCCTTTTATCTCCTCTTTCTTTCATCTTTTCTCCTTTTTTTGTCTGTTTTTCCTTTCCTGTTCTACTTACCGGTACATTGCAGTGTCTATAATCTGTTAAAGTCCCTGCATAATTATAATAAAGAAATGTATATGCATAAATCAAGCAGAACACTATGGCGACAGCCGTACTGCTCCACTTGTGAAAGCAAAATCTGCTGGGCTCTTTTTGGCATCAAGGCAATTATTCTTATTGCCAAATTACCAGACAGGACACTGTTTAAAATAAAAGATGAAAAGAAATATTTTTTCATCTATAAAATTTACTAAAGGAGTGGTTGTAGTTTTTGCATCACATTCCTAGTCCTTTGATTGGTTCTAATGTGATAAGGCTGATCTTGTTAGTCCTGCCTTTGAAATCCAGCTCAAACAGCTTTTAGTCTGCTGTGAAATAGGTCGTATATCACATATTAGTCTGGCTGGCCAGGCTAAAGATGATCAGGATTTGGCTCAGGACATATACCCCAATCTTTACCTTCTGACTATCTTGACAAAAGTGCTGCTGCTCTGCTGTTGATCATCTTCTTTTCATTATGCACATTTCAGTTTGTCTTTTTTTTTTTTTTTGCATTACATCGTTCACACATAGTTTTGATTTCTCTTTGCTTTACTGGTATTAAATGTTATGTTATCTCTACTTGTTGCATGGTCTCGCATTATTTTTTTGTCAACACTGTGCCAGAAGTAACCCATCCAC
This sequence comes from Cyprinodon tularosa, assembly GCF_016077235.1. NCBI lineage: Eukaryota > Metazoa > Chordata > Actinopteri > Cyprinodontiformes > Cyprinodontidae > Cyprinodon > Cyprinodon tularosa. The sequence goes on from NW_024038821.1 coordinate 1,200,494, forward strand.
TTGCTTACTACTGATGATCATAGGAGCCTATGGGCTTATATGGCTACAAGGTAGCTTACCACTGTTTACAGGTGAATCCAGTCTCCAAAGTTCATTAAGTCACTATTGAAATCTCGACCATTAACCAGTGTGAGTTGGTCACATTTTTATTAGTAATAGTTTTGTGAACTTTTTTGTTCAAGTCTGATATAACTTAGATCTTTCATGTAGAAATCAGCACTCTTGTCAGTTGTTTAACATTGTCATGACATGATGTTCTAGTTTAAAGCTTATTACACTTATAATTAAAGCGATTACCTCTTACTGTAATTTATGCTTCTTTCAGCTTTCTCCTTTTCCTTTGATCAGGAATAGGTCTCAATAAACAGTGTGTCTTAAAGACAGATGAGAGCAGGGGCTGATAATTGCAGGAAGTAAATTAGATGCAATTAGGTAATTATTCTATTGCTGATTAAATCGAATGCAAATAGTTGCCGCTGACTGAAGAAAGTAACAATCAATGAACTAAAGAGAGTAATTTATTTTATAATATCCCACACATGGGGTTGGGCAGTAGAGGGCAATCTTGTGTCTCCCCAAGGATAGATGAACACAGAGGGTGCTTCGTGATACCAATCGTGTTTTCCCTCTTGTTTCATCAGCTTGTTTTTTAGAGTGAAATTTGCCAGACAAATCTTTTGATATGAGTTTTGTATATCATCAGAGTAGTTGAGTCACACAGTTATTTTAATAAACTCATCTTAAAGTTTAAACTTAACCCAGGGTTCTAAATACTCTATAAAAGTGTAATAGGATAGAAAATAATAGGTTGCAGCTTGTATTGTAAAGTGTATCCCTGATTTCTTTGGACAAATAATGGTTTCCTGCTTACAGGTGCAAACCTTCACATTGAGGATACAAATATAAAAAAAAATAAAACATAAAAATAAACAAAATGAAAATGAAAAATTAATGTGCCCTGTAGGGGCAGTCAACCACCAAGTCATATGATACAAGACCAGAGATGGGAAGTTACGAAGTACAAATACTTTGTTACTGTACTCAAGTAGATTTTTCTGATATTTTTACTTTACTTTACTACTTATTTTTATGGCGACTTTTTACTTCTACTCCTTACATTTTTACACAAATATCTGTACTTTCTACTCCTTACATTTTTAAAAATTGTCTCGTTACTTTAGTTTTGAATCATTTCAATGGAGTTACGGTTATTATTTTTCACGTCATCAATACCAAATTCAATCTAATTGGATGGGAATCTACGTTGCGTTTGACGCACCACTACAAGATGAATCGACAGATTCGGCGGTATTCATTGGCGGCAAATCATTGCAGCTTGGTGGCGGTGGCGTTAGCATAGTAGCATGGACGACGAGATGATTGAAAATGAACACAACGGAGATCTAGTCCTATTGGCAGACATCCATTTAAAATGTAGGCAACGGCATGAAAAAAGTGGTTTCTACTTTTACTTTTATACTTTAAGTAAATTTACAAGCCTGTACTTGCCTGTTACTTTTACTTGAGTAAAGAAGTTTAATCAGTACTTCCACTTTTACCAGAGTATTTTTTAACACAAGTATCTGTACTTTTACTCAAGTACGGAAAGTGAGTACTTTTGCCATCTCTGTACAAGACCTTAAGTAATCAATCAGGTCCCCATGAATTAAAATATTTAATATCTCTTCAAGATTAAAAAAATATCCTTAATGTAATTGAATAAAATTAGATATATCCATCACTAGTTTTCCAAATAGTGTCATGTTGAAATCACAACACTCGTCTCTTGAGATTTTAGGTGAAAGAATGACACAAAGTAGAGCATCATTGCAAAAGGAAAGGAAAATAATGAAATATACATAAATAAAAAAGTCTAAAAAAAATAACCTTATTATTTGCTCCTCTGACAAATCTTACATAAAACAAATTGCCTTCAGAAGCAGCATAATAAGAAAATGGATTGCATCTCTCTATAATTTATTATGAGCACAAATCTAGCATTTCTTTGAAGGTTTCTAAGGCAATATTAATGTTAAAACAGCATTATGAAGATTAAGGACCTAGGCACAGTTTAAATCATGTCTAAAGCAGGGTCAAAGAGACATTATGCAAGTTCTTACTGAAAATATTTTTAAGATATCCTTTTATTTTACCCTTTAAAACTAAAACATTGTTTGATGAGCAGACTGACACCTCAGTAGTTAGTCGCTAAATCTGTGCTAAAGTGCCTTCATCGTATACAATGGACATAGAGATGGGACGAGAGGGGAGAGAGAAAGAGGGTATAAGAACTAAGGGCAGAGAGAAAGAGATAGACAGGAAAGAGTGCATGAAAAGACATAAAATAAAACAAAACAGAAAAGAATAGACAACACAGAAGATATACAGTAACTTCTAGAAGTTACTTCCACACCTGTATGAGATGAGATTAACACAAAACAGAGAACATCATAATGCAAAGAAGACAGCTGACAACCAAGGTAAACATTAAAAAAAGCTTCAAGAGCAACAGACATCCCTTAGATATCCATGTGTGTCAAACCCAAAAACCTATGAGGATTACACAATATTATTCAGGGTGCTATATATCTATAGCTGCCTCTTATTATTTTCATTAGTGTGTGTCTATGAACATCTGAAACCAAACTCCCGTGATTTGTATGAATGTGCATGCTTGTGTATTAAGGATTTACAAAGCTGCTTTAGAAGGAAAATATGCTTAATAGCAGGTGTGGGTGGCCCTAGACTCGTCCTACAGGGCCCTGGATAGAAAAAGAGGTGACAGGATATATATAGGAAATATCCAGAGGCACCCCAGATCATAAAAAGGGCACACATAGGGATGGCTGGACTCACCAAAGAAGGACAGATGAGAACACCCGGAACCTAGCATCTATCTGCCATTCAAAAAGTCTGAGCACAACACTGCCCTCCAGCCTATAGTCTTTTCTAAGGAACTCCTTTATCGCTGATTTAGTATGGACTTTTTGTTATGATTCCGCCCTTTCTGGACTTTTTGGTTCTGTTTAAGTTTTGTTTTTGCCCCCCCTCCCCCCAGTGTCTCCTAGTTTTTGGTTCCCGAGTTTTTTTTGTCCATCGGTTCTGTATTTCTAATTGTAAATTATTGTTTTTATTTTTTTTATCAAATCATCTCTGCCTCTCCATCTCTGCATCTGGGTCCTCAACAGGTACCTACTTTTCCTGACACTTTTACTTACATTAATTAAAGCTACAGTGTGTAATTTTCAGCGACATCTAGCGGTCAGACTGCAGACCGCAGCAACATGAACATCTCCCCCCCACCGCTTCTCCCCCCCAACAGTACGGCGAGCGTTACGGGACAAAATTTCTTCCACGACGTCCACTTCACCTACCCTCTCAAGTGATGAGGTTTGTATTTCATTAGTCTGTGTAGGGTATAGATTTCATGTAGACTTAAGATAATAAATATACCCGTTATTTTTTCTACATCGTTGTGACGTTTTGGTGAGCTGCTTTGCATGGTGATATAAACAGACGAAGTAATGGTAGTCATTAGTTTAACACCGAGATTGTGTTCGCTGGAAGAATATATATTCCCCGTTTACAGAGTCCAAGTCATTTTGGTGGCACGGGGGTTACAACGCGAGGAAGAGGGAGAGGACGAGGGCAGGGAGGCCGTGCAGCTAGGGCCAGGTGAGAGAGGGGAGCCAGCGGGGTGAGAGCAGAGGAGGAAACGCTTGAAGATCTCCAAAGGAGCCGGAGAGAAGTAACCGAGGTATATATCCAGAAAATTATTTTACAGAAAATTACTGAATCATTACCTATGAAACGTCAGGGACGTTGCTGAATAAGTATACTGGAGAGTAACAGCATCATCACACAGCATGTTATTGTTTTAGACAGGTCTGAGCATCCTGTACTCCAAAAACTGCAGTGATATTAGACAATTGTGTGTGTAGGATTAATTACCTGTCCAACAGAAAACTGGCAACTTGAGCGTCACTTTGAAAACCTTTTTCCTCCATCAGTGACTTCCATCGTGTAAATGCCGTGCCAATGTTGATCCGTGTTTTTTGTCGTTTCTTGTCACGCTTGCGTTTATTCTCGTCGTGTTTCCGCTTCTTAGATGACGGGGGTTCGGTGTCCGCCGCTTTTCGTTGTGATACAGAGTAGGCATGATCCTCCATTCGTCTGATGTTTGGCCACACAGTGCCAAACAGTTTGCAAAGTCACTCACGCCTGCCGCCTTGTTCACCTTTCTTGTTACTGAGGCGCAGTATACCTGCTTCTTCTTCTTCTTTGATTTCAGGCAGACTAAACGCTTCTCAGGCATAATACTGCCATCTACTGTTCAGTACCGTCTCAGTTCATCTCTCTCAACTTGCCGTAGTTATTTTTGAGCGTCATGGGAGATCTCGCAATCGCTAGTTTGTTGCCTCTGCGCTTGCCGTAGCGCAAAGATGTCAGCCTCCATGGCTGCGAGACCCGCTCCTATGTAATTATAAATAACGAATTCTAAGGCAACGCAAATATTATGGTTAAAAGGCTGAGCTCATAGGTGATGATAAATAACATAGTTATGTATAATATATTAAATTTCTGACTTTATATGCCTGTAATTATTACACACTGTAGCTTTAATTAATTAATTAATTTATATTAAAACCGGTTGCCACAGGAATTATATGGTGATTTTTTTCTTAATTTGTTGTTAAGGTCTGTTAAACCTTTTCACCCTTAGGTCACCAAAAGATTTAGATCAAATGCTACTAAAATAATAGAAAAAAAAAAAACATCAGTGTTCTTTTTAAAACTTGAACATGAGGAGAAACTGAAACAGAGAGCTCCTTGCTGGTGTGTTGTTCTAAACTCAAACAATTCAGTGATGGAGAAAGGAGAACCTCAAAAACTATCTCTGTCTCAGCGGCACTTCAATCAGACCTTTCTGCTTGAGTGGTCAGACAGAAGCCTCTTCTGAGTAAATGGCATCCGACTGCTCAGCTGGGGTTTACAAAATGACATTTACAAGCCACTAAGGTCACGGCAAAAAAAGTCTGTAATATCATGATATATAAACTGAACCATTTTGGCAGAATTCCAAGAAAAGATCTCTGGAGAACAAGAAATAAACATTAAGTGGTTGATTATGTTGCAGTGAGATCCTTGTGTGGAGGTTTAGCTCAGAAGGACGGACAAGGAGTTTTCTTTGAACTTTGGGAGAGGAAATGCTCCAATACTATGGAGAAATACCAGGAAACTGTTCTACTGGAAAAGCATTTATGCTTTGTGGCTCCTGTGAAAGATTTGCATGTGTGGATTATTCCTCTGCAATTATGAAAATGGTGAAAAGCAAATATGTGTGATATGGCTTATGTTTGCATCTGAACTTTTTTTTCTTAACCACTCTCTGCTGTGCCTTATGCAAGTAGTGTTGTAGACCAAATACCTTTCCATAAAGCAAATTTATGGATTAGTCAATATTAATGCTTTCTCACACTCATAAACCACTCAATTTGTAAGCCTTTTAACTATCACTTTCTTTTCCCTAGATCATCTCACCCCATCTTTCAAGTGCTCTTTGTGTCACTCCCTTCGGGACATTTTACTCTTGCTTACTGCTTTCAGAGAAAGCCCAAGCAAAGAATAAGTGGGGTATAATACACTGCAATTTTTTGTCTTTTTTCCATTTATTTTAAAGCAAATATTAATCTAGAGTATTTAATATAGTTACCTTTGTAAATAATTAATTACAATCATGAAAAAAATGTGTTTGAGCATCTCCTGTTGGAAGGCATAGATGATAAAAAAGCCTTAGCTCATGTCCAAGCTTCAGGGGATTTGGGGAAGTGACCAACTGTTGTGTTATGGTAAAGCAGGGTGCTCTGCAGCACATCTTGAATATATGAAAACCTCCACAAGATGTGCTCTAAGCTTATTCTTGAGGATTTGGAGCTCTCCACACCACCATTAGCTTGAAGGTGGTAGAAGGTGTCAATTTGAATGTGAGTCCATGGAGTTGATGATGACTTGAAGCAGGGGTAGTAAAGGTTGCAGTGTCTGTGGGCAAGACTTACCATTGGTGAGGCAAGCTACGCAATCCTTCAACATAATCTCCACATCTCTGTCCATGCCTGGCCACCAAACCAGCTCCCTGCAATGTATTATTATTATTTTTTTTCTTACAACCCCAGATGCCCCTCATGGAGCTTGTTTAGAATGGATGTCCTCAAGACAGCGCCCTGGCTGGATGGTCTGTTCACAGTGTGAAGTGCAATCCATATAAATGTGTATAAGCATGTTCATATAATGTACTGTAGTAGTTGGGTGGCGGCAGAGCAGTTAAGGGAGTAAATAGAGATAGAAAGCAGTTATTCCCAGGAATTATAAAACAGGGAGCTCCACTGAAAAGGAAGGTTCCAATAGGAGCAGGATAGGACTAAGTTTCAAATAGAGCAAGCTGAGGCCATTCGCGCTTAGACAGAATTCAATGAAATAAATGACAATTTCTGCAAAGAAGCCCTTCTCTTCATTTAGGTTCAGATGGTGGTGTTCAAATGTCTAAAGCAATCTGGAAATTAGTTCATTATGTAGGTAAGGTGTCATTTTGTGTCTATGACCAAAGGGAATCCTGGTGTATTGGAAAACCTGCAAATGAGTTACAAAGGCAGTAAGCAGCTGTCGGGGTGTATGGGAACCAGCAGGCAGCTTTGGCAAAGGCTGGTGTGTTATAGAGAAGCACAGGGTTAAGGAGGTCATGGAAACGGTTGGAGCCATGGTGAGACACCTCAAAGGTAACAACAGGAGGGTTTTGGAACAATAGCAAAAAGGGAAGAAGATGATGCCGACCTTGACAGAACAAGGAGAAGACTAAACTGATTACAAACTGACAAAAATATCATAAATCCTGAGATATCTTAAGATAATATAAATATAAAGTATTAATACTGTTCAAGATAAATTTCTTAATATGTTTAAATACTGTGGAGTGTTATTCAAATATTGTTGACATATTTCAAAGCAGCTGCAGTCTAGGTGACAGTAAAATAGTGCTGTAAAACCCCTTTGCTTTTCTGCCAGCTGCGTATTTTAATTTTCTCACTGTTTTTCTGTTCCAGATTCATCAAACAAAGGTGGATATACAAGGAGCTTAAATCTATTAACCAACTTTGAGTGTATCATCAGAAATGTACTTCCTAAATTCTAACAATTTTTAGTAATTAACTAGTTAATTTGTAAAACCTGAAATATTGATAAGCATTTTGAACCACCACATGGTGGTTCAAGGATGATCCCAAAGGATGATCTCAGAGGCTATACTGTTGGAGCATTAATGGCCTGGTAGGATCTCCCAAGACAAACAGGCTCTGGGTGACAGGTCAAGATAAAGAGCAGTTAACAAAGCCCCAATGATGACAAAGAAATGGAAGCACATGACATCACCTGGAACAGAGGAACTCTGACCCCAACCCAGAGCCAGGCCCGGGGTTGGGGTCAATTAAAGAGCTCCTGGGGGCCAGGTTCTTCCTCGTGGAACCCGACCATGCCCAGTCCAAAGGAATAACGCGAGGCCGTTCCCCCCTGGGTTTACCATCTGCACGGGGAACCACGAGGGACTGGTGCTAAGAGGGTTGGGCTGCAGTCCGAGGTGGAGGCTTCAGCTACCCAATCTAGTGGCACTTAGACATGTTCTGGTGACATGGAATGTCACCTCACTGGGGGGGTTGGAGCCTGAGCTTTTTATACTGACTGGAAACAGCACAACAAATAGCATAGGCTCTAGAAACCAGCTACTTGAGACATTCTGGACTCTTTTCTACTCTGAAGTGGCCCGCGGGAAGAGAGAGATTGTGAGAGTTGGACTAGTTGGATAGTATCCCTACTGGCGATTTCATCATTCTGCTCTGGGACTTCCACGGCCTTGTGGGAAACAGCAGTGACACCCGGAGGAGCATGATCATAAGGAATGGACCCCCAGTCCTGAGCCCCATATGGTGTTTCATTATTGGACTTCTGTGTGAGTCATATTGATGGTTGTCCATAATGAACACCATGTTCGTCCTATCGAGCCTGGTTCGCTTGTGGGACTCCTGAGGCAGCAAGCAGGTGTCATGAGGCTAAACGTGCTACTGCCCTGGCAGTTGCAGAGGAAAAAAACAGAGTCTGGGAGGAGTTTGGAGAGGCCATGGAGAAAGACTCCCAGTTGGCCTCAAAGCGATTCTGGAAAACCACCTGGAGCCTCTGAAGGGGAAAGCAGTTCCTTGCTAACACTGTTTTCACTGAATGTGGGGAGCTGCTGATTCTGAAAGAGGACATGCTTGGACGGTGGAAGGAAAACTTTTAGGATCTCCTCAATCTGCCTGATACCCCTTCCTTGGTGGAAGAAAAATCTTTTGTTCATTACTCACGCTGAAGTCACCGGGGTTCAAAAAAACTCAAGTGTAAGGCAGTACGCAGAGAACTAGCAACCCCATTAACAAAATCATCAACCTGTGAAGGGGCCTAAACTTTTGCCCTCTGCAGCACTGCTAAGCAACACAGAGCAGAGAGAGTGGAACAGCTTATTTAACATTTAAAACTGCATCATCTGATAATGATCTACTAAAGTGAAACCTTCTTTTTGGGGAGAAGAACTAAAGCAATTTTGAAGGTTACCAAACGGGGTCAGAGAGGACAGAGTTGTGAGGCAGTACTGTTATTTCTTTACATTCAATGCCATATGTGAGCAAAAGTTCCAAAGTATTAAGATGAGAATGTATGGGAATTTTCAAATTTTGAACAAAGCCAGCTGAGTCTAAGATATCATTAAAAGCTGCATTTAAGCTCTCACCTTCAATGTCAGCATGGATGTTAAAACCCCCTACTATGATGACCTTGTCTGTAATTAACACTAAATCAGATAAGAACTGAAAACGCATCTAAAAATTCAGAGTAAGGACCTAGTGGACGATACAAAGTTACAAAAAGCAAATGTATTTTGGTTTTGCAATTTGGATAAGGGAGACTAAGGGTTATAAACTGACTTTGGACTAATCAGTAAATCAGACTGAAAGATTGTTGCTACTCCTCCTCCTCACCCAGAATTTCTGGGTATTTGAAAATTTAAATAACTAGAGGGAGTTGCCTCATTTATGCTCACATAATCCTCTTGCTGTAGCCAAGTTTCTGTAAGGCAACATAAATGAATTTGATTATAAAAAATCAAGTCATTAACTAACAGACTTTTTGAAGCCAGATATCTTATAGTACTGATTCAATATATTATATTGAATCACATTTAATAGTTTTAACTTTCTCCCAATTGGAGTAATGTTAATTTTAATCAGATTAATGATATACTCCTTTAGGATTCTTTTCTAATTTCTTTGTTTTTGGTCAGAGGCAAGACACTGTCTGGATGGATTCATGAGTGAGCAACAGTAGAGAAGCTGTAGAGAGGTGTTAAAATTTGACTCTGCTTCCTGGTCTGCATCCTGGACTGTCAGGGTTTGGAGGACTAAATTTGGCCAGATTCCTAGAAAGAAGAGCTGAACCGTCCACAGTGATATGGATGCTGTCTCTCTGAATTAGACCAGGTTTTCCCCAAAAAGATTGCCAATTATCAATGTAGCCCATATCATTTTCAGGACACCATCTAGAAAACCAGCAGATGAATGTCATCACAGGTCAGATCAAGGAGGGGACCAGAGAAAATTACCAAAGATTTTAGAGTAAATGTTATTTGTCTTTGCTGCTCTGAATATCCTATGTATTAAAAGTTAAATAAAAAGTAACTTGTGTTGTCTATCAAAGGCTCAACCTAAAAATATGTTTTAAGTCCTAAGGGGATGGAAAAGCAAAAATAATTTGTTAACCTGTGCTTCGCTATGACAAAATAACCACCAATAATATTAAAAGCAACATAAAATTCGAAAAAAAACAAAAAAATATAAAAGACAATGCAGTTCTACACTGGATTAAATGTTAAAAAAAAACATGAAACATTGTTTTTTCCACTTATTCCCTATATCAGTCATATAAAGTAAATGCATCTAACTATATGATTACAACTACTATAATCGTGAGAAGTGCTTTATTGTAAAATATTCTATACCAAATGAAAAGGCTTTAAAAGGCTATTATATTTTTCTCTTTAATCATTTTAGAGATGGAAGAATATTATCTAATGTATGAATATCTTATAGCATTCTACTTTTGTCCTACATTTTCTACAAAATGCAAGAAAAGAAATTTCACAACCAGCAGAAGTTTTAAATTCCTCAAGTTATTTAGATCAGACACTTGCAAGAGCCTGTAAAGTGATAGAATCAGCTAATGTTCCTTGAAAACATTGCTAGATAGTATTTAATTAGCATTTTAAAACCATAATTATGGAAATACTTAAAGGAGAAATCCAGAAATGGAGACTTGCGCAGACTATCAGTAAAGATTTCTCTCACATCAGTCACATTCTGGCCAGAGGATTGTGAACTGTCAATTTGCAGCAGAAGATGTCTCACCTCTAAAAGCTGGAAAAACTGATGACAGCCCCTTACCAAATGACATCATTATGTCAAACTTAAAGGCTTTTCTACTTATAAAAAGTGACGCACGATAAACACCCCTCAAACCTCACCCCCCCATTGCTGCCCTTAACACCTCAGATGTGAGAACAAACATTAAAAGTGACATTCCCCTTTGGACTGGTTGATCAAGTGTCGTTATAATAGCCTATATAAATCCTAATTCTGTTTAATGAATAAATTAGCTGTCCTGTGATTGCTTATTAAAAGACTTTAAATTTAATTTCTCTTTTTCTCTGAGCTGAAACAGAAATGGACCCTGGAAGCAGAGATCACTACTTTAAAATCACCAGATGTGACTGATGCTGAGTGTTTGGAATAAGATAACTGTCAATAAAAAGAACATTTGTTAAGTTGTATGACTTTGTAGAAGTAGGTCAATAATGCAATTAAATTTAAAATTTATATGTGTTTGTTATTGTCAATTCACAGATAGGGAATATGTGACTTTAGATAAGAGAATATTAGAAGTTGGGATCACAAGCTACAACTTTGCAACAACACAATTAGAAGTAACACTACCATAGGAATCACAAATTTAGACGTCGAAATCACAATCTGTTCTCCAACCATCATTAAATGAGAGGATGAGAAAAAAGAAAAAAAAAACAGACTAATTGATTTCTCATTAAACTGCAGATGTATTGAAAACATTTCAGTAAAGATATAATGTTCTCCCTATATGTGGATGGCATGTACCATCATTGCCAAGACAAAGCGGGTACAAAGTGCCCAATTGCATGGAACAAAATATAAGTTGTTATCCTGGGCCTGATTGGCAAGCAAGGAGAAAAAGATATAAAGATATAAAGGAGTAAGTGGGATCTGGCAACTTTACTTGAACACATCAGATAAGGGCAGTTATTTGTTCTGAGTTCAAGAAAGGTTGAGTGTACTGTAGTTAAACACAACGAGGTCAGTGGGAGAGAATGGCTAGATTTTAATAGGTTAAGAATTAGGTACTTTAAAGTAAAAAACACTAGGTACTTTTAATCTAAAAAACACATTTTCTAATTTATTGAATATGTCTTTATGTAATCAAATAAATAGACAACGATTCAATGGTACTCACAGTTTGGTCACGTTTAATTCATAATGCCAGTCGGTAAAGTTTTCTGATAAAAACCAGCTTGTTAATTGACAGGCAAGAGCAAAGAAGAGCAGAGTTAAGGCGTTCAATGCCTTAAATCATCAAACTGGAAACTAGAAACTGATCCTTTTTGAGCCTCAAACATAGGGGTCAAACACTTCTCAGGGAAAATAAATAACGTTTAATTCTAAATCAGACATAGTTGTAATACAGAATAAGTTTATTTTGAATTTTTACAGTTTTCTGTACATTACAGCAAGCATACACTTGGGTCTAACACTGAAAAGTACATATTTACAGTTTGTTTTTAAACCTATATATATCCAAAGGCCATTATAGTTTATATCAAGTCCTCAAGCATGAAATACAGCAGTTTAAGCACCACATGCATGGCAACTACAAAGCATTAACTAGAACACGCTGTCAGACGAGACAGGGGGTAAGTAAAAGCATGGCTTTTAAGACGTACAGAAAAAAATGATTTCCAGTTTATCTGAAGATCCTATCTTTATCATCTCCACTATTCTTGTGTGTGGATGATAAGAGGCACCTAGACTTAAATTCCTCTGATGAGTGAAATCCTCCTTATCTGACATCACTGTATGAGAATATTTTGCTGTGAGATACTGATGCAGTCATTCGATTGACAGTGGTGCACTTTTGAAACATATTCATTTTGTATTTATTAGGTGTATTTTAACAGCTTTTGCTGTGTTTGGTGAGGGCTTTATAGAATTTAAATTGAAAGGGATTGCTCAAAGCCAATCAACCCGACTGCAGAGAGCAAATGCTCTCTGAAGCAAATAACAGGTTGTGCCCCTCTAGCAGCATCCACTGCTTTTTAGAGTTTTGTGATGCCTGGCAGTGAGTCTTTTACATCAGCGTGAATAAATTCTCGCCACCACAAGGGCTCTTATTAAACCCCCTCAGTCTGACCCTTCTGACTCTGCTGTCTTCAGATCAGCCTATTACTCTCTCTTTAGACGATGCCATGAGGCATCTCATGTCTTCAGGCTCCCCACGGTATCCTGTAATTTCTAGATTTGTTGTGAAGAGGTCTTTCTGAATATAAAAAACATTGTGTTCTTCCCATTGTAATTTGTAGTTTCTCTTTTGGTCTAGTACATGCTGAAATTAAGCAGGCAGTAGTTCAATGTGTTTTTAGAAAACCTGCTCTTAAGCATTATTTGTTGGTTAGTTAAAGGCCTATTTCTGACCTGTCATTTTAGTGAAAATTATATGCTGTCAACTACAATTTATCAGGAAAAAGAATTGCATTCAGCAAATCCTTCAGTATGGGGTTTAACGCCTGTTAAAATATAGAACCAGCACTATTTAGAGTTGATATATTTTGATGTGCAATTCCGGTGAATGATTGTTGTACGCTTGAAATAAGTGCAGTCTTTGGCATTGTGTACTGCAACATTTTTACATCGCATTTAAATCGATTAGAATCAGAATCAGTTTTATCGTCTTTTTGATTGTGTTTGGGATTGCAGAATATGAATTTGGTTGTGGCACTAATGTGGTACGGAGAATAATTAAAAAAACAACAGATTAGAATTAGAATACCTTTACGAAATATAATAGCAATTGTGTATAAATATGAGTATTTTATCTTTAATATATAAAAAAAATTAAATCACATACATGTTTAATGGATTATCATTTACCCCAAATGATGGATAAACCCTGGACAAACTGATAAATGGCTGTAGAAGATGAGCAGCAGCCTATGAAAGACTCAACTTCTCTCTAATGGGGCTTTTTTCAAACTGTCTAATGTAAGGGCTAGCTCAGGTTCCAAGAAATTCTGGGTTCTACATAAGGTATTTTATTAACAGACAACACAGTGTTGTTAAGGATGGTATGGGGAGGTATTTTCCTTAGATCCTATGTCATCTCCACAGTCTTGAGTAGATTAAGCTCTATGCCAGCAGATCAGTTGATGCACCTCCTGGTCTGTGTAGAGTTTGTCATTGCACAGGATCGGAACATGGCAATGGGTGTTTTACAGACAGGTCTGCTAAGGTGCAGCCATCTGTGTACAGAGAAAGGAGAAGAGAAGAGAGTTTCTCAGTTTACTTGCTCACAGCCCTAACCACAGGTTATTGAGGTTTTTAGTTTTTCTTGAAATCTTTAATATCAGGCACACGATATCAGGATCTTAAGGCTGTAAGAGGAACTACACTTTGCTCTGCTAAATTACAGCGGGTATAAAGAAATGAGCTGAGAAATGAGCTTGACTGGTTTCAATCGTTTCAATATGGCACGCCACCATCATATGGCATTGCATAAGGCCTGAGTTTTGGTTTAGGTTTTAACTTTATTCATTGCTTCTTATATCTAGCCTTAAAGCTAAAGGACAGCTTGGATGCAGGATTGCTTGGATGATATAAAAACATGGCAAACCCTTTAAATATCACTTTCAAAATCTCACACACACCTTTTTTATGAATTTTTGCAGGGTATCAGGCTAAGTGTTATTTTTTTATGAGAGTAAAAAGAAATAAAAACACATAAACTGGATTTTTTTGTGATCTAGGAATGCCATTAAAACCATATATAAGAAAAGAAACGTCAGTCAGGCCTTTTTATTGTTCTATACTGCATCCATTTATTCTTGCATGAAGTGAACAGGTCAGTCTTATGATTGACCTCCCAAATTATTCTCTAACAATCGCAAAGAGGTGCAAACCTTCTGCAAACTCAAACATGCACCGCAAATCAAAATAAGACAAACACACAAAAACAAATTCTAACAAACACAGAGAAGACATGCAAAAGAAAAAATGCTCCTGTCAGAAAACAGAGAGCAGAGTGAAAACAGTAACCCACTACAAACACAGAAATTGGTGCCACATGCAAAGACAAAACATTACGTAAAGTAAAAACACTGCAAGTAGAAAAAGCAACTGAAAGAACATCTGCACACAAGCTCCAAAAGATAGAAGTGCTTCAGACCATTAGGGGAAGACTGTCACTGACTCAGAGCAGATAGTTTGAGCTGTTGTTGTTTTTAGGTGCTTCAAAAAAAAAAGTTGGTATTTGAAAAACTTAATGTTAGCATGTTTTATACATTCTGAAGACAGTCTTTATTTCTAGTTGAACAGCTAATAATGTCGCTCATCTCACTCAAATTGTTCACATTTCAAAGTTTGGTTTGAAAGATCAACTACTCACTGTACATATGACTCAGAAACCACTAAGGGCTTAAGATGCTGGAAAAACAATTTATCTGTGCACACTAAGGTACCTCTGTGAATGTACTTACCTCCTAACAAGTCTCTCAAACCACTTTGTATTTCAAGCAAAAATACCTCTGCTCGTCCCTGCTTTATGCCTTGTGTTATTCTGTAAAGCTCTTACTCAGCCTAGCATGTGGCAGCGCATTAGCTCCCCTGATCTATGTAAGTCTGAGAAAATATGTAACCAAGATGAAACAAGCTGCACTGAAACATCTGCTTGCATCCCATCTAGATTACAGATTTCTGAAACCATCCAGACTCCCTCCAAAGGAGACCCCCCTCTTTGGATAAGACACTCTTTTCTTCCACTTAGCTTTCTGCATATTTAACTTTTTTAAAGAAATTTCTGATATGGAGTTTTAGGTTTCATTTGCTATCTATATCTTAAAAATGTATAATTTTTCCAGTTTTTTTTTTAGGTAAGCAAGATAAGTTCAAAATGTTCCATTTAGGATTGATTTTTCTATCTATTAAATTATCTCTTATCAGAAAGCTCTTATTTTATATACTTTTCATAATCTTCTCAACCTTCCTTTTACCTGAATACTCACTCCTAAAAATCTATGTGAGAAGAGGGAGTCTGTTGGAGGTACTTAAATTGAACACTTAGGTGTTTCCTTTCCACGCCTCTATAGTAAAGAACTGAGACACCTTATACAGCACATCGTAATTTAAATTAAGAAAACATATTTGAAATGTGAAAAACCTCGCTGATGCTCATCTGACCAAACAAGTTCTCGCTGTAGGCTGAAATTTCAAAAACAGAGTGCAAGTGCAGCTGTGCAACATGTTTAATTGATGATGGTTATCAAGGGACAGGCTCCCAGGTTGTCAGCTCAAATGATCATCTTAATGTATGGTTAATGTGGGAGATAAGAATCAAGGCTGTCTTTTTAATATGTAATACTATAAAAAGATTTAGTGCTTTAGAGCTGTCTCTGCCTTCTTATTTTGTGTTCCACTCAATTTTATATTGCTTTGTTTTATTGGTTGGTTATACTGTACAATATTTTCAAGCTATTATAAAAACAATTTTAGTATAATCTTGGTATGTGCATATAGGAATGAGCTCTTTCCTGCAGAGTATCTCTGCTGGAGGGCATGGGCATGGCTGCCACCTGCAGATCGCAAACCTCCCTGCAATTCCATCATTGAGCTGATAGTGATTTAAGGTGCTATTGGATGGCCACTCGCCGCCTGAGGCTCAGCCTTCTTGGTAGAGTAAAGCCAACATTAACCTTCGTTGAGAGAACCCTAAAGATCTCATTTGTAACTGCTTAGCTTTGTTCAAGCCCCATCATATCCTCTGTGCTTCCACAGTGAATTTTTTAGCCCTTAGTACAGATAAATGTTTAACTGTTTTTTGCTACATGTGCAATGTGTAACTTTCATATTTCCTAGCACTCCCATTTTTTTTCCTTTAGATATTTAATATAAGATCATATAGTATCCCATTTATTTTAACCCTTCTTAAAATGAGCAAGCAATTTAAAAAAGATAAATTTGCAGCAGTTGTAATAGGTCAGGAATTAGCTGCAATGAAAGGGGTATTGCCTTGCCCCCAATCCAGTATTAAAAGCAAATATGCTCAAATGAAAATGTTCATAGGTGGTGTTCTATTAAGGCAACACAAGTTTTTTTTTATAAAGCACGTTTCACTGAAAATATGATATATATTCACACACACACACACACACACACACAGATATATATATATATATATATATATATATATATATATATATATATATATATATATATATATATATATATATATATATATATATATATATATATATATGTGTGTGTGTGTGTGTGTGTGTGTGTGTGAATATATATATATATATATATATATATATATATATATATATATATATATATATATATATATATATATATATATATATATATATATATATATATATATATTTGTAGTTAATTTGTTGTTCTTGTCAATTTCTCTTGCCTGTTTATTAGTGTTCTTCTATTATTCTAATTAAACAAATGCTGTATTTTATCAAAAATGCCTTAGAGAAAGTCGCATCCACAAAAGTATACACACCTCCTCAGACTTTTTTTTGATATATATTTTACTCTCTCAATATGCCATCTTATTTTCCAATGCGCAACTTGAACAAATGATTGTGCCAAATTTCTGCTTCATGTTTCGATATCTGTGCTCTTGTTCAGCTCCTTTCAGTTCTGGACTCGCTCTTCCACATCTGTTTCTTTGTGTACCTGCCACGCTTAGTAAAATAAATCATTAAACTCACCATACTGCTTCTTTGCATCTGTCTACACTTGGATCTAGAATATCAAAACGTGATATATATGAAAAAAAAGATGAATTAATGAATACTGTCATGCCAATTTTGCTCTCTTAACAACATAAATAATTATAACATGTATAGCAAAAAATAAAAAATAAAACAAGGCATCAACATATTATATTAACCTGTATTTCTTGGAATAAATATAAAAACATACTTGTTCTTGTTTTTGATATATGAATTCAATCAAAAGAAATGTTTTCCATTTAAACAGCACATTTCTACATTTGTAAGCTTCAGTTTTGTGCCCATAAATGTCTGTAGCTTGTATCCATCTTGTAGAGTGAAAATATTTCGGTAACAATATAAACTGTCACAATTGCTAATGGCAGCAAAATTATCCTTCAGTGAGCTGGTAAAAGGTCTCTGTGATAAGAATAGGGACTGGCCTGGAAATGTTGCATCCGTATGGATTAACACTGTTATTTCCTTTTTAACTATGCAAGCATGGCTTCTAGGAAAAAGGTAATGTACAAAAGCCTCACGCAGCTCCAGTAATTTCCAAGTTTCCAAGAAGCCTAGCTCGTCATCCTATTTCCTTTAAACCAGTATATAATTGCTACATGCAGCTTTGACAACTTTTCTGTGAACAAAAAATCCTATAATTGTTATTTTCAAAACTGCCTTTGACCTCCTGGGCAAAGCCTTAACGTCTTTCATTTTAAAATCAGAAAGACTAGACATTTATTTATTCCTTTAAAACAAGCTTATGCAAAAATTCTTTATTTAAGCTTACAGTGTGTTTTGACATTGCTTTTGTTCACAAAACCGCTGGTGTTGTCTCTGTCATTCTTTATACTTTTTTGTTTGGAAGGAAGCTAAGCAGGCTTAGTCTGTGATTCAGTGAAACATAAAAAGAAGGACATCAAAAGAAGCTAAACTAAATGCAATCAAAATCCTTTTTGGTCTTACCAGCCTGTGTTAAAACTCATGTTGGGATTTCTTTAATGCATAATATTAACATTTGAAACTGCTTTGAATAAGTATTAAAACTACAAAGGTTCCTACAAAGCTGTTTGATATAAAATATATGAATCTCCGAGGTCGTATATCAGGATGTATCCCTTCCTGTAAACAGTTAGTGTGACAAGGCAGCTCTTCTTTAGGCTTCTGCCTGTCTACATGTTCCTGTTTCTGAACATGCAAGAACAAAAGCTTGGATGTAGGTGAGCTGGATAAAAATTATCAAAATATGGGGCAAATAGAATACAATATTGGGCAAACTTGTTTCCGTACAGCATCAAAAGATTAAAAGATTTTTTGTCCCAAAGGTCACATGAGTTCACAGGCAGTCTAGCCTCTTAGACGCAGGACAAACATAAATAATGAGCAGCTTAAGATTTTTACTACATAAGGTATTTTAAAATGCATAGTTATAACACTTAAATATAACTAATATATCTATAACTAAAATATATATTTTGATTGATAATATTTGGGATCAATGTGTCAGAAAATTTGAAGAGTGGTTGAGGACCAAATGCATAGACGGAGGTAGCTGCAGTTCTTGTACAGTAGATTTATTGAAGTGGTGGGAACAAAATTAAAAATCCAATAAATAACAGCAGAGCCGGATAATCCAGGTCCAGAAAATAAAAAGCCTGTACAGAGATCAGTTCCAACCAATTGCATTTCCAGCTCCACAACACAGACTAATCACCTGGTTAAGTGAACAGCATAAAGGAACAAGAAGTAAGGTTTTTACTCTCTGGAACTGGATTATCAGCCTCTGAGGGAAGCCAGGAATCGGGCTGCATGGTGGTACAGGGGGTAGCGCTGTTGCCCTGCAGCAAGAAGGTTCTGGGTTAAGGTTCTGGGTTTGATTCCTGGCCTTTCTGCGGATAATTTGCAAGTTCTGCCCATGGGTTCTCTTTGGGTACTCTGGCTTCCTCCCACCGTCCAAAAACATGACTGTTAGGTGAACTGGCTCCTTTAAATTGTCGTTATGTGTAAGTGTGTGTTTGCATGGTCATGTTTTCTTGTGTTGCCCTGCAACAGACTGGAGACCCGTCCAGTTTACCCAACCAGTGTGGGAAAAATGTTAGAACTGTAAATATGTTTCTATTACTGTTAAAAAAAAAAATATATATATATATTTATATATATATATATATATATATATATATATATATATATATATATATATATATATATATATATATATATATATATATATATATATATATAATTTTATTTATTTATTTTTTACTGTTTTTCAAGGCTGCACTTTTAAAAAGATGAAATTGTCCAGAGAGCTGTTCCAAACGAAATTTAGATTTGTTTTACACTTGTGTAAACAAAATGACAAATAAAATCTTTCTAAGTCTAATCGCTGGAGTAGAATCCCCTGCTATGGATTCGTGAACCCACAACAATTACAAGCCGACCAGAACTCGGAACAAGTACAAGTGAACAGAAAGAATCAAGAAGATCAAAATACACTGTGTGTAACGGCTGAGGAGTTTCATTCTTCAGAAAGAGAAGCCACTGTTAGTGAGAGACATGTTGCAGAATCTGAAGAAAGATCCAACATCTGTGAGAGAGAACAAGATCAGAGGGAGATTGATGAGCTCACAGGGGAAGTGGTGTCAGAGGATCAGACGGAAGGGGGAAACAAATGGAAAGACTTATGAGACACCCAGCCAGCTATCATATAGTTGCTGAAGTGCAGGTGTCAACGCGTTGTGGATAAGCCAACGCTTCCAGTTAACACATGGTTTGTTTAAATTTCCCTTTATAATAAGTTATAAGTTAATGAAAACAAGAAACATGAAAATAGGCACCCCAACATAATTTTTTTTGTATTAATCCCTCATTTTTAATAAAATCTTTGTGTTATCCCATTCAACTGGGTGCAACTACACATACGACCGCTTGGGGGCTCTTGTCACCCTGGTGGCATAGACAGGAGCGAGCACATAGAAGAATAAATCTTCTGCTTGGTGCTAAAAGGAACTCTCTGTGTGTCTCACCTGTTCCATATTCCAGTCACATACACCGAGGGAAGAAATCATCACGTTACCTGCAACCGATCCAAGGCTGCAGGGCAAACAATAGCCCCTCCTCCAGGTTCCCTTAGGCAAAAGCTCTAGGTTGAAATCCGTAGAAAATCATTACATTTGACAGACTTTAAGTGAATATGTATATTCACCTGATTTCCATATAGCTCTAGCATCTCACAGAAGAAAGGTAACCAGCATTTTTACTTAAGTAGGAGCTGTGTTACTTCAAAAGAATGTGACTCAAATAAATGAAGTGTCAAGTACAGTGCAGTAAAATTGATCCTAAAGGTATATTTCATTCAAAATGTTACTCTAGTAGATGCAACTATTTACCACCCACCTGTGCTATTGTTATGAAGTAAAATGTAGCTGACAGAAGTGAGTAAATCCTCAGAGCATGTATGAGACACAACCACCTAATCAGGTTGACATCTTATTTTAGTTAATTTAGTCCTTATCTTAAAGTGAACTATGTAAACAAGCATATCAAACTCATGTCTTCGTGGATACACTTCCTGCAAATTTTAAATGTCTTTGTTAGAACATCAATAAGTACCTTTTCAACAGAGCATTGTAAATTTTGCCTGCATTGGCTAAAGAGGCAATTCAGCCCTTGGGGGCTGGTGTTTAAGATTCCTGGCCTTCACTTTTACGAGATGCTCTTAGATATGTAGCTATTTTCTCAACTCTACATCATCTGCATTAGTATGCACTGTGATAAAGGCATGCAGAATGTAGTTTATATATATATATAAACTATAATGGAGAGAAATTGAGAGAGCAAACAGAATCTCAAAAAAGTAAAAAGAAACAAAAATTCTGTTAAATTGATAAAATGCCTTTTCATAGAGCTTCAACAGCATGACTTTTAAAAAATAAAGATGATACAAAAATTATGGTACTCTTGATTTTTGTTGCACAATCTTAAGATCCCTGTATTCATTGAGCCTTCATCTCCTCTCAGCAGGTATTTTGGCCCACTCCTCATGTGCAAACTGCTCCAGTTGTCTAAGGTTTAAAGGCTGCCTTTTTTGGGTGGCATGATTTAGTTCCTTCCAAAGATGCTGGGTCAGATTTGGGTCATGGCTCTTAGAAAGCCACCTCAGAATAATTCAATACTGTATGTTCCTCTTTGCCATTCTTGGATGTTTTAGCTGTGTGTTTTGGATCAATACATTGTTGAAGACCTATGACCTGTGACTGAGACCAAGCTTTCTAACACTTGGCAACACATTTCTCTCTAGGATCCCTTGGTAGTCTCGATATTTCGTTGTACCCTGCTGGGATTCAAGACACCCTTTGCCAGAGGAAACAAAGCAGCCCAACAATTCTCCTCCATGTTTCACAGGAGGAGCATAGCTCTTTTCTTGATATTCTTCATTTTCCCTCTATGAACATAGAACTTGTGTGCCTTGGCAAAAAGTTCAATTTTTGACTCATAGGGCATTCTTCCAGAAGCTTTGTTGCTTGTCAACATGGAAATGGGAAATTCCAGTCTGGCTTTTTTATGATTTGTTTTTAAAAATTGTGTCCTTCTTGGTTGTCTCAAGTCAACCTTGGCTCACTCAGCAACAAATGGTAAAATCGAACACCGTTGTTCCTTGAGCAGGGAGGTTGGCTACAGCCCAATGGATCTTACATTTCTGAGTAATATTTATCATATGCTGTGTTAGGTTTTATTATTTATACATCATGTGCATTGTTATTTTGTTAGTCAGATTAGACAGAGCAGAAGGCCTTCCTTCACATTGTGGATGTCGCGGTGTGTACGGAGGTCATCTAATCAGGACAGCCTTCGTGTCTCTAAGAATACATAGGATATGGGCACATCTTGGAGCCGGACTGATAGGAGAGCTACTGTATCTGTAACCCTGAGACAGAGAGGCAACCTGCATGGAGTTCAAGACATGGATGGCGTGTCAGTTTCTGATACGGACAACTAAGCATCCACATGATGCAACACAGACTCAGAAGGTATAAGAAGCAGGAGATGATGTTGTTCGGGGCTCAAACTTTGCCGGACGCTTGCGGACGTGATTTTTGAGACCACAGCTGTGCATAGCTCTAAGCATTTTTCTCTGTCCTGTAACGACCTGATCTGGAATAAACTCTGTTACTTTTTTACTCCTGTTTTTATAGTCCTTTTTTATATGGTTTTAACGAGTTTGAGTTAAGAGTAGTAACTAACTTGCTCCCAGGAAAAGAACCGGTGAGAAGGCCCCTGGGGCGCTACAGCCTTCCTTACAAGGGGACAAATCCTTCTCACCTTAACAAATTGGTGTTTCCGCCCGTGACCTGGAAGCAAAACAACAGAGCCACCAAGGGAAAAAGCTCCACAGCCTGCGGCCGAAACAAGTGATAAGGTGAGGAGATTCCTTATCACATGAACATCTATCTGCTAGGAGATGGTCTTATAGCCTTTATCTTTAACATACTTGTCTATGATTTTCTTTAAAATCTCTTGATACAGCTCTTTCCATTGGTCCATGTTGAGTGTGGTACACACCATTTTACCACAGCACAACCTGTAGTCATATATATATAGTAGGCCAAATGTCTGATTACAAGATTGTAGAAAATTGTGATGCAAAGTAGAGGAAACAGCTTAATTTAAAATGTCCCTTTGGTAACATTATTTTTAGAGATACCATTTTTGACAACAACAGATGTCACAGGACACACACCTCAGGCTCATGTTGCATTATGTGATTACATTTACTCTCCATCAAACATTTGATATTTACTCATGTAACTGAGAAAATAACTAAGAGATGAGTGGGTTCTTATCTTTCCTCGAATTTCCTTCAGCCAGGATCTGTTGCTATTTGAAACTTCCTCTATACTTATAATTGAACTTCAGAATAGTTAAAAATTGTCTAATCATTTTCCATGGAGCCAATGTTGGTTTTTGTTGTGTTTTTCTTCCCAGTTAATGCCACCATCATTGAAAATCTTGTATTTTATATACTAATGTTATATTTGGCTGATATGCAATGGTTTGATTATATGAAACAAATGCTTGATTTAGCTGAGAATAATGTGATTGTTGTCTTTTCAACATGTGATGCTGGGTTATAGAACAGACAAGTGTTATGGTTCTTATTTGTTGTGACTTGTTTTCTGTTATCAGTTGTTATCAGTTGTTTTTATTTTCCATGATTTTCAAGCGTTCTTTAGTTACTCTCTGTTGCCCCCTTGTGATTGTTTTCTTTCCCCTTGGATTCCCTCTTGCCAGTTCCACCCACACCTGCTCCCCATTCAGCTCGTTAGTCCATCTTTTTGTTTTGTTCTCCTTAAATACTCCACGTCTGCAGTCACTCAGTGCTGGTTCCTTCTCTATGCTGTACTCGTCTACTCAGTTCATCTCCCCGTGGCTCCTCAGGCTCGTTTTTTCCCCTGATGTCTCCATGGTTTTTGGTTTGTTAAACATTTTAGTTAGATTTCTGGATTTGTACCTCTGTTTCCTTTGTTCTTCAATTAAACCTGTCAGGACTAATCTCTGCTTCACTCGGCTCTGCATCTGGGTCCTTAAGCAACCTTACCCCCCGCTGTTGACAACGAGACACATACATTGAGCTCCTGTTAGCATCAACAGGTAAACTTATTTTTCTTCTGTGTGTTACACACATTTTAAATACATCAATAGCACATTAACACTGCTCTCAAGTACTTAAAGTATTACGTTGTACCATGACATTCATCCAAACCAAAGAACAATTCGTATACACACATTCTCTTTTTACCTTTATGAATGTTTAGGCTTCTTAACTTGGAACTGTCTTCTGACTTCGGCCTTGGATTTCCTTTCTGGACTCTGTTGCTGCTCGGCGTCAGCTGCTCGCTCTCTAGGAGCCCTGGGGGCGTCGCCCGCCGCAACTGCGGTCAAACCTCCGCCAACGGACTGAACTTTGAATCAGGTCAGTGACTTTGCTCCAAGTCTTGTTAAGCTCCACATCCAGTCACTGACCTGTATTCTCCCATTTCCGCAGACGAGCAGCCCTGCGCACCTGTTTTGTTTAATAAACGCTTTGAACTTTCCCACTGCCTGTCTCGCCTTGAATTCTGGGTCCTACATTCTGAGATCATTACAATAACACTATAACAGGGTAGTGTCAGGATTTGGTTGTGGTTTGAGGACCCAAATGCAGAGGCAGGGAGGCAGAGGTGAGTTTCTTGATTATTTAATGAACTGTTAACACACAACAGAAGCAGGAATCCAAAAAAAGTCAAATGTGAAAAAAAGTCAAACAAACCAGAAACCTTGGAGACATCAGGGGGAAACAATCTCGACGAGGAAAACTCAGTGAGACGGAGTTGGAGGAAGTTAGATGAGGAACCAGCCCCGAGGAACTGCACAAAGAGTGTATTTATAGGAGACAGAACAAAGAGAGGACTAACAAGCAGATTGGGAGCAGGTGTGAACAGAGCAGACAGGAAAGGAGCTAGGGAAAAAGGAGAACACGAGGGCAGCAGAGGGCAACAAATAGAAAACTGAAGAATAACCAGAAAACACAACAAAATAAGAATTAAACCACTAAAACTAGAAAACATGGAGCAAAGTAAAACAGAATACTCAAAAGAAAACATAACAGAACCAAGACTGTGACAGGTAGATTTGTTCAGCTGTCATGAACCTGAGTCACTGTGTTTACGTCACAAGTGACTCTTAGCTCCAAAATCCATTTACGCAAATTACAAGGAAATAATTATATTATTATACTATTTAAACGTTATTGAACAGTTCTCCACATCCAATACACAAAAACACAAAATAAAAATAACACTCCCATAACACACGTTATAGTAAAATACAAAAAAGGCTAAATAATTTCCCAAAATATTCACAAGAAATGTATAGATTGTGCAAAGTATTATAAATAGTTTTTTTTTTTTTTTTTTTATCTCCTTCTCGCCGATAGAGGGTGCTGAAGCATCCCTACTTCCCACGGCCATGGAATTATGTTTTCCCATCTTTATGTAATGATCTTGGCTCTGACTACTGGATTGTTGGTTTATTTCTTCCACCGGCCTAGCTCCGCCCAGCTCTCATCTTCACTCATCAGATCTACCTGTTCCAGGTCCTATATAAATCTGCTCGTTTCCAGCTATCAGTGCCACATTATTCAAGTCGTAGGTAAGTGTTCTCTAGCATACCTAGTGTGTTTCTGATTACCTGATTCTGTCTAGTTTCTGTTTCTTGACTTCTGATTTTGCCTGCCCCTGTTCTGATCTGTTTTGCCTGACCTGTCTTCAGACTGCTACTTGGATTCTGCCTCTTAATGACCTTGGATCTGACTCTGGTTTGGGTTTCCCTTCTGTATCTCTTCGAATCTCCGATCTTCTGGCCTGGACATCTGCTTCTGCACTGACACCAACTTTGGATTTTCCCTCCGGATACTTCTGCTCTTCCTCGTCTGCTGCCTTCTGCTTGTTAGTCTGCTCTGCTTCAACTCCTGGAACTCTGGGTGGCTCCTGCCGCATGCTGTGGAGAAATCATCCAGCTGGATTCCAGTCCTTCCTCTGGGCTCAGACTGAACTTAAAAACCAGGTTAGTAACTCGATGCTCGCTATCATTTCCCATCACAGTTTTGGGATCACTAACCTGAGTTTCTACCTCTACAGTGATTCTAGCCATCCTGTCCCAGCTGACGAGCCGCAGATCACTGAGCAGTTAAAACACTGTTTTAGAAATGTTTGTGTTCTGTTTGCCTGAATTCTGGGTCCTACATTTCGAGTCCTGACACTTTATTAAGTACATAGGTCATGTAAGTTCTGTTTACTCATTTATTTTTTGCTTTTCCAAATGCCTTTTTGAAGATTTTCGTATATAGATAACATCATTTTCTATTTTTATGAATGCTATATGCTTTAGTGCTAACTTACTGCTTATGCTTCTTGTTAAAATTAATTAGAATTGTTTCAGTACTGTTTTATTCATTAAAAGTCTCTTAGTTGTGCATTTAACAACAAAAAAAATTCTGCTGTTTCCCTTCCCATTAATGTAAAACAGAAATTGTGGCAGGGTATCATCATAACCTGTAAACAGAAAAATTGGCAGCAAAAGTGTTTTTATTCAAAATTAAAATGTTTCAGTGAAGCTGTGAAAAAAAAAAAGAAACGTGTGAATACTCATGCCTTTATAGACCTTTTTAGACAGCTAAATTAGCCACTTTACCACTGTCTTCCATCGGGTGTATTTCTTTTAGACATTTATGCTAAACGCTGCTCTACCATGCAAACATAAGTAAGTGTGTGCAGAAAATCACACTAAACAGCCCTAGAGGCCAGTCCTTTTTGCAGAGCTTGGTAACACTCTTATCTGTTTCAGTATATATCAGAAGGCTGTAATTATCTAATATGTTCCCTTTTCTGTTGTTGGGTCATGGATATTTTGTTAAGATCCCTCATTATTTACAACCTTCTCATGGGTCATGCGTTAAACTTGTCAGCATCACTGCTCAAAGAAATGTTGGACTCCTGGGAGTCACAGGCCAGAATACCCTTTTAGTTCCTTTCTCACACAGTGAGTCCATCTGGGGAAAATGTATATAATAAACAGCTTTTCCTTGTAAGGATACAAAATGGAGTAAAGATGTACTGGTAGGGCAAAAAGCCACATATGAGTGACACATCCTGAATGAATCTAGAAAAAAAGGAAATGTTGTGACTTTTACGACAGGATGAATTCACGTTCAGTCAGGAGGCTGAGGCCTTTTTCCACTAAAAGCAGCTCTTAATAATTAGAGACACACGGTGTCCCCAAACACAATACCCCGCCTGTTTGTTTCTGAAGCTTTTTAGCGGTTCATTACCTTAGACACCAACTAAGTGCTGTTCCCCTCCATATTGACCCCTCACACACTGCACTACAGCTACTATTACTTCTTTCCTTTGCCCTTTAGAATTATGCTGCTTTAGTTTATATTTGAGTAACTTGGAATTATTAAAAGTTATTTTAGATGTCTTATTCATGGTCACTGACATTTAAGAAAAACTCTGCAGCAAGATGACTACTATTCTTCATGAGATGCCAGGAGTTTATTTAATGGATGCTAATGTAATTGTGGTCTTTCGTTTAATGCAAGTCAGTCATGATGGTTGGCATGTAGACATCAGATAAAAAGCATAAAACATTTTTTAACACTTGTCTTAATTTCATCTATGCAAATAGCTTTACCTGGACCTGGACAGGCAGAATATCTTTAAGTTGAAAGACCTCTATTGTGGAGACATATGAATATAAATATTTTTTGTTGTAAGGAGGTTGTCTTCTGTTGAATTTAAGGCAGCTTGAATTCTCACTGGTGTTGAAAGTTATCTTATTTGATCCAGCGGTGCATGCATGAAAAAGAAATACCAAATCCTTGTGCTCCCTAAGCTCCCAAAGCCTTTAAAAATGCTGTGAACCAAAGTAATGCATTGTGTAGACTCCTAGAAATGACAGATTACTTCAAGCATATAATAGGACACTATTCTGCTTTCTGAGCTAACAAATTCCTACTGTGTATGCACAGTGCTACAAAAAAGAATTCATCCTCTTGAAAAATAAAATTTTTGGTCATGCTAAAAAAAAAGTTGTAATGCACTTTTAGAAAAAAAAATCTATTTGAGAGATCGAATACATTTTTGTGAAGTGAACAGAAAACGCATCGTTTTTTACTCAATCATCTGAAGCCACATTTTTGGTTTAAGATCTAACTTCTTATTCTAAAAAGTGCCACACTCACAAAACAGGGCTTAAAATGTGCACGTGTTGCTTTCCAAGCAAAGGTTGTAACCTATAAAAAGCTATTTTATTGAGAGAATGAAAGGTCCCTCCATCGTTTTGAACGAAAAAGCTTTCTGGATGGTAAGCGAAACGTCTTCAAACCTGGAAACAAAATCCAGTGGATTGTTTTTAATTTTCTTTTTTTGGAATGACTAGGATGACTGAGAATCTTCACCAGCATATTGCACTCCATTAAATTGTTTTGGAGGAGAAAACAGGCCACAAATCATTGTTTCATTGTTTCTCTCAGACATACAATTTCCCTCCACATCAAACTTTAACCATGGATTGACTTCCACGGCACTCAAAACCACACTTATTTATGCTGGTGCTGATGAGGTATAACTTTGCATAAGGGCTTTTCAAATAGATAAAGCAAATCGTATTAGCCTATTTAAATCCTAAAACAAAGGTCCCACACTATTTCATGAAAGTTTTCTCAGCATCACATTCCTCTCCCTGGCTGGTTCCTAATCCCCTTACAAAATCCACAGAGTTCAGAAGCACTTTAATACTCCTCACACACGTGCATGCCCAACTGTGTGGCATGCATGGGTGATCTGTACAGGAGGAAACAATCGGTGTAAGCTAGTACAACATCACTTAATTGAGTTGGAGGAGTGGGCTCAAATCATTAATGAACAAAGGGATTGTCCCAGGATACTTGAAAGAATGGACCCACACATCTACAGAGTTTTACTGTAACGCCCTGGAGATAGTGAAGGGATAAAAAAACAAGGTGGCAGCTTGTAATTCTCCACTCCAACCTGGTAGTTAAGGGTTAGGGATGTGGGGACGATTGGCTGAGTTTGAGTAAACCATCAACATCTTAAGAAGAGTCTTTCCAACCCTCTTCCTGACACACAGGGACCTCACGGCTGTGGCATTGGTTAACCAATCTTTCTTAAATAGTGAATACCTTTGACTGATATCAACAGAGAACAAAAAGTGCTGAAAGACTAGTATTGAATGAGGAAAGGGAATCAAAGTCTTGTTTAACTCAGGGAAGATTATGCAACCACCTGGTGGGATCCAGGTCACACAGGATCAGTAGCTTGGTCCTTACCTCCTGGATTGCCCTCTTGGACCATCCATTTTATTAAGAGCAAAATCTATGGGGTAAGATAACTGTCAGTAAAAACGTATACATAGGCATCTTAACTTGTAAATAAAAGTCAATAAACTGGAATATATTTAAAATGTGCATTTATTACTCATTGTTAACTTATACATTACACGTGAACTCAAATGCTTCATCTGTGACTATTTTTGGAAGTTAAAAAAGCAAATTACAAAGTTAGAACTTTGCACCATTACAAGTGCAAATCACACATTTACTCATACGAATCAAATTTTCAAGTACTAATCAAATTTACGATTACAAATCTGAAACTACTGATGAAATTGTTGCAGTTCTTACCAGCTGGTGGCGGTGATGCATGTGAAAGTTGTTTTTCAACTGCCTTAAAATAAAAGAAGAAGATAATCGCGCTAATGGGTGTGTTTCATTTCAGAAGCTGTATCCTCCAAGGACCTGGCTTAGCTGGACTGAGTCCTTCAACGGCTGTGAAAATAAGGAGGCCAGAAGAGTCCACTGCCCCTGACTCTATATGCGACATTTGACACACAAAGGAGGAAAAGAATGGATATCGAACTTCCCACTACTCCTCTGGGTGCTACTTGCATGTTTGGAGGAGTACTGTCTTCGCGAATATCTGATTTGCAGTACCCACACTGCAGAGATATTAGAATCTGTGCTTAAATGTCAGCCAAACCCATTTGCACAGGGACAGATACAACCTATCAATAAACCAAATATTATTTGTCACATGTCTGACAATAACCATTTAAAATAACTATTTTCATTCATTTCAGATTGAACTATTCACACACTTGTATCATATTCAATTGCACTTACAATATTCAAAGTTCAGCTCAATTTACATTATTTTTCTCTAAACACAGAGCAGCCAGCCTGCTTGCACTCACAATCAATCATGGGATACCCATGGCTACGGAGAATAGACCAGAACCGTCCTTCAAAACTGACAAAAAGAAGGCTGCATTTTGTTCGGCTGCATAACATGGGGTCTTCCGATCTGAAGACGATGCCATATAGTTGGTTCAACCCATTAAAAGCAAATCGCATGCTATACTCGCTGTTTGAGAATGGTTGTAAAAGAAAGATGAGGCTAAAATCTATGGAGATGGAGATGATAATAATGATAATTATTTAAAATACGGTAGTAAATTATATTTATAGTGCACCCGAAATAGGTATATTCAAGTGTTATCACTAAAGTAAAAAATACATTTATGGAAATAAAAGTACTTAAAGTTTAATGCAAAAATTATAGAATAACAAAAACATGAGAAAGTTGTTTTTATCTGCTAACTGAGCAGACTCTGTTCTAAACATCTGGATATCTCCACCAGCTCCTCTAAACAGCAGCTTGACATGATATGCTGATATAAAGGCGCTTAAGAATGTAATAGCTAACAATGCATGCAGAAAAGTGATGTCATTGAGGTCTCTGTAGTGAACATATGGCCACAGCAGGCTTGTATATAGCTTGATTTTTTTTTTGGAGCAAGCAGAGAGTAGAGACCTCTCTAGGGGATGAGGCACCTCACACCGTGTTGATGGCATAATCATGTAGCCAGTGTGAACCGAGAGATCAGTTCATACTACAGTAATCTTAAGGAAATTGAGGATGTCTGGATATGCTCCCTCAACTTTACTGACAGAGGCAGAAGGAGAAATTAGATTTTTTTTAAAAGCATGATGACAATATGGGGTTATGTTTCATGAGCCATGTTGCTCCTAAAATAATGGATCGTTTGGGGGAGTTAATTTCAGTAAACATTATTTCCTCATGATGATTTCCACCTAATGACAGTAAGGTCTGTAAGTGAGAGAGGTTGAGAATTTGTCAATCAAGGGTCAAAACATTGTAAGACAATGAGGTAAAATTGAGATTAAGTCGTCGGCCCCTGGCAAATTTTTGATCAATAAGTTCTGTGTCCCTCCCGAACTCTATGAACTCAGACACATTAAGCATGTGACTGGAGACCTTGAGGTCAGTTTGGAAATAGATAGAGTGGGAGATTTTAATTATTTTGAACTTCTCTATTAGAGTCCTCCTTTTATTAAATAAGACTGACCTTGTAGCAGAACAGCTTGAATCCATATGGCCCATACCACCACAACAGAAACATAGGGGGACCATTCTGCTTCAAACTTATTCCTCAAGAGTTAAATAACTTCTCTGAATGTGCCAAGGTTCCTCATTAGAAGGAAGAGCTGTGGGAAATGTAGAAAACCTGTGTGACAGGTCTGTCGGTGGTCATCCCGGTGAGATTTATGGATTCATCCTTACGGCACTTCTCCCTCCTCCTTTCCATTAGCCGAAGATCAATTCTGGTTTCAAGGCTATCCAAATCTTTAAGATCATTATATTAATCCCTAGTAGCAAGTTCATCCTTAATGTCATAGTTTCATCTTTGCATAAATGTGTCCATGAGGTCCTCCTGGTCCACCAACTGCTTGCAGAAAGAGTGTGAAAATCAATGATAAAGGCAGTAACACTCCTCTTACTTTGCCTCAGGGTAATAAATCCCTGTCTGCCTTTCTCTATAAGAAAGTTATTGAGTAATCATTAACTGGAGTATACAGACACTAAAACTAGCTTTTAACTGCAAGAAACAAACAAACTCAATGCAACAATTGAGCTAAAGCATCAAAAAGGTTTTCAAACTGCTAAAGCGTTCCAGAAATAACTAAAGATTTCTTAAATTAAGTATATTTTCCCTTAATTTGATAAGATCATTGGTAAATAAGATGATTTGCCAGTGGAATTAATATTTTTACCCTTAAAAAAGATAATTACATAATATGCTCAACGAATAAGACAATGCAATTGTTGTTTTCTTATTTTAAATGTAAACTTACCTCCTCAATTCAAGAAAAAAAATTCACTTATTTTAAGCAAAAATGACTTATTTAAATTTTTTGCAGTCCATTTAAATAAATCTGATCAAAGTTGTTCTATCCAGACTCTAAGTTCTAAATTCTGTAAAATAATTTTTCTGTGGCTGATTATTAATTATTATCATTGTTAACACTAATTATTGGTTTATTAAAAAAAGTGAGCAGATTAACCGATTAGCAAATTTTACAGAAGTACTTTTAAATATGTTTGACCATAAAGCAGTAAACTAGAAGCACTTGAAAAAAACTTTTTAACTGTTAAGTTGCTGGTTTCTTTGAAACAATGATAGAAAATCTGCTGATGTTTAAACAAAAACAAAACTTGGAGCAATGTGAACAACTCATGTTTTTAAACAGGTGTCATATATCTTTAAAACCAAAATACAATTTTAATTTGTTAATTTATTCACTAAACAGACTTTGGAAAAACAGTATTGAACATAAATAGAGTGAAACACATGGTTTTCAGGTTCAGGGACGGCTATTTTTGTTGCCTATATCGAGAGTGCTTCCATATCACCCAAGACCCCCCTCCTAAAAGGAAAGCAGAGTGGTAAAGAATATTGTATAACTAACTTAACATTTTGTGTGTAGTGGTAAAAGTAACTCAAGAAACGTATTGATTAGATTTTATACATGCATATTTTATATATGATTATTATTATTAATTATATAAGTAAGAAGTATAAAACAAACTAGATGTTTTAGAACTTGGTACATTGTTACAATTGGTTATAAAGTATGTTTTTAAAATGCTGGTGAAGGTTCTCAGCCATCCAGGTCATAGTCATTCCAAAAAAATTAAAAACCAATCCGTTGGATCCACTTTTCAAACTTGGAAACCAAGTCCAGTCCATAGTTTTAAACTTTTTTGGAATATTTTTTTTAAAGATATATATTTTTTTACATATATATAAAATATACTTTTTTGGAATATTAGGCAACACTATCAGTTTTTTGTATAATTGAATCTGTGACACTCTGTGCTTCGCCTTGCATAATTCTTGTTGTTGTTGGTCTCAGTCTTTGTGTGCATCACCACCTAATGTCTCCTCATCATTACATCTCTCTCCATCTCAGCACCCCTGCTCTCCCCTGTAATTACAATAAATAGCGGCTCTCTCAAGCTGTAGAGGGTGCACTTGGAAAGTCGCTTCAATTGATCGAGTTGCAGTAATACACCATGCTATGCTCCAAATAAAGTAACGGCATTGCAGAAATGAGAAAAGTAATTAGTTATATCTCTGTGTTATTGACAAAATAATGCTGTTACTAATGGTGTTACTAAGAAAACAGTTTGTGTCTCAATAACTGATTTAAGGCACATTATGTCACTATGCTTGATTGGCTAACCAACTGTCCTGATCTAAATTCCACAGCGAATCAATGTGCTATTGTCAAGAGGAAGATATAAAGCACCAGAGACACTGATGCATACAAGCCAAAAGCAGCAGTTAAGGCAACAAGGGCTTCTTTAGCACCTCAGCAGAACCACATCTCCTCCAAACCATGCTGCATTGATTGGCCAGCCAACTGGCGTGATCTAAACTGCACAGAGAATCAATGTGCTATTGTCAAGAGGAAAATAAAACACACCAGAGCCAAAAATGGAGACAGGCCGAAGGCCAGTGCTGAAGCAACCACGGTATCTTTAGCACATCTGCAGAACCACATCTCCACACTCTACACCCTGCATTGACTGGCCAGCCAACGGGTGTGATCAAGAATCCCAGGAAAAATCAATGTGCTATTGTCAAGAGAACTATAAAATACAGCAGAGACAATAACGCAGAGACGCCAAATGCTGCTTCTAAGCCATCAGGGCTTCCTTAACACCTCTGGAGAACCACATCTTCTTTGCATCACCTGCACTGATTGAGTTTTCAAGAGCAAATGCTGACATTTCTATAAGGACTGTATCCCCCCTTACAATAATAACATATGGACTGTCCTCACAATCACACACATACCATGGACTGTTCCCCTCACATACATACACAATCTGTATAAAATCTGTAAATCTTATCTGCCATTACTTATCTTGTATTATAAACCCGCTAATACATATATAATCCTTTTCCTATTATGTATATTCTGTATAATCTGTGCATGTAGCTCCCATATTCATATTTATATTTATACACAACTTTTTACAATCCCTAACTATTACTTTTTGCTTGTACATAGACCTGTAATAATATTTATATCCTGTATAGCACATCTGGATGGATGCAAACCACATTTCGTTGCTTTATACTGTGACAGTGCAATGACAATAAAGTTGAATTCTATTCTTTTCTATTTTGTGTTTTTTCTACAATAATCATCATTTTTTTAAGATATTGAATTTGGGGTATTTAGCTGTAAGGGAAATTAATTACCACTAAAGATGTTTTTGTTTGATGTTTATAGTTTTAGACTTTGAACAGGCATTTGTTGAATAAATAGTTTTTATAATATTCTAACTAGTTTTTTGTCAACATTGCATAATAATTCAAGTTTTCATTGAGGGAAGGAGGTGGCATCATGGAGGCGCAAAGATCATTAATGCGTTTTTAGCAAGTCCTGGTCTACCAACTGCTGACTCACCAGATACTTGATTTTTTATTTTTTTTATTCATAAATATATATACATTTTATTTTTATTTATTTATTATTATTTTTGTGTGTGTGGGATCAGAAAAGCTTGTCTCCTGCCCTTTTTAACCCGTCCCTCCTTCTCAGAAGGTTAAGTCACCCAGCACCATCTGGGAGGCTGCACAGTTTGGACAGCAGCTCTGCCCTTTAACGCACGATCTCCCTGTTTGCACCCCGCTGGCTGCGGGCGCACAGCAGCAATCTCCTGCCTTGGCTCAGTGCGCTCCTACCGATAGACCCGACAGCAGCACCTGCAGCGGCCGACTTTTACTTAAATATCGCATGGACCCTTCTTTTCTAAAAAAGAACAAGTCTTTTTCACCTTCCCAATGGACATTTACGCTTCAGCGCTGTCACCGGCGCTGGACATCGGCACAGGATGCTATCTGCTGGTTTTAAGTAAGTAAAAAAGACACGAATAGTTTTTATTTATTTATTTATTTTATTTATTATTATTTTTATTTTTTATCAGAAAAATATTCACATTATTCTGTCTTAGATTTCGCTTTTTTTTTATATCCGGGCAGTCGCACTTTACACTTTATGTCAGCTGCTTCAGGATATTTCGATCTGTTTAGACACAGCCAGAAAAAACAGCTGTCCTGCTTTCAGGGAGATGTTTGGGTATGTTGTCCCCTGACGTCTAATCGTAGGTAAACCAATGCAGATGTTATTTGTCCGCCTTTCTAAATTGATCCTGGGTAAATTTCAAAAAATACCTGTTGATGAAAATACCACCTTTATGGGTTTATAATCGGCTTCTAAAATAGAGACAGAATTACGCACAAATAGACCGCTGGAATCAGTCAGAAGACTGCTATTCAAACTCAGTTGTTATATTGAGGATGGTCCCTGATATGAGATATTTTATCTGCATCCTAAAAAACAATTTTATATTGCACTGTTATTCAATATAAATGCACACCCATAAATATAAACTTCAATCACCTATATGACATGGGTGGTTCCAGACAGGGGCCAGTAGAACATGTCCTGGCCCCTGTTATGGCCCCTGTACTGAATACATAATACTCAAAGAAATTCTATTGATGATATAACAGACATGGTTACCAATAGGTCCTTTGGATCAATTTCATATTTTTTCTTTACAAATTCTGTTTTACTAATCATTTAAAAACAATAAAGTGATAGCTTCAGTGGTATTGAGATAGGATCCAAGTTTTCATCTGCTAAATTTTATTTTATTCTTTTTT
The DNA here is from genome assembly GCF_016077235.1 of Cyprinodon tularosa. NCBI lineage: Eukaryota > Metazoa > Chordata > Actinopteri > Cyprinodontiformes > Cyprinodontidae > Cyprinodon > Cyprinodon tularosa. The sequence goes on from NW_024038821.1 coordinate 1,236,315, forward strand.
TTAAGCTGAATTTTTTTTTGTTCTAATTCATATTTTATAGAAAACTGTAATTTTAGCTTAAATTAAGTCAGAAATATGTAAAATTCCTAAATTATGAATGTGTATGGATCTAATAAGACATTTTTTTAATTTCAATTAAATCTAATTGAATATAAATTTCACTTCATGCTGTTATATAGGTATATTTGAATCCCTTGCCCTGTTTTTTATATCATGCTTTTCTGTGCCCCAGTGAAAACATACTGGCCCCCTCCTGGCCCCCTGTTACATTTGGTCTAGGACCGCCAGTGCTGTAAGATAAAAAAAAAAAGAGAGAGAGAGAGAGATTTAAGCTTTATCCTGGCATAAATACAGTGGGCACTTACATAGAAGATGAATCAGTTCTTGTTGACATACAGTGTAAAAAACATTCCTAAGAGATTTAGGTCCATTTTGAGGTGATGTCCTGGTGATCTGCCAGCTGATCCATGATGCAAATAGCCTGTTCAGCCATATCCCAAATGTGTCCTACTGAATTCTAATCTGTTGGCTGAAGAGGCCATCGAGTACATTGAATTTTCTTGATTTAATAGCTTGAGTTTATTTGAGTTTTGTCACATGGTGCATTGCCCTGCTTTAAGGTAGCCTTGGGGAAAAAAGGGTTACATTAATCATTCAGTGATGGACATCATTAGAAACAATAATTAGGTAGGCGGCTGCTTTAAAATGAAGTTCAGGTTTTAAAGAAGCCCAAGTGTTTCAAGAATATATTCTCAAACTGTTACACCACCAGCAACAACCCAGACCATGGCCAATATAATGCCCAATTTATTTGTTAATATCCTTGCTTTTATTGGATGTAAAATTCAAATTGAAGCAATAACATGACTCATTGTTTATTATGTATTTTTGTTGCTTCTGACATGCATCTCAGTCTACTTTCACTCGCACTCATAGAAGAGAGAACTGTGGTTTTCTTGGAGCTGCAGAACATGTCTGCAGAATTTTAAGTAATAACCTTTGGCTGCATAAATCATAAAGAATGAATTTGTCAAACACCATTCAGAAAAGAGCAAACACTGTACCGTCAATTCTGCTGTCTTGTCAGAGACTTTGGGGCTTACCTTAAACTTTTTATCATCACTTAGAAAGGAAGTGCAAAGAAAACTAAGCCATGTCTAAGTTAATTGAATAATTAGCCTGTATAAAATTATTTACCACATGCTCTCAATTAAAAATCCATCTCTTGTTCTTATTGTGCTTGTTTATGAGTGTATTTATATTTAGCTTTACTTTGAATGCAGAGGAAAATCCTTTGCAATCTTGTCTATGTTGATGCATAGATTAAACTTAAAAGTAAAATTTTAGGTAAGTAATCACTCAAAACAAATATTGATTATTTCTTTTGGTCATTTTGGCACACTGTAAAATATGCTGGATATAGATGATTTATCTTGCAGCAAATGTGTTTATGTCGGGAATCATATGGAGCTACATTAAATGCTATACATTTAGAGTTAATTTAAACTCAAAAACATGTTTTATCCCTGAACTAGTACATAGAAAAAAGGAGATTTGAGAGAGGTTTGAATTGTTGTCTTAGTTCTCTGTTCTGTAAAAGTTATGTTGTTGATTTGACAGACGGTTCAAACCTACTCCCCTCACCCTAAACCCAGGAGAGGCAGATATCAGCCCCCTCAGAAATAATAATGCGGTCATGGGAGTTTGGTTGTTTGGTCCAATTGTGTTTTATGGATTGGGAGAAGGCTCATGACTGTGTGTCTCCAGGGCTTTGGAGGGCTTCCTCATAATATGGGGGGAAGCTTTCTTAAAGAACTATCAGTGTATAAACAAAATAACTGCAGTGTCTGCATTCTTGGCAAAATGTGAAGAATATTCTTAGCATATGTTGGTCTGCAACGAAGTCTGGACCTTTTCATTGACCTTTTTATGTGGCTTTCATGAACAGGATTTCAAGACATAATGCTGAAGAGGTGTTGTCTAGCCTTTCCTTTATGCAGATTGACGTGATTCTGTTATCTTTGCAACCGATTGTGAAGGAGTTGGAATGGAAGCCATCTCCTGGGTATTGTTTTTAAGCAGAAAGATGTAGTGTTCCCCTCGGGCTAGAGCTGAGCCTTAATGCAAAGTTCTCAGTGGTCTGTCCCCCACCTATAAAATATTGATCATGACTGGCAGATTGGACAGATGAAGGGCTCAGTGGGCATTTATAGATAAAATTGTTAAAGGTTGAAATATGGAGCTGCAGATTTTGCTTTTGCGGGTACAAGTAGAACTTCTTGTCCTCACGCAGGCAGCAGGGCAGTACTGTGGGGAGATAAGTTCATCAATAGATTCTTAGCTTGGGCTTATGCCTGAATCGGGGACAGATTAAAGATAGTGTTTATTATTAACTCATCAAATCTATAATTTAGTTGGGGAAGTTTTAGTACAAGGTAGCTAACTTTTGCAGATAGCTTTTAACAACATTCTAAGTAAATCCTCATTAGCAGAGCTATTCACTAATCTTCATGTGCTGTATTGAAGGAAGGAAGAGCTTGGTAAATCACACATGTCTGCTGATATTAGCCTAAAATAATTTTCCTGTAACATCAGAAATTCCTAATATCAGACATCTGAATATCTCAAGGCAACTCATCCGTTGTAAATCCGAATGCAATTCTGTGAATCTGTTATTTACACAACAGGATTATTTTACCACATCCTTTTCTCCTCTAGTGTTGTAATGTGCAAAAGCTCCAGATGGAGGAATAGTAATCAGCTAAGATGACAGTGGCTTTGACAGTCCTCCTGCTATCTCACACATTACATCTGCCTCCAGCCCTGACATAACAGCCAAAGACACATACAGACAGTTAGGTCTAAATGTCACATTCAAACTGGGCTGAAAGTACACTAACCGCTGCCAATGATGATCCAAACACAGAGCAAAGCCAAGATGGCTTTAAATTAAAATTTACATTTTATTAAAATTTCATATTTTTTCAAAAGATGTGGTTCATGTTAGAAAACCACAAAAAAATCTATTACTGGACAATTGAAAAAGACATTTTACACATGGAAAAAGGGCAAATGGTAAAGCCTTTATTCAATTGCATGTTTTTAAGAAACTTAAATTAACATTAACCAAAAGTTTTTCTTAGGCTTAACTCTACCCACTTCTGTGTTTATTTATAATGCTTAGAAAACAAATAAATTTGAGCAATCAGCCAAACAGCAAATGTATAATTATAGACATGCCAACAGAGTATAATGGATGGTTCTTATACACTTTAAAAAAATATGATTAAATAAACTACAGCGCATTAACAAAGCATTAAACTCCAATGGAAATCATTTTATCTATATAATCATTTCTGAAACTTGTTGATTTCACAATAGCTAGGAAATTATATTTATAAAATCTATGATTTTAATGAGACAAACTTTGAATCAGATCTAAATTGCCACTGCAATTCACTGCAATTTTATTACAATTTCCTTTTACAATAACCTTAATCATGTAAATGTTCCACTCCAAGGTTTTCAGTTTTCCATGTCATTAAAATCTGGCTTGTCCCGAGTCAATTGTTGCAGGAGTTTACAATAACTGTTGTGTGAAAAAGTGCTACATTCTTCTTGCATGCAGAAATCTAGGTGCTAGCTGCAACTCTATTTTCATCTGCACGGTTAAAAATACACATTAGGCATATTACTGCCACCTAAAGGGCTGTTGGGAGAAATTTAGTTAATTACTCTTGTTAAAATTAATATGACTAAAACTGAAAGCTGAAGTCTGTAAGTTTTTAAAAATCACTTTTTTGTCATATTGGCTAAAACTGTCCCTATGCCCAGACAGCAGTACAGGTGCTGGTCATAAAATTAGAATATCATGAAAAAGTAGATTGATTTCAGTAATTCCATTTAAAAAGTGAAACTTGTATATTATATTCATACATTACATACAAACTCATATATTTCAGATGTTTATTTTGTTTAATTTTGATGATTACAAATGACAACAAATGAAAATCTCAAATTCATCATATCAGAAAATTTGAATATTACTGAAGACCAATAAAAACAAAGGATTTATAGAAATGTTGGCCAACTGAAAAGTATGAACATGAAAAGTATGAGCATGTACAGCACTCAGTATTTAGTTGGGCCTCCTTTGGCCTGTATTACTGCAGCAATGCGGCGTGGCATGGAGTCGATCAGTCTGTGGCACTGCTCAGGTGTTATGATAGCCCAGGTTGCTCTAATAGTGGCTTTTAGCTCTTCTGAATTGTTGGGTCTGGTGTATTGCATCTTCTTCTTCACAATACCCCATAGATTTTCTATGGGGTTAAGGTCAGGAGAGTTTGCTGGCCAATTAAGAACAGGGATACCATGGTCCTTCAACCAGGTATTGGTAGCTTTGGCACTGTGTGCAGGTGCCAAGTCCTGTTGGAAAATGAAATCTGCATCTCCAAAAAGTTGGTCAGCTGCAGGAAGCATGAAGTGCTCTAAAACTTCCTGGTATGTGGCTGCGTTGACCCTGGACCTCAGAAAACACAATGGACCAACACCAGCAGATGACATGGCACCCCAAACCATCACTGACTGTGGAAACTTTACACTGGACTTCAAGCAACGTGGATGAAGTGCCTCTCTTCTTTTCCTCCAGACTCTGGGACCTTGATTTCCAAAGGAAATGCAAAATTTACTTTCATCAGAGAACATGACTTTGGACCACTCACCAGCAGTCCAGTCCTGTTTCTCTTTAGCCCAGGCAAGACGCTTCTGACGCTGTCTGTGGTTCAAGAGTGGCTTGACACAAGGAATGCGACAGCAGAAACCCATGTCTTTCATACGTCTGTGTGTGGTGGTTCTTGAAGCACTCACTCCAGCTGCATTCCACTCTTTGTGAATCTCCCCCACATTTTTTAATGGGTTTTGTTTCACAATCCTCTCCAGGGTGCGGTTATCTCTCTTGCTTGTACACTTTTTTCGACCACATCTTTTCCTTCCCTTCGCCTCTCTATTAATGTGCTTGGACACTGAGCTCTGTGAACAGCCAGCCTCTTTAGCGATGACCTTTTGTGTCTTGCCCTCCTTGTGCAAGGTGTCGATGGTCGTCTTTTGGACAACTGTCAAGTCAGCAGTCTTCCCCATGATTGTGTAGCCTATAGAACTAGACTGAAAGACCATTTAAAGGCTTTTGCAGGTGGTTTGAGTTAATTAGCTGATTAGAGTGTGGCACCAGGGGCCATCAATTTTGAACCTTTTCACAATATTCTAATTTTCTGATATGATGAATTTGAGATTTTCATTTGTTGTCATTTGTAATCATCAAAATTAAACAAAATAAACATCTGAAATATATGAGTTTGTATGTAATGTATGAATATAATATACAAGTTTCACTTTTTAAGATGCAATTAGCTGGGCAGCACTAGTGATTGCAACATCTTGTTCTGTGGCTGAATCACAGCAGGACAGACTGGGGCACTTCAATGGGATCACTAGGGACTAACTGCACTTGAAAGACCCATTCCAAAATAATGAGTTTACTGGTTTATTAAAGAAGGATTTAAATGATTGAATGTGGTGATGAGTCATCTAGGAAGATTGGGTTAAAGAAATGTGTGTTTAAGCAGCAATTGGATCTACTAACCCAATTTATTTATTCTACTTCTGTTAGAAGGAATAGATTTAATTCTAGAAAGCAATTAAAGGAAACTTGTGGAGAGATACCCAAATGTCTAACCCAAGTCATTCAGTAAAGTTTTTTTTTCCATATGCTAACAATAACATATCCTAATAAACTTCTGAATTCGAAGAAAGAAAGATAAGTCCATTGGTATTTTGGTGTTTTGCAAAGAGAAAGGATTATTGTGACCCTTACTGACTCAAAACAGGAAATGTTTAGTCAGCTTTCGTGCAAAACAGTGGGATAATGCTTCTGTTCCCTCCTACAGACTGTTTATATATATATATATGTATGTATATATGTTAGATTTTTTTAAATCATTTTGTGTGTGTGGATCAAAAGAAACAGGAATTGTTTCAAAAATTGCATTTAATTCCTGTTTGTACTGATCATTGAAGTTGTTAAAAAAAAGTGATTAAATGGCCAAACTAATAAAACATTTATGTCCTGATGAGGTTTTTTTTTATAAAGTAGGGGCTGCATTCTGTGGAAAGCCACAGGGTAAGTAAAGGAGATGCTTCTTTAATTCCTTTTCAAATAGTAATGCATAATTCAGTTTCTACCATTTACCTTTACTCTCATGCTGCATCCACTCACCACTTCCGTTTGTATAATCCCTCCCAGTCAATAGAGTGCTATAGACCAATATTGAGCTCTGTTAGCATTAGAATGATTAAAGCGTCCCTGTTTATATCTCTGTCTTGCACAACAAACTGCATCCCTGCGGCTTGTTGGGCAGTTGTCCTATCAGCTATAAATTCCCTTTATGTGGTGGAAATGTTAGATTTAGTAGAAAGAAAACAAAAGCAAGTGAATTGTTTTGTTATTAGTTCTTTTGTATATTAATTGTGCTTTGCAGGCATTAGTTCTAATTAAATCTAGCCAGTGAGTGTATATAGAAGTGTTGAAAAGCCACTTTTAAGGTAACATGTGTCCCCATTGATTCCTTTTTGTTCTTGTTCAGTGAGTTTTTAGAGCTATATTGGCTTAGATTTGCCTCCTTGAAGGTAATTTTCAGTGAGCTGGAAGTTGATTTGGCCTCTGTGCTTCTTGCTTTACAGTCCCAGAGTGAGTCTTTTGTGAGGTTCAGAGTTCAAATTAACTTTTGGCTTGTAGAAATCTTTTGAGGCTTTCTACCTCAACAGAATAAGTATAATCATCCAGAAAAATTATTATTGATATTTTTTTCACAAAAGTAACACAAAAAAACAAAAACAAAGTTCAGTTAGATCAGCACTGGTGAAACGCAGTATGAGAGTCTTGCAGAATCCCGTTCACTGGGCTATTCTGACACACGACTGCTTTGACAATTTTCTTGTTGCTTTGGTGAGGATTACCCCGCATTTTGCTCTATGTACTTATACTCATTGTCTGCTGCTCATTGGGAACCAGGTTGCAGGGACAGCTGTCTTAGTAGAGACACCAAGATTCTCTCTTTCCCCAGACACCCCCACCAGCTCCTATGCCATAAGCCCAAGGTGTTTGACAACACGACAAGAGAAGGAGTCTGTTTCTAAATTTATATTTGTACTTGTGCATTCTCATACAAACCAAATACATCTCATATCCTATCAACTGAGTTGTCTAATAATCCTTTCCCAATAAATATTGAATTCTCTGTGAAATAACACCAATAATTCTTTGATTGGATCCTCGTCTAAAGGACATACAAGGTTTGGTTTTTTAAACCTAATGCGTATAACTGATCTAGTGAATAATTTTTTTTTAATTTTAAGTATCGAACTACAACAAAAATCTCCTGATTTGCAGGCCAGAGCCCCTCCATGGAATCCCTCCATAAGTGGCACACCCACCCCCATAGACGCCAGAGTATGTAGCCAACCCCAAAGAGCCCACCCCCACAACAGCCAATCAAAGCCATTCCAGGCTCCTACATCTGTTCTATCCTCTAATACCAATGGCTGCCAGGAAATCTCAACACAGGCAGTCCACCTCCCCAGGACAAGTACGGCATCCCAGCCCAAGCGCCAGACACCCCCGAGCGTCCCTTCACCCAAATGCAGGCACAGTTCACGCTGATGTTTTCCCCCAAGATCCTATGTGTCTGGCAGTGTGACAGAGCAGGTGAGGGGGAAGCATCTGAGATGGGGAGCAAAGAATATGAGAACAGGGTTCTTCCAGGGAGCCAGCTCCCCTATTGACCCCAATGTGTTCTCCACCCTCTGATGACCCCCTACCCCAGGTACAACATCCAACCCAACCCCCAGCCCAGCCACTGCCATCTATATAGTTCCTGTTCCCATTAATCCTGCTCAAACTCTAAAGTAAGCTGAGTTTAAACCCAGAATACATGCATATCTAGCAATATACTCAAGTTCAGTCCACAATGCCATATTTTAGCCAACACAGAGCACAAACATTTCACGGGTGTTTGAACCTGACTTTATCAGTTTTAGATGTTTTTTTGAATGTATCTGCTTCTCATACAAATTTAAATAAAAAAATCTGCAGAATAGAAAAAAATTAACATTCAATAGCAAATCAGAAGTATTTTACACTCTGTTGTTTGCGCATAGGCTATACAGTCATCTATCACTTCTTTTGACTCCAGTACGGCGGTGGAAACTCAATAATCTACTCCGACCCACGTGACTGAATTGGAGCGCAGATCTGGATATCTTGATAGTCCTTCTGAAGGATGATCCTACACAGGCACAAAAATAAGATTACCTATATCACTTAACGTTAAAGGGCTATTAAAATCCAGTCTAGGATAAAAAAATTTTTAGAATATTATTCTTTGCTGAAATTTTGTTAATGATATTTAAAAAGACAACATGCATATCTGCCAATATTTGAACTGAAATTTCAGTGCTTCATTAGTGCAATCACGTTGTTCAGTATTTCAATAGCTGCATGTTCTCCTTTAATAAAATAACCTTTTTGGATTCAAACTGTTTTTACAATCCATCACCGATGGGCAATACTTAGCTTTACAGTGTTGGAATCAATGTATTTGTCTACTGAGGATGATAGTGATAGAGACCTTCAATCCCACTGTTTTTTTGTGCCTGCTTTATTCTGATCAGGCTTATGGGGAGTTGGAGCTCACAGTCCCGTTGCTTGACCAACATAGAAACATATGGCTAAGCTAAAGTTAATATAGTCCAACCAATTAGTTTAGGACATATGTTGTAGCACTTGGATGCTCTAATGCGTAAATAAAAAAGCTGAAATATACAAGGACAAGCAAACTATTCTCAGAATGGCCTGACAAACCAGATAGAGATGACCTTATCAGACTTGCACAACTCTGGCAAAAGGATTTTACACTTAATCTGTCTAAAGTCTAGAGAAAATGCAGCCAAGCCGTATGTGCTGTCTTAATTCCAGGACTATTCCTCATGTTGTAAGGATGAAAATACCAATGAAAATGTAACTGAGAATAACAGCATTCTGTTTTTTAAGTGGTTTATTTCTCATTCGTTATATCTGCTGGAATGTTTGTAAATGTGCATCTGTATTTGGAAAATAATTGTCACCATAGTAACAAAGACATAGTTTTGGACTTTTCCCATATTTGTCAAATGCTCTGGTGAAAACGGTTTTAGAAAGCTGCAGCTTAGCAAGAACAAATGCGCCCCTTGTAAGCTAAATAAGTGATTTGGTAATTTTTTCCATTAGCCTGTCAGATGTTTTGCAAGATCTTGATTTATCCAGTTAAGGAATGTTGAATCAATTCATCCTGGAGTTATAAAACCCTGAAAAATAAGGATGCCGAAATAAACGGATCATTTTTAATCGAATTTGAAAATCATATGTTCCCAGATAACTGTGAAACTATTTAATTCAGCACTACATTTGCATTTAGCAACATTATCTAAACTAAGAACAAGGATTTTATTATATACTGTTGTGTTTTAAGAACAGCTGTTTTTGCATTCCCTTATTGGTAACCCTAACATTTACTTCATATGGGTTGTTATAGATTCAGAATTTTGTCTTTCGTCAATTTTGTTATCTGGAAACATTCTGCTTCAAAAACACTTTTCGGAATTCAACATTGGGTATTGGTTTAAACTCTCTCTCACAGTTAGAGGCATTACAGGCTTGACTGTTTATGCACACAGGTATGGCTTTTATTTAGGCTGTGATATGGTGCACTCAGTCTGTTGTTTTGTTTCAGAGAAATTTTCCCAGACACCAAAATCATGGGGTCTCATGACGGACAAATAACCAAATAAATAAGCACTCATCAATCTGCTCCTTTGTGAGTGTACCGGTTAGGATAATTGAGTGGTTTTGATTCCGAAAATAAAGGAGCACAGAGAAATCATCAGTTTTCAGCATCATCAGCCCTGACGGGCAATCTGCCATAAGAAAACTCAAGAATCCTATCATTTTTTTTAAATCAGCGAATGCCCCTAACACATAGTCACAGTCTTTACTATTACTGCCTGCATGCAAGGTAAGATGTTTCCAGTATTATTTAGGTGAAGGGGCAGTGAAGGGTAGATTTGCTTGATCTGAAATCTGTGTAACATAGATTTTGTCACCTGTACCCAACCACCTTAGTTTCCTAAGACTTTTGTTGGATTTCTGGCATTTCAAGAACCTTGGTTTAACAGGCAGGATGTATATCCAGCCCTCTATGCTTCCATGATCCCATCTCAGTCATCCTTCTGGAGATGCGAATAGAGATGTACAAGACAAGCAACCATGCACACAGACTCACTCTTAAGGGCAATTTAAAAGCAATCACTGAGCTAATAATCATATTCTTGTTCTGAGACCAGAGGACAGGAGAACCCACACAGGCTGAGACTTTCTTGCTGCAAAGCAACAGTAGTTCCACTGTGGTCCATAGGGAACAATATCGTGGCCTTTCTTAAGAGATATCCAAATCTGCCAAACATCTATGTTGCAATTTTTAAGCTTACCAAACAAACTGAGAAGGGGGATTATTTTCAGTGCAGCCATTCAGATAAAATATTTAGGACCGGAGGGTCACTGTTTTGTATTTCAGATTTGGGTTCTTTCTGTGTACTTCTAGCTTGTTCCCACTATCCAGGTGTGCAATTTCTCCTGTTTCTGCCTTCAGATTGTGTAAAGTTATTATTATTTCATTAATTATTGGAGTAATATAATTCCTGTAGATCTAGAGTGAATGTCATCTAATGGTCCAGATGTTAGCCTTAATGCTTGGATATCAAATGTTGCAAGCAATGTAACACTGGTAAAACAAGAGAATTCAATGACAGCTGTATTCTTCAAACGGATAGTCAGAGGCCTGGTTTCCAAGAATCAGTTTCGCAGTTCCTAAACTAAATACATAAAATAATAATAATAATAAATCATTTTCAGGTTTGGAAATAAAGATCAAAAAAACTTTTCCTGATAAGATTTTTTTTTTCTCTCAGTTGCCTTTCAGGGCTTTGGTATGTTAAGGAAATCTCTGTGTTAAGCTTTCTCTCTCCAGTTCTTTTCCAGAGAAGAGATTCACTCAGGACAAATATAATATAAATATATACATACATACATAATATATATGTATTAAATGACAACAGATTTTGACAGAAATTGTACTCTTACTCAGACCACAGAAGTCTCCCTGACTAACAGGAGGCAGCGCTTATCAACCGGGCTAACCTCTCGTTGGATTCGGCCTCGAATCACAGTTAAAGAAGCATTTTATTCAACAGCCACATCATCACATCATTACATCATAGATGTTTGTAAAAGAGGAGACATCCATGGCTCCAGCATTATAAAACTATTACACAGTGTCCCAGATAAAAACACAGAAAACTTACTGTTAAGAAAGATCCACTCTGTGTGTTATGTATATAATGAAGAAGATAACCATATAGCCTGACAGAAGAACTGTCCTAATTAAGTAAACTACTCAGGAAAACATTAGTTCTGACATGCAATAGACAAATATTATTAGGGTTAACAGACTCACACATCATAATTCTAACACATAATGCTTGGTACTTTTAAACAATGTAATCAACGTAATTTTTATAATGGAGCAAAAGTTTGTATGAAGATATCTTTTCTGAAACAGAAAGACAGTAATAGTGATTTTTTTTAGAAAAAAAATGTAAGGATTTTTTGCTATGTGTAATCACAGCACTAAAGTGTCCATGTGACATAACGACAGGTTGCTTAGGCTCTTCCCAGGGTTTTGCTGGGATATGCTCCTTTCTATCCTGTTCAGGCCAAAATGATCAAAGGAAATAGGATCAGTGTGTTTTGACTTTATTTTTCTCTCCTTCACCTTTCTAAAAAACAATAATAACCGCTTCTAGTAATTCCCTTTAAGTAACTTTGTGTTCCCTTGCTTCATTTTAATCCAAATCTAAGGATCTTTGCATAAAGTTTCTCTCCATTTCAGCTGTCTCTCTCTCTCTCCCTTCTGTCTTAGCTGTGCTCTCTGTTGTGGGAAACCTGCTTGTCCTCACCATGGCATTCAGGAGATCATCAAGGCTGAAGCCGCCAGAGCTGCTAAGTGTGAATTTGGCCGTGACAGATCTTGGAACAGCCGTCACCATGTATCCCCTGGCCATTGCCTCTGCCTGGAGTCACCACTGGCTTGGTGGAAATGCTTCCTGCATTTACTACGGCCTGGCAGGCTTCTTCTTTGGGATTGCCAGCATCATGAACCTCACCGTCATGGCCATTGTGCGTTTTGTTGTGTCCCTCAATCTGCACTCTCCAAGTAAGTAATCACACCCTGAAATGACTGGCTTAAAGTAAAGGTAACTTTATTCATTTTTTTTTTTTTTTTTTTTTTTTAGTGTATTAGTTTTAAACTTTCTGATTGTTTTTTAATTAGAGCTGAAACAACTGGATTTACCATGATTAATCCAATTACTAATAATTTTCAAGTAATATAGTAATCGATTGAGAGCCTAAAACATGCCTTTAGCTGACAGAGAAACCCACTAAGAGCAGTAATTAATATAACTAACTATAAATACATTTGTAAAATATATATATATATAATTATTTTTTGTATTTAAGATGAAAGCAAACTTTTTCTTCTGTCAATAGCTCAATCCAGAACTCCTCAAGTTTGACCTGGTTTAATTCTGTAAAAAAAAAGCTTCTTCAAGGAACCTTTTGCTATCGGATTATTAATCGTTTACTTGCTAAATTAATCAAGAGATTAATCAATTAGCAAAATAATCATTAGTTGCAGCCCTACTTTGATAGTAAACTTTACCTGTTATTTTTTTTACCTTTAAGGCTTATAATTTTGCCTGGAGTTTTTTTAATCGATGTTAGTTATTTCTGTTTATGCCTGTCATTGTCATGATGGGATTTAGGTTCCTAACCCACATGCAGAACACACACATAGACTGGAATAAAAGTTCAACAGTTTATTGAAACAACAATGAATATTTCAGGCTGATGCAGGGAATCAGATCCAGAACCGGTCAAACAGGGTTCTCTGCAGATGGGGACAGTTAGATTAGCCAGGATGCTGATGATCTTGTCAGAGGAGTTGTGCAGGTCTATACCTGTGATGTGGTTCAGGCTAAGCAGCTGAGGGAGGGAACCAGGAGGGTCCGAGGCAGATGGTTGGCAGAGGGCTAGGCAACGGCAGGGCTCGACTTCAGACTTGTCAGTGTTTAGGTTCAGAGTTTCTTCCAGTTCTCTTCTTGAGAGCGGACAGGCAGGTTCTGATAGTTTGAGTTCAGCAGACCTTCTGAGAGCAGGCAGGCAGGTTTCAGCTGAAAAACTCTTCCAGAGTTCCAGGGTTCTCTCAGGTTTCTTCCTAAGAAGCAGAGAGGACAAAAACTGGTTAGATTCAAGTTCAGGTTTTCAGGGGAGTCAGAGAATCAGACAGGCTGGTTGGCTCAGGCTTGCTAACCATAACTGGCTTAACACTCTGGCGCTGGAGTGTAGTCCTGCCACTGCCTATATCCTGGTCTCCTGATGAGCAGATGAGAAACAGCTGGTGAAGTCAGTTCCAACTTCAGGAGACCCAGAACGCCCTCTGAAGGAGAAAGGCAGACAGAACCCAGAAACCAAACAGAAAGACAAACCCCAGGAAGGGATCCTTGGCGCCCTCTGGTGGGCAAGCCTCCGGATCCCAACAGTCATATTCTGTCTTTATTTTTTTTATTTGGTTTTTACAATGTTAGTTCATGTTTCCAAACTTATTTCAGATAGACGTTTGTAAGTTAATGGTTCTCTTTATTAAGAGCTTTGTAGTTTATTATTCAGTGAATTTTCATTTTCTGTGCTTGTATTCTTTACTTAGATGGGGGGAAGACAAGTTTACTTGTCTTGTAAACTGGTGGGAACTCTGCAAGGGAACCACTTAATTAGATTATGTTATGATGTTTATTAGTTAGGATGGTCAATTCCAAGTCCTTGCTTAAATAAAAAAAAAAAATTAAAAATGTACACTAATGTCTACAAGCCACTTCTGTCAGACTTTAGTCTGAGCCTCTCTAAACTCAGAGCCCCACAGGCATGAAAAACAGGACTAAACAACACAGTAGCTTGCTGTTTACAGAAACAATAGTACATGCCAGCATCTCTGTACTAATATCTTATATATTAGCTGTTAAGCATTCAAAGTCGAAAATGTCTTTTCTTACCTTCATCTATCAAGATGAAGGTAAGAAAAAGCAGAGCATAACTATTAACAATGATGTGTTGTAGGAGCCAAAGCAAAGACGTAAAAGTCAGATTAAATGTGACATGACCACTAAAACTGCATACATGTTACATATCCGGTATTTCTTATAAGAGCTATCAAATAGGTATTCAGTTCATTTCAACATATGAAGTGGCTCAAAGCTGATTTTAGTGCAAGGTGAAAAGATCAGAATTGGGCCAGTAGGCTGCTGTGAAAACATCTTATATGTTTTGCATAGAAGGAAAAAGTCATACTTGGGTCATCTTGGCCTGTTGTGTGAACGTTCTTCTACGACAGCCTCCAGCTGTAGAACGCTTGATTAAGCTGCTGCTTACTGGAAGAGGAGCAATGAATCCTAATTTTATTTAACTCTTGTGTCAACAGACCACACAAGGTCTGTTGCCCGTTTCACGAAGCAGGTGTACTGAAAACTCTGAGTTTTCCGTTTCACAAAAAAAGTTTACTCAACCTCTGTTTCTGTTACCACAGTAACATTCTGCTCCCATAGTAACAAACCTGCTCCCAAGCTAACCTGCTCAGGGGCAGGTTTTTTTCAGTATACTCAGAATGTCTTTGTGTCTCCACCCTCCTTAAACCCAGTAATAATAATTCAATAATTCTATTTCCTGATTTAATTAGCAGAGTTCTGTCATAGTTTTGCATGAGCACTAGAGAATAAATCATTCACTAGCTCCATTAGACACATTAGGTGTCTAAAATAAAAAACACAGCATGTCCTTGTGACGAGCATTAAGTCACAGAGAATTAGATATTTATAGGGAAAGGGTTGTCAGACCACGTATAGATGTCCTTTCTTATTCAGTTATCTTCATGAGTATGTTTCACTTTACAACTCATCACATACATTCAGATTGTATCTGTCCACATTTGCAGGATTACACAGACTTACACAGATTACACAGGTATTTAACAGAACTTGACATCAGCCAGAACACATTGATGTGTAATAACAGCACTACAGAAAACAACTGCACAGCTACTTAGTATTGACTGTGTAAATTTATTTCTGAGGTCTGAAATAAACTCAGAGTTTCAAAGCTTAGGGTAGGTCTATTCAGAGTTAATGATTTACGTTTGAATTTGGTAAA
The DNA here is from genome assembly GCF_016077235.1 of Cyprinodon tularosa. Classification (NCBI taxonomy): domain Eukaryota; kingdom Metazoa; phylum Chordata; class Actinopteri; order Cyprinodontiformes; family Cyprinodontidae; genus Cyprinodon; species Cyprinodon tularosa. Next base: position 1,251,718 of record NW_024038821.1, read on the forward strand.
CCTGCTATGAAAAGGGTCTCTGATAATTTGGGCCTGATTTCCTGCCACCTACCTTCTTTACATGTCTCAAAATTAAACGGATGTGTCTAATAAGTCAAGACTTTCTTATGATTGATGGTGATCCCAAAAAAAGGGTAAAATCTACAACAAAATGTCATGTAATAAAATAAAGAAACAACGAAAATAATGCTGTGAAGCTGTGCAGAATTATGTTAAAATAATATCGATGTGACTTTCTGATGTTTAAGATGGTTTTACAAATGACTTGCATACAGAAAACCGTATTTCTTTATATTCATCTAGATTATTTGCTCATATTAAATCTGGATCTTCTTTTGATGTGCTGGTTTGTTAAAGTGCAGACTTAAAGGAGGATGGACCCCCTTTTTTTCATCAATTTTCCAATGTAAAGAAAGACATGCTTTTTTTAAAGGTCATATGTATTTTTAAAACAGCACACGGAGGAACCTACGTCTTAAATAAATATTGAGAAAACTGCTTGTGGCTCTTTTGGCTCTCCTGTAGGTTTAACAACATAGAACATACTGTAGGACTGTGCTTTTAAATATAAAGGTTATAAAACAACTAGCTTAAGCAATTTTTCTGGATTTCTTTAACAGAATAACTAAAAGTTTAATAGCTGCAGGCTACATTTTCCCCTTAATCATTATAATATGGAGTTTTTAAAAAGATTTTATTTTGTGGCTGGAGACAAATTCTTATTTAGTAAGAACAAAGCTTATAATTCAAATGCCTATTAAGGACTGTTAGGTTAGAAAAAAAATTATAATTTAAGCAGTGTTTTCTTTTTCAATTTCTAATGTAAGAAGCAAACGTGCAGTTAAGTATTTTCTGTCTGTAGAGGGGGAGGATTGCTTTACCAGGTTGGCATAATTTACTTCAAAACATTCTAGAAGTCTTTCAAAGTATTGTGGTGCTGCCATGTTAAATAGTTGCTGAAAGAGAAATGTTATGTTAAATTTGCATCTGTCAGGCATTAGGCTGGCAGCATTGTGGCTCAGTTTAATAACTGAATATAAATGTGTCAGTACTTGAGTCTGAACTGCTCCTGAAGAATTATAAAGTATTAAAACACAGGAGCACACGAAGTTATGTCCCTCACACAGGAAATGACATCAAATGATCTTTACCAGATTTCCAAATAGCCAGCAAAGAAGAGTTGAATAAACAGCGTAATATCCAAAAAGTCTGGCTTTTCTTTTAGACCAAGATGAGGTTAAATATTGCCTTATTTACCTCAATAAGTTGTTTTTGTCAAAAAATGACATCTTTTTTTTTTAGATGTGACTGATTTACAGAGAAAAAAAATCTATAAATCTACAACTTAAAAATGAGGTCCTATTTATTTTATGTACAAGGTTACTGACAGAGACACACAGACCTTGTACACGCATTCCCACCTAAGAGCTGTTTGGAGTGGCCAATTACCCTCGCATGCATGAATCTGGAGTGCAGGAGGAAACTGGAGTACACAAAGAAAACCTACGCAATTAAAGAACAGGCGTTACCACTCAGCCAAGGGTTACAAATAAGAATTCACAAAATATGTATATCAGGAAACTCGGATATACAATAAATATAATACATTAGATGTAATTAGTTGTTTTTTTAACAAACCTGTTAACAACACCTAGAGTAGGACAATTTCACATGGATGGAGGTGGAGTACTCTCAGCTCAGAGCCTTGTGGTTAGCATTACAGGAGTACAGAGTGAGGGAACATTAAGAAGGGACATGTGATGTACCTTTTGGGATAATTATACATCAAAAGACATGATTTTTTTTTTTATAATACGAAAAAGCAATATGCCAAACAAATGTGTCAAATAAGAACTGCATTTATGTTTGGTCCCATTCAGCAGATTATAGAACCATAGTAATTTCAGTCATAGATGCCAGGTTTTGGAGACAGAAAAAGACGTAATTGGTGATTGATAACAAAGCGTTTCCAGGCTTAATGTGACTTATATCCTTTAAAAGTGTAATAACCTGTTTGCTGATTTCCACTGGTTTTCGCTGTGGAAGAAGGTTTATATCTAGAGTTTGTCAAAGCACATCTTGTCTAAAGAACATTTTGGAGTAATTATGGATTTCAGTTTACTTAGGTAAAGACGTAGTTAATCTGATGAGCTACAAATAAAATCTATCCAAGAACATTTTTGACTTTGGGGATTACATATATTGGCTACACAACAAACCAAAGCACTTTTCAAATATAATATGTTCTATATGCATTCCATGGCACACTAATGTATATGGGGTGCCAAATATAAAAATTTAACAAACTAAAAAATTCACAGTTACATTTCTGTTATTTAGCCCACTTTCTTTGTATTTAGTCTATATTTGCAAATATAAACACCAACAAGGGCATGCACCAACAATTCTGAAACTCAAGATTTGGAATAAAAATTAAAGATATATGGTTATATTTGAGATTTTAATTCCATTTGGTCTGAATTCAATTTTATATAGTGCTAAAGAGGGGCCTAACTTGGTCAAGCAAAGTGTTTGTAATAGAACTGTTAGATTCTCTGTGTTTGTGATTCATTTGAATAAATTAGTTACAGTATGGTGTTTTTTTCCACATTTATGGCTAAAACAAACTGGACATGATTTAGAGTCCGATCAGATGGACAGTCAGCAATTACATCTCAGTGAAATGCATGGGTCTGGTCTCTTTAACTGTGTCTGAATAGCAACAACCAATGTAGACCCAGATCTATTTTGGAACCTACGAAGCAATTTAGTGGCAAAGTCATGCGATAGACAGAAAAAGAGACACAGTGACATTGTTAAACATATCCGCTTTGGGCAAAACACAAAATAAAATCCCTAAATTGTAAGGTAAAACCAAATAAACTGTGCATTTTACTCATGATTGGAGCTCAGAAGTACAGAAAAACAGAAAAAGTGAAATAGTGAGCCTCTTTGAGCTTCGAAAAGACAAATGCACAACAACAAGAATGATTATTAGGACAATGTGGGACGGAGGCTGTTTTTCCATTTTTATGTTTATTATGCAATTCACTTTTTCAGCGTTGCTTTACTTCACACTCTCTTAAGAAATAGAAAAATAACCTTTAAAAGAGGTCTTTCTGAGAATCAGTTTTCTCTGACCTCACTCTATTTAAACAGTTCCAGTCTTTTTTTTCACATTTTCTTTTTTTTTTTTTTTTTTTTTATGTATTTTTCCTTATATTTTGTATACCGTATATTAAAATCCTTTACCTGGGGTCCGTTTCATGAAGTAGGTTTACTGAAAGTTTTCTAAACCTGAAAAAAGGGAAATTCTGTGGTTTCCGTTTCACGAAGAGAGTTTGGTCAACCTCTGTTTCAGTCACATTGTGACATTCTCCCCAGAGGTAAACTGGTCGGTAGCAGGTTTTGTTCAGCAAACTCGGATATATATATATATATATATATATATATATATATATATATATATATATATGTCCGTTAGACACATTAGATTCACTGCATTTCCATTTGACAAGGATCTTACTGAAAAATGATCAGCAAATTTTTTACAGAGAATTAAAACTAGTACTAATAGGGTCAGGATTAGGATTCACTCGGTGATACTACCTGGGCCAACTGGTACAATCTGAAGCCATTCTATGACACCGATACCCGCTAATAACGACCATTTATGGGATTGAAAACATCCGAGGCGGCTGGAAAGGGCAACTCAGTATTTACTGTGTAATGGGAGACAGAATCAAACTGAGAACCCATGAGACGATGAACAGGTTCTATCTATTAGAACAATGTTTTTATTCTTCATTTACACCCACTGCCAGATGATTTCACCTAAATAGATACATTGATTCACTACCATTCAAGTAATAAACCCATATTGTTATTGTGGTGACAACAGTCTATGGCAAACCATTTTAATATGTATTAGTAAAACTCAATATGGATTACTGATATCTGAAAAAAAAAACGTTTTCACTTGTTGAAATCATCATTTCAAACAAAGTGACATTCTTCACATCTAGAAGAAACATTCTGGGTGTCTAGAAATTAATATCAGATCTCCATATTCTTATTGTTACCGGTCAGCTTTTGTATTATTTTGACTATGAACAAATGTATTTCAGATATCATAAATATATATTGAGTCTAATGTCAACATGTCCACCTTAAATTTGTAAACTTTTCTAGGTATATACAACTTCATTCTTACTAGCATAATTTTATGATTTTTTTTCTGAAATTCAATTTCTCCTGCAAAAATGTAATTTTGAAAATATATTATTACAGTTAATTCTAGGGGTGCGATTTTGATCTGGTAAGAATCTTATTTTAGTGATCTACAAATGAAACAACAGAGAGGAGAGTGCTTTTAAGAAATTATATAGCTATAGATTCTGTATTCTGTATATATATCTAATTTATCTGCACCATCAATACCAAGTCACAATTAATCTGATTCTGATTCTGAAATATAAAAAGACCTGCCATAACCCACTTCATATAAACTGATGCATTCACTTGAGCAACAATCTTCTCCTTCGCCCCTCCTTTACAGCTGCAGCTGCATTCTTCTGTTTCTTTTTTTCTTTTTCATTTCTTAATTAACATCTCTAGTTCCAGTGGGTTGAAATAGGCCCTTCCTGTTGCCTGTTTTCATAGTGACTCATCGAATCGGGGCTCTGCTAATGATGGCTTTTTAAACTTGTTACAAATGCACTTAACTCTGATGGACCTACTTAGACTTGATTGAACAAGCCATTGTGAAAGCGAAAACTCAGAGTTCCCGACTTTAGTCTAGATCAATTTAGCATTGCAGATTTGAATCTGCTTTTTGTTACGGACCCCTGTTGTGTTTTATTTAAAGAGCATGGTGCGCAGGCTGGTCATGACGTGGGACAATGCTTTGTATTTTAATTAACAGCCAGCTTGGCTCTGTGACAATAAATGCAGCTCTGCTTTAATTAAACTTAAGAAAAAAAACTGTTGAATATTTTGGGGGAAAACATTCAAATACTGGACTTTGTTTCAATTTGTGGGGAAACAGCGCAAAAAAAAAAAAAAAAAAATGGCACACTCTTACAATATTCAGGACATCTGTTCACTATTCATAGAGAGTCAGATATAAGCAGATGTCCAAGTCTTTAGATTCATGTGATTTCAATTTTAGATGCTCCAACATAGACAGTAAATAGCAAACGCTGTCACAACAGCTTAATATTAATCAGTTAATCCTGCTGTGAAACCTGACTCTGATAAAAACATAAAAGAAAGAAAGAAAACGCTTTAATCCTTTTTGTCACATACTGATCTTTAGTTGTTAGCCATGGTCTTCATTGACGACATTTCTTTAGCTTCACTTTAAGAAATAATCCTACAGTTGTTTGCTGAAATCTACCTCTTTATGGTGATTCGGGAAATGGTCTCATGAAACACAGACAAAGCAAACTTAGCTGTATATTATCAAATAAAGACATTTTAAACATTGTTGGGGGAATTGTGTTTGATGATCATATGCATAAAGTCAAAACTCCAGTGTGCACACTGGTATGACTGGAAGTATCTTATAGTTTCAAAGCAACCCTCTTTGGAAATGTTTCCATTGATCTGTAGTCATTTCTTTTCAAATAGATTCTGGTAATAAAATAAAGGTGAAAGCCAGAGATCGTTGTACAGACAGATGAAAATAATACATGTTTTTACCTGCTACTCTTTGTTTCTCTGCAGAGGAGAAGATCAGTTGGAAGAAGGTGAAGATACTGTGTTTGTGGACCTGGCTGTACGCCTTGATCTGGGCTCTGTTCCCTATTCTGGGCTGGGGCCGGTACGGTCCGGAGCCCTTCGGCCTCTCCTGCTCTCTCGCCTGGGGACAAATGAAACATGAAGGCTTCTCTTTTGTCATCTCTTTGTTTTCCATGAACCTGCTGATGCCTTCTATCATCATCGTTTTCTGCTACTTTGGCATAGCTATAAGGCTTTATTTCACCTACAAGAAGTCTCCGACCAACAAACATGTCCCCAATATCATCAAACTGCATCGAAGGCTTCTAATTGTAAGTTACCGTACTGTTCTTTATGACCTAATTAATGACAGTTTCTGGAGCTAAAGAAATTCAGACCAAATCAATGGAGTTCCACCTTTTAACAAGCACAACTATTTGATTCAGATGGAAAAAGGAATGATTTCAAGTATTATCAGTCCTCATTAATGGGATTTTCTTGCTAATATGATGGGAAGCTGCTGTCTCAAGAACACAAGCTTTGTTTTCATGAGATACTCAGAGGACTGTGGGTTTTAAAATGATTGGTTCTTGCCTTATATTCAATTTGGCTCAGCTCAAATGTCATCACACTTGTTAATGACCTGAATATGCCAGCATATAGAAGTACCCTGTAGTTTCCTTTTGATGATTAATACTGATAAAGATATCAAGACATCATTTAAGGTGTGTTTTTTTTTTAGCATAATGGGGTCATTAAAGCTAATTAGATTAAGTTTTCTTGAGCTAAGAGCATTTATGTCACTTATTTGCTGGACTAAACAGTAAACATGTTGCTATGCATGACAGCTGCATGAAAACTGCTGACTGTATCCTACCAGCCGTTACATTTCCCTGGTTAATAGAAGAGGACTTGGAGATTAGATGTCGTTATGGAGCTGATAAAACAGTTTGAGAATTGTTAGAGAGGGGGGAGACCTTCTGATGGAGTCAACTGATCAGTGTCGCTGCAGTGAGCGTAAAAGAGCAACAACGCATGTGAGTGTGATGGGAAAGAATAATAATGATTCAGTTTAAGAAACGCTTTGTGGGAAAAATTCCTAAAGCAGTGTGCATGCACTATTTTTATCTAGATGCAGCCCTGTTCCAGATACAAGAGGTGATACAAACTGAAATAAAGCAAAAATGACCATTAAGTGATTAAGTGATCATCAAAGGGTCGCAGTTTTTTGGAAGTGCTTTTTGTTTCACTCACTAGATTCTGAAATGATTGGAAAATATTGAAAAAGAAATTTCTTAACAGAGAGGGAGGTTCTGAAATGTGTTTCTAAATCAATAACTGATTCTGTTCTTGTTTTTTTTTCTTATAAGTGCAGGAGAATTTTTCAAAGGCAGTAAATTGAGTTTTAATTGTTTCACTTCTAATTATATATATAATTGTTCTGAAGACAACAAGTCCCTATTTAAATGAAAATGTACTGGATAGTATAATAAGTTTTTATGTAATATGTTGATTTAGGATTATTTCATGATGAAAACTGAAAAAATGCAGATTTTTCATCTTCAGTAAATCATTTATTTCTGAACTCTCTATAAGACATTTTTTTTGTCTCTAAATTCTTCTGCCTCCCTCAGTTGCTTTGTACAATGAAGATTAGTTGTTTTTAAGATCTCCTCTACATTAGAACCACTTCTTGTTTCAGTGTTCAGAGTCAGAAAATCTTCTAATATACTGTACCCAGGGGGTAAGTACAATTAGAGCAAAGAGCTGAACATCAAAAACAGCATAATAAGCGGCAAATTATGCAACAGGCACTGTACCCCACGACATAAGCTGGAATCTTAAGTTATTTAAACCCTTTAAAATTCAACAGGGGAATAGCTTAAGGAACAAATTTTGGTCTTCTTCGAAGGATTTTACATATCAGACAGCAGAAGCTGTGATCAGAAAGCTGCCGTTTTAAGGCTGGAGAGCACGTAGGGTCACTAAGAATTTCATCAGCTTCCTTGGGGAAATTTGTTTCAAACACAGGAACAGAATTTAAAAAAAAAAAAGTTAGTGCAATATATTTTTCTACCCTATTTTAAATCCTGGCACAGTTTTTTAAAACGCCAAACTTACAGCCTGCTTGATGGGATTTGCCTTCCTGCAGCTTGTGTGCAGAAATAGCTTTAGTGTTTGACAAAGCTAATGTAAAATGGTAAATATATGCTAATGTGTTTTCTAAGACTGTTAATCACATAGAGTTGCATACATATTGATAAAAGGTTTGAATGTAAATTGGTGCAACAGTTTACAGACATTTTCTTTGGTTATATATACATTCTATTCTTTAAATAATAGTTTTCCATCCCTGTTAACATATGTTCTTATCCACCACCCTAATAGGTTCTTGTTACTTATATTCTTTAGATATGCCTATGTATATAATAAGGCAGGGAGGAGACCACATTCTTATGCACTCAGTATTTAACACAGCTGACACAATGAAATATAATGATGTGCTGTTTTTGTTATTTACTCAACATATGGTCAAAATAGAGACATACATGTTATGGAAAAACCCTTCTAAACTTGAGAAAAGTCAGATTTTAAAGGAAACAGTCAATTAGTTGTTAGTAGAACAATGAGAGCAATCAAATTTACATTAACTTATAGATATTTAAACTGTTTCAGAGGAGTGATCACAGCGCTCTGTGTCATCAACGATGTGTCTGTCTCACGGCCAGCTCCCAGGTTTGATTAATACTTTGTAATAAATAAATGAATAAATCACAAACATACTCAGTTTTGCTCCCGCTCTATTTTTAAATACGCAGTAGACGTATATAAAACCCGCGCCCTATACAGTAATCCGGTGTGCCTTATGTGTGTGTTAAATACAGTAATGGCACACATAACTGAGACTGCGCCTTTTAGTACAGTGCGCCTTATGGTCGCGAAAATACGATAATAGATAAATCACATCCCTTGATCTTATCTGTTGCTGGGTAGATTTTTTTTACATTTTTTTGAAAGAGCTTCCTGAATGGGAAGCGAAACGTCTTTAAACTTGGAAACAGTGGATTGTTTCTTTTAACGTTTTTGGATTGCCAGGTAGAGCTGTTAATCCCCAATACTACCTGTATAAATATGACCTTACCATTCTCTATTGACTATAAAAAAACAGCAAATAACAGTTCAATGATTATGCATCTTCAGTTAAAATCCAATCAAAATATTTATACTGGATTTTTCAACAAAATAAAGCAGCTAATATTAGAGTTTACTTAGTATTGAAGTTTACATCTATAAACTAATTTTCAATGTTAAGATGTATAAAAACTAAATGTATATATACTGTAAATAGATTTCCTTAACTAATGTTTTTAGAGATTGTATGTAGTTTGAGAATTATACATGATGCATAAGCTTTTGTTTGTATACGTCATGACTGCAGATACCTTTGGGTATTGACCCCTGTTGTATCTTGAGACTGAGTGATGTGCAGACTGGAGGGATATGACCCCTTTTTTATTTACTGATGTCAAATGATGTCAGTCACATTTTTTAGAACCTGAAACCAAAAACACAGAAATGTTTAAGACAATCAGCTAAAGAAATCTTCTTTGAACCATTTAAGTATTTGTGTTATATTTCCACATACCCAGTGGGACATCTTTTTTACTGACTGTGTTCTGATGTTCTGCTGCAGATCGCTGTTTTGATCAGCGCTGGCTTCATAGGCTGCTGGGCGCCCTATGGATTGGTAAGCCTCTGGTCCATTTTGAATGACAGCAGCAAAATCCCTCCTGAGGTCAGTCTGCTGCCTTGCATGTTTGCGAAGAGCTCCACCGTGTACAACCCTTTGATCTACTACTTCTTCAGCCAGAGTTTCAAAAGGGAGGTGAAGCAGCTGTCATGGCTCTGCAGAGGCTCCAATCCGTGCAGGGTTACCGACAGCGTCAACGACAACAACATTTACATGGTTAGCGCTAACATCAAGTCCAAAGAAGTAGCGCTTGAAACTTTGCAGGAGATCACAGAGTCAACAAAGTGACTCTGGGGTAAAGGAATCGGGACATGCATCAAATCTAAGACAGCAAACTTATCAACTCTCATCTTTTCAGGATAGAAAATCATCTTCTGCATTTTCTTTTCATCACCAGATAACGGGGGTCCTCTGGTGCACTGGCAGGATGAGTAAAAAGCACTGTGTTAAATGTTGTGAATGTTCAACCAACAACAATCATGAAACTGTATTAAATTCAAGCTTGGAGTTTGCACCCGTAAAGACTTCTAAAGGCTAAAATGTGGGTAAAAACACCTGGTTATAAACAGAGTCAACACATAAGTAAATGCATTTTAAAAGTCACTGTTTGTATACTTAAAGTAACTGGTTACATCATGTATTGCATGTTGATACTGTTAAAGCCTTGTATGACAGACCTACTGAAGAGCACAGTAACACGGTCTTACCACTACTTTAAAGAATCTAAATGTTTTTCACACTACAGATAGCTCATAAACTGGAGAATACTTTAGCACCATAAAGCTGTTTATTTGTTTAGCTGTTGGACATTTATATTGGCCCAATAGATGTCGATTTACAATGACACAATAAACCTTTAAACCATTCACCTTTCTGCTCTGCAGCTGTTTATATATGTTCCCCCATCATGTTTTGGCACATAATCCTCATCCAGTAAATGTTAAACAAACTGAACACAGCAATCAGTTACGGTAAGCACATTGATCAGCAGATTAACATGTTTTAATGCTTGTAGTTCCTAATTGGTGGCACCCTAACAGGGAGCCTTGTTGAAAGATAGACTTAATTTGCTGTCAGAAACAGTTTTTTAATCTGCATTATTTTTGTATCTCTATCCTTCTTTCCATTCACCCTGATTAGCTTCCCTGTTCTTACTGAATAATATCCCACAGCATGATTCTGCCACCAACATGTCTCAGCCTTCTGTTCAATTTTTGTCCCATTTGACCAGAAGACCCTCTTTAATTGGGGGTGGTGAAAACAAGAGCATCTCACACTTTAATCATTTTAAGATTGGAACCAAAAAGCTTCTGAAAACCACATATAACTATATCTACTTATCAAATGTATGCAACGCTTTGCTTTGGTCTAAAAGCTTAATAGGTCACCCAAAGGTCGGTTATTTGAATGTGACAATGCCAAAAATATCACAATACTCTTTCAGGACACTGTACCATTAATAACCTATAAAGATATGAGACATTGCTTGATGTCAAATACACTCTGACCAAACCAACACACTGTAGCTTAATACGGAATATTTAATGCATCTGATCAGAAGGATGGATTAACATAGTTTTTCTTTGCTGTCATATTGCTAAAAAGACTGCAAAATATTGTTCATAAAGCACCTTTTGCTGTAAATTAACATTTTCACCTGGTTGCTATGTATTTTAACCAGGACCACTGCACCCTAACCTGAGAGTTTACCAAGTCTCCTTCAATTGTATCACCTGTAATGAATAAATGTCAAGTGATTTAACGTTAGTTTATGTTCCAAACTAACAGTTCTAAGTTGGGCTTTGTTAAAACTTTATGAAGTATTTATTTCTAGACTACTGACCAAACCTTTCTAATGGTGTCTGTACGCCACTGTAAGACTGAACGGTTCACTAGTGGCATCTTTTGCTGGGGAAGTCTGGTTCATTTATGTGCAACTAACCTCTGATGCAGATTAAAGAAGAGAACCCTGGTTTGCAAATAAAAGGGTGCCAGTGCCCTCTAGGGAAATCAAATGCAAAAACCTGACTACAAAACAGCCTTATGGATTAACAAAATCGTAAAAAAGGAGTGTGTAGTGAGAAAACGGACAGAAATACCCCAGAAGTGGAGGGAGGATGAAGTAAAAGCTGCCACCTATCTATAAAGGTGTTTGACTTGATTAGAATAAGCTGCATCTCAGGAGATGAAAAGGTGTCATTCTTGATATTCTCAGGAACATAATAGTTATAGAGGGGAAGACTTCATTCAAAAAGTCTGCTTTGAATTTTGTATGGAGAGAAAAATGGCAACCCTAATATAACTAAGTCCCCAATCATCTCAGGTCTACAGGATCATTAGGTGACGTCTTCACAGTTTTGGTACTGGGAAGTATGAGCCAGGTCAACAGGAAAGGTTTCCTTATGTTAAAACAACAGCAGATCTTTCAAATATGTCACATTGTTTAATAGAGAAGGTATTTAGTGAAAGCTTGAAGTGCAATCACCTTTACGTTGAATTAATAATTCCATATACACCAATTCCACCTTAGCATTCAGACTGTTCATGCAAACGTGACAGAATGGATCAGTTTCAGGAGATCAGCCAAATCTAGTGGTATCTCTCTGCTGCTTATTCCCCAGCCAGCTGTTAGTGGTTTCATAATAGAGTGAAAGCAATTGGAAAGGACAGCAACTCTGCTCCAAAGAGCCAAGTCTTGTAAAATCAGAGGGATCAGGTGATGCGAGGTGTGTGGTGCAAAGAGTCCACCCACTTACTGCGAACCCACAGCTGCAAGAGTGCAGAGTTTTAGGGAAACAATTTGCTGGTTTGATAAAGTTAAACTCAACCCTTATGTCCCAAAATGCTGTGGTAAAATGGATGCCTCCACTGAGCTTTGAATCACGCTTTCTGTCTGGAAATCCCACAGATTTGTCTTACTTTGACAGTAGCCAGAGGAGCTGTACTTATCTGACTGTATTGTGTTGAGCTTTAAAATTTGGTGCACAAGAGACTGTGGTATGGTGAGCTGATTTTCAGGATCAGGGGTAACTTTTTAATGCTTCAGCAGCCTATACATTTTAGATATTTTCCAGATTAAGACTCTGCAGGAATAGCTGGCTTCTGCACAAAGCAAGTTGTTCAGAGGCATGGATACCAGAAAGAACCAGAAAGAATACCTTGAAGTAAAGACTACTGGCACACCTCATTCACTAAATCCCATGAACACATTCCTAAACCTAGTGGACAGACTTTTGTCTTGGCACCAAAGCCAAGCTGTCAAATTAATCTTAAAGCAAATGAGAAGCCAAATGGAACAAAACACATAAAAAGAGAGTAAGAACAGGTATAGAATAAGAACATTACATTGTTATTATACCCCACATTGTGCACAAGATTCAGCAACTCTTCTTAGTCTTGTTCTTTTCCTTTGCATCAATGTTTTTTAAGTCCATTATTTTTTGTAATTTCAGGAAATTTTATCAGCACGTGCCAAAATGTTCTAAAACTTTACATCAACAGACCTAATATTACTTTTTAAGACTTAGGAGAGCTACAGTACATTCTGCAGGTTACAGTCTCTTTTAACAGAGCCTAGCGTAGAAAAAGAGATTTTAAATCCACTAATCAATGCTTTGGAAAGATGGAAATAAAGGAGACATCTGGCAGGCATATTTTGGGATTTGCATCTTTGTCATTCCAAAGAAAGGAGCAGTTATTTATTGTACTGCTCTCATCTGCATTTTGTTAAATGAATCTGTCTGGAAGATGTTCTTTTTTGTTTTTGAAGTACTGTGTGGTGTGTTTCAGCATCTGTTAATATGAACTGTTCTCCTATTGGCTGTATATTTTTTGTATGTATTCATTGATTTAAGAAAAAAAAAGAAAAAATATAACTTTTTCCCTCCACAGTAAATATTTATAATTTTACTTGAATTTTTGTGAATGTAACTTTTTTTTTTCTTGAAATAAACTACTGTTGACTATTTTCTTTAGGATTTTGTGAGTTTAAAGCTCAGAATCTTGAGCATTTCTAAGTGCACAAATTGTCATTTTAATAAAGGCAGAATAAACACAAGCTGTCGACTATATCTCAAGTTTAATTATTTAAACGAATACAGTATCAATCTTTAATATCATTTTGTGTATTTTACACCAATGTTTACACAAGAGACGTTTATATGTGCATGTTCATTGTGGTTTATCAGTTATTCCTAGTAAATTTTTGCTGTCAGTGTTTGCCTGTGAGGCAATTTCTCCGATTCGTTTTTTTAGGGTGATTTTCAAAGCAAAAAAAACTGAATGTGACGAAACGTCATGTACTGTATGCCCTTAATCTTGTTTTCAAACCCTATATATATCAAGAAGATTATCACAAATGTTGAAAAATAAACCCTACAACCCTGCTTAAATATGACCTTTATTCAAACTAATGAAAGGAAAAACATATAGCAGTACATTTTATCGTAAACATAAAATGTATTACCATTTTTTAGCCGTAAATGGATCCCTGCAAGAATATAGATTTTGCATTTTTTCCTTATTTTGTCATACTAAAATGAAATTTTAAACGTATTTTGTGATTGAAAAGTTGTGCATCCAGCGACAAAAACAGAAGTGTGACATGGATTACAATTTCACAAGCTTAACTCTCAAACCCTTAATACATCCCAGGCTTCCAGAACTTTTGTAAAAGCCTCGAAGTTCCCCTGGTGAGTAAAAAGCATAATGAAGACTCAGGGACACAGCAGACAGCTCATTGAGAAGCAACTAAATCATTCATCTGAAAATGGCTAGATGGGCCAGTACCCTAAAGCCATGTGGTGGGGCACAGCAAAGATGTGGAAGAAGGTTCTCTGCTCAGCTGAAACCCAAAAGGAGTTTGTGTTTTTTTTTTGCTGACACGCAAAGGTCAGAGAACAAAGACTTCACTTCACCTCAACACTGATAAAAAGGCCAAAGGCACAACCGTAGTGAGCCATGGGGAGGCTATGCCTCAAAGCTGAGAGAGCAGCTGATCAGAGATGCTAGGAAGAAGCCTGCAAGTAAACAGAGAGGATTCTGGGAGAGGGAATGTGTGTGAATATCCAACTAGAGCTGCTACTGAATAGTTCAAATCATAGCATATTCAAGTGTTAGAAAGACTTCGAGAAAATCTACATACAAGATTCAAAACCTAGAAATCTCAAGGATTAACAGCATGTTGAACTTTACTACTGTATATAAGAGGTGAGTGAACAGTTTTCAAAATCTAAAGACACAAATATGTCTAAATAATGGTGACCTCTTTAGATTTCTACAGGTCCACCATGATGTTGAACAACTGATTAAAGAGATTAAAACAAGAGCAATGGGATAACATTGTAATAAAAGTATTTATGGATGCATATGTTTAAGTCCTGGCCAAAAAAACATCTCAAACCTCTATAGGGATTTGCAACTAATGAGGGGCAGTACACATACTTTAAATGAAAAACATTGGGAAAAATTCTGCCAGATACAACTGAAAACTTCCAACTAAATGGAGAGAGTTTTGTTGCAAAACTCTTGGTAGATTCTTTATTGCTCCAGCTCAAAAAAGACACTATACCAATGCATCAATATGTCAGAGACAATGTGGGGGCCTGGAAGCATCATTATCACATATTCTGGTCTTATCCAATATTGTTACCTTTCTGGCAGAAGATATACAATTATGCAAAATGTATTTCAGACAGATATTAATTTTGGGTTGGTGACATTATATTTTGGTGTTTTACCATCACAAAATTTATCTTCTAATGAAAAATATTTATTTTGGATACTAAGACCTACAGTGGACGAATGGTTTGACATTTTAACATCTTTAAGATGGAAATAATTACTTTCATTTTAAGACTAAGAAGGGATCTGTTTATTAAAAGATGGAAAAGATATGTCACTCTGATTTGTCCATCATTTCTATAGTTCTTGTATCCACTTCCCCGTTCTTCCTCTTTTTTTCTAAGCCTTTCCTTTTTTATTGTTATGTTTGTAATCTTTGTATGTTATAAATTTTTTTAATTTTTTTGGTGTATGTGTGTGATAGAGGGAAAACCAATCATCCCTATCCGTACAGGTGCTGGTCATAAAATTAGAATATCATGAAAAAGTAGATTGATTTCAGTAATTCCATTTAAAAAGTGAAACTTGTATATTATATTCATACATTACATACAAACTCATATATTTCAGATGTTTATTTTGTTTAATTTTGATGATTACAAATGACAACAAATGAAAATCTCAAATTCATCATATCAGAAAATTAGAATATTGTGAAAAGGTTCAAAATTGATGGCCCCTGGTGCCACACTCTAATCAGCTAATTAACTCAAACCACCTGCAAAAGCCTTTGAATGGTCTTTCAGTCTAGTTCTATAGGCTACACAATCATGGGGAAGACTGCTGACTTGACAGTTGTCCAAAAGACGACCATCGACACCTTGCACAAGGAGGGCAAGACACAAAAGGTCATCGCTAAAGAGGCTGGCTGTTCACAGAGCTCAGTGTCCAAGCACATTAATAGAGAGGCGAAGGGAAGGAAAAGATGTGGTCGAAAAAAGTGTACAAGCAAGAGAGATAACCGCACCCTAGAGAGGATTGTGAAACAAAACCCATTCAAAAATGTGGGGGAGATTCACAAAGAGTGGACTGCAGCTGGAGTGAGTGCTTCAAGAACCACCACACACAGACGTATGAAAGACATGGGTTTCTGCTGTCGCATTCCTTGTGTCAAGCCACTCTTGAACCACAGACAGCGTCAGAAGCGTCTTGCCTGGGCTAAAGAGAAACAGGACTGGACTGCTGGTGAGTGGTCCAAAGTCATGTTCTCTGATGAAAGTAAATTTTGCATTTCCTTTGGAAATCAAGGTCCCAGAGTCTGGAGGAAAAGAAGAGAGGCACTTCATCCACGTTGCTTGAAGTCCAGTGTAAAGTTTCCACAGTCAGTGATGGTTTGGGGTGCCATGTCATCTGCTGGTGTTGGTCCATTGTGTTTTCTGAGGTCCAGGGTCAACGCAGCCACATACCAGGAAGTTTTAGAGCACTTCATGCTTCCTGCAGCTGACCAACTTTTTGGAGATGCAGATTTCATTTTCCAACAGGACTTGGCACCTGCACACAGTGCCAAAGCTACCAGTACCTGGTTGAAGGACCATGGTATCCCTGTTCTTAATTGGCCAGCAAACTCTCCTGACCTTAACCCCATAGAAAATCTATGGGGTATTGTGAAGAAGAAGATGCAATACACCAGACCCAACAATTCAGAAGAGCTAAAAGCCACTATTAGAGCAACCTGGGCTATCATAACACCTGAGCAGTGCCACAGACTGATCGACTCCATGCCACGCCGCATTGCTGCAGTAATACAGGCCAAAGGAGGCCCAACTAAATACTGAGTGCTGTACATGCTCATACTTTTCATGTTCATACTTTTCAGTTGGCCAACATTTCTATAAATCCTTTGTTTTTATTGGTCTTCAGTAATATTCTAATTTTCTGATATGATGAATTTGAGATTTTCATTTGTTGTCATTTGTAATCATCAAAATTAAACAAAATAAACATCTGAAATATATGAGTTTGTATGTAATGTATGAATATAATATACAAGTTTCACTTTTTAAATGGAATTACTGAAATCAATCTACTTTTTCATGATATTCTAATTTTATGACCAGCACCTGTATATCCTGTGGAATTGCAGATGTTTACTGGACAATAATGTTGTAATGAACAGATTGCTGTAGATGACTGGTGTATTTTTTACCAATAGAAATAACAACAAAAATAGAATTGGAAAAAAAAAAATAATAAGAGAATCCAAACCTAAATCTGGATGGAGAAAGAAACTGATGCTCACAGATACCATCTACCTAATCTGACTGCTCACAATCATTTGGTAGAGACACATCCCAGCAACAATTAAACCAAAAAGTCATTTTACTATGTATTAACAAATACAAATTTTAAAACTGTGCATTTTTTTCTTCAGCTTCATAAAGATGCACTAATTTGTTTGTCTAACTAAATCATGATACATTCAATAAAAACCATAGAAATGAGGTACTCTCCATGACAGCACACTTTCAAAGTTTATTTGAAGCAACCTGTTCAATCAAAATGTAAATCACCAGTAGAAAAATCCCACCTCAAACCCATTAAACATTGTTTTCATTGATGCTCTTTTAAACTATTTTAACCACTACATGCAGATTTAAGAAATAAAATACACATTGACCTTTGACACAAAGAGTGTTTACTGTGATGGAAGCAGGACAGATAAAACAGAAGGACACTTTATTTCAGTTTCTATCTACAAGTTGATTTTTAATTACATCCTGCTTAGAAATGGAAGGAAAATTACATTCATAGCAGGTCTACATCTGTCAGGACACGATGAGTATTTATTCCCCTCATTTTAGAAATATCCACGATGTGAAGAGGATCTACTTAACACATCCATCCACCAGGAGGGGAGAGAAATTCAGATGAAAAGAATTCAACTTTTACGATACTGTAACACAAAGGTTAAATCAAACTGTTTTACATGGCGTGTCGAATTTTCTCCAGGCTCTTCTCTATATTGTCAATAACTTCCACAGCAGCTTGAGGAATCCTGGTTCCTGGACCAAATATAGCGCAGACGCCACTCTGGTAGAGGAATTCATAGTCCTACAAACACAGAGAGGTAAGACACAACTCAGAGTTGGCATCTTTAACATGCAACAGCAGATTTTAAAATGTAGGAAAGCCACAGCAATGTAAAACCCTAAACATAATTTTCACATTCTTGCAATGAAAACCTTTATCGACTTACATTGGAAATATTCAGAAATCTGAACTTAGAAACCTGTAAATGTCTTTTTTTTAGCATAAAGACTGTTTAAAGGATTAGCAAACAAGTCTGAGTTTTTAAAAACTGGCAGCAAAATTAACTCAAAATGCAGTGATTAATAAACTATTCAGAAATAAACTTCTTCCTTCAGTCTATTTCACAGCTTTATAGTACATAAAAACACAACTACACTGATGATAAAACTCGAAACGTCCATTGACTTTAATAAAAGGGAATAAAAGAAAGTAATCCAAAGGAGAATGGCCTCTGCTGAAGAAAAATGTAAATAACAGACAACAAAACAAAGATATTTGAGGCTTGAAGTTATGAAACAATGAAATAAAAAAATAAACTAATAGATGTTAAAGGAATAGTACACCCAAAACATGATTAGCCTTCATTTTCTACTCACCCCCATGCTGAACAACACTCTGGAGTACTTTTTTGATATCTCAAATGCATCTGGAGATCTGGGAGGCTTCTTGCTGACTGCTGACATTCAAATAATGGAGGTCTATTGTGCCCGAGACAGAAAGGTCCATAAAAGTCCACAAAAAACGTGTCAATATTCCTCCATACTGCTCGTCCAATGTATTCCAAGTGTCCTGAGTGGGTAGCATCCAGAATTTACTCGAAACGAAGTCATTTAGAATGTTTTTAGAGCATAAACAGTAGTGTATAGGATTTCCTGAAAGTGCGCGCCGGCGCGTTCATGACGCTACGGAAACCGCGGCAGACCAAGCCAGATGAAAGTGCGCATTCAGCTCGGCAAAGAACTCATGCTCTTCCTCAACACTGAAGTCCTCAGACATTTTTCTTTCGTTGTTTCTTTCTTTGCACAGGTAAACAGCACATTTCTTCTTCTACGCTTGCATTATCGGCAGAGCAGACGCTGAATGCGCACTTTCATCTGGTTTGGTCTGCCGCGGTTTCCGTAGCGGCATGAACTCGCCGGCGCGCGCTTTCAGGAAATCCTATACACTACTGTTTATGCTCCAAAAACATTCTAAATGACTTCGTTTCGAGTAAATTCTGGATGCTACCCACTCAGGACACTTGGAATACATTGGAAGAGCAGTATGGAGGAATATTGACACGTTTTTTGTGGACTTTTATGGACCTTTCTGACTCGGGCACCATAGACCTCCATTATTTGAATGTCAGCAGACAGCAAGAAGCCTCCCAGATCTCCAGATGCATTTGAGATATCAAAAAAGTACTCCAGAGTTTTGTTCAGCATGGGGGTGAGTAGAAAATGAAGGCTAATCATGTTTTGGGTGTACTATTCCTTTAAGGAATCCAAGAAAGCTTTATGAATTTATACGTTTTTTAACAAAAGCTGCAGTTTCAACATCACATTCACAGGTGAAAGTTGAATTAATTTAGGATTTCTAACCTCATTTAAAAAGGTAGGTAGACACTTATCCTAATAGTTTACTGATCAGTAAAGCCCTGAAGCTGCAGGCATTTTTAATAGATTAATGCTATGACTCACACAAAAGAGGTTAAAGTTATAACGCAGTGTAAAGTCACTCAGAAGTTACCTGTGGTGGGATCACTCCTCCACAGATAACAAGGATATCTGGCCTGTTGAGCTTGCGTAGCTCTTTGATGAGTTCTGGGACCAGCGTCTTGTGTCCCGCTGCCAGCGTGCTGACCCCAACACAGTGAACATCAGCATCTACGGCCTGCTGGGCCACCTCCCGCGGGGTCTGTTGGAAACACAAGCTCGCAACTCAGAAATATAACAAACACAAAAAGCAATAAACCAGCACCACAAAACATCAATAAAGGATTTATTTTTTATATATCTTTCTTAGCAGCTAATATTTTCCCTCACATGTCCCTGTATATGTCTCCAGAGGGTGAGAGAAACCAAGAGGCATCAAACAGAAAAACAGCTCCTGAGAGGAGGTGAGCTGAGAGCAAACCCATCATCTGACGTTCTTTTCATTCTGACAGCGACACGCGGAAATACGATGAGCGGCGAGAAGTGCCTGAATAATAAGATGGATGTCAGGAAATAAAAATTTGTAAAGCTTTTTAATTCAGCCTCAGGGCTGAAGAGAAAGTGATTCAATGTTTATCCAATATTTGGCAATTTATTGGTGACCAGGCTTTTATTTGACCTTTTTTATGATCTGCTTTTATGTTGGAGGTGAGGGAAGAAGGGAACTACTGTAAAAGAGGAAACTGTGTTCTCCCTCCCTCCTTAGATTGGTTGCTGATTGCTTTCTCCTACTGTAATGATGTAAGGTCTGCCCAGTGGTACCACTCCAGAGACCATGTGGAAGATGAAGAGGAAGTGGGGGCGGACCCCAAACCCTCCTGCAGTGTTTGTGGCAGAAAAATGGCTCACTTGTCCATGTGAGAAAAGCACAGGGTTCTGGTTAAAGTCCTAGTCAAGTCTGGCTAACTTCAGATGATTATATATGATGGTGCGACAAAAAGAGCTCTTACCTGTCAAGCCTCTCAAACATGCACACATGGCATGTAAATTAGAGGCTGCTCTAGCTTTTTATATTGTCCGTCATTTTGACAGACAAGGTCAAAAACAATCCTGCCATAGTCTATTCTTATCCCTTACTTTGTTTTTATGATAATTAAATAACTTCAAGCAATCTGAAGATGCTATATCTATAAATACGTGTGACTTTTTCTCTGAAAGTGATCCCAGTAATAGCATAAAAATATAAACAAATCCAATGACTACACTATAAAAATAAATTATATTCTAACAGCTTCCTCCGTACCTTAAAGCGCACCTGTTTGTGCATCGTTAAATGTCTCAAGTTGCATTCCTAAAGAGGCTTCAACCCAATTAGCAAATCTGTGAAAATGTGGCCAAAGAAGGTAATAAGGAAGTCAGCAATGACTGGCATCTGCAGAACATCTGGTTAAAAAACAGCTAATTATTACTCCACACGCCACCGATTGGTCAGGGTGCGAAAGTGACAGATGGCTTTCAGATTTATCTATTATCTTTAAAATAAATAATAAAACATTAAATACAGAACATACAAGGTTAACTCTACTCCTGATGCACATATCTAATAGTTGTCATGGAGACTTCGGGCTTCTTGCCAATCTTTGCTGCAGTTCTTTAGTAGTGAGCTTTAGAAGTTCTTTTAAATTCCACCTGATTGTGTGAGGTGGTACAACAAACATGGCTGCCATATTCAAACTCCAGGAAAACTCTTTCCATCCATGCCTGCTTGTCCCTGCAGGGTCGCCGTTACGTGGTGCACCATGGACAGGAGGACGCCTGTCAAGTCTGAATCACTGACCTGAAATAGTGGCCCGATGTCAACATCAAATCCCAAGTCGGCAAAGCCGGTGGCGATGACTTTGGCACCCCTGTCGTGTCCATCCTGTCCCATCTTCGCCACCAGTAGCCGTGGGTTCCTGCCCTCGTGTCTCTTAAACTCTGTAACTCTAATGTAAGAGAATGACCTGTCAATCAACCATAAACATTACTAAGGCCAAAAAGAGAAGTGGGGTTATTTTCTACCTATTGTTGGCCACAGCGATCTCCTCATGCTCTCCAAACTCGCTGAGGTAAGCCCCGCTCACCATCCTGGTGCTGGCCTTGTGCTCTCCAAACACTTTCTTCATTGCATCAGTTATTTCACCAACAGAGCATCTATACAAAAGAAACACAATGAACAGGGTTCAGCATGGTTTCACATCCCCGCTGCCTCTGAAATTAAAATAAATACATTTTCAATAAAGAAAAACCTTTTTTACAAGAGGATTTTTGTATTTCATTTGAATTATGTCTGGAGAAATGCCTTCAATCAGAGGGTTATATAATAGAGTTTTAGAGAATCAAAGCAATAATACAAAGAGGGTAAGGAGGCCTGTAAAAATCTAAAAAACACTAAATAAATACTTCCTTGTATACAGCTTCACATTTCATCATCATGATTGGTTAAATATGATGCATCCAGTTGATTCTTTTAATCTGAAAGTGTTTTACTGTAATCTGCCTTCGAAGCTCAGTTAAATATTTTTAGATAATAAAATAATACAAATTTAATTATTTTAATGATGAGCAGAGTGGATAAGGGGTTAATAAACCTAATACTGTAAAAACGTGGAATAAGCTGAGTTTTGTCAAACCCCTGCTTTAAACCATCAGTCGGAGGTGTCTGACTCAAAGTTTTGTTTTTCTGTGAAATATTAATTACTGTTTTGGTCCTGCATCTGGCTCCCAATAAAAAGAAATAATTAGTTTATGTTAAAAAAAAAAATAAATAAAGCATTGAAATTATCAGACAGCAAATTTCATTAAAATCCATCAGGAAATAATATAAAAGTAATAATAAGCAGAACGTTATTTATCAATATAAAACCAAATTTCATTGTAACGTTGATTGAAGAGGAGATTAAACCATAAAAATAGCTTCTGAAGAAAATACATAAATAAAAAAACAGCAGAGCTGAGGGCGACCCCACAGATTAAAGAGCAGGAAATTCCTTTTACAGACAAACATTCTGTCCTGTAAATATGGAAAATCAGTCCCCCAGAGTCTGAAAAAAAGAGATGATGTTTAAGCCCACTGAGGTAAACACTGTGATCAGCAGGGTCAAATGCTGCACTGGGGTCAAGTAAATCATTTCTAGAACAACTCCATCATCTGCAGCAATCAAAACATAATTATACACATATAAAGGTGCAGTCACAGAAGAATGGGACTCTTAAAGAAACGGATCAACAATCTGAGACTAGCCAGCACAGATCTGATATATCTAAATCTTTTTTTTTTATATTATTAATCTATAAACAGGAGCTTTAAAACTATCCCCTTTTCCTTATTTTTGTTTTGTAAGTGGAGTAAAAAGCCCTTTTTTATTCCCACTGACCCACAAAAAAGGTTCACAATATAACATTTCCACACTGGTATTCACAAACTCCTACACACTTTTCAAGCACTACTGTATATGAAATTATTACCAGCTAGATGATTGCATCTGAAGATAGTTTTCATACATTCATTTAGACATCCAGTGTAAAAATTTGTCCATAAAATGATAACTGGGAATGTTTAAAAGGTGATGATTCGAGGTGACTTTGATCAGTTGGTTCATTATCAGCCAGATGACAGAACCGGTGAAGAATTATTACAAGGTTTAAGTACCTCTCATTCACAGCCTCTAAAGAAAAGATGTGAATAACTTTACTTTATAAGAGTAAGAGTGCCAGTCATTCAGTGTAAGACCATCACACTTGCTGAAATTACACACGCAGGAAAAATTAATATATATATATATATATATATAGTATATAGTGCAAGAAAGATGTGCTGCATGTGAATGTGACTTGAAGCAGAAATAAAGATTGTTCTGGTGGAGGAGCTCTGACCTGGCTCGTGCTGCCTCCACAGCCAGGGCCAGGAGGTTGCCCTCCCTTGATCGGGAGCACTCTTCAATAGCCGTCAGACACTTCTTTGCCACTTCAGGATCACGACTCTGTCTCACCTGAATAAGTTATAAGGGTGAAATACACAGAGAAATTACAGAAACTGCTATTCTCTATAGAATATATAAATCATTAAGTTCATTTGTGTTATTTAACATTTACATTACATTATTTTAAAATAAAATTTCTATGTCGAAAAGCACATTTTCAATTTCTAATCACTAACATGGTAAAGGCTGACATGAAAGGCAAGCTAAATACACAGTTTTATAACGAAATAATGAAAGTATGAATGTAGTTTCTAAAAAGATCCCTGAGATGGAGAGTTTGACTCTGCTGTTAACTGATCGTACAAACAAAATCACAACACTTGTTGTAACATAGACAAAGAGTCAAACAAAATGTTAACTTTAAAATGTATAAATTGTTAAATTAATGAAATGTACTCTTATGTCTTGAAAATATCTTCAAGTAATTCAACTAAAGCTATTCAAATAACCAGAAAAATCATAAACATTCATTTTAATATGTTAAAATAGTATATTGTATGTTTTATATTGTATATAGCTATAGATTCTGTATTCTGTGTGTGTATATATATATATAAATATAAATATATATATATAAAATTTGTCTGCATTTGTCAAATTCCTTTTAAGTGCAAACCAACTTCACAATAAACTTCATTCAGATTGTATTTTTTGTTTTTTTTAATAAGGCTGGGCAATATGACTTAATCTAATCTCCCATTTTCCTACCAAATCCAATTAATAGACTTTTTTCCCCTCACTTTAATGTCATAATAAAAATAACTACAGACATATTGTTTTTAAAAGCAATCATCCCCTCTGGGGGGTGACCTTCATCTAAAGCTGTCCATCCTGCTTATAAAACAATTAGGTTTCAGAGCAAAAGGTGAAAACATACTCAATGTTGGCAGCTAGAGACATCACAGATTGAGTTAATTTATATGAGTATATATATATATATATATATATATATATATATATATATATATATATATATATATATATATATATATATATATAAGAACAGTATCATAGGACTTTTGAAAATCCCAATCTTCCAAAAAATTATATCGAAATGCACAAAAAAAAATTATTATTGATATTATTGATTAATCAACCAGCTCTGAAATACACACTATTTTGCCTGCTAAAATGTACAGAATCCCTTAGTCTTTTTAAATGAATGGAAAAGTTCATTTGAACTTCATAGAAGACACTTCAGCAGTGGTCATTGATTAAATATGATGATGTAAGGATGGATGGACAGAAGAAAGGATGAACAGCTGGGAGGACAAACTGATGACTGGACAGATTAATAGACCAATTTATTGTTGCTTGAGAAAAGACTTTCCACTAGGGCTGGGCAATTAATTGCATTTACAATATAACTGTAATTTAACAAAACGCAATTTCCAAATTGTACAGGCACTGATTTTTAATCACACTATAATTAAGAAGAGTATGACACTAAATTTCTCCCACCATCCCTTTAGGTGGTGATTAAACACTTGAAGTTTGTTGCCACACAGAAGGGTAGAGAGATTTGAAGAGAGCAGAAGATCCATGCACAGAAGTAGAAGTAAAAACACTTTTTCATACAATGGTTACAGTAAAGTCGGGTAACAATGGACTATGGGAAAGCAAGCTTTCAAAAACCGAAACCTGGGGTTGAAACATCCGCAAGCTCGGGATAAGTTCAAAGGAAAATCTAAATAAAATCGCAGTTTTGGTCAAAAATAATCGCAATTTAGATTTTCAGCCCTACTTTCCACTCATACATTTCGCCAACTATTTGTCAGATTGTTGGTTTACTGAATAACCCAATGACCCAATGGGCGGCAGGTTGAATGGACAAAGACAACTTCAAATTCTCTTTTATCGAGACTAAGAAGGAAGCTGTTAAATCAATGTTTAAATTAACTCCTATGATTTACATTAGTTTCAGTTCATGAGACCTTGTTTAACTGGGTTGAAACAAAACAATGGTGGAAGAGTGACTGTATTGGTTGCTGCAGATGTCTCTGCGTCATGTCATCTGCTGTGCTCTTTGCTCAGATAGCTGCTGGAGGTGCAGAAAACTGAGACACAA
Organism: Cyprinodon tularosa; assembly: GCF_016077235.1. Taxonomy (NCBI): domain Eukaryota; kingdom Metazoa; phylum Chordata; class Actinopteri; order Cyprinodontiformes; family Cyprinodontidae; genus Cyprinodon; species Cyprinodon tularosa. The sequence goes on from NW_024038821.1 coordinate 1,277,566, forward strand.
CAGATACATTTTAAGGCAATCCTAGCAAAGCACGTGATTTAGAAAATGGTAGAAATATATTTTCCTGTGGATTTGGTCTGAAGATTTACTAGAACCAATATGAAATATTTGACTAAATATATAACAAGTTATATAAGTAATAAAAAATAGGGAACAAGAGAGAAACCCTGATCAAAACAGACCTTATATTTATTAAAGGTTTAGATGGTAAAGGGTACAATTTTAATGATTTAGTTCTAGACATAACAGTTAAAGAACAAACTTCACATGAAGGAAATACCAAGTTAAACTGCACAGTGAAAAGACTTAAAAATGTATTATATAATTAGATGGAAGTAGGTGGGAATAAAACTTGTTCAAATGAACCCACGAGTACAATCTTTATTGTCATTTCTTTTTCCAATTACCAACACTCCATATTTTCTTTACATGTTTTTGTCCATGAATATTTCTTTCTATTATTTATACCCAGCATTGCTGTGATACAAAACAGCAATTGACAGTCAATTCGTACACTAAAGAGAGGAATGTTAGTTTGGTTTTTCTTTTGAATTGCTGTTGGTTAAAATGATTATCATATTCTAGGACTTTAAAGAAGTATTTCTGCAGGGCAATCAGTTTATGCTCTGAATTCAAAACTCATCTGTTTCAAGCATATAGCTCAGAGCGCAGACTGGTCACCCCCGGCCAAGCAGTGCCCACTTTTTTCTTCCCAATCTTTCTAAATAATATATCTTATTGGAAAAAAAAAGGAAATTTTCTCCCAGTGGGTGAAGGTCAGCATCACAATGTCATGAAAAAATAGGACAACCTTGCCCTGACCATGTTTTTCTCACATATACATTAATATTCAATGTTAATTGTAAGACTACTGAAAAAATCAAGTAATACAAATTAACAATAAACCCTACATAAAAAAAGATTGTTTTTTCTGTAAATAAAATAAAAAATGCAACTTCTTTAGAGAAATAAATCATGACTCTACCTAAAAAGGCAATAATTGCACACAGCCTTATAACACATTTGATTAGAAAACATTATTACTCACAATTATTTATGAGATTTACTCTATAAAACCAGAAAAAAAGAAGTCCAATGTGCTTTTGAGTCTGACTACTAAGGCTGTCTTCCTAAGCTGGTTCCAACTGAAAGCAGAGTGTAGGATGCTAAAAACAGGGGACCTATAGGAGGCCCTGAAATTTAGAACAACGACAATCACTTAAAGTCATAGGGAAGTCATATTTAAACTTCAAATCATTCTGGTTTAAACATGTATGTAAATGTACTCTTTATCAGACTATATTGTCCCAAAATTAGAAGATTTCTACTTTTAAAAAAATCGTGTCTTAAAATCTGTGTTTTTTTTTCGTTATTTCATGCAGGCCAGTTAGTTATACGTCAGCTCTACACCTAAATTCTGCCAATAATATATCAATCGTCATCTTGATTCATATGACGCAGCTAATATACGGTTCAAATAAGAATCATTTTCTTTACCATTGAGTTACCTCCCAGTGTTCACGGGGATGGACGTCTGTGTCTTCAGCAGGCGTAGAGCTAACAGAACTGGCAGCGTTGCGAGGCAAGGGCTCAAAGATGTACAGCTGTAAGCCTTCTACACTAAAACCAAGCTTCTGCCGCCCTAGCAAAATGTATGACGGAGGAGACTCATCCACGACCTCCGACACAAAATTCTCCTCCTCTTGCATGTTTCCGCCGTCCATAGCGTCCTTGACAGTGTCGTGCTACTTGGACCCAATGTAATTTCCCATTGGGAACCTACCAGCACTAAGTTGCTAACTGCTTAGCAAGATGCTTCCAAGACACCGGCCACAACCAAACTTGCTTGCAAACCTTCCGCCACAACAATCCTGCCCCCTTGATAATTGACCGATCACATTCACTTTATTCACTCATGTAAAGTCAGGCACCACTTGGGAGAATTTGGAAATGCAACGGTTGGAACAGCCACATTCCTTCGACTTTAGGGAATCACTTTCCTATAACTGAATTATATAGATGACGGAATAGATGTTTGTCATACAGCCGATGCAACCTTCTAGGAAAAGAATCTCATAGGAACTTTGTAAAACAGACATGGAAGTGTCATGGTTTGGGGACGTTTTGCTACATCGGGGCCAGTAGTGTTTCTAATCATAGAAAGCAGTTTGAACTCTACTGTGTATCAGGGGCTTGGAGAAAATGTAATGTACAAATAACCTAGAAAAAAACACCACTAAGGTTGAGAATTAAGCTATACAGGACAAATGTTTATTTCCGGGTGAATCATCAGAATAACTGGTCCTCCTAACTTTCAAATATTCTGGTGATATGTTTAAGTAAGGCTGACCTATGTGCTTGTCTCGTTAGCTATCTTTTTCTGCACATGCACACTTTCAGGCGTATATCTGTGGTGAGCTACAGATTCAGCCAGTCATTGAAGCTCGCCTTTCTCACCATGGTTCTTTGAAAATGCCGAATGAGAATTCTTGAAAGAGAAAAAGTGTCTACGAAGTGTATAAGAAGAAAAGAAAGGCTCCAGAAGAGGCATATATATCGTGGGATTTATTATGGGATTTGCTGTCACAGTGGCCCGCTGTAACTAAGAGACAGTGGCGACTAATAACAAAGATGGCGCAGGCACCGCACAGTGGAGGAGGAGCTATGTGACCAAATGAGGGGGAAAAAGTAGTGAACGTTAAGTAAACGGACTCATTTTTTTTTTTTTTTTTTTGGAGAGGGCGGGTCTTTAATCGTTATCAGAAAGGTTTTTTTTTTACCAGCCAAAATGTTTTTTTTACACGTAAAATAAAGGTTAAAAACTCTTCTACAGAGTTTTTACATTACAGTGGTGCCGGGTTATTAACTTTATATCATTTCAAACATGTAGAAGCACAATGCTCCACTTATCTGGATCAAACTTTATAAAAGTGCTGAAAGCATGAAACCTATTTGTTCTGAACAGACTTTGATTGTAAAAGTTAAACTATTAACTGAGGTTTCATTAATTTATTGGTTTCATTCATTTAGTTTTGTGGTCAAACTGTTTTATTTGCTTTGCTTTTTCTATTTCATGTGCTTTTGTTTTACTTAAGGACTTTGAATTGTACAGAACTACGCTACATAAATAACTTGCCTTGTCATTTATGACAAGACCTATAATAATGACATAATAGCAACTGTATTTTGCCTGATGTGACCAGCATTCCATAGAATGGAAAATTATAGAAATACAAAAATACAATCAGCCAATCACCTCACTGATTAGGGTTGATCTATTTAGTTGACACCCAGCTGTACATGTAATTAACTGTTTGCTTGTCAATGTTTGTATCCAGGTTACATTATGTAAATGGTGACAACAATGTAAAGCAGAATCCAAACCATATTTCATTGTAATATCAAGGTAAAAAGCCCTTTTATAGAGTTTAGACTGAATCCTCAAAGAGGAGGAGGAGGAGGAGCTGAAATCCTCAACTTTCTCTATCAGTGCAGAAACTGGGGTTTCTAAGAGGTCTGGTCTGATCTCTCTTTCTCTGAGCCAAACATATCTCAACAGAGTATTTCCTTTGTTGTGGCGTCAAACACCAGCAAGTTGCGAACCTTGCCATCCCTTCCCACTGTGTATTTTTAATCTCTTTTAAATCATCCTCCTCATCTTTCTTTGTCTAATTGTTTTGTTCCCGGGCCCCCGCCAGTTCAGATATATTTCACTGGGCTGTTCAGACTGCAGTCAGATTCCCAAAGATCAGACCTGTATCAGAATTAAAACCACATACAAATGTGGCCCAGATCAGATTTGAAACAGTCAGATTACTGTTTAGGACTTGGTCTGTTGACCCAGTCATGAAAGAATCTAACCTGAGTCACTTTAAGGCAAACTAAAGTGTATTAAGGTCTCATTTGTCTTCAGTGTGAACGTAGCTTTAGAAGCGATGACAAAAAAAAAAAATTCTGTTTGTTGCCTTTCATACAGTTTCTTACGTTTACCCCCCATATAAAGCCTGTCTAAGTAGTACAATCCTCTCACCAGCACAGCATTTTTAAATTCATTGTTGGACTGACCTTTTTCAGCTTCTCAATCTGCTTCTGACGAACAACAGTATTATCTATTGCGAGCACCTCCACGGTCTCCTCCTTCTCCAGACGGTACTTGTTCACACCAACAATGACTTCTGTCCCTGAACAAAGAAGAACCAGAGAAGGATTTCATGTGAAGAAACCATAACAAGCTATTTTTTGATGGTAAATAACTTATTGCTTTATGTTCAAAATGAGCATGAAGGAACTCTGGGAGAATATATATTTTTTGGATATTACACAAACATAAAATATTAGAGCACTTTGGTGCGTCTATTTGTTTCATAGCCAGGTACGGGGAAAATATCTCAAATTTTCTACAATGCTTTATAACTGCTAATGCCAAACCTGGTCTTCGAGGATGGCTGGCCTACAGGTTTTCAGTGTTGCTCTGCTTCAGATTAGCAGATTCTGATAATTGGAGTTCAGCAGAAGCCTGCGAATCAGCTATGAATAAAACTAAGCTGTGCTGAAGCAGGGAAACCTGCAGGACAGCGACCATCGAGGACCAACTTATGACATTCCTGATTTATACTAACCTTCCTATCAAAATTAAAGGTTTTTAAAAGTAAACAATGCAATTATCTTGGGCTACATTCACACAAAGACAAATAAAAGTAAGAATTTACCTGAAACCAATGACGATATGTGTATATATATATATGTGTATATATAAAAGTTTGGGGTCACCCAAACAATTTTGTGTTTTCCTGAATAAGTCATGCTTATTCACCACCATACGTTGTGAAATGAATAGAAAATAGAGTCAAGACATTGACAAGGTTAGAAATATTGATTTTTATTTGAAATAAAAAATGTTTACATCAAACTTTGCTTTCGTCAAAGAATCCTCCATTTGCAGCAATTACAGCATTGCAGGGCTTTGGCATTCTAACTGTTAATTTGTTGAGGTAATCTGGAGAAATTGCACCCCACGCTTCCAGAAGCAGCTCCCACAGGTTGGATTGGTTGGATGGGCACTTCTTGCGTACCATACAGTCAAGCTGCTCCCACAACAGCTCAATGGGGTTCAGATCTGACAACTGCACCGGCCATTACCACTAGAATACCAGCTGTCTGCTTCTGCTCTAAATAGTTCTTGCACAATCTGGAGGTGTGTTTAGGGTCATTGTGCTCCAATCAAGCGCTGAGTATGGCATGGCATTACAAAATGGAGTGATAGCCTTCCTTATTCAGAATCCCTTTTACCCTGTAAAAATCTCTCACCTTACCAGCACCAAAGCAACCCCAGACCATCACATTACCTCCACCATGCTTAACAGATGGCGTCAGGCATTCTTCCAGCATCTTTTCATTTGGACTGCGTCTTACAAATGTTCTTCTTTGTGATCCAAACACCTCAAACATGGATTCATCCGTCCACAACACATTTTTCCAGTCTTCCTCTGTCTAATGTCTGTGTTTTTTTTTCCTATCTTAATCTTTTTCTTTTATTGGCCAGTCTCAGATATGGCTGTTTCTTCTGCCCTGAAGCCCAGAATCCCGCAGCCACCTTTTAACTGTAGATGTTGACCATGGTGTTTTGTGGGTACTATTTAATGAAGATGTCAGTTGGGGACCTGTGAGGCCTCTGTTTCTCAAACTAGAGAGTCTAATGTACTTATCTTCTTGCTCAGTTGTGCAACGCGGCCTCCCACTTCTTTTTCTACTCCGGTTAGAGCCTGTTTGTGCTGTCCACTGAAGGGAGTAGTACACACAGTTGTAGGAAATCTTCAATTTCTAAGCAATTTCTCGCATGATTAGCCTTAATTTCTAAGAACAAGAATAGACTGTCCAGTTTCAGATGAAAGTTCTCTTTTTCTGGCCATTTTGAGCCTTTAATTGACCCCACAAATGTGATGCTCCAGAAACTCAATCTGCTCAAAGGAAGGTCAGTTTTGTAGCTTCTGTAACGAGCTAAACTGTTTTCAGATGTGTGAACATGATTGCACAAGTTTTTTTCCAATCATCAATTAGCCTTCTGAGCCAATGACCAAACACATCCTACCATTAGAACACTGGAGTGATAGTTGCTGGAAATGGACCTCTATACACCTATGTAGATATTGCACCAAAAACCAGACATTTGCAGCTAGAATAGTCATTTACCACATTAGAAATGTATAGAGTGTATTTCTTTAAAGTTAAGACTAGTTTAAAGCTATCTTCATTGAAAAGTACAGTGCTTTTCCTTCAAAAATAAGGACATTTCAATGTGACCCCAAACTTTTGAACGATAGTATATATATATATATATATATATATATATATATATATATATATATATATATAAATAAATATATATATATATATATATATATATATATATATATATATATATATCAGTGTGTGTTTGTGAGTGTGAACTGAATGACTTTAAAAAAAATTTGATTAAGTTATGATATCAAAAAACATTTTACAATGAAGTCTCACAGCAGTAAATCTAAAGGCATCGAAAGGCGATCAGAATTCAAGGTCATTCAAAGCAGAGAATGAGTGTAAGAAACGACAAGGTGAGTCAGAAAACCCAATGAATAGTAAGGCCTGCCTACATCAAGCTGGACACTGACATAGAGAAAGACATTTGCCTGCAGAGCAGAGCAGAACCTTGAACTGAGTCTCAGTTAATAATACCTACATTACGCCGCCCACGGCCTGCCTCAGCTCATCTCACAATGCGGCAGAGATACAATCATGCCATGATATGGTGTTGTATAATTTTTGTTTTGAAATGTAGCTGAGCGACCTTGTATGTGTTGTTCAAGTAATTAATGACTGAAAAATATATCTTACAGAATAAATTATCTTTAATAGGAAGCATCTAGAAAACCTTTTTTTATTTTTTCTGTAGCAGTCCAACATAAAGTGCTTTATTATTGTGAATAGGAAGAAAAATAACTCATATTTTTAAAACTTTAAAAGTTTAGAGTTAAAAGTTTTAATTTGGCTGTACACCTCAAATAATGAGAATATGAGCCAGAGAGGAAAAACATGCAGACTAGTGTTATTTGTGTAATTATTTGTGTAATCTGAAGAAGGTACCAAAAGGAAAGCCATAAGAAGTGTTGTTTGTTGTCATGTATAGCCCAATATAACATACACTGCTGCCCAAGACCCCACATGCCGGATCAATGTAATTATACTTTGAATTAACATAATCAGACAAGCCTTAACTCACTTTAGCTATGAGTCACTTTTATTTTGACATATAGTGGGATCCTGTGAAAAACAGGGAGCAGCATGAAGAGGCCAACTTCCCAAACAGACCGACAATGGTCGCTAAATCCTATTATTTTGAGTTTAAAATGCAAACAAATGACACAAACCTAATTTTATTTTTAATGAAATAAAACAATAATATATGTTTCAAAAGGCTTAAGCATAAAAAATAATTTCCTGGTCAAAAGCAGAGGTGTATTAAATGTGACGTCTGGACCTGCTTGTTTGAACAGAGCAGCTTCATTCATGGCTTCATGATAGAAAAGGCCACATAGAGATCTCACTCAACTCTCGGGAATCATGATCTGTATTTGGTTTTCAAAGCATGTCAGCACAGAAAAAGTATTTTCAGCAGATATGCTGAAGCAAAATGGAAACAGTCAATCGAAGCAGCTTTGTTGCTACTGACAACCAGAACTCTTCCAGCATGCATGCAGAGAAAACTGTCTACTGTGGGTTTAGAGGAGAGATTGAGCAGGATGTCCTGCAGCTCTGATGACAGGTAGTGTGCGGTGAAGGTGGTGAAAGGCCTATTCAATCACTCTTTTCTTGCGAGTCATTATTTGGGAAGTACTTATTGAAACTTTTAAGCTGGTTCCTGAGGTGAGAGGCAATAATTAGTTTCATAGTTTGAATGGTTATGTCATTAACTCTCCATAAAGACCTCAAGCTCCCGGAACATTTCAACACTTACCCCATCCACTCCCACGGCTTTCTTTTAAATACTGTGACCTTACGGACAGGTCTGTTGTTGCTGTTTTAGTAAAGCCTACTTAAGGCCAACACTAACCCGTTTTGAGTAATAATATGCCTGTATGAGACCAACTGCTCGCCATCCTTCTAATGTCCAGTCGGAAGCTACATTAATTTTGCACATTACATTCTTCCAAAATAATTTGGCAACCACAAGAAATCATTTTGTGACCTTAATTGGGGTCAGGACCCCAAATTTGAGAGTGGTGATGTGGAAGGGCAGCAATTGGTAGAAAAGGCTCTGGTGAGATGGGAAAAAAAAAAACATTTTGGTAAAAATGTGGGTATAGTATTGTCAGCATTACGCTGCAGAGGAGTTAATCTAGTTGCACTCAATTCACAGAATTAAAACATGTCAGACTAAAATTATACCCATGCCCTCAAAGACTTGTGAAAGAAAGGCAAAAGATGAGCTACGAACTGTAGCTGATGTACATGTTTTAGTTTGAAATAATCTGCTTGTGACGTTCGTGGATTGTAGGCTGATACATAAGAACATGATCATGTTTGCTGTAATCACAATATATAATGTTATAACTATTTATTTGTATTATACAGCTGCAGATAAGTATTTAAACACCTGTCTATTAGCTAGAATTCTGACATTCAAAGACCTGTTAGTCTGCCTTCAATATGTCTACCTCTTCTTCATTTATTATCTTAAATTAGATGCATCTGTTTAAGGTTGCTAGCTGCATAAAGTCACCTGTCCACCCCATACAATCAGTAAGAATCCAACTACTAACATGACCAAGACCAAAGCGCTCTCCAAAGACACTAGAGAAAAAATTGTAAACCTCCCCAAGGCTGGCTCTCGGGAATCATGATCTGTATTTGGTTTTCAATGCATGTCAGCACAGAAAAAGTATTTTCAGCAGATATGCGGAAGCAAATGGAAACAGTCGACCAGTTGCAGCTTTGTTGCTACTGACAAGCAGAACTCTTCCAGCAGGCATGCAGAGAAAACGGTCTACTGTGGGATCAGAGGAGAAATTGAGCAGGATGTCCTGCAGCTCTGATGACAGGTAGTGTGCGGTGAAGGTGGTGAAAGACCTATTCAATCACAATTTTCTTGCGAGTCATTATTTGGGAAGTACTTATTGAAACTTTTAAGCTGGTTCCTGAGGTGAGAGGCAATAATTAGTTTCATAGTTTGAATGGTCATGTCGTTAACTCTCCATAAAGACCTCAAGCTCCAGGAACATTTCAACACTTACCCCATCCACTCCCACAGCTTTCTTTTAAATACTGTGACCTTAACGGACAGGTTTGTTGTTGTTGTTTTAGTGAACATTAACCGTTTTGAGTAATAAAATGCCTGTATGAGACCAACTGCTTGCCCTCCTAATATTTGGTCGGAGGCTACATTAATTTTGCACATTACATTTTTCCAAAATGATTTGGCAACCAAAAGAAATCATTTTGTGACCTCAATTGGGGTCAGGACCCCATGGTTGAGAGTGGTGATGTGGAGGGGCAGGGTTTAGAAGAAAAGGCTCTGGTGAGATGGACATGGGACAGGGCGACTGCACTCTATTAAGGAGAGGATGACCAAGGTCAGGGATTGGGAGATTTTGGGGAACAACCTCCTTCCCTCAGTTAGAGCATTGAAGATGGGTCGAGGCTGAGCCTTCCAACATGACAATGACCCAAAGCACATGGCCAGGATAATGAAGTAGTGGCTTTGGAAGCATATCAAGGTTCCGGCATGGCCTAACCAGTTTCCAGACCTAAATGCATCTTTGGAGGGAGCTCAAACTCCATGTTTCCCAGCAACAGCTCAGAAACCTGACTGATCTAGAGAAGATCTGTGTGGAGGAGTGGGCCAAAATCCCTCCTATAGTGTGTGCAAACCTAGTGAAAAACTACAGGAAATGTTATACCTCTGGAATGGCAAACAAAAGAAGAGCATGAAACGGGCCTTGAAAGTCAGCCCGAAACCGACCCGAGTCCGAAAGAACCAGGCCCGTGCCCGACCCGGCCCGTTATGATTGACAGCTTCGTAGAGCCCGACCCGTTTGCAGCCCGACATTTTTCAATTGTGCGCATTAAGGGCTAATCTCCGTTTCACTTCTGTAACATCCATTTTGCATTCATTTGCATTCATCGCGTATAGATCGAACGTTATCACATGATCATTTATTTGCCGCGCATATAACGGTTTAAAGCCCGAGCCCGGCCCGGCCCGAATGAAATAATAAAAAGTACAGCCCGAACCCGCCCAAACCCGGCAGGACCTCTCGGGTCCCGTCGGGTTCGGGCTAATATTCCCTGCTCTAAACAAAAGCACTTTTTTGGGGTTTTTTTTTTAGATAATGTCTCTCACACTGACATGAACCTACAATGACAATTTCAGATCCCTCCATGATTTCTAAGTGGGAGATCATGCAAAATAGCAGGGTGTTCACATACTTAAGTGTTAAATAATTAAACCTAATAAAATTTCTAAATCATGTAATATTGTACAACTAAGCTATCATGTTTAAAAAATTCCCACCCAGACAGATATATGTCAATAAGGTAGTTGTGCATCATCTTTTTAATTTCTTTACATCAGGGCCTGATGTGTTTTTTAGATTTTTAGCCTACTTTACGTTGTTAATCAGGTTCTATATAAGTGATTTGGTATTTCTACATCTCTGGCTAAAATTGAGCCTAGGCCTTGCAAAAAAATAACATGTTTTAATACATTGAAGTTAGATTTTGAGAAATGTCCTAGGTCGAATGGGTAGCCTCAGCAGGAAATGAAATTGTGCTCATGGTCCCCTTGCCTCCTGTTCAATTGAAGAATGTTACAAAAGTTTCAAAAAACTTTTAGGAGGAAGCACAGGAGATCCCATCTGGAGCATCATAAATTATTTAGATGTCTTTATGCAAAAGCCCTGCAGAATTAAAAGTTTAAGAGCATGTCAGGGGGAATTACAGTACAGGGAAGCATTTGATGCCAGAGCAAAACTTTAAATTTGGGTTTTTAAGCAGGCAAAGGCAATGGCGACCCAAACAAATGCTGACTGAATTTGATTCCAGGATCCTTTTTAATAATTTGTCGACAGCTGTTTATTAAGAGTTTAGTTGTGAATTTTTGCTTAAATAAAAATTATAAATATGAGGAAGAGCTGACATTGAATTTTTTTATATTTTTTTCTAATGTTAAAAGCCATTAAAATGCCTCAAAAAGCTAAATAGATGGTGCTTCGTTCCAGAGTATGAATCAAACCTTCAGCAGAGTCATAGGAAGAAAAAAGCTTTTTAGAACAAAACCACAAAGTTTAGGGTTAAAGGTTTTGCCTAAGAACATCTAAATGAGTCTGACTCATTTCCACGCTGGTAACTGATGTTGAAATGAAAGCTGGGATCACGCTGAAGGCTTGCAAACAGGAACATTATTTAATAACTACAAAAGTGGCTCACTGTCAGTGTTTCTTTCTGGTCTGCTTCCAGCCCTTTCCCATTAATAATAAAAACGTTCATGTGAAAACAGGAATAAAAAAGAAGCCTTGCATGAAAGATTTGAAAAACAAGTTAATGTTGCTTTACACTTTAAACCTTGAAACTTTAACTTCTGCAATTTGCACGATCATAAACTATAGATCAGTTAGTTTTCATAGTAGCCCTGCAGCTTAAACTCAGATCTATGAGGGGCTGTTAGGAAAAAAAGGTTAAAAGATGATGCATCAGTGCAGTACCTGAGTCAATGCGGGCCTGTCTCCGTGCTGCACATTCCTCTATACGAAGTTTTGGGATGCCCTCTGCCACCGCTCTGGCCATGCCTCCCATCTCTTCTATCTCTTTAATAAACTACAGAAAGTAACACAAGCCACTGATCAGTGGGTAGCAAAACAATAAATATATATAAGACACAACTTATAGATCGGATCTTATCATCTCCGTGATACCTTCAAAGCTGTATTATAAACATCATCTGTGAGCGCCTCCATCATGAACGAGCCCCCCCAGGGATCTGCGACTTTAGGGATGCCTGATTCTTCCTGGATGATGATCTGGGTGTTCCTGGCGATCCGAGCGCTCTTCACAGTCGGCAAACCCAGGGCTTCATCAAAGGAGTTGGTGTGCAGTGACTGGGTGCCCCCGAACACAGCGGCCATGGCTTCGATCACTGTTCGGATCACGTTGTTGTAGGGGTCCTAAAAATAAGAGCAGGGGAGAGCTGTGATGTTAATCGTTTCTTTGACCTTGTCGCCGCTTCATGCTTGAATCTTGGTTGAATATGTTCACCTGCTCGGTGAGCGACCAGCCTGAAGTCTGGCAGTGGGTGCGCAGGAGGAGAGACTTGGGGTTCTTGGGCTGGAAGTTTTCTTTTATCAGAGTGGCCCATAACCTCCTGGCTGCTCTCAGCTTTGCTATTTCCATGTAGAAATTCATCCCGATTCCCCAGAAGAACGACAACCTGAGAGCAAAAAATAAAAGAAGAAAAATAAAAATAAAAAAAATGCTCAAATTAAGATCAGATAAAGAGATATCTGCAGGAACAACACATCCAAATATTAAAAAGAAAAAAATAACGATGTTCTAAATTTTTAAAAGTATTACCGCTTTAACCTTTCACACAATAGAACCGTAACCTCAATGCATTATAGAGGGACTTTTTTTATGGCACAACACAGTTCGGAGCAAAATGGAGAAGTAGGAAGAAAAGGAAGATTTTTTTACAGTGGCACGCTTATGTCAGCCTCTTATTCTCTGAATAAGATACAGTGCAGCAAATTAACCTTAGAACAAAACACCTCTAATCTCAGAATAAATTCCTCTGTTCATTGAAGGCCACAGAGGTTTCATAGAGAATAATAGTAAACAAACAGCTTATAGGACAGACTGGAAAATGAGACATTTAATGAGAGCAGGAGCGTAAAAGCCTCTAGTAACTCTGGAGGGGGTGCATAGCTCCACTGCTCAGGTGGAAGCAGGACAACCTTTATTTGTTCATCTCAAATATCTGTTTTTTATCAGTTGCAAGAAAAAGAAAATAATTAATTGATGAAGAAAATACAGAAGTGATTCCATGTAGAGTTTTTCTGTAAATCTAGGATGCTGCGGATCCTAAAGAAAATGTCTTAGTGATGAGAAAAGACTGGAGACTATGTTTAAGATTAACTTTAGAGGAGGATTCATAGGCTCCTTCTTTCGGAATGAAATTCAAGTATTTCTACTTTATTCAATCTGACAGATTGAGCAAATGCTTCATTCTGTAGACGTGCAATTGGTAGAGTAACACCCCCTTTTAATAGGGCATAGCTTTAACAGATTATTAACTAAAAGATTTAAATACACTTACTTTGTTCACAGCAATTATTTCGGATGCAAGCCTTGGAAATCAAAGGAAATCAAACTATTTCAACTACAACTTTAACCTTTAAAAAGCCCTGCAGCATGGATGAAGTCAAGGTTAGATAAGTGGAAAATCTGATTGTGGTTTAAGAAAAAGAAAAAAATGACATAAGAGATAAGAATGAGAAGAAAATAATCCATTACATAGAACTTGGTGGCTGTGCGGTGATTCGAAGAAGCTGTCTTTAAGAGCTGCTTCTGAAGTCTCTATAAAAGGAGAAAGGTCAAGCAACAGACCGGGCTCTGACTGAGGAGATTCGTCTAAATTAAATGTACCTGAAAGTCTCCCATTGCTTCGATGGAAGAAAAGACAGCAGCACTCACACACTGACAGGAGATTACAGGGTTACAATGCTTGACAGGTGAAAAATCTGATTAGCTTGAAATGGCTTCAGCCATCTGCCTTCTACAATGACTTAGAAGCTATTAGGAGGCAGCTTTTGTGAAGCTTGTATGTGCTTTGTTTGTTAGCAATCAAACAAAGATCTACATTGATTGTGGTTTGAAGAAAACACTGAATATCTCCTTATTGATTTGCAGCTTCTGGCTGCTTCATGTCATTTGTCGTCCTGAATATTACATTATTTTACAGATAAACAGAAATAAAGAAATGAAAATAATTTGGCTTCATCTTCCTGTTGGATATTTATTTTAGAGAGATTCTGATGTAAAATCCCATCAAGCTTCTTTACAGTCGGTATGTTTCTGCCACTAATGAATAACAGCAATGATGATAATGATAAATATTATTCTTAGGATGCTTTATAGAAATATCTCAGACTTATATTCAACTTTATCCCTTGGGATTACTCCTTCAGGGAAATTCTTGGATATCTCAAAGTGCATTGAACCAAAGTACAAAATGCAAAAAAGGTAAATTAGAAGATTCATTATCAATCATTGTATGAACCTTGGATAAAACAAGAAAAATGCAACTTTGTTTAAACTTTAAACATGTGTAAATACATCTTGTAAAGATGAGACCACCTGATCTTATCTGTCCACCGCTTGCAAAGGTAAGGCCTCCCAACTTGTTAAATAAGCATGTTTCCCAGCATGTGGCACTTACAATTCAGGTCAACTCCCAGAAAAGATTTATAAAATCACAGAAAGAAGAAAAATGGAGGGATTAAAGCAAAAAAAAAAAAACAGGCAAGAAACTCCCTGTTTTTCCTCCAAGCTCAGGTCCTCTACCAGAGGCCTGGGAGCTTGAGGGTTCTGCACAGTCTCTTTGCTGTTCCTAGAACTGCACCCTTCTGGACTGAGATGTCTGACGTATTTCCAGGGATCTGCTGTAAAAACTTCTCCAGTTTGGGGGTCACTGCCCCGAGGTCCCCAATGACTATGGGCACCACTGATGCCTTGACCTTCCTGGTTTTCTCCAGCTCTTCTCTGAGCCCCTAGTATTTCTCTAGTTTATCATGTTCATTTTTCCTGATGTTGCAGTCACTTGGTATTGCTACATCAACCACAACTGCTTTCCTCTGCTTTTTGTCCACCATCACAATGTCCGGTTGGTTTGCCATTACAATTCGGTCCGTCTGTATCTGGAAGTCCCACAGGATCTTGGCTCGATCATTCTCTACCACCTTTGGGGGTGTTTCCCACTTTGACCTTAGGGTTTCCAGCCCACACTCTGCACAGATGTTCCTGTCCAGCCAGATTGCATGAATGATTGAATATTAAATTTGACTTTTGGAAATCCAATACCATAAATGTCCAGAAGATGGCAAAAGTTCATCTATATCTATACACGGTCAGTTAGTGACGCTGGTACATCAGCTGCTGCCGTAGCTCCCGGCAAACCAGTAGTGTGTGTGACCGCACGAACAGCAGCTTGATGACCAGGGTCTAATTCATGTTAGCGTAGCACCTTTTTGCTGCTGGATGTGTAAATAAGCTTCCTGGAGCACAGCATGCTGGAGTTCATGAACTGCATTGTGCCCACTCCATGCAATTCCGTTTTCTCTATCGCCCTTTTCTCCAAACACAAAGTTACTTTTATTTATTTTTTGACTCTTTACACGTCTCTCCGTTAAATGGAGCCGTAAACAGCGCAAGGTGACTTTCTGTGAAAAACTTCAGCACTGTACCACAATCAAGAAACAAGAGGAGGAGGTACACACTTTCCTAAGACCCGCCCCCTTCATTTTCTGTTTGGCTAATAGTGTTAGTTTCAGAGCATGCCTTTGCCAACATTGGGATTTCGATTGTCTTTTTGTATTTATTAACCTAATTTTCGAGTGGGTTCTTTTTAACCCACGGGCTATGAGCCGGAAATCCGGTCCAGGGCTGTAATACTATAATCCATGAAACTGGTTTGAACAATTTTGGAGATTGTATTTTTAACCATAACACTTTGCTGAGCCTCTGACCTTTACAGGGGGCCATATTTAGCCCTATGGATGGTCTATATCTGGACAATCAAAACTCCCCAAAAATGTTATTAGCCAGCAGGACTTTTCATTAAACAGGGGAGTTTTCATCTCCCTTTTTTATTAAAGAACTCAGCTTCTCATCTGACAGTGTATTAAGCAAACTTTTAGAGTGAGCTGGAATATGAAGGTGATTTTAGTGTTAGTGTAGTGTTGAGAGGCATTATTTAATCAGATTTAAAAAAATGTCATCCTTAGTTAACCAAATATGGCTTTATTTTATTTACTTTTTCCTCTTTGTATTAAAATGCTGTACTCTCAAATAAATACTTGATTTTAAATCCATGTCCTGTCAAAGTTGGGACAAAATTTAAAGACACTTACTAGAACTGCTAATCAGGTTACACACCTTGGTGCAAACTCGTCGATGGTTAGGCCCGCTTTCAGACCCGTCCGGCAGTACTCCAGCCCATTAGCAATGGTGTAAGCTACTTCTAAAATAGCATCTGCTCCGGCCTCTTGAAGGTGATAGCCACTGATGGATATGGAGTTGAACTTTGGCATGTGCTGTGAACAGAGAAAATCATAATGTGGAATTACTAACAGCCTTAAAGTTGCAGCAGGCTGCTTTGCTTCCCTGTGCTTCATACCTTAGAGGTATATGCAAAGATGTCTGCAATGGCGTGCATGGATGGTTCCGGAGGGAATATGTAGGTGTTGCGCACCATGAACTCCTTTAAAATATCATTCTGAATGGTGCCAGTTAATTTTTCTTTTGGCACTCCCTGTTCCTCCCCGGTGACGATGAACATGGCCAACACTGGGATAACGGCTCCATTCATTGTCATTGAGACAGACATCTTCTCCAGGGGGATTCCGTCAAAGAGCATCTTCATGTCCTCCACCGTGTCTATGGCCACTCCAGCCATTCCCACATCCCCGTGGACTCTGGGATTGTCTGAGTCGTAGCCACGGTGGGTCGGGAGGTCAAACGCCACAGAGAGACCCTGCTGACCAGCTGAAATGGAACAGACACCAGGAATTATAAAAAGGAAGAGAAAAGGAGACGGCTGGAATGCTCCTGCTTGGTAAATGCCACAAATAAAACACTGCATTTTATTAGGATATTAAAGGATAAGCCAATAATATAATATATTACCCTCAAATTGAAGAATAAGTTTAGTTTGTTTAATTTCTGACATTAAGAGAAAATAATATATGTTAAATATTTGGTTTAAATTGTAACTGAGGGCGCCTTCAAACCATTAGCTTGAATCCAAACAGATTCCGCTTATAAGACGACTTTCTGCACAAACAACGCAGACGTCACGCTGCCTGCCGTGCAGCAGACCTTACAGTAACATCATGTCAAACTATGTTGATCAAAACACTAATCTCCAGTCTCTTCGGGGGCCCCTCTGGTGAACATTTCAGCTCAATCAAATCACAAACTTAAGAGGCTTTTTGCCCAGACCTAAACACTGCAGAGGCTTGGCAACACCTAGCTGAAGCTATGACTAGGAGCAAGTCTTTGCTCACAGCGACATGTTTATGTTTGCTTAAATCAGCCACAACACTTTGGACTTTTAAGACTAAATCAATTTGAAAAATATCATCAGCAATATTGAATAATAATTTCTTTTTCCTTTAGTTACAGCAGGTGAATTGTTTTTTTCCATCCATGTGATTCGTGATTCCTTTCTTTACGTTCCTCCTGCTGAAGACATTTAAATAACTCAGTTCTTGTAAAATATTCAGATTATATTCCTTTAAAAAAATAAGTTTTCAGTGATTTTGTTGGTTATCCGGCCTCTGTACTCATCTCATGTACAGAAAAGTTTTCTCAGATAATTTAATTGGTATTTTTCCTTGTATCTGGCTAAAAATAAGCAGACAGCATGTCCACTGCATTTTAATTTAGTCAGATGGCTACATCTGATCTAATGCCCTCCAACAACATTGACCCAGTGCCACGGTAAGCCAAGCACAGCAGAGGCACCGCGCAACCTGCAAGTGATATGGAAGTGATAATTAGTGCTTTGGGTCAGAGATTTTTGTTTAGCTTTTTTTAAACCAATTGTGGCAAACTCTTGTCCACATGTATGCTAATCTTATGTGCTCCTAAAGCTTTGTAAAACACCCTTTGAAAAACCATGCAAAGCATAATGCATATAGAAATAAATATATAACAGAAAAATGCATAAATCTTGTTGCCTTAATTGCCTTAAAACTTAAATTACATATTTAGTATAGAATGGGTAAAGTAGATCTACCTTTAATGTTATCTTTATAAAACTTGTTGCTCTCCTCCACAGTGCTGAAGCCAGCATACTGCCTGATTGTCCAAGGTCTGTATGTGTACATGGTGGGATAGGGCCCTCTAGTGTATGGAAAGACTCCAGGCAGTTCATCAGCACGTCCCTCTGAATCAGACTTCCTGTACACCGGCTTAATGTTGATTCCCTCAGGTGTGCGCCAGATCAGATCTTCAGGGTTCTTCCCCTTAAGCTGTTTCTTAGCCAGGTCGGCCCACTCAGGGTCCAGCTTGACCTCATCTTGACATAACACTGAGGTGTGAATCTGCAAGCGGTGTTGTTGAGTTGAGGACACACGGGCCCCAACCAGGTGGCGGAGAGCCAGGGCTGCACATGCTCTTTGTGCAGACAACATCGTGACGGCTGGCTCAGTCACAGACACATGGACAACCTTAAGGACCACACAGGAGCGGGAAATTATTGAGCAGATGCATGAAGTATAATTTTCCTTGTACTGTATAATTTGTTTAATCAAAAGCTCATGTAGAGCTGACCGGTTTAAGATCATCCCATTAATTCTGTCAGACAAAGAGATCATAAGTTAATAAATACAAAACAAAAAACATTTTTAAAGGTGAACAAAGCTATAAAGCCCATCCTGTCCTAGAATTTAAAAAATGAATACTGTCCACAACTAAGAAGGAGTCTTTTGCATCTGTAGAGGAATTCAGCCATATTGGAGTTTCATGACGTAATGTCTGATTTATAAACAATCTGTTTCTCAAACAAAACATTTTGGCAAATGTTGTCTTTATATAAAATCCAGATCACTCTTATTGGTTTCTAAAGAAGCACACAGCTAACAGAATCCTAATATATAGGGTTAATTAATGCATTAAAACATTTTTAATACTTTTGATTATTCAGTATGTGTGCAGATATGTCACTCTGAACAGCTCGTAAAAAGCGCATCTCTTAATGTCAACAGTAAAGACTAAATAAATTAACCAGCTAGCTAGATTGCATCAGTATAATACCTACAACTGAATAGCACACTGCTTACTAAAGTATACAATTCAATGTTTCTACTTTGTTTTTGTTTTTTACCCAGGAGGCAAAGCAAACTGTTAGCTTTGTGCTAAATGCTACATCCAGTTATCTAACAGTACACATTAACGCTCTTCGCGTCAGTTTTAACAGCAGGACGCAAACTGCTAGACAAAACTAAGCAATTTTCTACACTTCTCTGTTTAGCTTTGCACATTTAACAGAAGTTTTACGAACAAGTTTCTGACCTTGTAGTTTGTTGTGCTTTCTGGCTCAAGCTAACGGAAGGCGTGTTTCCTGATGTCCAATGAAACGTCACTATACTCAGCCTGAGCCAATCAGGTATCAGAATCAAAAGCGGTGAACTTTGATCTATAGCACCGGAAGTTAATGTATTATCGAATCGAAAATATTTTTTTTTTTGCAATTTGCAAATAAAAAAAGTTTAAATAAATTACTTCTATTCTAGACGTCCGGTAGATGGCGGTATATGAAGGACCAACTCTGCCATATTTAAAAATAAATACAGAAATAAATAAATGCTCAATAAATGTATAAGCATACAATTAATTGCCAACAAAAAATTGATACATAAATGTATATAACTCTTAATTAGCTTCTTTATTTATTTGCCTTTGTAATATTTACCTTATTTATTTTTCTGTCCTTTATAATCTTCAACTTTATTTTTTAATTACTTATATTTTTAAGTATTTATTTATGTGCATGTTATAATATTTTTGTCTGTTTTATTCTTCCTTTGTATTTTCTTACCTTAGTTATTTCTTCGCCGCTTTTTATTTCTCTCTGCCCTTTTTACATTTCTCTATGCATTTTTCCTCATTATGCAAATGAGGAGGGGGTGTGTCCTAGAGAGTCAACTTCTGCTCATTGGTTGGCTTGGCGGCCCATCTTCTTAACTCACAGAGCTCAGAGTACTAAGTTAAATGTTCTCTTTTCTGTTGCTGTTGTTCAATTAAAGTATGTTTTAAGATCATTTGAGGCGAGAACCTTATACTTTTAAGCATCACCATATAGCCCATTCACAGATTTAATGCGTAATTTAAAAGAAAATGTGACGAACTTGAGAGGACCGTGGCAACCAGCGGAGCTCCGAAGCTGACGGCAGCCAGGTCTATAGCCAGGCTATGATCGCGATTTTTTGTTGTATTTGGCAAAGTTTGGCAAAGTCCCTACTCGAGTTCTAATGACTTCAGACTCGACATCAGACTCTCCTCCTGTAGATTCGACCGATTTAGTAAAATGCTAACCAACACGCTTCACACACGGCTATGCCGAGAGAGGGCCGCTGCAGATGGGCTGTGGTTAGACCTGGCTGCCGTCAGCTTCGGAGCTCCGCTGGTGGCGCGGTCCTCTCAAGTTCGTCACATTTTCTTTTAAATTACGCATTAAATCTGTGAATGGGCCATATGGTGATGCTTAAAAGTATAAGGTTCTCGCCTCAAATGATCTTAAAACATACTTTAATTGAACAACAGCAACAGAAAAGAGAACATTTAACTTAGTACTCTGAGCTCTGTGAGTTAAGAAGATGGGCCGCCAAGCCAACCAATGAGCAGAAGTTGACTCTCTAGGACACACCCCCTCCTCATTTGCATAATGAGGAAAAATGCATAGAGAAATGTAAAAAGGGCAGAGAGAAATAAAAAGCGGCGAAGAAATAACTAAGGTAAGAAAATACAAAGGAAGAATAAAACAGACAAAAATATTATAACATGCACATAAATAAATACTTAAAAATATAAGTAATTAAAAAATAAAGTTGAAGATTATAAAGGACAGAAAAATAAATAAGGTAAATATTACAAAGGCAAATAAATAAAGAGGCTAATTAAGAGTTATATACATTTATGTCTCACTTTTTTGTTGGCAATTAATTGTATGCTTATACATTTATTGAGCATTTATTTATTTCTGTATTTATTTTTAAATATGGCAGAGTTGGTCCTTCATAGCGGTATACGCACCTGATTTAGATATAAAACGCTGCAATTCATTTAAAATCTGTTGAGGAAACTCAAATACATTTTTGTTTTTGGTGAACTTTTCCTTTGTGTGAAACGCAGCTGGCATATACTACAAAAAACACTGTAAAAGGAAAACATGTCAGAACACACAAGTCCTGTATTCACATGTATTTTCTATTAGATATTTGAAATACTTCTAACAATATTGTAAAATACACTAATAGAATTCACACTTACAGTCCAAACTTGTTGTGTTCATAAAGAATAAAGCACAAATTTAAACTTGAAATTTGTATTTATTAGTTATTGAAGTTGTAACTATTTAAACTGTATGTTGCATGTTTTGAATGAGATTTCAATTATTATGAGTTTACAAATTTTTGTTATGCACAACTTCTGACTAAAATGCACACAACTATGCTTTTATGCACAAGTTTATTTTGACAGTGATCTTACCTTATAGTCTCTTATCATTTTTCTCTACACATAATTCTTCCCAAAGCTATTTCCTCGACTGACCTTTTACAGCCTATCCTATCCCACCTCTGCAGTATAAGTGGAATACCATCTGAAAAGGGCTAATAATCCAAATTATAAAAGTATATTTTGGTGTCCATTTTTTTTTTCTTTATGGACGGTGATATTCATTATGCTTTTATTTTAAATCTTTCCAATTTATGTCATTTCACTTATATGCCTTGTATTTGTAACTCTGACTTCATACTAATTTCAATTAAAAGTAGAAACCTTTTATTAATTTTTCAGTTTCATATGGAGAGTTGCATTAATGTTTACACTCTGTTTGGCCTGTTTAAATTTGTTGAGGCTTTTGCGTCTCAGCTACATACTGCCCACCTGTGGTTGCCCTACAAACATCTAGCATGTTTAAGTTGCATACAATGAAGGTTTGTGACTCCACTTAAACACCCAGGTTAGAAAATGTTTGGTATTCCAAGGGTTTGTACATTCAAAGCTAATTTTTCTGTGGGTCTAGAAGCCTTTAATCATGGTTTGAAGACAGGAAAGGGGCAGGGAGAAAGACATGCATTGAAGTTCTCAAGTTAAAAGAGTCACATTGTAAACATATAAATATATAATTCTGACATATTTTGACTGAATATTTAGAAATCTAACATTTTTTATTCTGAATGGCAGAACACTTGTTCAGTTTTATTTATTTTTTGTCTTTTTTTCCATTTCCCTCTAGTTTTTTTACACCATTTCTTCAGTCCTTGACTTGTGTGCTTTTTAAAGTTTTTAATAGCACGTTGCAACAATATGTTAAGCAAACAGCACTAAACTGGCATACCAAAGGTTTCAGTACTTGGGCCAATTCTCTTTATGCTTCCACTGGGTAAAAATGTCAGTAAGCATGGGATAGATTTCTGTTATGCCGATATCACTTGAAAATATAACCCTGTGCAATTTTAGAAAGGTATTTAATCAGTTGATAACCAATATTACATATATTCTATATCTTGTTTTAAACTTTGCCTTAGAATTTCCAGCTTTGTGCTGCAAACCAATCCAAAACTAACTGTCTAAAAGGCACAGAATACATAATCAGTTATAGTTTTATGTGAGTATTATTGTTAATAGTACTTTGGGGTGTATTTTAAATATCTTTTTGAGATTTATATTATTTTTATGTATCCAAAACCCCCAAATATCCAAGTCCATTAAGGATTATATATTACAGCATTGACTAATAAAGAATTTAAAAACCCAAATTCTCATTCACAAAAAAGGAAATAAAAAAAAAAACAATCCACTGGATTTGGTTTCCAAGTTTGAAGATATTTTGCTTCCCATCCAGGAAGCTTTTTCAATTAAATAAACATCCTTTTCATTTTGAAGTAAGCAAAACGTCTCTTGGAAACCAAGTCCAGTGGATTGTTTTTTTTACTTTTTCTGGAATGACTACAACCTGGATGACTGAGAATCTTCACCAGCATACAACCCAAATTCTCCTTTTCCAGAGTCATGATTTTAATGCTGCTTGTCTATCATTCTTTTATTTTGATTGATTAAAAATAACAACAGTAACACAGACCTCTCAATACAGTACATGCCAATTTTATTCAGGACTTGGTCAGTGAACTGTTGCAGTAGTAATGGCTCTTCAACACACTGTACAGTACTGGGTTGCATCTGATAGGGTACACTTGCATTAGATGTGCAGATAGGTTATAAAACAAAGTGGACAGCAAAATCATTCAGAGAATTCAGCAGGACAAGCTTTCATCCAAGTGTCGATGTAGACAGTGGTATATAATGCCCAGATTGTATACAGAGCAAAAAGTTCTGATCTTAAACTTGTGTACCCGTCCTCTGTTGTTTGAACCGTAAGGCAGTTTAGATTGCAATAGTTTGTGGATCTTTATCCTCCTATGGATCGCTCTAAAAGAACTAACATTAGATGAACATAAAAAAAGAGCATTTTTTAACAAACAGAATTTATATATGTGAGTTTAAGTATTACAGGACGTGGATATCTTAGAGAAGAACCCATAGAGACAAGATGCCAATAAAGCAGCAGAAGTTACATTTAAATACTGAAATGAAGAAGATGTAGAAATTTAAAACAAAGGAGGAGGAGCAGGCAGGAGGTTGTGGCGGGCAGCGAGCAGGTATGGTCTCCTGTAAAACAGGTCATGGCGAATGCAGCCCGCCTGTCAACCTTTGTGTTGTAAAACCAGCCGTCACTCCAGCTTAAGCAGCTCCACGTCAAAGACGAGCGTGGCATTTGGGGGGATGACTCCAGGGTGGCCTGTCGCTCCATAAGCCATGTCTGGTGTGCAGGTGAGTTTCGCCCTCTGGCCGAGGCTCATCTGAGGCACAGGAGGAAAGGTGGACACGTCTAGATTTACTGACCACACCGGCAAATTCAAGGTGGAGAATAAGTGGAAAAAGACTTAAATTAATGTTATATTTCTGTTTGTAAGCACTTGAAAAAAATGCACAAAATAGAAAAAAAAAGCTTGCATGTTATCTATGTGTAAGCATGGCCTGTCAGCAATTCTTCCAGTCCTCCAAAGCCAAACACACTAACTTGATGATGTTGAATTGGTACTATTTAAATGTATTTACTACGTAAGTAAAAAAAAACATTCTAAATAAATTAGGCCTCCCCGTGTTATTGCTGCTTGGGCCTGAATAAAATTACACATTTTATTAGTATAACAATGATTAAAAGTATTGAGTTGCATGTTATAAAACACATTCACTATGACAGATATGTGGATTTCCTGGACTTTGTGGACAATCTCCGATGATCCAACAGTTAAAACGATTAAAGATGGTTTCCCTTATTCTCATTGAATATTTCTGCTAAAATGTAATTCTTTTTTTTTGTATAGCTATTTTTATAGTTTTAATCATTTTTTTTTGTACTTTGTTTTCAAACATTTTCTTCTTTGCCAATTTCAGTAATTGTGATGAGACCAAACTTGTCGATTTTAAATATGTTTGCTTTAAGCATTATCATTTCTACTTTTGATTTATCTACCATGGAGGGTAACATTGGAACAACCCCTTAAATATGTTACCATGGAAACACAGACCCACATAGTAAATAACCTTTAAATGTGATTTGAACTAATGATTCCTGACAAGGATTCAAAGCCAGGACTTTTTTTCTGCAAAGCATCAGCGCCATCTACCATGTGGCTTAATTTAATCACACCTGACAATCGTTATAGAAAAAGCACATCCCCTTCTTACCTGTGCTACGCCTTCTTCCCAACCTTTTATAACCTCCATCCGTCCAATCTTGAACTTAAAAGGTTTGTTCCTGTCTCGGGACGAGTCAAACTTTTTCCCATTCTGCAGCATACCTGCCAAAGAAACAATAAACTCCCATCTCTCTTCGATGCAGCATCACAAAATCAAAAAAGAAACCATACTTAGGCGTGTCCTGCCACATGTTTTTGTTCTGGTTCTGTTTCTTTTATTAACTGAGATCAAGTGTGAATCAGAAGGTGTTGGCCTAGTTTAGTGGATTATTTTTAAAAGCTAAATAGGCCATTTCTTGCATGTATGTAGACCAAAGGGAGACAAGGATAACAAAGGCTCCAGCTGTACAGTAATCTGCTCCTTCAGATGAAACCAAACCTTTTTGCCTGATAAGGTTGAGGGTATTAATTTTTCAAAGGCAAAAAAATAAAAAATAAAATAAATGATTGCCTCCCTTTCTTTCAGAGCTTCACTACCTTCAGAGACACAGTCTAAAGTAATCATGTGCTGTACTAATAACTTCTGAACTTTATGACACAAAAGACAAGCAAGCACAACTGATCTGCATGGAAAAGGAATCTACACCCACAGGTAACCCCTGCTGTACGGAGCGGTCCGTCTAAACAACCTGCTGGGATTCAGCCAGTTGTAAACAGTAACTTAAGCCGGTTGATTTAAGAACAGTCTGCCTCAAGGACAAACATTTCGTACTGATCTACAGACAATACCACAACCATCAATGTCTCACAGGCGTAAAAGTTTATTTCAGCATCATTAAAGCCATAAGCTGAAAACCTGACATAAAGGAAGACGCATCTTATCTCCGAAGTGTCTGTTCTTTGGTAGCTTTATTTCCATTTCAGAAAATAAAAAACACTGCAGCTTTTCATCGTTTTCTACAAGGTGGTCTACTATTGATTTTTGCATATTAATACAGCCAATATGGAATACTGGGTGAAATTCATTTTTCATGCAGTGTATACTTCACTGTCTACAAAATTATTTAGTAAAAACTACATTTGCAGCCAGCCTGTATTTGGCTGCTGAGCACGTGTCAATTTTACATGATTGTTGGTTTGCAGAAAGTTAAGAGGATCTTGTTTCCATCTACCTTTCCTGTGCGGCTTTCATCTCATCACATGCGCTTTAGATGTTTCTTCCCTAACTGTACTAATTCTAGGAGATTTTTCTGTACCTACACCTTCACTTTCAGGCCTATCGTGAAGGCAGACACCACAGCACCGTTTCTGTCAGGTTATGATGGTGCAGAAAAGAGGCAGAGTCATAAGGAATTATGCAGTACAGCTAATTCTGTGGCAGAAAAAAGGCTGAAGAACAACAAGAATAATTCATTGCAATAACTTTAATGCTTTTAGAAAGCTCTACCATTCAGTTATTCATAAGTATCTGGGTATTTCTTCTTCTGCTCAAGTAGCAAATGGAAAAACGTTTCCATTGTTGCACTAATTGCTTGGATGTACTGAGGAAACCAAGCCTAACACATCCCCATAACATTGATCATGTTATCATGAATTATTTAGAGGGCTGGTATAGGTGTAAAGAAGCTGTCAACTTGGCAGTAAGCCCATTGACACCCTGATAGGACTCTCTTAAAAAACACTCCAGCAATGCATGTAAGCCACAGAGGCAGCAACTGATGAAACTATTCTCCTTTTGTCACATTGATTCCCTAAATATGCTAAGAGAACCACTATGAATAGTTTGCCTATGGATAAGTGAAAATGCATGCTCTAATAAGTCAGAGGACACCTCAGGTAGCCTCTCTAATATCCTGCAGACAGCTTCCAAAGTAGTAAAACTAAACATTTCTATCTCCTTCTATGAATTTTACAGCTGTAATATAAACAAGCAGTCTTTAATCACACCAAGCATGAAATAAAAACATAAGGAAGAGAAAAACAATTCCTTGAAACCAAATAGTTTTCAGCCAGAATCTCCATGACAGCTTTTAATTTAATTGCCTGTCATAATTCTACTCAATAAGTGGGAATATTTAGCGTTTAAGTTTAGTGTCAACCAAAATGTAATCATGGTGTCTTGCCTATCTAGTCATATGAATGATGATACTGTAGTGCTTCTCCTGTTTCCTTTCCCCTAAAATTAGCAGGTCTATAATTTCCAAGAAGCCCTGTTAGCCCATATATCAATGGCGAAGTCCGTTTTCAATCATGGAGTCATCAGGTTCACACACACCGAGGCAAACGCCACCTGCTGCAGGTCATACGAGCAGCAGGACCACAACTTTTGGCAACGATTGCATAAAGTGAGTTCAGTTTCGGGGGGGCAATCCAAATTGAACCCAAATGCTGCCCACAAGACAGGAGGCCATGGAGGGTTTGCACATTACAGCTGTCTCTTGTGATTGGATGGGGTGGCGGATGACGTTAACAAGATACTGGATATATACACTCTGCACCAAGGCAAAAATAATGCATTGCTTTTTTGTTTTTTTTTTCTCCCCAGGAGGGTCACCTTAGTGGACTTAAAGGAAGATGAAGTTTGTGTCTGAAAAGTTTGGTAAAATCAGAAGGAGTAAAAAAAAATGGCGAATCCATCTTGAACGTGCCTAAAGAAGGATGTTATTTAACGATCTGATTTTAACATTAATCCTGTGCACACAAAAAAAGCACACATACTCCTTATTGTTGCCCCCCCCACCCATGGAGTTTCAGTGCTCTATTATCGTTTTTTTGTGCAGCTAAGCCTGGGTGCGGTCTGCAAAAATAAAGCAAAGCCTATCCCTTCCTGCGCTCGGCTCCCAGACTCTCTCCTCGTCAGAGGGTTTCACTTAGTTGTAGGCTGGCAGAGAGCCATACCACACCGGGGTGGGGTTATTTTTACTCCACTAACTGTATCCTGTGTTGCCCCTCGTCTAGCAGAGCTGCCAGCCGAGCAGCCCCCCTGGGCTCAAATGTGGCTGAACTGAGACGTGTGTAGAGATACCCATTGAGCAGATCCGCTCCAAAGCTGCAGGAGCGCACATCTTAGTGAATAAGTCTTGATCATCCTTCCTTTGTATGATGGAGTAACTAGGAGAAAGAGTCGTTTAGCACTCGTTTTAGAGTCACAGTATTGGCTGCATCTGAATGATCACCAGCAGGAGTGTAAAAGTTACTCTTATACTGAGCAGTGAAAATAAGACAAGTAGAGCTCTGTTTTTCTGTGTTCAGTGTTTAGTTGATATTTTAGCTTTATTTTTTCCCTCATACCCCTACCCCATGGCATCTGCCAGGTGTATCATGCATGGAATATTATGTTTACTATGGGAATACGAGCTGTGAAAGGCCTGTCAAGCATACAGACAGCTCAACAGGGGATGAAGTTTCCCTTAATCTCAAACTGTTTTTTTTTTTTTTTTTTCCTACTTGCATGAACTCCATACTGCTGGAAGTGAAAACATGACAGACTCAAATAACATTTCCTCCACAGAAGTCTGAGGCTTGGCGGCTTGTGACTTTCAACCTGCTCCTCAGTCTCACCTTAAGATGTCAAGTTTTTGGCATTCTCGGACGTAAAACACTAGAACACTGACCAAAATTAGGCCTGACATCATTTCCCTCCCTGCTGGAGCCTCGCTTTAAGTTTAAAACCGAGAGCAACGTTAGTCTTTGAAGCCTGGTGCCGCCAATCACCGCATTTATCTCAGACTCCTTTTCCTTTCTTCGTACTGACTGATACCATATCTGCCTAAGTTTTCCTCCTTTGGCGACAGTCTCATATGCAGAAAAACAAGCTTGAGACAGCAGGACTGCAGCTGTTAGAGCTGCCAATCTGTGAGCCTGCGGACATTTAGGGTGGATGACAGAAACAGGGCTGCAGTGCATTGCGAAAACATTCAGATCTCTTGAACTTCAACAATGCATTTTAATGGGACCATAGATGATAGATCCAACTTTAAGTAGGGCATAATTGCAAAGTGGGGTAAAATATGGGGGTAATATAATATTGTATACCTTTTTTTTTTTCTATATGAAAACTTGTAAAAAGCCCCCTTTTAGTCTGATTCTATCTAGGCGGATAAATAATGATGATTTCTTTAGTAATAATCAAAGAATTGAACATCAGAATTATTGCTTCATTTGAAAACAATATATAAAACTAAAAACCACCAAAACACAACCTATAGCTTTAACTAACAGGCTTAAAACAGCATTAATCTGCATAGACACACCAGCCCCATCAGGAGGCATGGTGGTGGCATCATCATGGTGTGGGGAGGCCTTTCTACAGCAGCGACAGGGAAGCTGTTTGGAGTAGGTTCTGCAAATGAAAGGAGGTAAATATTGACCATGTCGAAAAAAGGCAGCTGTTCAGATTAGTGATTAAATCTGTATAAATATCAAATAAACAATATGCTGCTTTGTGTTGGTCGTTCACCAACACAAAAACCCACTTAAGTCTGTAGTCTGGGAAAAGACAAAATGTCAAAAAGTTCAGGAGGTGTGAATACTTCTGCAAAGCTCTATACTTTGCAGGTTTAAGGCCAGAGCTGGTATCTGCCAAGTGGCAATGACCTCTCAGCTAATTTGAGCAACTCTCGCCGGAGTCAGAGAGAGGTCACTGCTCCAAATCTTTGTGTCTGTTTGCTCTGGCCTGTCTGTGTCCGCATGAATAAAATCCCCGGGGTGAAAACGAGAAAACAAGAAGGCAGAGCAGCTTTAAAGAGCAGAAGGGGAGGTCTGCATTGCTAGATGCTTGAAACACAGTAGGCTCAAAAACAATCACGTACTGAGAAATATCTCTCCGGAGAGATATGCTCATTTCTTGAAAATGAGGATCATGGAACGACTAAGCTAAACTTAATACTCTGAGAATTTGCACACAAACTCTTCCAAATACAATCAATGCAGCTTTATTTATGATTCTAATAGACTTGATACGACTCCAAAATTAGATCCTCTTTTGTCTTTCGGGTTTGTTTATTTCAAATTAGATGAAATCAGTTTACTCTTTCTCTGCAAATGCATTTCCCCTGCTTATACAACAATATTTTTTAGCCTTTTGTTCAGAGCAGCTTTGGCTTAACTCTGTGAAGGCATTGCCTCCAAAATACCAAAAGCTTATGCACAAACACAGTAGGTCAAAAGGCAAAGAAATAAAAAATAAAAAAAGAGAGAAATTCACTTTTTGTTTAGCTAGACAATAAATTAGTGAACATTAATTTGGTCATTATAGTCTTATAGGAATAACATGCTGGGTTTTTGGTATGAAAAAAGAAAAAACTGGCATTGTTTTGTTCTTTGCACTAAATGGCTGTCCTAAAATGGCCAGTCTAAGCCAGGAGACACCCAAGTGAGATTACCTTAAAAAAATCTGAAGCTTTTGTCTAAGCTCCAGTTCATCCAATCTGTCAGCAGATTCCATTAAAGGGACGCAGAGGCTGGGATGTCTGATCTGCTCTCTGATCATTAATATTGTACAAATATTCTTAATTTTTCAAAAAAAAAAACATTTCCTCTTTTTTTTATCTTTAGTGCTTAAAAAGAGCTGATTTAAAATCACAATTTATCGTAAAAACACAGTAACATGTTGGGTGAATTGTGCATCAGTGCTGCAGACTTAAACAGTCATTTAATAGCTGGTATCAGGAAAATGCGTCCAATTGTAAATCAATGAATGTAAAAATACTTGAAAAAAATAAGAAAACATAACATTCATCTAGCAGAAAAAAAGGGTTAATCCAAATATAATGACACTAAATCATACTGCTAGATCCCTGCACTTTGAAGATGACATCTTTAAACCACTGCATTAAGTATGATTATGAAAACCAGTTTTACGTGTATACGGCTGCTCATTTAGTTACACACAATGACCGAGAAAAATAAAGCAATCAATGGTTTACCAATAGTAATTAACGTTTTGATAAAAAAATAAACCTGTAACCCTGAGAACTAAATGTTGTATGTCATACTTTAAAACCTGCTCGTTCATCACTGCCTAAATCGATTTCATTAGGCTAAGAATGAGTCACGTATTAGTTCATTTAAAGCAGCACCTTGGGCTAAGCAATGCCACAATGATACTGTTACCTAACCTGTCTACTGAAGGGAACGTACCGACAGGGATTGGTTCCATACCCACATAAACAAAAACACGTGATATTAGACGGTTGACATGCAAACTGGGTTTTGTTTACTTTCTGTCTGACCTAGTTGTCTGGACATCCAACCCCGAGGCTCAGAACAGCCCAAATGTATTTTATTATTATGCGTCTTACTGCCCAACCTTAAAACCAGACCTTCTGACGGGAGACAAACAGGAAAAAGAAAGCAGACGTGTGTTTGCAAGTGTGAAACATGCCGGAAAAAAAGTTACAAAGCAGACAGAATAAAACATCTGATTTCTCTTTCAGAACAAAAGCAAACTAATGATGTGTGACAGAGAAGGCGACCCTACAGAGATTATGAAAACCCAACCAAAACACAGGTGCACAGGCCTGCAGGCTGTTGGAATGCGGCCATCAACTTGCAATCTGAGCAGAGCAGACAATGAACAAATGGGCAGATTTCCTCTTTCAGCAGCGAGGACAAAGAAAGGATGTAGAGTTTAAAGATTCCAGAGAACAACAAAAAAAATAGTTACCTATGTAATGAACAACACATGTTTGGCCTTTCTTTGGAAATGTTCGCCCTGTTAAAGGAAGAAAAGAAATGTTAGGGTAAGCAAACACTGAGTCTAAGAGGCTAATACAGCAATCATCCTAAAAGTGCTCATCTAATCTTTTTCTTCATAATTTATTGCCTCTACATCAACATGTCATGGTGGGTTTTTCTATTTGATTTGTTGTTTGGATGAAAATCTTTATTTTATTCAAACTACAAAAAAGTACTACATTAAACATACTTTCACACAAGCATTTCTTTCCCTTTTTTTTGGTACATGAATTGCATTTTGATTGTTTCTTTGTGTCTTTCGCTATTTTTCACATGTTTTTAAACTTAACTTCAACAAAAGGGGTTTATTGATAATCTGTAGCAAAGAGTTTGAGCTTCATGCTTGTTCTTTACACAGACTGCAGGGAATTTAGTCAACGACGAATGTTTTGTTAAAAAGGGCTAGCCCAGCTTAAGCCCCTATCACACCTTGCCGATTTAGACAGACCCAGATTCTCCTTAAACTCTGGAATACGCTGAACTTTTTATGTATATTTTCTATTTTTGGCGTATACATAGCGTATTCATAACAAGTCCAGAGCTTTGTTCAATGACAGCCTAACTTATGCATAACGCACGGCAGCATAATGCCCATGAAATGTCATAAGCCAGTGTCCTGAGGGGGGCAGCATTGCGCCCGAAGGCGCCCTGCCTGCATAAAAAGGTATCTTTGATCGTGGTATTAACCTAGCTAATGTTTACCACCCGCCACAAAAAAAAAATTTAATAAATAAAAAGAAAGAAAAATGGTTCGCAGTCGCAGCAGATTCAGCATTATGTCTTCTAGGACATTTCATGGGCATAGGCATTGGCGTGAACGCATGAAGAATCCATCACACACACCTTCTCGCTCACCCTATGATGGGGATGAAGTCTGAGAACTAACGCCTTCCTCCTTTGAATCCCCCTTCTATACCAAAACACTGCCAATACGCCATTATACAGTAGCTGGAAGTTTGGAACACGTCAAACACTTCGATATGTATTGGAGATAAGTTACGCACAACTTACTCATAGGATTTGGAATAGATAGACACCACAACTTATGAGGACCTTACAACGCAAGTCAACGATCAGATAACTCATCTATAATTTATGTCCCACGTGTGAGTATACGCTAGCATATGTCGGGAAATTTTGAGCATGCCCAAAATTTCTCGGTGTACTCACATGTCGACGTGTGCCAGCGTGTTTCAGGGTGCTTTTGCATGCTTCACCATCTCATAACTTATACAAAACCTACCCATACCTTATCCACCATATGCCAGTGTTTTTGCCAGATTTTTCGTACGTCAGGCATACGCTGGTCTAAATAGTCACGGTGTGACAGGGGCATAAAAGTAACTAAATTTCACAGACAGCACATAAATCCGTTAGCAAAGATCAGATTTGACCTATCTTACTTTTATTTCATATTCAAACTAAAAACCACCACCATTTGTTTTTTGTCAAACAGGACTTCGCCACATTTTTTCCATTCATTTCGTCTTCTATACTCCAACTTACTAGCTCTCTAAAACAAGTTCCAGAACATTATTGCTATGAGCTTGGTTTCACGTGACGTCACAGTGCTGCGTCACAAGCCCGCGAAACTCAGATGGAGGGCAGGAAGTGAAGTAGCTGAGGATCTGCCGTCTGAAATAATGCCTATATTTTGTGTAGTTTACGGCTGCTCCAATCGTTCTAACCGAGAAAAGGAAAAGAGCTTTTACAGAGTACCAAAGATTGTCGTCCATAAAGGTGAAAATTGTAAAAAGCTCACAGAACAACGCCGAAAAAAATGGATTCTAAACCTACGTCTGCGATCTGAAGGAGCAGAGTCTGCCAATGCCCGTGTCTGCAGTGACCACTTCGTCAGAGGTAAGCTATAATGTTATGTTAGCTAGCTAACTTTTTTTTGTGGTTGTGTTTATATAGCATAAGGTTATCGTTAAATGCTCATGTACTTAGTAATGATTAATAAGTTACCGGTAGTCTAATACGGACTTCATTGTGACTGTTTATGCTGTCCTAGCGCCTTGGGTGACGTTGAATCGGTAGACTGGGCTCCGACGGTCAACCTCGGTTATCAAAAAACTAAGCCCAAATCAGAAGCATCTCTTCAACGAGAGAAACATAAACAACTGTGAGGCTAGCCGCTACTGCTAACGCTAGCATCTTTTAACACATAAAACAATATAAGAACAAACACTCACCCTGGCGTAGACTAGACAATAATCGTTGTGGAGACGTTTGGTGCCGAGGTTGTGGACCCACCCGCTGACAAAGAAGTTATATGCCTTCATACATTTATAGGCCTTCATTTGCTGTTTGGTGTAATACGACGTCTGAAGGACCAGATAGTTCGTTATGTCGACGGCCTCCACTGTCGGCAAATCTTTAAGGTCCACCGAAAACTCACTCATCTTCATGAGGTACGGGTCACGTCCAACATATCTGTATATCAACTCCTTGTATCTGTGTCTTGAAACAGGCTCTAACTCCATACAATACGGGCTCTCGGTAACGGTATCCTCCATGTTTACACTAACTTCATAGACTTCCTGCCCTCCATCTGAAATCGCGCTCCCTGGCCTCGTCATAATCGTCACGTGACTGAAACCCGGCTATTCAAATGTAGTGCTCGAAAACAATGTATTGGAAGGTCAGACCTTAAAAATCATCAAGAAAAACCCAGAGTTTAATGTTGGCCATTAAGGTACAGGTGTCCTCGACAAAAAAAATAAAATAAAAATAAAATTCCCTGCTTTCAGGCTTAGATATTTCTATGGGGTAAGATAACTGCCAATAAAAACACATTAAAGGTAAAGTGGAGGATTTTCACAAATTTTTGAAAATACCCGCCCTCTACACTAAAAAAAAAATACACATACACAACACAACCTGCTCCAGAGATGGAACGCCTATTAAACGTATGCAAGAGCGTGCACAAGTCCATTTCTCCTTGTGCACGCTCAGTTTAAAAGTTGCTGTTTGCATCCCTCATGCAATGTTACTTTCCAAAAAAAGATTTGCAAATTTTCCACTATGTCAGACTCACCACCGGTAAGTGGAAATGGGGAAGAGAACAGGACGGCCTTACGTAAACATATCACCAGAATGATTGCCGTTTAGGAAAACCAATTATTTAGATGATCCACCTGGAAAAAGAACATCCTCCACTATTCCTTTAATTTGTAAATTGATGTCTAATGTAAATAAAAGTAGGATCTGTGCTTGTTCCATGTTATCAACTAATAGATACACTGTACATCAGGTCTTCATCTGCGAGAAACTAGTTTAGAAATAATGAATAAAAGATAGGAAGTTACAACTTTGCGATGACAAAAGCACGACTCTTCGGGCACAAATTCAAAATTTACGAATCTGAATCACTTATGCAAAGGTACTACTCAAATGTACGAGTATGAGTCACAAATATACCTGTACATATTTTTAGATTTGTACCAATAAATTCGCAATTCTTACTTGTCAGTTTGTGATTTACGCTTCTATTTTTGCAAAGTTTTAACTTGTACTCATAACTTCTAAGCTTGTAGTTTCACAGATGAAGACCTGATTTCAGATTCATCTATGGATTAACAACAAGAACCAAATACAAATGCTACATTTAATTAGATGATCTATGCGTTTTTATTGACATTTTCCTTCCCCCAGAGATTCCCTTCAGTCAGATCTGTCATTCTTATATTAACCTGGATGGATTTTACTTTAATTACTTATAACTTAAGCCATTTATTTTGGAAAATCTCAATCTTTTTTGACAGTTACGATAGAAATCCAGCTTCTACTCCAGTATAGTCTTTCAAATACTCGAAATGATGATAACATAATAAGTATATCTCCCTGCTGTGATGTGTTCAGGTTCCTCATAATAACACTAATAATTAATAGAGGGTTATTATTTCAGATTTGTTGGGCTACAAGCATGTGTGGTAGCAAGTATGGAGGGTTCTGGAAAGATGCCATGCAGGGTTTCAGTGAGGATGAGCCCCTTAAAGATTGAGCTTCATCACAGCGATTCAATTATTCACCAAACAATATTAACTGCCAAAGCAGTTTGCAAACACGGTACTTCTGAAACCACAGGATTATTTATGAACTTTGCGACATTCCAGGGATCTAGAACCAGCAGCGGCGGTACCAGCGCCCGCTCCCCAGCCCGTATTAATGGCAACCCAGGCGGCTAAATGTACTTACCATCACCGGGAGATATGGTCTCGACTTCTACGCCCATGGCTGTGCTACTTCGGAAGCTAACTATGTAGCATAAAGCCTAAAAGCCCCTTTACTCGGCCGGTTCTGCGCTCTTCAGCGGCTACCAGTCGGGTTTAATAGATTGAAATCATGTATTGAACGGAGCCGCAGCTTCCAGCAGCCCAGAGAGCCCCGCTATCCTGTGGCGAGGCGGCGAAACTGCGCTTCACAGAGGAGACATGTTAGTTCTTAATGTAGCCCTTTTCACGACTAAATGCAGTTTTGGTGGGAATAAATATGTAATTCGTTTTTTTCTTCCAACAATTTAAGGAAACGGTTGTTGTTACAAATAGAGGTTAAAAAAAACGAGATTCTTGTTTAGCGAACTACATATCCCATGATGCACCTGCCACAGTACGGTTAGTTTTGTTTCTGAGTCGCACAGAGCAACGTTGGGGGCACATTTCAACTAAATAAAATACATTTCATTTGTAATTGTTTTTTTTCTTCTTCAGTTTTTCGTCCAAGGCGGTTGTTGTTAGAAGCAGAGGTAAAAAAAAAAAAAGAAGATATTCTTGTTTAGCCACTACATATCCCATGATGCACCTGTGCCACAGTACGGTTAGTTTTGTTTTTGAGTCGCACTGAGCAACATTGGGGTTTACATTTCAACTAAATAAAATACATTTTATTTTTAGTTGTTCGTTTTTCAGGTTTTCGTTCAAGGCGGTTATTGTTAGAAGCAGAGGTTAATAAAAAAAAAAAAGAGAGATTCTTGTTTGGCGAACTTCATATCCCATGATGCACCTGTCACAGTACGGTTAGTTTTGTTTCCGGGTCACGCAGAGCAACGTTAGAGGCACATTTCTAGTAACTAAATAAAATACATGTTACTTTTTTGTTTTTCATCTTTTCGGCCGAGGCGGATGCTATATTTTTCAGGCATGCGACCAGTATAACCGCAGGTTGGTGCAGTTCTTTACATCATTTCATTTCACAACTTAAAGCAAAGATTTTCCTGTAAAATTGGCGAAGTAGACGTTTCGTGTTGTATATAGATCATGTTTTTGAATTGTTAAGGTATGTTGTTGTTATCTGCTACTTAATCTAGTTAAGAATTATTCCCATACACATGGCGTTTTACACAAGGTCTAGGATTAGGGTAATTTCAGGGATTTTTATATTTCTGTATTTAATTTTCCCGTTATTTACATGTTTTTGATTACATTCTTCCTTCCAACAGGTTTCCCTGTTCACTAAATGGCTAAAGCATAATTATAGAGTCGAGTGTTGAAATCAGCATGAATTTCTGTCAAATTTGGCAAAACAAAGCACCAGACGAGTGTAATGAAGAGGGCTAGAGCAAACTAAAACAGTCAGATTTCATTAATATATGATATAATCATCTGGTGACCAAGGGTCTATGATTTTAGCCTGATTGGTAACAGGAAGACTGAAAACTTAAAAATGTGGTTTTCTAAATGCATACATTTACATTTATGCATTTCAAGTCTGTATAGTATTTTTAATAAAGTGGAATAACCAAAACATAGTCTGAAGCGACTGAAAATAAAACAGTATTTTATTGTAGTTTACCAAGTGTTCATTCAGTTTTGGAAGTGAAATCAAAACTTGAAAATATTTTAGCAGCTGTAAAACTATCCCCATTTAGAGACCCACAAAAATCAAGCTCACATATCAAAAACTGTGAATCACTCTAACATTCATTCAACATTTCTTTTCAGTAGTGCTGCTAAACACTGACTGCATCCAATCAAAATTTGGAACATAATCAGTGGAAACCAACTCTGTCCATTTCCTTTGTCTTTCAAACATAATCAGATAGATCTTCCCATGGTTTTCACAGGATGTTGTTATTCTTGTCATAACTTCTTTTAGTGATAAGACATATGGTCACTTGGCAGTACAGCTATACTGTTTAATAATCTAACAATTATTATGCAGTATTTGCACATTTTCTGGATGGCTCATCTGTACCAAAGGTGGAAAATAATATTATACCGTGATATAATAATTCTAACAGAAGTGTAAAAAGATTGGCACCAGTTAAGTTAATGAGGAAGATCATCGTCAACGTCACCGTTCATTTTTCCACACTTTGGTATCCTTTATGCATTGAAGGTTATTGTAGTCAAGTGTCACTCAGGCACAAAACGCATTCTTTGCAACTCAAATCAAATGCTTTATTTGGATTTATATTATGTGGTTTAAACCTTATCTACGCTTTCTCAGCACTATGAACAAATATAAAGCTGAAACAATAAATCAGATCAATCATTAATCAATTATTGTAATAATTTTCAACTTATTTAGCAATCGAATAATCGTTAACTGGAGTATAGAGACTGTAAACTTTAGCTGACAGAATCACCCTCTCAGAGCAGTAATTATATCAAATTTGTAAAAAAAAAAAAAAAAAAAAAAAAAAATATATATATATATATATATATATATATATATATATAAACATTTTGTATTTAAGATTAAAAACATTTTTTCCTCTGCCAATATGCCCTATCCAAAACTTCTCAAGTGGAAAAGTTTTAGTTTCGCCTGGTTTCATTTTGTATAAAATCTTTAAGGAACATTTGGCTATCCGATTATTAATAAAAATAAAATCAACAGATTTGCAAAATAATCATTAGTTGCAGCCCTAAACTACACCCTTATAAGATGTTCTTTAAACATTCGAAACATTTATCTGCTATGTATTTGCTGCAAATTCTCCATACTCATGGTTTCAGATCTGCTGCTTATTTTTATTTTTTCTTTCATGTCCAATTTTAAATATGCCTTATATAAAGAAAGGACTAAGATATTTTTCTCTAAAACTTACAAACTACTTTCTCCATCTCTTTAAAAAAAAAAGGAGACGGTACAGTGACCCACTCAAAGCATTGTTAATACCCTGGGCTCCTAACTGTATGTTGTTAAGGTCATCCGGCATAAGCAGCTGTAGGTGTTCGTCACGACAGCCTCAGCTCAGGCAGAGGGGGATTAAAGCGTGTACTTGGGAGGAGACACAGGAGAGGCTTTTGCTGTTCTTAATCTGCACAGGTAGCAGTAGCTACCCTTTTGCAAGACCACCTCAAGTAGGTCTCTCTCATTAATAATTACTCTTTGAGTTATATAAATATTTTCCTACTTTTTTTTTCTTTTTTTAAGCTTCTTGGTTCTTTCGTGATGGATCTTGGAAAGGCAAAGCTGCTTAGAAGTGGACTCAACACTCTACACCAAGCCATCCACCCTATACATGGGATTGCGTGGACAGATGGAAAGCAAGTCTGCCTGACGGCTCTCTACTTCCTCAATGGCGAGGTGAAGTTTGGAGACACCAATGTAATCGGGCAGTTTGAGCATGTCTTTGGACTCTTCTGGGGCCCGCTGTGCTGCTCGGACTCTCCTGCTCTCTTGGCTGTCCAGCATAAGAAGCACGTTACGGTGTGGCAGCTTCAGCTCAGTGCCCTTGAGCAGAACAAGCTGCTGTGCACACAGACCTGTGAGATGAGCGAGCCCTTCCCTTTGCTTTCCCAAGGCTGTGTCTGGCATCCGAAGCTGGACATGCTGGCCGTGCTGACGAAGCGAGACACATCAGTATTATTTTCCGTCAGGGTGGACAACAGGAGAATCAAAGCAGACATCAAAGGTAGCGGACTCATTCATTGCGCCTGTTGGACTAAGGATGGCACGCGCCTTGTGGTGGCTATAGGAAGCGCTCTTCATTCTTTCATTTGGAATGACATTCAGAAAAGTCTGGTGGCATGCAGCTTTTGCCCCATCTTTGACGTAGGGGGGTACATTTGTGCAATTGAGGCCACAGGAGAAGCTCAGGTAGCCGTGGCCACAGAGCTACCACTTGATAAATTATGTGGGTTAAACTCTGGCATCGCTTTTGACCTGCCAAACGAGACTGAATCCCTCCACGGCCAGGGCTCACACGTGGTCATGTCAGAGGATGATAGCGTTCTGGATTCAAGGAGGAGGTCATTTGAGTCAGAGAGATCATACATCCCCAGCTCGGGCCCCCTTGATCTTACCCATCTCTTAGCGAGGCACCGTCGCTCAGACCCCAGCCCTCTTATCCACTTGCGGCGCAGAGACACTATGACGGGTTCGGGACAGGACAGCTCACACCTCGTTCTGGTTACATATGAGCGGAAGGTAACTACCAGCAGGAAGGTCAGCATTCCAGGAATTTTGGTACCGGATATTGTTTCCTTTGATCATCGTGCCTCCACAGTTGCAGTCGCTTCCAATACCTGCAACATGGTTCTGGTGTACTGTATCACAGCCTCTGCTATGCCCAACATCCAGCAGATTTCTCTCCAGCCGAATGAAAGACCCAAAGGTGTCTGCTTCCTGAGTGACAAAGTGCTGCTGTTGATGGTGGGCCGGCAGAAGTCTGTTGACCCCGCTTTTCTTCCGTCTTCCAACACGGACAAATATATTCTTCGCCTCACAGCTAAAGAGCTGATATACGATGGAGGAACAGCTATCGCACCATCCCCCTCAGCTATCAACCATGAGTCTTCTAATTTCTGCGCAGGGATTAGGAGGCACTCAGAGCACCTGTCAAAGGATGATAGGGAGCGCCCAGGGATAAAAGATTTGGTGCTGCCTGGAAGAGGGGTAATTTGCTCACCAGGGAACAGACGGAGGCTGGTGGAAGAGGTCAGGAGCAACGAACAAAGCCCCATCACCAGCTCGGTGGACTTCTCTGAGCGCCCTGAAAGAGCCTCGTCCAGAAACTCTTCCATTGCAGCGGAGAACTTTGACATGGACCACGTCAGTCGGATGGCCAGCCTGGCAGTAGGAGGCCAGGCCAGCAGAGACTCCAGCCGGTCCAGTTCCCCTCGCTTCGAGCAATCAGAGAAGATCCACTCAGAGCCACCGACCCTGCCTATGCCTGAGAAAACATCCGGACAGACAAGGGAGAACTCCCTGGAGCAGCTGGTTCACAACATGGAAAAACTTTTTACACGTTTCGGAGATGTACAGCGGTGCCTAACAGAAATCGGAGATTATACACAGAACGGCAAGAAGGCCCAAACAGCCTATCCCAACGCAGCCGATCCACCTTATATCAATGTGACATGCCAGGTAATGTGGTAGTAAGTCATTTCCACTTCATGCCATTTCTTAGACTATAATCGATATGGTACTCCTGCTGTCCTGTAATTACAACTTTATATCAACGTACTGATTACATTTTCACTCAAGAGATGCTTCTGATTTTCACTTCATGTTGCTCTTTGCTCGTATGTAGAAGCAGTTGTCAGAGAATGTGTTCATTGATGAGAGGAGGCCAGTGCTCCTGTGTGAAGGAAAGCTGTGTCTACGAGCCGTACAAGACCTTTTCAACCTTACAGTAGTGGAGATGATGTACGGTAAGTGGAGAAAAGCAGATCTATCATTAAAGAAGGACACAAAAAGCAGAAAATATAACAATTCATTGGCTATAATTCTCTGTGTCAATTTCTTAGGTTAATATTTTTTGTATTTTTATGTTCAAAACAAAAATTGCCTTTATCTTCAAAGCCCTCTGTGTCTCATAGCACATAAGATTAATCGTGTTGTGATGGAGAGTACAGGGTTAATCGGTGGATACCACCAGAAGATCTTCTTAGGTCCCTCCATTTGTAGATTTGGAAATCTCATGGGCCTCCCCACTCTGACGAGGGGTCGTCAGTGTGTTTGTTTCAGGGTCGACTCTCTCTTCACTGATCTTCACTTTGCTACAACCATTGGAAATATTTTATTTTTAAAAATTATCTTTTCTTACCTAGGCGACATGGTCTGACATAGTTCCTCTGTTTACTTGCCTCAGCCATTATTAGAACTGATTAGGTGCATAGATCAGATTATGAGGTTTAAAACAAAAGCAGCTTATCATTCCTTGTTTGTTTTCTTCTACAAACAAAGCAATCAACTCGAGAGTATTTGAATGCCCCCAAAGGACAGCTAGTGGTTATTGTTTGACTTATATACATCTTTGTTCAAAATAAAAGTTGCATGTAAGAAATATAAAGCAAAACATTCCTATAATGGTTTTTAATTCTATGAACACTAATGAATTGAACATCACACATATTCTAAGTCAAAACAGGAAGACTTCCCTAGATTAGTAAATAAAGAAAATGTGAATAAGAAATAGGGCTGGGCAATTAATTGCAATATAACTGCAATTTAACAAAATGCATTTTCAAATCCCAGAGGCACTAAAATTTAGACACATTACATTTAACAAGAGTAATACACTACATTTCTTACTGTAGCCCTGTAGGTGGTAGTAATATATTTAAAGTATGTTTGCTGCCACACAGAAAAGTTCAGAGTTACAGCTAGAGTTATAGCTTGTAAGTAGAAGTCATAGTTTTCAACACAAAGATTAAAGTAAAGTAAAGTCCTTAAACAAGACTTAGACTCAGACTAGACAACATTTATTGTCCTTTTGTATAAAACGAAATTTCGTTTTGTACAGCTTTCATGACATTTCCATTTCTATAAGTCGATTTTTAAAATAGACCCTGGACAAGAAAGCTTTTAAGGCAACAAAAAACGGACACCATGAAAGGAAATATCTACAAGCTTGTGGCTAGTGCTAGAGAAAATTGCAATCGTAATATTGGTTACAAATTATCGCAATTTTGATTATCAGCAAAATTGTTCCGCCCTAATAATGAATAGATTTTTCATAAAGTCAATGCCAGTGTCTCTCTTTACAAACTCAAGTATACTAGAACCTGGATAAATGTTCACGAACTCATAATTTATAATTAAAAAAAAAGAAGCCTTTTTTGGATCTATATCAGTTGGTGGGGATCGACTTTTGGACTAAGACTTCCCTCCCTCAGAAACTGCCTGCTAGAGCTCACACCACCGCTTCTAGAATATGTTCCATAACACTGATCTTGCATGGTCTGGAACCAAGATCCAAGTCGCTTACTGGCATGTTTGGGGTTGTTTAGTTGAAAGATGCGCTTTAAGGGCAATTGCACAATGCAGAGATCCATGTAGGTATTAAGGCCCAACTACAGCATGGTACCTGATCCATTGTGATTCACTGGCTGCTTATTCAGACAATTATTGAACCCACTAATCAAAATCAACACTGAACATGAGCATTTAAATAAAAATTTCTACCCAAAAACAATAAATGTTCTGGTCAGTCATAATATTTTGCAAAGATTTTTACTGCAGATAAATATAGTAGCTGCTGAAATACACAAAGCTAAGGCAGAGACACAAACTTGACTCACAATTCGTAAGTACCAGAAATGGATACCTAGAACTAAACGTAAATTCCATACCCATCCCAAATACTTTCTCTGATAGCTTGGATTATGAGTAAAGATGGCTGTGAAGAAAAAGATAGGTTCTAAATTGCTGAGGTAGCATTAAGTCAGATGCCTAGAGCGGAAGCCCTAGTGAAGGGGATAGGTATGGTCAATCAGAATGGAAGTAGCCTTCCTCGTGAATAAACTACTGACCAAAACAAAGTATAGGTGTCAACCTTGAGGTCCGGTGAATCAGTCATCCTGCTAAACATGTTTCCCATCCTGCTGAATCCGGCTTATCCAACAAAACACACTGCTTTGATTATTCTGTACTTATTACCATTGGCTTCATCGACACCATTCCCCTTGATAGCAGTGTTCTGAGAGAGGATCATTGTCTACGGTCAATTTGAAAACATGGTTTGTCTAAGAAACTCTTTGGTGTAGAAAGGTTTCTCACAGCAGTTAAGACTGAACATCATAAAGTTATAAGCAAAGATTAAAACAACCCAACCTTCAATTCTGCTCTGGTATTCCACATGGTAAACATGTAAGATAAACATGTGTTCAGTACCTCTTTCTGTTGAACTAGACATAAAAACGAAGAACGAAATGGTAGCTTCTCTAAGCTGGGGTATAACTAATTATTCCTGCCCTTAACTACTAAATGGATCCTTTTTTTCTTTCCCAGGACCATTGTGGATCGTGCTTGTGGCGGATTCTGATGGCTTTGTGCCTCTGACGTTCAAGCCCAAAGATGAACTGACCGTGCGGAATGGGAAGAGGAAATCTAATCTGCGGACTCCCGCAAGTCCGGAAAATTCCTGCCCATCCAGTCCAGCCCCCATCCAAAGCCCTACGACAACCGCAGAGGCCAACACATACTAGTTCCTGACTAACTGTGCAGATTCACACAGGAGCGTTTCATTTTGACTTTCCTATTTACAATCTCAATGCCACAGAAAACCACTGTTCATACTTTACCTGTCCTTTCAGATGGTATATTTATATGCTGCTTCAGTAAAATGAGATTACTCTTATAAATTATCTTTTTTTTTTTTTTTTTTTTTTGAGAGAATGTGACACACTTGTTCTAGTCTACCTCAATAGAAAACAGTTCAAGGGTATACTGTAAACTTAAAATTTGTACCCTGCTAGTATTGACATATTTTCCCAAGGGATTTTTAATCGGTATAAAATGCAGTTTCCACAAAAAAAATGAATTATTACTTTCATACTCTATAGTCTATAGGATGCAGTAACGCATCTGGCCACTAGATGGTGCTACACCCCATGAATCATCATAACAGTACATTTTCTGCTTTAAAAAAGTGAGAAATGTACCATTAAATTAGTAATACAAATGTGATACTTACAATTGTTCCAAAAATATATTCATCCAATCTTAAATGTGCAAGAGAAATAGAAA
This sequence comes from Cyprinodon tularosa, assembly GCF_016077235.1. Classification (NCBI taxonomy): domain Eukaryota; kingdom Metazoa; phylum Chordata; class Actinopteri; order Cyprinodontiformes; family Cyprinodontidae; genus Cyprinodon; species Cyprinodon tularosa. The sequence goes on from NW_024038821.1 coordinate 1,321,965, forward strand.
TACTAAACTGTATGTATAAAACTAAGTAGATGTAATTCACATCTAATTTGAAGTAGAATTTAAGCAATTTTAAGAAATTATTAAAATGATGCTCTGAGTTAACCTTAGTCTTGAAAGAGAGTATACTTATTTTTAATCAATTGTAAATGTTATTTATGATTATTAACAAATATACATATTTGTCCAACTAGTACCCCTTTGTTTTTCCTCCTGCAACACCTCCACTCTAAAGAAACACAAGAGCCGCAGATGTCCTTGGTCCTATTCCGTCTCTACGGCGTTTATTCATCTCATGTCGTCAAATCTTTTTTTGCAGTTTGTATCATAAATAAATAACAGCCTAGAGTTAAATACAGCAAATCATATACATTCATTTATATAAATTATATGTTTATATATATATTCAAGATGACTGTACAGTACATGTGGCAATAAAACACAAATGTTTACATTAAAACCATTTCCCTGTTTGACAGTGTAATATACACCAAAGAGCAACCTTCCAGCCTCATGACTGGAATCCGTGGCTTTGTGAATTCACTCCAACATCCCGTTCATGCGTTACTCAAATCTTCCATAGATGTGGAGCCAATGCTTTCCTTCCTGCGAGAGACATCAGTATCAGTGAGCTGCTACATTCATAGCATGGGTAGAAAGTAAAAATACAGGTTTTCTGAACTTTTTTTTAGTATACACGAGGTAAAATGTTTTCATATTATTAGACTCGGTTGTTTGGCCACAGCTTACAACATACATGTGCAAGAAATCAAGCAGTTGGATACAAATCCTGCAATCGTTGATATTTGTTCATGACATGTTTAGATACGAGACAGGAGGCAGGAAGATTCATTTGTCGGAAAACGAAGAACAAATCCTTTTCCAAAGCGCTCACAATCTCTGCTAAGTAAAGATTTACATTCAGCTAAGACAATATGATCAGACGCTAACTGATTGAGGGATATCTGGGTAAACCAAAAATGGCAGTGCAGTTCTGCTCTTATTTGCTCTAAGGACCAGTGGTGCCACAATTCAAGAAAAATAGATTAGTTTTTATTCTGACATGATTTTTTGTGATGAACACGAAATGGGGAATCTCAAAAAGTTCTAATCTATTCATATCTAGCTCAGTCAGTGAGGTAAAGTGTTTACTGATCTAAAAGCAATCAGTTGCTAGGTAGAATTGCTTATCAGCTTTTTTTTGTAGCTTTGACCATTAATTATTTCCCATGAATCTTTGTGGCTGGAAAACCTCCTTGCCATCACCCTAATCTTTACCTTCCCTCCTCTGATACTCTGAATCCCTGGGTCCAAACTTTGACTTTGCAACTTCAAAACGTAGTAAAAAAAAGAATTAAAAAAAAAGGAGTCTCTCTAAAGGCAAGTATTTTACTGACAATAACATTACTTTGCAATTTAGTTTGGTTTAGTCTGGTTTGAATTAACAATTTACACTTTGATGGTTTAAATTACAACCTTTATAAATTCAGGACAATTTTTTATAAATATTAAAATATTTTATGATTTTTTTTATTTTATTTAAGCTATTACGCATAAAGTATTTGTTGAATTGTGGCACTTTTGGTCCTCTGTAATTAGCGGAGCTCTTTGGTGATTAGAGAAATAACTGATCATCTATCAGCAAAATAAGCTGGTCAGATACTTTCACAAAAAGTATGATTCTTAATGAAATTACTGTAAAAAGGTTCCTGCAAATTGCTTTGATTTGTTCTTGCAAGGTTTTGTGAGCAGGTTGATGAAGAAATGAATACCAAGAAGAAGGGCACATAAATCTTAAATATTTCATCTAACTAATCGTGTCAAGATGCTGAATCTTTAAGATGCTTGTACTCCACCTGAGTATTTACATTGGCCGTTCACTCTCATACTGCTACCACACAACAGCAGCATTTCCCCTTCCCACCGGTTTTTACAGAAAGTCTTTCACAACAGTTTGTTGCTGTTCGCAGGGTTGAAAGGTGGGACAGAGTTGAAGGATTAGAGTTTTTCCCGCAGTTGTGCATTAATGATTTCTACACACCGTAGCTCCTCCAGACAGAGTTTATTCCTGCGCCGTATGTCTTCGTTGATGGGATACAAGACCAGGATCATTAACCCTGTGACGATGAAGGCTATGGGTGCGGCGCCGATCAGCAGCTTCAGGGTGTACACCACAGGAGGGGGCTGCTTGCAGCCGCCGCTTTTGTATCCAGCAAACCTACAAAGATGCACAGGATCTATTAAAATCCAAAACATAAGAAGCAACAACTAGCCTGATACCGTAAATCTGGTTTGTGCAGAAACAAAAATGATTGTAATATGGTTCCAGCAACAAATCAAAATGCAGAAATCTGGTCTCCAAGTTTAGCTACAATGTTCTGGGAATCATTTTCTGCAGCAGGAGCCTCAATTTAAAGAAGGGTGCAAATCAGTTAGTGCCCATTTTTTAACAAGGGAACATCATGGACAGGTTGCCTATTGATATAATAATAAATAGCACAGCCCAATGACTTTTACCCAGAGGCAGATTTGAACATACCTTACCCACGTCCAAATAAAAAGTGTCCCATATTCTGTTATTATTAAAAAAAAAAATGAATGAATATTTTATTGACCAAGAAAAGAGAAAAGCGGCCAAAGATTTCGGGACAATTGATGATTATGGCCCATGTGCAGAGTTTGGACCAGCAATGCTATGCAATAAAGGTACAGTTTAATCTTTTTAACTGTGTGCTGTGAGGACATTTCTCCCTTTCTATTTCTAAAACTATAAGAGATCTTTGACCATAACTCTCCTTCACGTTTGCATAAAAATAAATGTGGAACTTTTTTGGTGGAGAGTGATGATATACACTTGTTCTTAAAACTAAAAAAACAAGTGTTGTCACGTAAGAATCAGAAAGTCAAACATAAACGTATTCTCCAAATGATTCTAGTTTCTTTAAAGGAAACCAAATCTGCAGCTGTATTGACTGACAGAATCTGTAAATATACAACTAAATAACAGTTGTCGATACCTGAGGCTGATAAAGATTCTTAACCTTTTAAAAGCCGATTCTAAACAAATTAAGCTTCTTTAAATTTCTGATAATGATCAATAGACACAATTATTTTAAGCCTTAAAGCTACAGTGTGTAATAATTACAGGCATATAAAGTCAGAAATTTAATATATTATACATAACTATGTTATTTATCATCACCTATGAGCTCAGCCATTTAACCATAATATTTGCGTTGCCTTAGAATTCGTTATTTATAATTACATAGGAGCGGGTCTCGCAGCCATGGAGGCTGACATCTTTGCGCTACGGCAAGCGCAGAGGCAACAAACTAGCGATTGCGAGATCGCCCATTACGCTCGAAAATAACTACGGCAAGTTGAGAGAGATTAACTGAGACGGTACTGAACAGTAGATGGCAGTACTATGCCTGAGAAGCGTTTAGTCTGCCTGAAACCAAAGAAGAAGAAGAAGCAGGTATACTGCGCCTCAGTAACAAGAAAGGTGAACAAGGCGGCAGGCGCGAGTGACTTTGCAAACTGTTTGGCACTGTGTGGCCAAACATCAGACGAATGGAGGATCATGCCTACTCTGTATCACAACGAAAAGCGGCGGGCACCGAACCCCCGTCATCTAAGAAGCGGAAACACGACGAGAATAAACGCAAGCGTGACAAGAAACGACAAAAAACACGGATCAACATTGGCACGGCATTTACACGATGGAAGTCACTGATGGAGGAAAAAGGTTTTCAAAGTGACGCTCAAGTTGCCAGTTTTCTCTTGGACAGGTAATTAATCCTACACACACAATTGTCTAATATCACTGCAGTTTTTGGAGTACAGGATGCTCAGACCTGTCTAAAACAATAACATGCTGCGTGATGATGCTGTTACTCTCCAGTATACTTATTCAGCAACGTCCCTGACGTTTCACAGGTAATGATTCAGTAATTTTCTGTAAAATAATTTTCTGCATATATACCTCGGTTACTTCTCTCCGGCTCCTTTGGAGATCTTCAAGCCTTTCCTCCTCTGCTCTCACCCCGCTGGCTCCCCTCTCTCGCCTGGCCCCAGCTGCACGCCCACCCCGGCCTCTCTGCCCTCTTCCTCGCCCTCTTCCTCACCTTGTAACCCCCGTGCCACAAACAAGACTTGGACTCTGTAAACGGGGAATATATATTCTTCCAGCGAACACAATCTTGCTGTTAAACTAATGACTACAATTCCTTCGTCTGTTTATATCACCATGCAAATCAGCTCACCAAAACTCACAACGATGTAGAAAAAATAAGGTATGATTATCATAAATCTACATAATCTATACTACACAGACTAATGAAATATATCTGTAAAATTACTAGTAACAAACTCATATATTAGAATGTTTCGACTGTAAACTTTGTCCTAATTTGCCGATGTTGGGGAGCAAATGACACAGTGGGGAAGACGTTCATTGCTGCATCATGCAGTCTGACGTTAGATTGCTGAAAATTACAACTGTAGCTTCAAGTATTTAATCAGGATTTATAATGCTGAAAATTTGGACGCATTTAATTTTTCCCCTTTACATATTACTTTAGTCAAGTACCGATTAGATGTAAAATTAAGTTTCCCTTGCTATGGAGCTTAGGAAAAGCGTCATATTCCTATATGCCTGATACTGTAACTTGTACAGATGACTGTTGCATTCTGTAGTCAGATAGTAATGTGAGACTCACTCTAGGCAGAGGGTTGGACACCCCAGGGTGATGCCTGACGCAACTTGAAAAAAGTAGAATGGTAGAAGTGGCTTATGCTCTTTAAGAAGGGTGTTGGTCAGTCTGAAGTTCATCTCCACATCTGTAACTGACCGAAACACAGCACACAATAATAAACACAGCTCTGAGGAGTTATAGTGGATTTGGGGCCATCTTAAAGAAAGACTATACATTGGCTTAACACTTTCAGATATGGTACTTTTGGCACTTGTTTGCATTCAAACACTCAAATGATGTTAGAAAATGTAATTATGCTCACTTCAGAAATAGTGGTTCACTGAAGAACATACAGGCCTAAAACATATCTGTGATGTGCGCTGGCGTTGAATCAGGGACACAGGCAGAAAAACATTTGGCCCTCAAAGAAACATGGCCCCCCATGAGCTAATTCAGCTAAAGAGGAGAACGAGTTCTGAGCGTGACACCATAGAACCGTCTGGGAGGCAGATGTAGGACCTCCGAGTTGTTCTTGTTGGGAGCCTGATTGGAGTGAAAGTTCAAAGACTTACTCTTCATTCAACTGACAGAGCCGTTTGGACGTAATGCAATGACTTTTTGGTTAAAAGATGGATAAAAGCTTGATGAAATTAAGATCTTGTTACAGAGACAGAAGCATTGACACAATGGAATGGACAATAAAGCAGGTCTGAAACAAAGGGTCTCTGGTTGTAACCAGTTTCTTTGAGAAGTATCTAACCATCATTTCTTGCATCCACTTTGAATGAATTCCACATTTGAAGTAGAGATGTTTCTGTGCTCAGCATCCTGCCGTGCCTTGTTCATTTACTGCTTATACACGATAACTCAGTTTAAGACAAATTTACTTTTCTTATGACTTTAAACTAAATGTGAACATATAGTATTTTTTTACTGAACAAGCTTTAAATAGCATGATACAATTTGATGATCTATATCAACTGGAATGTTAATGGTGGCATTGACAACCCGCATATGTCACTGTCTTCCACAGATTGACAAATCAAACAGACAAGAAAACGTCACAACGATGTAGAAAAAATAACGGGTATATTTATTATCTAAAGTCTACATGAAATCTATACCCTACACAGACTAATGAAATACTATCTGTAAAATTATCTATGTAAACAAACCTCATCACTTGAGAAGGTAGGTGATTCCGACGTCGTGGAAGACATTTTGTCCCCTAACGCTTGCCGTACTGTTGGGGGGGAGAAGCGGTGGGGGGGAGACGTTCATTTTGCTGCAGTCTGCAGTCTGGACGTTAGATGTCGCTGAAAATTACACACTGTAGCTTTAAGTATTTAATGAGGTTTAGTAAGCTGCTGAAAATTTGGACGCATTTAATTTTTCCCCCTTTTACATATTAGCTTTAGTCAAGTACCGATTAGGATGTAAAATTAAGTTTCCCCCTTGCTATGGAGGCTTAGGAAAAAGCGGATCATATTTCCCTATATCCTGAACTGTAACTGTGCTACAGATGTACTGTTTGCATTCCTGTATGTCAGATAGTAATGGAGACTCACTCCAGGCAGAGGGTGGACACTCCCAGGGTGATGCCGACGGCAAGCTTGATGAAAAAAACGTAGAATGAGTAGAAGATGGCTTCATGGCCTTTAAAGAAGGGGTTGAGCAGTCTGAAGTCATCTACCACATCTGGTAACATAGACCTGAAACACATGCACACAATAATAAACACACAGCTCTGACGGGAGTTATATGATGGACTTTGGGAGCATCCCTTAAAATGTCAAAAACTCATACATTTGGCAACACTTTCAGATGATGCTTTTACCTTATTTCCTTACAAAACCACTAAAGATGTTAGAAAATGGTTAATGTCATGCCAACTTCAGGATCCCCCATATAGTGGTTCCTAAAACTACAGAGCTAATAACATGATCAGATGATGAGCAGCGGGCGGAATCAGAGGACCACAGGCAGAAAAACATTTGGCCTCTTCCAAAGTAAACATGCCCCCCCCATGGGAGGCTATAATTTCAGATAAAAAGGAGGAGGAGAGCGACGGGTGCTGAGCGGTGACAGCCATAGAACCGTCTGGGAGGCAGATGTAAGGATACCTCCGGAGTTGTGTCTTGTGGGAGCCCTGAGATGGAGTGAAAGGTTTACAACAGACTCTATCTCCTTCATTCAACTGGACAGAGCCGTTTGGAGGTAATGCTAATGACTTTTTGGGGTAAAAAGATGGATAAAAAGCTTGAATTAAATTAAAAGATCTTTACAGAGACAGAAGCAGTTGGCAGCAATGAAGACATAGCAGGGGGTGCTGAAACAAAAGGGTCTCTGGTTGTAAACCCAGTTTCTTTGACGAAGTATCTAACCATATTTTCTTGCATCTCACGATATGAATGAAATTCACAGTGAAGTAGAGACTGTCTTCGCTGCTGCAGCTTCCTGCCTGCCTTGTTCATTTTAGCTGCTATACAGATAGACCTCAGTTTAAGACAAATATAACTTTTACTTATGACTTTTAAACTAAAAGTGAAATATATATTTTTTTTACTGAAATGCTTTAAAATAAGTCATGATACAAATTATGAATGAGCTATATCAACGAATGTTAATGGGTTGGCATTAACCTAGCATTATTGCTCACTGTTCCACATTGACAAATCAAAAACAAGACATGAGTGTAAGGAAGGCTCTGCTTCTATGTGTGGAATTAGCTATAAAGATAAAAAAAATGGCTTTTATTTTTTCTCTGTTCGATTTTACGTAAATCTGAAGAAACTTTTTTTTGTTTTTAGGTTGAATTTGCTCTAATTGATAAATACCAGAAAAATTAACAAATATATTTCTAAAAACTTCTAATACTCCATATTCAGTTTACATTAGATATATGCCTTCAAACAAGTTAATTCACACCAAGTGAGTTTAACTGACATTTCTCACATCAATTTAAAGGAAAGACATAGCTTCTGCTAGTCTGGTTCAGTGTTGGGTACTGTTTCCAAATGCATGAAGGCGCCATGTTCATTTGTTTGAAGCATCTGGGCAAATATAAGGAGCATAAGATCATCCAAAACATTATGCTGCTCAGTGAAAGAGATTATACATTGAAGAAAGTTTAAAATAACCCCAGAGTGTTAGGAATCCAGTTTGTGTGGGTTGTTTTTGTGTTTTTTCTCTCCCTCCACCACCAGGTGGTGCCCTGTCCTCGTTGGTCCTCCTGCACACCTGCGGCTCGTTGGTTCATCACTGAGGAGTATTTGAGCTGTTGACTGCCACGACCTCGACGCCGGAGTGTTTGCCAGTTTTGGGTACTCTAGCTAAACTGAGATTAGCTGAGTCTATCTGAGCCTTTGTTTCGCTGAGTTTAACTTTGTTTTTGTCTTTGCCTTTTGGCAGGAAGCCTTCCTGCAAACTTGATGTTTGGCCTTCTCCCGCTGGAAGGATCGTTTGTGTTCACACTAAGCAGGGGAAAAACCTCCACATGTCCCGTTCAAGTCCCCACTGAAATTCAAGTGGCAGTCCGCTCAATTGCTCCTCAGGGTCCAACCAAAACCAACCTGTCCGCCATCCAACGTTAAACCTGTTAAACTTTTTCCCTGGTTCTCTGAGTGGTTTTCTGCATGTGGGTCAGATCTCTTGAAAGCATCATGACACAGAGATAAAGAAAAACACCATGAAGATGATGGCAGCAGAAGTTGGAAAGCTGCCAGCTCAATACAACGAAAGCAGAATAAAAAGCTAGAGTACAGTTTGCAAATTCTAGCCAGGGATGAAAGCTGGGTATCACTTTTATAAAATCTATAGAAATGTTAACGGATGTTTTCTAAGAGGCCTCACCATGGCAGCAGCAGCGATGCAGCGACACTGAGCCCAGAGGAGACAGCCACGATGTAAGCCACCACCAAGTTAGGGATGAACACCAGCAACATGGTGAAGGGCATGATCCACTGAAGATACAAACAAACACGGGGTTTGGTTTTATGCAAATGCCATAGCTGGATTTGGTACATCCACAAGATCGTCCAAAAAACCGAGTTCACCACTACCAAAATTAAACCAGTTTACTTACGGTGATACCACAGAAAGCTGCTGTCTTCTTTCCAAACCTCTGAAGAAACCATTGCCAGAATGGGATGCTCAAGACAGCAGAAATCTGTATAGATAATATAGAAAATATGCCCAAAAAATGAGAATTATTTATGGGATTCTGTATGGTTGGTTAGAAATGTTAGACTATGTCCAAATCTTGTGTCCGAAAAAGAAATTAATCTGGTGACTCACGAGGATGACCAGCACAATGTTCTGGAAGTGCTCCCTAAGGCCGGCAGCGTAAGTGCAGAAAAGCACGAAGTTGCTCTGAATGAGCTGTGGAAACAAAACAAAACATTCAGATATTCAGCCTTGTTTACTCAGCAGTCGATGGGACACTCAGCCTGCAGAGCCAAACAAAGTGCCTGGAGAAGCTGCTGACAGGGTTCTGCTCTGATTTATTCCCACTCCGACACTCACATAGATGACAGCTGACAACCCAAAACTTAAAAAAAATACAATCCAGAAAACTTGGGAAGTCTCCTATAATATAAACACTGTGTAAGTACCAGATGCTCCGAACAGTAAGTCCTGTCAAGATTACCCAGGAGCTGAACATATGCACCAAATAACAAGCTTTCGATGAGTTTTCTCCTACATATCTCACACAACAAATGCTCCCACGCTGTCAGGATGCAGGAACGCTTCCACTGAAAGCAGTGGAATGTCCCCCAGTGTGTCATAATTACATTTACCTGAATAGCGACGGTGATGAGAAGGAATGCAGCTGTCAGGATGAGGTACGGACCGTGCCTCATCACCATGAGGAAGCCCTGCATGAAAGGAATCTGCTTCTCCGTCTTTGGGCCGTAGGGATCTAAAGGATGTGGAATAAATATATGCAGCCTATCAGATAACATGCTGGAGAGTAAAAGCCATAGATTTATTCACTGGTATTACTGGAACTGCTATGCAATGTAGCGGTTAGAGGTTGTGTCTGTTCAAGCTATCATTTATGGTATAATAAACGTCTGGTTGCTGGGCAGAAATAGTTTTAGCTTCAGTTAAGGAAATATATGCTCAAAATTTAACTAAAAATGTTCCTCTGGGTACATACAAATTAATTTCTTTTCTCCTGATTCAAATCCATTTTTTTTCTTTCAAAAAGCCGAATGAGTTTTGCTTCTTTTATATATGTTCTATCATTTTTATGATTGCTGGGTGGATTATAAAATAGTGTTGCAGTCAAGACCACACCAACCGAGACCAAGGAGTAACGAGGCCAAGACCATATAAGTCTTATTGTCTTGGTCTCTGCCTCTAAATATTGGTTGGTTAGTTCTTGACTGCAACACTGTTATAAAGCACATATTTTAGTTTTTTTTTTTTTATGCATTTTATATATAAATGTAACACTGATGATTCAAAGTGGAATCACATGTAAGGAGTATTAATGAGAGATCCCACCTTCCCTCTCCTTGACTCCCAGGAACATCACCACGGTGCAGAGAAGGAACACCCCTCCTATCACACCCGCTGCTATCATGTAGACCTCCTTCTGCACAGACAGAGAACAAATATGCTGCATGGCCTACATCTGTCTTTTCTTCCACAGAAAAAAAAACAAGTCTGTCGAGTTCTTCATAATTCAAAGTCCTCAGAGGAGTGGGAACATTCATTTTCTCAGAAAAACAAAGGCAGCAATTATAGCAATTACTTTGTCCTATTCAGTTATTTAGTGTCAGTCAAAAGTGGCTGATTTATTTCCTGTAACTTTCAGTGTGGATTGGAGCGACCCAACCTGAGCTGCATATTTCAGTGCACAAACAGCTCCAACCAAAGAAAACAAACCCCAAGGGCATCTGCATCCAAAAATACAGACGTAACTGTTTAATGCAGTGAGCCCCCCAAACAGGAACTGCTCTGCCTTAAACAACTTGTGTTTGTTTGCTATTTTTCCATTCAGCTCAGCCCACTGGTTCTTTATTATTTACGCACATCAAACACTTGCTATTTCCGAGGACAGACGGAGTTCGCCCAGACGGTGTGCCACCCTAGCCAGCAACCGCAGGGGGAATTTAGCGGCTGGCTGTAGATGGGGTTGGAGTGGTAAGCGGTATCGCCCCAATAGGGTTCAACCAAAATCCACTGGAAAAGACCTATTTGAAACCCAAACAGCTGCGGTGAGATCCAGCACAGGACATTTTACCACACAAAAACTCCCATGATGAATCCTGCGCAGCATTTTGTGTTTAATCACAGCTCTGCAAGCTGAAATAGCGTTCCTGATAGCTTGGTGCTGACTTTACTTAAGTTCCTTTCAGTTTTATGGGAATTTGAGCAACCAAGAGAAACAAAAATTTGTGCATTCTATTAAGATTCATATTTGATTGTGAGGCATGCTTTATGGCAATAGTTTCTAACTGGAAACTGAAATGTTTGCATTTATTATTCTTTGCAAAACAACTAACAACTCAGTTTATTAAGATTGTTAAAATCTCTTTTAAAATCAATTTTTAAGTCTCTAACAAAATCATTTTCAATAGGTTTTTGTTTTGAATTTTGACAATCATCCTCTGATTTATAAGGTCCCAAAAAAATTCTGGATATGGTTAAGGTTGTTCTTTTGTCGTCTCAAAAAGGTTTTTATCCAGGACCCATATTAGCTCTGACCTGTTGGTGGTGTTTCCAAATTCCATGAGGCTGTTTGTTTACTGATATTAACTGAAAAACAACAGAGATCCTCACAGAACAGCCTTATTTACCCTGATATTTAATAACATACTGGTAATTTTCTAATAAACCAATTCAGAAATCCTTTATCATGTTGCTTCATCCCATGATTATGCACTAATTTGCATTTGTCCATCACTTTAAATCCAAAAATGGGTTATTAAGGAATTTTCATAGGGTGTCAATACCTTTCAGCTGTACTTTTTTGCAGGCTACATCTTGGGTCTGTTGAAATGTTCTGGTTGAAACATAAATAAGTCTAATGGCTTGCAGGCTGCAGAGACTACACAGTTCACTGGGGCTGCTTTTGGACCCCGATGTGAGGGAGGAGCCCCCTTTTGTGGTCGTAAACGGGGAGCAGGCCCGGGATGCCGCCTCAGATATCAAACAAAGCCGTCTCATTTCAGTCCCCTGGGTTACACGGGTTAAAACACTGACATATTTCCAATGTCAGAACTCGCAGACAGTCAGTAAATATGGAGCCAATCTGAAACAATCTCTCTTTTCATTCAACTCTTTTTTTTTTTACTCTTTGCTGTTTTGTTTTTTTGCACAACATGAACGACCTTGAAACCACCGCTCCAGCTTTAGCGACATGATCATTATGACAGACCTTGATATTTTCCAACCAACTCTTTGCCCCATTTTTAGCACACCTGAGCTCCTGGGTTGGCACAGAGACACTTACTGCATGTGACAGGTACTCCTGAGAGTGCAGGCTCTTCACGATCTCTGCCCCGCTGCTGTTTCCAAGGTAACTGCCAGACATGTTTTGAGTGGAGCAGTGCTTCAGAGTGTGAGCACTGGCCACAATCTGGCCCTGGATGGCGGCACCCAAAAGGGTTCCCATCACCTCCACTGTCATTCCTGTCAATATACAAAAAACAAAGATCTTTATTATCTCAACCCTGTTCGGTCAAAGAAGCATCTGAGGTGAACGCATACAGTCAGAAATCCTTGCATAATTAAAAACCTTACGGTAAGCAGTGGCTGAGTCCCTTTCCTTCTGGTCTGTGCTGATAAACATGGTGAGAGCAGAATAAGACACGTGGAAACACTGCAAAGGAACAAAACATTACGTTAGGAATCAGGCAAGAAGGATATAACAACTTCTTAGCAGCAGAAAGAAAAATTTGACTACCTTTACTTTGATTATTCAACTTTAACTGACAAAAGAACAACATAACAATAACAACACATTAAAAACAAAGCAAATAACTAAGTAGTTTTTTATGTTGAGATAAATGCATATCACACAGTGATAAAATAAAAAAAATGTCTAACAGTTTATTAAATTTAATTTACCACATTTTCCTTAGCATACTACTTAGACTTAGACAAACTTTGTCATTTTGTATACACAGAGTGTATGCAAAACTACATTTCAATGCATACAACATCTCGCAGCTTGCAACAGTGAAATGAACATTACCATCTTATAAAGTGAGGCAGTGATCATGTAATGTAGACAGTGTAGGAAAAAAGAAAAACCTTTTTAAAGTCATGGTGCTGAGGGCATTGATATGGAAATGTTCAGTGCAGTGCAAAATAAAGCAAATTATGGTGCATAAAATGCAGTAGAACATTGAGTTGTGCTCTATTTAAAGGGATAAGGGAAAAAAACAACCATGGTGGTAGTGCAAATATGACGTTTTCAAGTGTGATACGGCGTGTTGATTAGAGTTTCAACTGTCTGATGGCAGCAGAGAAAAAGCTGTTTCAGAACCTGCTGGTCCTGCTGCGAAGCCTCTTCCCAGAGCGCAGCAGGAAGAACAGTCCATGGTGGGGGTGTGAGGGGTAAGTGATGATCTTAGGGGCTCGTGACACACAGTGATCATTGTGCAAGATGTCAGCAGTTCAATGCAAGCAGCTCTCCATTCTGAACCTGATTCTGCTAGATCTGTCCTTATGTTAAAAAATGAGTTGCAATTAACTGACTGCAAAGCTTTTTAAGAAAAGTATCAATGAATTTTGTTGTATTTTAGTAAATTATCACTAAACTTAAACTTATAAAATTAATGAACGTGACCGAAACTAAAACAGAGGACAATGAATTCAATAAGCCCTGTGAGGAACCGGCCACCTGTACAGTGGATAAGCAGAATGGATGGCTGGGTTTTAGTTTAATTAGACTGAATTAATGAAAACAAAACAATTTGAACTGAACACAATAACACCAAGGTTGAAAATAAACTGAACGGAAGTTGTTAAAACTAAACTGAATTCAACTAAACAGAACCAAATTGACAAAAAAGGTTTAAACTTAATTTAATTGAACTGATTAAAACTGAAGTGAACCAAATATGTTTGAATTGAACCAAAAAAAAAAATCATTCTTTTCAATTGATCTGAATGAATCATAAATACACCAAACTAAACAGAATATATCTTGGCTTTAGAGCGTACAGATTTAGTATAAACAACTCCTGAGGTGCAGCCAACTTGTTAATATCAAGTCACAACTAGTTAGGTATGCAAAGCATTCTCTGATTGTGAGAAATGTCATTCCTGCTTCCGCAAAACATCAAGACAATAAGATGTTATGTACTGGCGGGTTTGCTATTTCCATACATGTTACATACTGAAAACCAAACAAACTGAAGAAAAACGGGTGAAAGTAGAAAAAACACAAACACCCTTTGCACCTTGATGAAATGGGGCAGCTGTCAGCTGTCCTACATGACTGCCTCTTTGAAACAGTTAGGATTCCAACCTTAAAAAAGGTCTAAACGCTTTATGCTCAAGTCCAGCTTTAAATAGCTGCATGGACAAAGTGGCTCCACAATGACATACTGGATGCCTTTTTATCCAACATGTTTACAAAAAAACGCAAATACAAGAACAAATTTTCCACTATATATTTATCAAAAGCAATCTCTGCATTTTCCATATCGGCCAAGTTGGGATCTCTTTTCTTCCTCTTCACCACCTTTTCTAGAGAATAGCCAAGCAACCATAGTCCAGCCTCACTTTGTAATTTACTCAAGGGCTCAGTCAGCACTGCGGCCAAATGAGCCTGCACAGCCAACAACCAAAATAAATGCGGCCGCGAAAGCTTTTTCTTCCAGTGTTTGCTCTTGTGCAGCATGTCATTTATAAACCTTTTACTGGATGCAAACATTTATAGAATCAACCCGGCTTCAAATTTCTGCACAGAGGTGGAAGTGAGAAGTTATTCATTTGGTGCAAACCCATTATTAGTTGATTACACAAACAAAGAACTCATTGCAGACTGGTTTCTGTTTACAATCTGGGACGTTTTGAATGATAGAAGCAAAACTTCACACAAACACAGCCATAGACAATGAAGGGAAGCTAAAAGTGGCAACTAGCATTTACAGGGCAAGAGGTTCCGGGCAGAAATGACTGTGTACTTATCAAGTAGTTAGAGTTATACGCTGTAACAGCTGACCGCAGTTTGGGTGCAGCGGTCTAAATGAGCTGTAGCACATGTTATAGGGGTTGCACGAGAGCAGCAATGAAAAAAAAAGGGGGAAATGGAGAAAATCCCAAACCTCATAAACAAGAGCCAATAGAGGGAAGTCTACTTTCCCTTTGAGGTGAGATTTTTAAACATGTTTGGTTTCTGCATTGCTGCTTATCTCATAAATCAGTCTATCAGAGTAAGGCATCAGATATCTGCAATCATCTCCTCATTTAACAGGGATATTTGAAACTTTTGGCTCCAGTTCATTTCTAGAGTATCTAATATAGATCAGGGGATGAATCAGCCAGGGCTTTCATCAATTGTTTCCTTTCCACTTCTGCCTCATGTCTGAGATGATGAGAGCATCATTCTGCAGTCTCAAAAGTTCCTCAATGTCCTGTTTCCAAAGAGGCATGCATACTCACATTGATGAGTGTTTGGTAGAGGCAGTAGAAGACCAGGTACCAGATGAACCTGCCAGTGATGAAGGGAGGGACAAACCAGAGGTAGAAGTAAGACACCACCAGAAATGGCGTGCAACCCAGTATCCTGTAAGGAGGGGCAGAGAGAATAATAAGATTAATTAGAATAATTGCTGTTCTTTGCTTATATGAGGTTAAATCACAGGGATGAAAGGTCCAGTAGGGTAACCCAGACAGATGTTTCATCCTGTTTCCAGGTTTCAGAGGTTTCTCAAACCAGAAAACACTTCTCCATAGGTGATATCAAGGTAGTATCCCCCATAACACAGCTGATAATGTGATGTGTTGATTAAATGGGCTAGAAAAGCCTTGCTTCCAAAGTTTTGTTAAGGTTAAATTCAAACAGTACTTATGGGCTAAAAATCCAGTTTTGAATGATATAATCAAGGAGAAGCAATGCTTGGAGGGTTCTGATACAAGCCTGGACATCACAGCTGCTCCCTTTGGAGGAAAAGTGCCTTAGCTTGAGTTCCCCAAGGATAGTGGAGCTTCTACATTTCTTTATTGGGAGCTTTGCTTTTTAGGCTCGAGTCTTTCTTAACCATGACGGACAGGAGAGACACATGCATGGCTGCAAAGGAAACCCCAAACTACTTACCTACCTCCTACTCTGTCTCATTAACTGTCTCTTGTTCCATATTACCACCACTTATAGTCCATAGCAGTCATAGTCATAGATCAAGTGACACAAGTTTTTTAAGACTAATGCAATTTATTTGGACATTAGTCTAAATGATCCCTGATATGTGCTGCGGATTTTTAGGGGAGGAATTTTTTAAACCAGTGTTGCTTTTTCTTCCTTCAGTTACATGCTGAAAATAAATCCTGCATGTGGATTAAGATGTGGATCATTACCAAAAGTTAATGAATTATTCCTTGGACTGAGGTGCAGCTTTGGTAAAAATGTCATTAAAATTCCATTCATACGTTCCTTTTGTACAGAGTGAGACGGACAGACAAATAAACAAGCACCTTAACTCGAATGAGGTAGTCAGAAATTTTTATGCATGTATTGACCAAGTTATCGGTCTATCACTAGTTATGGATATTTTGCTGCCTCCAAAAGGAGGATCAGAAGCACAATATTGATATGATGACTTCAACCCCCTAAATTTTTTTTTATTTGTTGAAAAAAAAACAAAGCGTCCATAAAAATCACGAAGAAAACCAAAAACAGGATCTGTGACAAGAGGCTGCCTTTGGTTCCAGGCCAAAGCAACGGTACATTAGAAGATTGATAGCCCATGAAGTAACATGGGTATCCTATAGTCTTGTAGCCCTGCTCGCAGAATAATATAATCTTGTCCAGATCCATTAAACATATGTGAACCGAAGCAGCAACCCCCCTGAGCGAAGGAAACTTGGATCTGAACATATTCAAGGCATCACTACTGGTCACAGCAGGGGAATGAATGTGGTTTTGTCAGCTTCACGAGACTGTTTAACTCGAACTTTCCCTTCACCCGATTATAGGCCTCGGTTCTAAGTATGGCAGGAATCTGTCCTGGGAAAGTCAGGAAAGGAAGAAAAATGCAAAAAAAAATAAAAAATCCGACCTCACAGGCAGCTCTCAGAGACATTCACACACATTCACATGTAGCTTTCTCACATACCAACCCATGAATATGTAGCACGCACTTAGGCAGAAGCAGTATGAAGTGATTCTGCTGTGATGTGCTTTCCTCAGAACTTGGAGTGATACAGTATGCGGAACATGTATAATTCAGAAGTAGGCTATGCGACTGTCTGTCTCATTATGGTCCAAGCAAACATGCACTGGTGCAAAACACTGACAAAAAAAGCCAGATGATTGATGGTCGTCTCTACAACCTGTCTGCAAACAATGCAGTCTGTCACACGGTTTAAACTCGAACAGGACACATAAAACAGGCCCTTACGGTAAAAGCAATCTGACCTGCTTTGCACTATTAAAGCAAAAGCCTAAAATGAGGCAAATAGAGGCTGGTTACAGGTATTTCTGGTATCATCCAGCAGAGCCACCTCACTCTCCTCCTGATTGTTTGCGCAAACAAAGGCGGTCGACAATGCTGGTGCTGCATTATTGACCGCTTGATCTGCTGGAGTGCTGGAAAGAGCCACAGGAAGCGGTCGGGGGGGCTGTCAATGGGACAGTTAGTATGTTCCTGCAAGATGACTGAGCTCAGGGAAAGGAAAGAAAGTCACACGGATGCTTATACTCAGGGACTTTCTGACAAAGTTTGCACGCATGAATACACGATGACACCTGTCCCAGTAATTTGCACAGATTTAATTAAAGCAGGCTGGGCTGACGGGAGGCTGACACTGATAATTCTTCTCCTACTCACTTCTGGCTGGTAATTCGATGTAGAGGAGGCAGAGAGAGCAGGTTTTCATTTAAGCATTTAAGTCACAGTCTACTCTTGGTGAATTTTAGACTATTTAACTCTGAGAAAAAGGTGACAAAACTGTAAAAAATCATTGAATGTAAGCTTTTTATGATCACTACGTCACCTTATCTCTTACTTATCTCTGTTGAAGTGGCAGAGATTGTATTTTGTGATCAAGTTTATTAACCTTTACATACTAGAATATATTTTTTTAAAGCATTTAAACATTTCGGGGGGAAAATTACAATAAAAAAATGTAGAAAACTTTGATTCAGTTACACTATTCTCACCGGGGTCTAAATGCTTTGAAGCCTGAGCTTCAAAGTCTTCAGTTAAAGTAAGAAGATAGAATATCAATCATGACCCAACAGAATAAGATGAAATAATAGCTATGAAATAAAGTCATTTGCCTTTATCAGTGTAGAAGTTTTTACAAATCATCTTTGGGGCTTATGTTAACCTCAGTGAAGCCCCTTTTATACAACCTAGGCCTATCAGCACAGAACATTGGTGAACCAGGAATGTTCAGTTTACAGAAAATAATCCAAGAGCACAACAAAAACTCATCCAGCAGGTAAAAAGGAGCCTAGAACAACATCTAAAATAATGCAGACCTATATCGCCACAATCTTTATGATTCAACAAAAAGGACACAAAATAAAAACAGATTTTTAACTGTAAACAGCTGTAACACACTGAAAATACAATACTAAATATAAAGTGAAAAAAGAGAGAGCTATAATAGACATCCACACGACAAGGGGGTAAAACGCTGCTGACAAAAAGATAGCTGGCCTTAATTACTCATGCCTATCACCTGCTTAACTCTTTCCTGCTCCTAATCATCACTCATCTCATCCACCTGCCAGTTGCTCTTATATTGGGCTCAGTTCTAGCTATCACGTTCAGATCATTGTTTGCTCCCCGTTTGATTTCTGTTAGTGTCATGTCTGTCAGTTTTGTAAGTTTTAGGTTTATTTTCAAGGTTCATGTTCAATTGAGGAGTTTATTTTTGAACCCATATCTTCAGGCTAGTTTAATCCCTAACCAGTGATGAGAGCGTTTCAGCATTTCCCTAGTGATTCTGTTTTCCTAATTTTGTTCCCACTGGCCCTGTCTGGTCTGCTCGCCTGAACCTCTGTTAGACTCCTGTTAGATTTTGCCTCCAATGTGCGTTTCTGTTTGAGCTGGATGCTCGACGCACGGGACTCTGAACCTAATGGATTCCTGGAACCCAGATCTATCCGCTCCTGAGTGGATCGAAACCCCTGTCCGGCCTGCTCACTGGGGTTGCTGCATCGGGGACGCTCTGGACGGCTCAGGGCCGCCTCTCATTTTGCAGTGTATCGGCTTATCCTGACTATGACTGAGAGGATGGACTGAACTGTTAAACCAGGTTAGTGACTCACTCTAATAATAATCTTCTGTTCAGATGATCGTGGTTACTTACTTGCCCCCCTCCTGCAGTCTCTACAGATCAGATCATCTGCGGCCCGTTCCAGTTCTGTTCTGTCTGTTTTTATTGTAATAAACGTTTTGAACTTTCTTACTGGCTGTCTCACCTTAAATACTGGGTCCATCTGTCCCCATTTCCTGACATATTTAGATGGTCCAAAAGACTGTTAGGTGAATATATAGGATTTATTCCATAAGTATGGACTTTTTTAAAGTGTATTACCTATTAAAGCTGACATAAAAACTAACATTTAACACTAAAAGTAAAACATGGTGGTGATATTGTTATGGTCTGGGTCAAGACATGGATGACTTTCTATAACTGATAGAACCATTAATAGCAGACCATCAATCCATCATTTCATGGCCTTAAGGTGTAAAAAATAAATAAATAAATAAATAAATTAAAAAAAAACAACTTTGGTTATGCAGCAGAATGGCATGATTCATCTGACAAGTAGACAAGTAAATGGCCAAAAACAAATCAAGGTTTAGGAGTGGCCTAGTCAAAGTCCAGACTTCTTATTAGCTAGATATAATAGGACCTCATTTTCACCATTCATGCTTTACAACCCTAAGTACTTCCATTTAAATAGTTCTGCATAACAGAGTGAGTCAGAATGCTCCATGCTGATGTCAAAACTAACTGGTTATTAGAAACGCCTAATGAGTATTGCTCCCAAGGGCAGAAAAAGCAGTTTTGTTATTTTTCATAGGGGAATTTTAGAAAGCTTCCCTTTCCCATAATAAATGCTGTATTTATTTCAAAACTTCTTTTAGTAACTAAAGAGATTCTCTTTGTGTTATATTAAAATGTGTTCTATTGTATCTTTGTACAGCATAGGCTGACACCTGATTATATGAGCGATATTTGCAAAAGCCTGAGTCTTAAAGGTATTGTGGAGGATTTTCGCAAATTTTTTTAAAAGACCCGCCCTCTCCACTTTAAGAAAAAATGTGTGCGCGAGCGTGCACAAGCACATTTTTCCCCGTGCATGCTCTGTTTAAAAGTCACTGTTCTCATAGCTCATACAAGCTTACTGTGTCCGAATGTCCACTCTAACCCCTAAACCCTCAATCACTATATACAGCGGGGAATATATAGTGGACTTTATAGTGAACTCTGTTAACTGACTGTTCGCACAGATCATTACTTTTTGCCTCCCGTTGGTCATGTAACTCCTCCTCCAATGCGCAGTGCCTGCGCCATCTTTGCTATTAATCGCCGTTGTCGGGTTGCGACAACCTATGGCGACAGTGGGCCGCTGTCACAACAAATCCCATAATGCTTTGCGAGGAAAGCTCTCCGCACAAAGCTTTCTGGGATATATCTGCCTCCTCTGAGGCCTTTCTTTTCTTCTCACACACTTTGTAGACAGTGTACTTGTAAGAACCGCGGTGGAAAAGGTGAGATTCAATGACTGTCTGAAATCGTAGCTCACCACACATATACTTGGGAAAGTATATGTGTGGTGATTTTTTTCCTAAAAATCCCTTTAAATAGAACACAACTCAATGTTCTACTGCATTTTTGCATCATAATTTGCTTTTTTTTGCACTGCACTGAACCTTTCCATATCAATGCCTTTTGCACCAGGACTTTAGAAAGGTTTTTCTTTTCTCCTACACTGTCTACATCATTGATCACTTTATAAGATGGTAATGTTCATTTCACTGTTGCAAACTGCGCTTGTGCAGGAAAAAAAACAGCTAACGGGACGAGCAAGTACGATAGCCTTACATAAACATATCACCAGAATGTGACAATTAGGAGGACCAACTATTTAGATGATCCACCCGGAAATAAAAGATCATCGTCTATAGTTTTAACAGTGAGTCCTTAAAGTCATATTAATCATTAGCTGTGAACATTAGATAAAGATATAGAAGGGTATGCAACATTAACTGGTCGTCCTTATTTAAAAAACAAATCTAACAGGTGACATTCTTTTAACATACCTTTTATTGTTTAGTGTGTGTCACCCTACCACAGTTATTACACATTTCACCAACAGTTGACATCGTCTCTAACTGTTGTTCTCAAATGTAGACAATCTTGAAAAATGGCTCAAAAGAGGGTTTTTTTTTTCTTTTCTTTCTTCGCTAACAGCCACAAATTCTAAACATGGCAGCACTCGGGGAGTTTTTTTGGCGCCAAGGACTCATTCCTAAAGAGTTTAGGGCAAAGATACAAATCACTTAATTTGTGGCTGTGAATAGGTTCAGCTTCCTGCTGATTGGACAGACGGGACTTTCCAAACAGGATTCAAATGGATGGGAGTATCCTGTCCTGTCATCCCGATGTCATTCAGAACGCACTGAAAATAAATGCCCTCATTCAGATAAACACACAGAGGCTAGAACA
Organism: Cyprinodon tularosa; assembly: GCF_016077235.1. Classification (NCBI taxonomy): domain Eukaryota; kingdom Metazoa; phylum Chordata; class Actinopteri; order Cyprinodontiformes; family Cyprinodontidae; genus Cyprinodon; species Cyprinodon tularosa. Next base: position 1,343,534 of record NW_024038821.1, read on the forward strand.
CTCTCAACTACCGGTATGTGTTCCCGTGGGTAATCAAAGCTGATTTACCAACAGCATCTGTCTGCAGCTGAGTGTGGCAGGCTATGGTGGATTTGGACTCCCTCCAGCACTGACAGTTTGTGTGTAGTTTAGTTTTATAAGCGATACCGACGGGGTTGTAACAGAGTCACGCTAGTGAAGCATTAAAGAGATATGCTGCAGAAATGCTTAGCAGCTTACAGAAAATATGTTTTTAATATTTTTTAGAAAAGGGATTCGTGTGAATCCTGATGTAAACATCAAATAATCCACCCTAAGGTTCACACGGGTAGCATTTCCCTAAAAGCCCTGACACACAGTGGCAGAACGTCCTGTACAGCGAATAAAAAATAACTGAAGATAGTTTAATCTAGTGGTTCAAATCAGAAAGTGGAAATCAAAAGTTCTATTGATATAATCACAGCAAAAACTGCACAAGAAGAGTAACCCACAAAATGTAACCTCTAAAAACCTCTAAAAAATTTATCTTTACAAGCCTGCTGCTGAGAAGGTGAGTGGAAGAAAAAAATGCACAAGCAGAGATAAATATAGGCTTGAGGCGATTGTGAAAAAGGCCTTTAAAGAAAAGTAAAAATAAAAGCTATTATTTTCTCAGGCATATAGGTAATTTATGGTGAAAGTAAATCATTTTAACAGCTTTTTTTATATATACAGTTTGTAATCTGATAACCATGTTTTATTTAAAGTATATTAAATATTTTATAGTTTACTTGGAGTATAATTGTAACAAGTATTACTTCATGTTAAAGCATAGGCTGAATAATTTTGTGTGTTTAACACATTTTTAAGCGCATGAAAGTAGATATTGTTTGCCCTTAATTACTGAAATAATGTTGAAATAACAGGCATGTACAGGTCGTTAATGGGGAAAAAGGAAAGTGGTGTGAAAAGGAATGTGGATGAACCTCTTAGAACACTGCCTCGCATCAAAGGAGAACAAAAAGCCACCCACGCCCTTAAAGCAAACAGTCTTAGCCGTCGGTTAGGAAGTCAAAAGCAACACTTCCCGAAGGCTGTTCATCTGCAATCCTCAGGTGTGAGTTTTAAATCCTCCAGAAGTGGAGCACAGGGCTCATTTTCGTCTAGATTCAGCATAAACATCAGCATCATGCGGAGACCATAATTATATGGAAGAGCGAGGGAGCAAAACAAAACATCTTTCATAATTCATCAACAAATGAAGGTTGTTCCCTCAGGCCTGGTTATATAGGAATAACAGCGCTGGGAGAAATCACCTCAGCCAATGTTTAAGGATTCATCATCAATAAATATTCTTATTTCATCCTTCAGTGAGCTAGGAAACAAATAAAGCAATAAGAGTGCTCACCAGGGCATGAGTCTGCCAATCTTGGTCCAGCTGCTCTTTGTGATGAGGAACCCAATGATGGGGTCTGTGACCGCACCCCACACTCTCCCGATGAACAGTACCAAGGAGGCCTGGAAGGCGTTGATCTGGAGCAGATAAAGAACGCGGTTAAAGACGGCAAATCCCCAATCAGCTAATAGCTTACACCTGTGGACATGCATAGAGTTTACCTGAGCAACATCAAGCAGGTAGATTTGCAGGAAGAAGGCTGAAGCACTGGATGCCACCTCCTTAGGAGCGGCACCAATTGCAAAACATAATTTGTTGCATATGGATAACTTCTGGTTCAGGTTTGTCTGCAAACACAGGAAAGATGGGAAATGATTACATCTGAGTTTAGCTTTAACTGCGTATCTGTGTAGAGTGCTGATTAGATCTGGATTAAAACTCAAATTATCAAAAGAGGAGCATATAAAGAAGACACAAAGAGGATACTAACTGACATTGTACACTGACACATCAATTCTAAGGCGTAATAAGAATAATGAATGATTTTTTTAAAAATAAAAATCTGAAAAGTGTGGCATGCATTTGTATCCAGCCCATTAGAGATTTATTTATTTATTTATTTATCCTTTATTTAACCAGGTAATACCCATTGAGATTAAAAATCTCTTTTGTAAGGGAGACCTGGCCAAGATAGGCATCAAAATTACATCACATCATTACATATGTATAAAAGACACACACATAAAAGCCAAATATGCACTTACAATAAAATTTCAATTAAAACATTGACATGTGAGGGAGTCTAACTCAAAACATCTAATTCTCAACTTAAAAGTATTCAAAGGAACCAATTTACTAAGTTTCATGTTATTTTGCAGCAAATTCCATGTAAAGGGAGCAGAGTAAGCAAAGGCCTTTTTACCCAGCTCAGTACTGACACGTGGGACAGAAAACAAGACAATAGCCTGAGAACGGAGAGAGTAATGACCAGTACTTTTTTTCATAAGAAGTGAACATAAATAAGATGGAAGCGCACCAAGAATAGCCTTATATATAAATATATACCAATGACAAAGCCTCCGTGTAGCCAAGGCAGACCACCCTACACGAGAATACAGCTCACAGTGATGGGTGCGAGCTTTACAATTAGTAATAAATCTCAATGATGCGTGATAGGCTGCGTCTATCATCTGCAGGCATTGAGCAGATGAATGCATATATAATATATCACCATAGTCCAGCACAGTTAAAAAAGTGGATGCCACCAACCGTTTTTTTACATTAAAAGAAAAGCACAGCTTATTTCGAGAGTAAAAACCCAATTTTAGTCTCAACTTTCTCACTAGACAGTGAACATGAGGCTTAAATGATAGGTTGTCATCAATGACAATACCAAGATACTTATAAGTTGAAACTATCTGTATTTCACGACCATCAAGAGTAACCACTGAAGGAACATTCAGTGACCTGTTCCGAAGGTCTGTGAAAAGCATACATTTAGTTAATACTTTCTAAAACCTCCTATTACTATAGTTTAGGGCTGAAACAATTAGTCAGATTCATCGTGATTTATCAATTATTGAAATAATCTTGAACTAATTTAGTAATCAAATAATCAATAACTAGACTATAGAGACTCTGAAACATGCCTTTAGCTGATAGGGCAACCAGCTTAGACCAGTAATTATACCAAAATTGTTAAAAAAATATATAAACATTTTGCATTTAAGATGGAAAAAAACTTTTTTGTCTGTCAATATTCTCTATCCAGAACTCCTCAAGTGGAAAAGTCTGAGTTCCACCTGGTTTTATTCTGTAAAAAAAAAACTTCTGTGAGGAACCTTTTGCTATCTTATTATTAATCGATTAATCAAGAAAATGATGTTCAGAATAATCAATTTGCAAAAAAATCATTAGTTGCAGCCCTACTGGCAAGAACCCTACTAGCCTCCCACACCACAATGCTGCCCCTACCATGTTTTACTATTGGGATGATGGGATATTCTGCCGTCCATGTTTCTTTACAATCTAATGTAAAATATTTAGTTTTGGTCTCATCTGATAAAAGCCTCAAATCATTGAAAGAAACATGTTTCTGGTTCCCTACCTGATCACAATTTTGCATAAAAAAATTTTTTTATTAGTATTTTTTTTTTTTTTAGAAAAAGTTAGAAACAAATACAGAAGGTTTCATTTTAAAATTAAAGCAACAGGGGAAAGTTTGAGAGGCTCTGAGCACGGCTGATTCTGTGTTCAGGATATGACTGTGCACATTCAAATTACACATTCTGTAGAAGTAGCTTCTATTCCCAATAGTGCAAACACACACACCCATGTGTAGGTGTGTCTGACAGTAAAATGCAGACAATAAAAGTCAACTCTGTGAGGTTTTCAAATATAGATTTCTTAAAAAGAGCCTCCTCATGCTGCAATGACAGATTCATAGTCTTTACAGTAATGTATGTTTGCATCACATGGAGTTTACTTCCCTTATTTTTGTCAGACACCAGGGATATATCCCTGTGGGGGTCCGTCCAGTAAGGCACAAGGACAAAGGCATATAAAAAGTATTCTCTATTTATTTTCCAAAAATAATCTTCACAAAAAAAGGGCTTACATCAAATCTAAAAAAAAAATATAACAAAATGTACCCAAATGAAATCAACTAAGGCATACCTAACTCAGGATAACAAACCATAAAAACTGACTTCACAATGAACACACAGGGGAATTTATACACAAAGGCTAGCCTACACAAACGAGGAGGGGTGGGAGATGAGACAGAGACAAACAATGCATAAACATAAATAACTAATTCAAACTAACACCTTTTGACTATAACACAACTATCAAAAGAAAACATCATAACGCCAAAAATGTTTTAACAATTATGCCATAAGTGGAGAGAGAGAAGCAGACTAATATCCAGTCCCCTGCTTCCAGCAGCCTGATGGTATGTCCCACTTCCTGGTTTGCCTTCCAACCAGTCCTCTCCACTCAGCCAGTCCTTCAACTCAGCAAAGAAAAGTAATTAATTCAATTCAAATAAACAAAAGGTGTTTACTAAATGTGTGCACCCATAATAGTAAACAACCTAATGCAAAAAAAACACCACAAAAGTGAAATTATAAATGTACTGTGTGAAGACCTTTAAATAAATACTAACACTGAAGAAAAGATGGAGGAACCTCCACAATCCCCCTAAATAGTTGAACCTTCCAGGTAGGACAGATCTTCATTCATAAGTTTCCATGTGTTAGGGTTGGATAGGAATAGACCCCTGCTGGCTGTCAGTGCTGTGGTCCACTGGTGCAGACGTTGGTTCCTATGGAGGAGCCGGAGAATCCCACTAAACCCATTCGTGGCTTTGTTTCCTTTCCAGAGCCCTGCTAAAACCATTAGGCATTTCACCTTGTGTGTGCGTGTGTGTGTTTTGGGGCATTTGTGTACCAAGGGGAAGCTTTCATCTCCAGACTTGAAGAAGCTAAGACATCCCAGTCTGGTCTGAGTAGCATTTTGCTACTGTCTCACAGGCCACATATCAGCCCCTTTATATAGAACCTCTGGTGTTGCTCACAAAATAGCTTCAATCCACATTCAGTGGCAACGCTAGGCTGACAGCTACTCTCTCCAGAGTTAAATTAAAGACGGAAATCACCAAAGCGACCACAGCCACGACCGGCGCACTGTTATTATCCAGCTCAGGTTTTCTCTTCCTCCTCCGTTCGCCCCCTTCAAAATACGGAGGGGCTGGAGGACGACAATTACCAGGAGGGAGGTGTGTAATTATTCAATCATAAGACAAGCGGGTCAGAGGTAAGTAAAGGCTGCGCCATGGTTCCGACTTCAAAACTCTCCCTTCTTCAACTCTCACTGCAATTATCCTTAATTGGAGAGGGGGAAAAAAAATCTAAGCCTCGGGCGTCTGGAGGGAGAGAGCTTAACTGATGATGTGCAGAAATGCTCTCCCTGCATGTCTCTAAACAGTTTTTCCTTTTTTCCCACCGATCTCTTACCCTCCATGTCTCATTACCCACTTCTCATCATCAAAGACTGTAAACAGGATTTCCTCTCTGCTGTTGTCTTGATGCTCATTCAAAGCCTGCTGTATGCAGATACAGAGAAGCAGGGGGGCATCTTTAGGAGTTTACTCTGCACAAGCAAAGGGGGAACGACAGAGAGGCGTAATCTCTGAGGCTGATTAATCTTCTACACCGTTTAAATGATGACTGATAATTAAAGAAAGGATAAGAAGAAAAAGGGGGACTTGAACAATCACGTCTCGTGGATTTAAGGATTTTTGTTGAGGGTTTTAAATTAGAGGGGTCACAACACCACAGATCTCATTTAAAAGAGTCCAGCAGCTTCAGGCTGTCTCCTGATTACGGGTAATGGTTACAACTGTGAAAAGTTATGAGAAGCCCTACTACACTGATGAAAGTCATTTCTTCCTCTCCTGAGTGCCTCTGCTATCGTGGCCAATCACAACAGAGGGTCATTCATGGGGAATTTGCAGTGTTAACTTCCTTGACACTAATTACGTTTTTCGTACATCATATTTTACAAGAAAGCAACGCAGCGATGCAGACAGGTTTCACATCCAGACGGTGAAAGGACAAAAGATTATGCTGTTCTCAAGTTTTAGGAAATAGAAACTGACATTGTGAGCATTGGCACTATGCCTCCTTCATTTCAACACCTCTAGATGAAACTGAACGCAAGCAGCTGCCTTCAGGATTCATCTAATCTGAGAATAAAACTTGGAATCTATTAATCCAGCAGTTTTATGGAGGATTCAGATGTTACAGAAGTTAGTGAACAAACAGCATCATGAACATCAGGAAGTTCTAAGGAGGTTTAAAACACTGTGCCAAGCTTTGAACTGTTCAATCAATCCTAAAAAAAAGGAAACAAAACAGAGTGCACATCTACGGATACATGGCGATCCACCTACACTGACAGGCCTGCTTAGAGAAAAGTTTTTAAAAGAAGCAGCGATGATAACTATGGAGAACCTGCAGTGACTAAAGCTGAGGTTGGACAGCACAGTTGTTAGTCGTTCATTTTGCAAATCTGATCTTCATGAAGGAGTGAAAATAACATAAAGGAAATTGTAATGCGCAGAAAGCCACTTAAAAAAAGAGCATGGTGAAACATGGTGGTGGTAGTGTCATGCTTTGGGAATGCCGTTCTTCAGCAGGAAAAGGGAACCTGCTGAGAGACGCAAAGATAGTCATCTAGATTAAATCCTCCAAAACAAATCAACCTTCTTCTCCAGGTGCTCTATGTTTGGTATGAATCTTCGAAAGTTTTGAGAAAAAGTGTAGGATATAATATGAGATTCGCTTTTTTTTATTTGTTTGACATTTATTTGAATAAAACCAAATGATTAAAAGCTGGTAAAACAAGAAGTCCATGCAACATATGACCTATTTAGACACCTGAGCACAAAGCAGTGGTCAGAAACTGTCAGCTGTTTCTCCCAGAAGCTGAAAACCAACAGTGTTTAGGGGAAAACAAAGCAACCCTTTACTTTTTAGTCTGGAATCACAAATAATGAGTCTAGACCAAAGTAGATAAGTCAAATAAATAAGCTAAATGGGATGTGCATAAAAAATGAATGAGAATTTTTCATCAGTGAAGTAAATCTGTGGTCTATTTTTAGAGGAAAATTCAAATCCTTTTTCTCTTTTACATTTAAAGCAGCAGATTAAAACCCTTACTTTTTAATAAGACCAATACAAATTCTCTATAATTTGTTTATCTAACAGTCATGGCTGCTGATTTAAATTAATATCCTCATAAATATGTACAGTTTAAGTATGCTTTTTTTATTGACTTTAACACCACCCACAGCGTCCAACAATAGCCTTTGCATTCATAAAGTTCTTTAATCCTCTGGGAAAGTAACTTGACAGTGACTCATTTTCAAAGTATTTGCTCAAAAGTGACAAACTGAATAACAGACAGAAGCTTGGCAAAGGTGAGACAGTTGCAGAACTGGTTATTTAGCGTGAGGTAATGGTTGCTTCACTGAAAACTCTGAGTAGTTGGTGCAGGAGATGAGTGACTAGTGCGAAACCATAAACAGTGCTCTCCAACGGCAGCATCTAGCACATAAGGGGACATGACGTCTCCTATAGGCATGTCTGCGGACATGTATGACATTCTCACAGTGAAACTGACAGAGTATCAATAAAAATCAATAAACTCCACATTTTTTAACTTGTTTTTGTTTAAGACAGAAAGTGGTAGTCATTTTCTACCTCTCTTAAGTATTTTTACATATTGAAGCTATCTATGACCTTCCAGTGGAAGTATTTTTGTTCTAAAAACACCCACTTAAAAATACAAAATAAATAGCATCTAAAATACTCGTAACCTTAAAAGAATTTTATTGAATTGCAGAGAGCAGATTGAATAACTTTGGGTGTATTGCATTTTAGACATATTTTCATCTAATAACGGTGAGACTGACGGCTCATCCTTATTTCCCACGCAGTGACTATCATGAAATCCTCCCAAACAGCCATGAGAAAGAGAGGCAGCAGCACTTTGTTACCAACACTTTCATAAAAAAGGGAAACATTTAGACTCGCTGCTTTGTTGACAACTCTTTGAAAGTAGCCTTGTTTCAGCAAGCTCTCAGAAAAAGTTGGGGGGGGGAGGCAATTCTTTCAGCCAGCTGATCTGCAGTGTGCAGCAGTGGAATGCAGACGGGTTGAGCTGGATTTCTCTACAACCAATGCATCTGGAGAAAAATAGACTTTCCTAAATGTAGTCCTTTCAGAAAGCTGACAGGTAGTGTGCAGCTACAAGTGAGGGAAGTTGGGTGCTGCGTTGCTCCATACAGAAAATCTATACAGCATATTTCTCTGACATCTCGTTAAAAAGGAGCCTTCTTTCAGCCAGCTGACCTGCAATGCCCAGCTTCCTTCTTCTACACAGCAGGAAAAAAACTAAACACTCCAGAAGTTTTCTCAGAAACACATTTAAGGTTAAACTGAACCAATATTAATTCAGAGGTGGGTAGAGTAGCCAAAGAAATGTAGCACAACCTAAATATTTTTTTTACTTAAGTAAAAGTTAAAAAATAGTAATACAAGCCATAAATTAATTAGAAGAGTAAAATGTATTAAATGAAAAGTTAAGTCAAGTATCGAGTAATCGTTGGATTATAATATCTGACTTAATATTTAGAAATTATATTGTGAGACAGATGATTTGTTGTGTATTTTTTAGACTGAAATACATAAAATAAGAACAAATAACTAACAATATTACAAAATAACACATTTAAACAAAAGAAACACTTTTCCAAATCCATTTAAATCAACATAAACCTTAAGAAACCAATCCTTACACTGAGAACTGTATGTGTTTTAGCACAGGCTAAAGAACTTCTACTGAAAATATCGGCTGTTTCCTTTATATTCCTCTGACCTTTAAGTTGCTCACAGCCAACAGAGTAGAGGCTCTGCTTAAAGGGGGGTAGTGATACTTTATAAGAATATGACTTAAAATGAAGAAGTACAGTACAGTAAAACTGCTCCTAAAAGTAAATGTTTATCAAAATGTTACTCAATTTAAAGTAACTGAGAAAATATAACTAGTTACAAGTCAGACTCTCATTATATTAAACTTTTTGCAAAATAGTAATCTCAGGAAATGGTAATAAAAGGTTTTTATAGTGCAATATACACCACAGCTTCTGGACCATGCAAGCATGACCTGTTATATTTCATTTAACTAAAATTAAACAGAGAAGAAAACCCAGGAGATCTACTGTGATTCTATCAATTTCTGCCTCTTTAACTGCCTTGTTTCTTGGTGATCAACTGACATAGCCAGATCCATTACAAAGAAAGCAATCTTCCTGCAGGTCTTCTGGCAAATCGGAACAGATTTTCTCAATTGAATAAAATCAGCTTGCAGGCATTGACTTCTTTATCTGGGGGGGATTACAGTGCAAAGGAAAACAATAAAGCTGATTAATCACACACAGATAAGCAGCTACACGCATCACACGTTTGACTCGCCATCTAATCAAGTCAGTCACAGGCGAACCCAGAGAGATTACATCCAGATGTTTAAAGAAGAGCCACAGCTTCTCTGTTACAGCAGCAACTTTAAAAAACCAAAAATAAACAGACATTCTTACCTGATGAGGAGTTTTTGGAAACAAGGGTTCAGTGGGCTTGGTGAATTTCCCCGGAGAGCCCTGCCCTCCCCTCTCCCCTTTGGTCATGGTCGAGAGATTGTGTGTGAGGCGACAGCTGAACCTCTGCTGCTGTGTGTGCGACGGAGTGATGAAGTGATGAGTGTGACTCCTGGTGTGATCCAGAGTGGCCTGCCACTGGGAGGTGCGTGTCAGGGGCTGGAAATGGATGTGGCTGTGGCTGCGCACATATGAGTGAGCGATGACTCTGGAGGCTGGGAGCTCCTCCTGCCCCTCTCTGACAACTCTGCCGCTTTCCATCGCCATCCGCTCTCTGTTGTGTTCTGGAACGAAGCCAGCAGGGGAGGGCGAGGAAAAGGAGATACATGAAAAGGCTCACCTGCTCTAAAAGACGCACAGGTATGCAGTAAAACGGTCCAACTCAGGAATGCAGGCATGTACGCACACATTTAGCAGCAGCGACAATGATAATTGCCAACTGAAGGAGAGGCTCACTGACATACTAAACTGAACAAAACCTTTAAGACATGGATAGTCGGTAGAAATGCTTGCATTAATTGGGAGAGCACCTTCCTCTCCTCCAACACTCCCCTTTTCCAACCAGTTACACCAGAAACACTGCTGTTTATAACTATTAAACATGTGGCTAACCACCCAGGGTGGCATCTCAATAGGGATGGAAAACAAAAGACAATTTATTTTTACAAAATGTTTATTTGGCCAGAAAAAAAAATGAGGAACACAATTTCCAATGCTTGAAAGATGCCAAAGGAGGGGCTTGTTATGAAACAAAAACTTGAGGACCTTCTTGAGTTAAGGTCTTTTTAAAAAAGCGAATTTTAAATGTTACCTTAGTTTAGAAACAAACTGTGGCTTTAGTCGAGCTTTTGCTGCACACTCATTTCCACATCCAGACCAAATGTTGCACCTTTTCTTCTCCCTGTCCTCATTATCATAAATAATACCAATATATTTGAATTTCTACTTGCATATCTATTAATAAACTGCTAAACAATAAGTAATTTTTTTCTTAAAATAAGTGCATTTTATCTTGAACTGAGGAGGTGAGACATTATGCCAACAAAAAGAAAGTTTACGTTTAAAATAGGAATAAAATAATTGTATTTTCTTATTTCAAGTGCACGTTATCTAATCATCTTACACTGAAAAATAATGTAACCCTTTTTGGCATTTACTTTATTATATTTAGTTACTTCAACACAATTGTTTACTGTTAGCATGGTAGGACATAAAACAGTTGTGTTAAAGTAACTAAATAGTAACTAAATATGATATGAAGTAAATGCCAAAAGTGGTTACATTATTTTTTTCAGTGTATTTTAAGAATAAAAATATCATTCTATTGGCAAATCATCTTATTTAGCTGCTCAAATCGAGAATTAATACACCTAATTTAAGAAAACTTTACTTATTTCTAGATTGTTTTGCAGTATAAGACCTATATTTGGGTTTTCAGCCACAACTAGACAAAAATGTCCATCAGTTACCAAGAACAAAAGGAGGTGAGATTTTGTCAAACCTTTTAAAAGGCAAACTAACCTTTACTGGACTGGTTTTGACAACAAAAGGCTTTTACAGCATGGAAGGTGTATTTTTATCTCAACTGATAGCAGAAGAATCAAACTTTATACACCTGATTCAATGTAAAGTGGTCCTGATGCAGAAGCATTTCTGCATTTAGAGGTTGTTTTTATTGCAAGTCCACCCCTCCTTACACGACACCCTGAGTTATGAACCATGTGGATTAGGTCTAATTCCCAAATTGTAAATAAAAAACAAATGCAAATGCGATTTATTGCCATTTATTTACCCTAGATGACATGCATGTAGGACATCCAGGAGCTGAAATCCCACAATGTCCCATGCATCTTCCCTACAACTCAATGCATCCCTCCTGTGAGCAGCTGATATAACAACAGAGAAGGATGCAGGAAGCAGCAGCTTCGTCTTACCTCAGGCTGGGAAAACAGCAGCCGCAGCCGCCGTCGCGTTTAGGGTTTGCAGTCTGGTCCTCTCTCCGATCTGTGTGTCAATCCGACGGGCAGGATGAGGAGGAGACTGCAGAGGATGGAGCCGATCTGCGCCGCTCCAATCCTGCTTCCTTCCAGTGGCGGAGCTGCGCCGCGCGGCGGCGGTGATGCTCTACCACACGTGCTTGCGCTCGTGTGCGCGCGCGGCTGAGGGGATTATGGGACGATTAAACTCCAGCAGCAGTTTTTTTTTTTCTGTTATTGTGGTTCCATGTCATCACTCCCCCCGCCCCCCGCTGTTTTTATTGTTTTTGTGAGGCAGAAAAAGAACTACATCTTTTAATCTGAGCTCCGATTTGTTTGGAGTTTAATCCCTACAGATGAAACCAGATGTTTAGAGACAAAGACAGATAACCTTTTTCTCGCTGTCTGACATTAAATCAGCCTAAACCTTTTAAGTTTAGCTCAGACTTAATACTAGAATAATTGGACATTTTTTATTTCATTTTTTTTTTACATATAGGGTACTCTAATTCCTTCTAAAAAATCCAGATGTTTAAATACACTAAATGTCTAAAACAATGTATTAAAAGCTCTAATAGGTGAATTCATACATTTCAGCTTAAACACATGTATTTTAAAGTAAATCATTTCTTGAGTGACAAAAATTAAACAAGGACCAGTGTTAAAACAGAAAAGATGGCAAAACCCAAAAGGATTCTGCATATTTTTTAATTGACTTCATCATTTACTTTTTGATTTTAATTTGATCAAACTATGAATTATATGTTATTGAAACTTGAAATATTGTTTTTCTTCAATTTCTGTGATGGTGACTTAGAAAAAGTTATAATTTATCCACAAATCTTAATATTCTGGCTTAAAAATCATCCAGAATTATTGTAACTTAGAGGGGAGATTGTTTATCTATAATTTTACCTTATCTTTTTTTGTTATGGAGACAGTGGGAGTTTTGAACCTCCATCCTTTACGGTTGCTCCAAGGATCAAAGGCTGTGTTCACCAACCACTAATCCACTCAATGACAGTTCCAGTTCCTAATTAACTATAACTCAGCTTTAATATTAAATAAGAATTTATTCAGGCTTTATTGCCATTGTACAGAAAATACACTGTTATTTCAATTAGCAGCAACTATTTACATTAACATCAAATTTAAATAACATTAAATCTCTAATTAAAAAGCCAACTCCAAAAGTAGATTTTTCCCACATTTCACAACAAAACATGAAAGTTAGCTGAACTCTCACCTTAAATGTACCGGCAATTCTCTTGATAAAATGAAAGATTTCAACCGCCTTGCTTTTCTGAACTTATTCCAATTATTATTCCAACCCTTGGTGAATCTTCTAGTCTGTATTATTGTTTTTGATTGCCTAATCCTGACCCATTCTGCCTGTGGACCTCTGAGAATGTTTGTTCACGTTCTGGTCTAGCTGCCTGACCTTGTCTTCGGACTCCTGCTGGATTCTGCCAGTTTACTGAACCTGGAACTGATTCCTGACACCGTTCTGGATTTCCTTCTGGTAACTCTTCAGATATCTGATCTTCTGGCCCGGACTCCTGTGAACCTCCTCGATGTCGGCTTTGACTTCACCCTCTGGATTACCCGACCTTCCTTTGTCTGCATGGATCTGAGCTCCTGCCTGTTCCCCGGCCTCTGGGGCTTCAATGTCTGGGACTCTCTGGGCAGAGTTTGCCACGTCTTATCGGCAGCCAACTGGCTGGAATCTACCTGGTCCTCTGGGTGCAGACTGAACATTAAGACAAGGTTAGAGACTCACACGTTCATAATCTTCCTCTGTCAGATTAACGTGGTCACTAACCTTTGTTTTCTTCATGCAGAGGTTCCTGCCTTAGATGCCCTAGCTGTTCACTGCAGATCAGACGATTTTTAATAAACCTTTTTTTTTTAATCCTACTGTCTGTCTGTCTGAATACTGGGTCCTCTGTTCTGAGCTCTGACATGGAGAATTAGTTGACATGACAATGAAATTGGTGAAACAGGCAAAGGTCTAATTGGGGTGAGATTTTTGTTATCTATATTTGAAAGTGTCAGCGCTCATTAATACATTATTACATGCCATTGTTGGAGGTGAATGCATTGAGCCTACACATTTTTAAGGTAGAAAATTACAAAATTACCAGTCTCCAGAAAAGGTAAAGATATGCTGCCCCGGAATTGCAGCTATAAACACAGTAAATTGAGGCTTTAAAAGGTGTAGACTCACGAGGAGGGAATTTAAATGTAGTCCAGAGTTTTAGGAAAATATATGATGCTCCTTCAACTTCACAATTCAGTGCTACCTTGTGTTGGTCTTTTTCATAAAAAAGCATTTAAAATGTTGTTTGGAATGTAACAAAATATGATCAAAGGTTCCTGCAGAAGGTACTCTGGGTGAAATTAAGATTACAGATGAAAGTTTTAGCAATTTTACAGTCACATTAGACATTACAATTCAGGGCAACTATCTGCGGGCAAATTTTTCCTCAGTGCATCCATCCAGAACAGAAGAAGAGATTTATCGGTTGCTGAATTGCAAACAAAACTTCCAGCACAGATCACTGGATCAATATTCAGCATTAACAGTAATTTATTTTAAATAATGAAGCTTGAGAACACCTATGAAGTTACGCAGCAGTTATAGTAGGATTATTATGTAACTTTGCTTTTTTTAATATGCTAGCATAAGAAGGTCAGACCCTCAACACGAAACAGGAGCAATGCTGAAACATGTTCTATATTTAATACCCAGACAATAACAGAGCAGTTCTTACTAAACAACATTTAGTTCATGTAAGGATTAAAAACACAGTTCAATCATTCAATCTGCCCATTTTTTTCTTCAGAATAGTCAACACGGGACAACACTAAACACTAAAACAAGAGAATCTAATTATTTTGCAAAATAATTTATAACATAATAGGTGTACAGCTCCCTTCTGAGCATGCAGTTCTTTCAATTTGTTTTACAGTTTTATCCATATTTCTTGAATGTAGCAACTAAAGAAAATTCATATGGACAGAAAAATCATAGAAACTCCCTGCACATTTATTAAACTCACAGTTAGAAGTTATAAAAATAAATGGGCTGTTTGGGAATAAAGATGATGCAAACTACACATGGAAATGGGTGTGATTTAGAAAAGAAGATACTGAGTTGGTGAAATCATTCATTTCATATTCGACCTGGCCTCTCCTTGGTGTGCTGTCCAGCTTCAATGTATACAACTAATGAAAAAATCAGGCAACAAAAAGCAATCAGATCACAGCAGTTTATGTGGAATACTGGCAAAACTTACATAACGTTCAATCTGGACGCTTTTAGCTCAGCTTTAGCTTAAGGACCATGAACAAAGTTTAGCATAAATATGTAAATTTATATAAACATTTTTTTGGGTCAGTTAATTATAGCCCGTCAAATAATTTCATGTTATCAAATATTTTTTATTATTAGTTTCAGTAAAGAAAATTCCTTTTTTTTTTTTTCATTATTTCTGTTGAAAGTGTCTTTTTTTTCTATTGCAGCAACGCCCCCTTAAGCAGCTGGCACCCTGGGCAACCGCCCATTTGGCCAAAGGTCATCCCTGAAGATTATGGCTTATGAATATTTTTACCAGACACCACAAAAAGATAAAATACCCCTTGGTAAAGTCTGCTCCATGTTTTTTTAGGCGGATTCTGAGGATGATGGATAACCAACAAAGAAACTATTGTTACTAAATTGATGCATGAAAAGAGCAAGTAACTGCATTTGTTCAAAATACAACAGGGACATGAGTTTATCTTTTTGTGTTTAGTGCTCCCCTTTAAAATTCCACCCTGCAGAATTACCCATTTCATAGATTTGGTAGATCTCAATCAGACGCCAGGATGCCACATATGTAAAATGAATATAAAGTCTTTTGTTCTTTAACTAGTTTTTAAATTTTATTTGACATTCTGCCATCCTCATGATAAACCCTCAGCAATGTAGGTGTTCTTTTTATTACTTTTTCATGGGATATGGTTTAGCTTAAACAAAAAAGCCTTTGTCTGCTGAAAGAGGAAAATATAGTCCCTCACAGTGTTATATAATTGGCTTTAAAGGCCTTATTACATTTGATTTACGGTCTATAAACCCTTTGATTTCCCCCAAAACTACTTTCTTAGGGAGATCCTTCAGCTGCAGATGTTTGTTCTTCACTGTAAGCCTTTAATCAGAGCGTGACAATAAACACCACGAAGCTGCTGGACCAAGACCTCTTTATAAATTGGAAGTATGCAAACCCCTCTTCCAAAACCACATCACTGACAGCGACAAAGGCGGCGGAGCAGAAAGGTCAGACATTTGACCTGCTTCAGAGCGGGTATGTTTCCGATAATGCGTGAAGAGGAATGTGCAAAATGAAAGCTTGGCAGCTGCACGGGTAAAAGGACCAAACTGAAAGGAAATATGGGAGTTGAAGGAAAAGTAATTCCCTGCATGCTTAAGCTTATTAAATATGTAGCACAAAGGAAATGTTTTTCTTTAACTCCACAGCCAGACCGTATCTACTGCAGAGGAAGAAGTGCCTAAAGTCTCTATGTTCCAGTGAGGAAAAGCTGCATGTTCTACTGCACGGTGTTCATAGAGAGGTGCAGACATTTTGCCCGCTAAGATTTTTCTTTTGACCTTCAGCGTTCAGCTCTTTTTCCACAGCCATGAGCCTTCCTCAACCTCCTCACTCAAACCACTGAGCTTTAAATATTGAAGATGGATAATGGTGTTCGCTGTTCTTCTGAGGTCAGGCAGAAAGTCTGGAGACGGAGAGCAAAGCACATGCTTGTGTGGTAAAGTAAAACAAAACAAACAAACAAAAAAATAGTCCCAGACCAAGGCTTCACTTTGTTAGGAGTGGTAAGATTACCTCAAATAATGCTGCTATTAGTTAGGAGGTTTTTGGTTAAAAGTTAAAAGCAAGTAAAATCAGTTATTTTATTGTGGATATAAGAACTTACCTAAACATATAAATGGTCAGACACAAAGGCCAAAGAAGTTGGTACTTGCTGATAATCTGATAATCCTATATATCATTTTATTTCCATGTTTCTAATGCTTTTCGGCTGTTTGAATACAGAAATCTAAAATAACTAGTTAGGTTTAATTGAACAAAGGTTATGTAAAAATCTATTTTGAGATTCATAAAACCTGATTTCATTTCTTAGTAAAGAAAGATCAATAATAAAAGACATGGATTGTCGATGGTTTATAGAAAGCAGGAGAGGCTCTCAGGCTTGCATCCGGACCAGAATCATGAGCAGTTAGAGGACACATCAATTTAAGATTCAAAGGATAAAATACATGTGATCAAAATAATAATAAAAAAGACAATAATAATAATGATATGCAAGTAAATTGGAATGAAAATATTCTGTAAAATATATTTTAAAGATTGTTGTATGTTATTAGAAGGACATTTCTTATAATTACATATATCACCCTTTAAAACCTCAAACCAGACAGCCAAAGTCTTTAACATTTATCTCACAGAAATCATATTAAACAGAAAAAAATTTATGTTACAAAAAGGTTTGAAATCAAAATCTAGTGCTACTGAGTATATCTTTACTATCAACAAATGCACTTTTAATTCAGCAGTGGACTGTTAGAGCAATCTGGTGGGCCAATATTTTCTAAAAAATTGAGAACAGGCATTTTACAAATGAGTGCAACATTTATCCAGCTGATCTCATGGCAGCAGAGGCTCACACTGGACACAGGTTACATAAATGGCATTGGCCAAAATTGTAAAGGTCACAAAATGTAGCAAGAATAGATGAGAGAGAAAGAGGGGCATCTCTGTCTATTTAAAGCGATAGATAGGGTGCTTAAAGAGTCCATCCTTTATCTGCTGTCTAAACTCGGCTGGTTCTTTTTTGTGATATTTTCCTTGCATTACTCACTATAATGATTAATATCTGTTAATGCTTGTTTACTGGAGATGGGATAATTTAAGAAGAACAGGTCCATGAGTCAAATCCAGCCATCATTCATCCATTCATCTTATACTTAAAGCTCTTGTATTTTGAATCAATACATTTCTTTGATAGATTGCTTTATCATTCTAGTTGCAAACAATCTTCAAACACACTGAAGGCATTATAAAGGTTTTATCTATCATCTACTTTAAGATTAGCATGCAAACTGCAAACACGCTGCTGAATATTGATCTGTTAACTGATGAGCCATTACAGGAACACCTCACATGGCCAAACATGGAGGTGGAAGTGTCATGATTTGGGCATGTTTTGCTACAGCAGAACCTTTCGTGCTCACTATTGCAGAATCTAGTGCGTTTCAGAGGATGCTGTAGAAAAAAAAATCTGTAAAAAAAAAAAAAAAATTAACCAAACAATTCAGCTGAGGAGCAGTTCATGGCAATAAACCCAAAAAGGCCTGAGGAAACAGAACATCAGATCCCAGCGCTAGATCACATTCGGATGAGTTCAGGTGACCTGGAATGCATTGAAAATGCATGAAACGCTCAAACATCTAAGCAGAAACCGAGGAGAGAGACCCAAGCTTTCTTTAAACAAGCCCCAGAGTCTGGTGGATTATTGCAACCCAAATAAGTAAAAGGGTGTAGGTGTCCTAACCTGCTCAGGAAAAATGCTATTTTTGTAGGCCTTTTTTTTTTTTTTTGCTGATAGTCTAATGAAGGTGTAATTATATCGCTATTTTCTTTCACCTGGGTTAAAAGGATTAGACCTTAACCTTGTAAACACACCCTATAGTATCCTAATATCCCCCAACACAACCCTGGTCTATTATTTCTATCAAATCCAGACAAAGGACACTTCTCCAAAACACTTTCAATGATTTTTTTAATAGCACAGCCTTGTGTTTGTACATCTACATAAGGCATGGATAGTTTGGCACACCTCTACTTAAAAACAGTTAAGCAGTCATCTTGAACCTTGGCAATCTCATAAAAAAGGCTCAGAAATATGTAAGTTTCTGGGGTTAAAAAAATAATAATGATGCAATAAAAAAAGAGATATAAAATAAGAATGTAAGATGTTAAATCATTGTTGAATTCAATCCCTCATCCAGCATAAAATAATAGATGTTCTTTGTCAAACGGAAGTAAAAGAAGCTTAACTCTGGAGGGAGGGGGTATTACATTAAATTATGATTTGAGGGGTTCCTCAATCATTCAATCAAGCAGCAGATTTCACATTTTCTTACTCCTCCTCATAAACCGCAATAAAACAGAGATGAGTATTCACATTTAAAGAAATAATCAAAACATACAAAGACCAGAACATCACTGCTGTGCAAACAAAACCTAAATGTAAACTTAACCCATCAGCTCCTGGTTAAAACTGCTAACAGTGCATAAGAGTTGTGTTCATACTTTGGGAAGACTTTGATCATAGCTGTCTAACAGGAACTGAGAAGTCATGGGGAAGGGGTGGCGGCTCAGAGCAGACGTTTGGATGGGATTTATATTCATTTTGGAGCTTTTAATGATTTATTTGAACTTTTCCTTTCCCAGAGGAGTGATTATACAGCATACAACTTTAATGATCTTTAATAAGTTAACATTGCATTTCCTCTGATTTACATAAAGGTCAAATTATACATGCAGATGTTCAAGCATATGCATATATCACCATCAATACTTTTATAAGTGGTCTTAAGCAGGTAGGAAGGTTGCTTATCTGCAAGCATTTTGAACAATTTGGAGTGTATATTTGACCACTATTCTGGTTTAGAGTTGGTTACATTATTTTGGTTTCCTATCATGAATCCTGTCCAATTCTTATAAAGAGAGGTCAAGAATCTATATTAATATTCAAAGAACATCTGCAATTTATAAAGGCAAATGTAACCAGACATTACTGCATTCAATGAACAAGTTTCCGCCTCATTGTGTAATTTAAAATTAATCTAAAATTTTATTTTACTTGTGTTTTCACCTCAGTAATTAAAGCTGTATGCTGTAATATCAGTTTACCTCAATAAAGGTTCAAATAGCTAATGAAAAGACAGTGGCCTTTAGGTGTTTGATGAAGGGATGCAAATTTCATTCCAGATGCATAAATGTGACACCGTGGATTTGCCTGTGTAGCCACTAATCAGGATTCTGTTCAGGCAAACTTGGCTTTGCAGAAAAATCAAGAAAGAAGTAGACACCGTCAACAGAACAGCACCTTAGCAGCACTTTCTAAATATCCTGGAGAGGATTTCACCTTTAGATTGTAGAGAAAACCAAATAAACTGAGCAATTAAGTTAAAAGTACATGGATAGGACTAAAATACTTCAAGGTGCAGGAAGCCTTAAGGCGGCTATAAAAAAAAAAAGAGGTGGGGTGGATGCGTCTGTGAGAGAAGGGGAAGGTGGCATGCAGCGTTAGGTGTGGGTATGTGTCGGTCAGGAGTGTCCAAACACAGCCTGTGTGTTCAGAGGTCTCTGCATGATGACTGCATGTGCCAAATCCGCCTCCTCCAGACTTAAATCTTTGTCGTTGAGCTCGCGGAAAGGAAGTGATGTCGTCAGGACAAACGGTGGGCAGCTCCTCTGGCAACGTGCAACAAAATCCTGGACATCAGAGATCCTAAAAGGAGACATGCAGCAGGAGTCTTTAGTGTATTTGAGGTTTATCTATATGGTACTGGTGTTCAACAAGAGCAGGTCATTGTCGAAGGGTCAGATGGAGGAATTAACAGACGTGGCTGCATGAACAAATGAAAAGATGGATGGATAAAGAGATGACAAAAGGATGGATATATGGACAGAAAAATAGATTTTTGTCTGATGGATGGAGAAATAGATGAACAAATGAACGTTTTAGTGAATAGGACAAGGACTCATGTATGGGCTTAATTATGGAGCTCTGAGTTAAACATACCGACTCCTTCTGGGAGGCCCAAGATTCCCAGCCAAACACCCACCCCCCCGTTAACTTGTGACATGTGAGATCTGAGGCAGGATACCAGTAACATCATCTATTATTAATCCCAACCCAGCACAGGCAGCAATCCTATGGCAGCCCTACTGCTCACTGCACCCTGTGACTGGCTTAAGACTGGAGTGGTTCAGTCCTCTTCATCCTTTACCCTGTTATATAAACGCTGCATCAGAGTTACGCAATTCCTAGGATTTGATGGATCCACGCGTGCTGCTACGACTCAGATTATGTCTCTGAAACCCCGTGCAGCGTTTCTTCAGCCCTTAAACTTTATCAGGCTACAACAAAGCTTTATGTAATCCCAAAACAACCCTTTCTCCACCTCCTGAGCCACATTACCCTAAAATGTTCAACCCCCCTCCCTTATAGTGTATGTTTGCTATAATGCTGGAAGATTATGAGATTTAGAGTCAGCACAGCAGGAGCCGCCAGTGTAAAGACATTCCTCACAGTGAACAGTGCGTGTGTGTTGGGTGGTGAAATTTTGGCTTTGACAGTGAGATACACACCTATGCGATAGGTTGAACCTCTGTATCAGTCTCCTGCCGTCGGCCAACCAGATCTGCAGAGAGGTGACGGGTAGGGAGTGGTCTAGTGTTACCATGGGAATAGGAGGAGATTCTCCATCCTCGTGCACAGATGGTGACCGGGCCACAACTCTGGGAGCAACGCTGCGAACGGACGGAGAAGTGACTCAAAGTGTGAACAGCATGTTTTCTCATTTTCACCAGAGCTGGTTAGTGGTGAAAACCACCTTCTGCTAAAGTGAAATATTCTTTTTATCCATGCATGGTGTGGATAATGCAATATTTGTGTAGACTGGAGGTCCTAAATCAAATAGGTTGGATTTCTTTAGGGTGTTTTAATGGATGGATTTAGCAGGACACCTAGTGGCCTAAAGTGTTATAGCACAGGAGGTGAGAAAATTATGTTGAGACTGATTCAGACTGTTTTTTATTATATTGTGATAGTAATAATTACAAAAACAATAAGTGTCAGCAAGCTTTTACCTGCCAAGTCGGTATCCTCTCCCGCTAAATGGGTGAAAAGCCTTCTTCCTGGGGACATAATTCTCCTCAGTCATATCTTCCACACTTATTTCCAGCTCCTCTTCCTCTGCTCTGCTCTCCCACTCTGCTGGAAGCTCCCTGGTACAGATCAAAGTTCAGCAAAGGAGTCTGTCAGATGAATTAATCAATAAGACAGAGAGGGGGAGGGGTTCCTGAGGATTCATCCTTTCTCTGCTCTCTAAACACTTCCAGTTGTTTTCTGAAACAAGAACTATTTTCATGTATTTTTTGTTGTTTTGTTTTGTAGAGTTTGTGTTGATGAGATTATGCAATGATAACAACAATTTATCTGCATCACCGTCAAAAGTAAAGCTGAATAAAGCAAAGAAAATTCTGAAGAAAATGCAAAAAAAACAAAAAACGAAGATGAAGGAATCCAACCAATGGGAAACATTGCTTCATTCCTCTACCGTTTATGTAGAAGTAGCAGCTGATCCTGTGCAGTCAGGAGGAACGACCATACTACAACCTGATGTATTCTGAGGATATTTTTAACCAATTAAATAGACTCACCCTCTTTTGATGGCATCCAGGAAATGTTGATTCTCCGGCACGGAGTAGCTGCGAAAGTCTCCGTCATTAATGGTAAAGCCGTCCTTCCACAGCCTCACCACCATCTCCACCTGATTCAAACACAGTGAGATTCGTATCAAACCATTACCTGAGCTGCTGGCTGAACGTGCAAGGGTCAAGGTTTGGTGACTGGTTTTTTAAAGGGCAGAGTTTTGAACTTTGACCTGCTGTCGCAACTTTCAGATGCTTCCCCTTTAAAAATGTTAAAATAACAGGATATAGTAACAGCTTTGAAAATATTTTTTATTTTTCTGCCTCCATTTTATCAATTAATTAAACAAGATGAGCAAGATGTGAGAAGGAGAGAAAATCCCCTTTATAACAGGGCAAAGAACATGATAACAGAGTTATAAACTGTTATTACGAGTAAGGATTAGCTAGCATTACAAAAAAAGTCCTCTCCAAAACTATATTTAGCAGTCTGTTGATCAATATCCTAACACTAAGATTTCAAAAAGGCCTAAAAACACTTAAGAGATAAAACAGAGAACCTTCTTATTATCTAGTAAAAGTCGTGTTCTCACTTGCAGCCCCCATAAACTGCAGATCTGTCTCAACATGACTGACAATTGAACATTGCTAGAAAGCATTTTTAATTTTTTTTAAAACTTTATTTAAAAATTCTTAATTCAGTGCACAAACACCATCACGCCAACCAGTGGCACACAAGCGGATCATGTTGTGTATATAAATGCACAGGGAACAAACAAAACAACCCCACCCACTAACCCCTAGAAAAACAAGCTGCAGTTCACACATACATGTAGGTATTTACACAAGCATTAAGGCTGCTTTAGTCAGCCATACAGAGTCATACATCAGTAAATGACAACTTCTCCAAAAACTCGATAAAGGGGGACCATGTCTTGTAATATTTTCTTTCAGACTCTTGCAAACTTTATCTTAAAAGCTCCATCTGTAAACATGACATTACCTCACTCACCCAGTGAACAAAGGAGGGATCAAAGTCTTCTTTAGTATGCTTTCTACACTGTTAATTCCTCTACTATGTAGATTCCATAAAAATTTGGTCATTTATAAAATGTGCAATATTGACATTTTCTAGGATGCAGTTTTTGTTTATTTTTAAGTACATGGGATAATAATAATTAAATTACAAAACATATATGGAAGTCTGCAGGTGAAAGCATGACAGAAGGAGTCATCTCCTTTACCTTTGACGTCCCGGATGCATCGTAGCAGATCTTCTCCACCTCATCAAGGAGGTCTTCTACCGAGAAACTGCGACTCATTGGAACCTCTTCCTCATTGTCCTCGCTGGCAGGCAGTTCATAAAAACATGAGGACATGGAAAAGGTATGGCACAGGCGGCAAACAAAATTTTAAAGAGTAAAAAGTATAAAGAAGAGCAATCCAAATCCAAAGCATGAAACATGTGACATGCAAATGTATAAGATATTCTTCCCAGTGGTGGAACATAAATGTTCCAGGTAGTTTATCCTCGTCTCTGCCACGTCTTTAATCAATCTTAGATTATGGTGACCTTTTTTATAAGAATGCTACATTTCCATGTCTTTAAATGTTGGACTCTGTTTACCATGCTTCATTTAGGTTCATCATAAAATGTAGAGCCATGACACATCACTGTGACCTGTACTCTCAGGTGGGATTGCCTTCCCTCTCTACGAGAAAAATGTCATTGGTACACTTCTATTTACAAGGCCCTTCTTGGATTACTGCCCTCTTACATTTGTATCTTACTTACAGAAAAGCATGGCTTCTTATGTCCTGAATTCCAATGATCAGCTGTTGGTCACTGTTCCTTTTGCCCGCAAAGAACTAGGGAAGAAAGCCTTTAGCTACGCAGCTTCTGCGTCAAATTTTTTACAAAGAAACTGGAAGTTGACTGAGTTATTATCTTTAAATGCTTTTAAGTTGAAAGCGAAAGCATTTGAAGCAGCCTCAATGATCTGTAATTTTTTTACTTGATACATTTTTTTTTTCTGTACCCGTCATTTATTTTAATATATCTATATTTCTTATGTAACTTTGCTGCCTCTTGGCCAGAACTCCCTTGAAAAAGAGGTTTTTAATCTCAATGGGATTTTTTTCCTGGTTAAATAAAGGTTAAATAAAAATATATATATATATATATTCTAATGCTCCTGATTCACAAAGCTGAAGCGTCATGTATTCGTATCAATGGAAGGTTTTCACATTAACGTAATCCAACCTCAGATACATCTCTCCTAATGTGATTTAATACATTGGAACAAGTTTAGAGGAAAGAACCGGGTTATTTTTCCATCACGTTTTTAAAAAAAGTTCTAAAAGTGTGGCGTAAATCTGCATCCAGGTGCCTCAACTCAGGTTTTTCAGCATTAAGCTAAAACCAGATAATCTGCTAATCTTGAAAATGAGCCCCAGGTTGTTGTTCCTTCAACAACTTTAAACTAACAGCCACAGTTACAATTAAACTGTATAGATCAGAATATATAAAAAGGTCTAATTCCAGACCTAAAGCCAGATATAAAATATATAAAACTCCTATCTGGCTATGATGGAAAAAGAAAAAAAAATCTTATCTGTAAATGTGCAGATTTGCCAGAAACACCTGGGATGCAGGCAACCCCCCACAGCCTCAGAGCAAAAATGTTGTTCTACAAGGTTTTGCATGGGGCAGCTTGAATACACATGGACACCAAAGCATGGGGTTTAAACAAGTAAGCTGCACATACTTTTAAGATTTTATGCTTTTGCAAGCCATTGCTGCATAGTTATAAACACAATATGGAACCCAAACATCAACACCAATAAAACCAAGCAGCAGCTGTGCAGTCTTACCATTGCTCATCCTTCTCAGCCCCTCCAGTGTCAGTCTCTTTCATGCTGGTCTGTGTTTTCCATCTAGGAAAACAACAAAGCTATGACAGCAGAGCCTGGCCAAGCTCTAAATAGCATATTGACATCTGAAAGTATTTAGCGTTAGCAACGGTTATTTTCTAAAGCTCGGTCTTTGCATGGAGTTCGTTAAAAATAGCAGTGGAGAGCGCCCAAGTTAGCCAGTGTTGATAAAAAGCCACACACCCAGCGGCCTGTGCCGTTGTGGGACGGTTAAACGAGCTACGAGCTTGACGAATAAAACGCTTCTATACACAAAGACGCGCCAAAATGGCTGTTTACATGTACATATTAAGCTTAAAGTCAAATAACGGCTTACCAGTTCGAGCTGTATCCCTTTAACCCAGGCTGCATCTATGCAGCCTAAAATTTGGGCAGCGGTTGCTTAGTAGATACAAGAAATAAGAGTGCCGTAAAGAAGCCGGCTGCTGTCGTAATGCTTCTATATTTCTGCGCTCTTCACATATTGAGATGAAATCACTGAAACTAATGCTGCTGTGGTGGGACAGTTGCTTTCGAGTTTAAAAAGTGTTTCAAATAATAAAAACACCAATAAAAAATGTCTATCTATCTATCTATCTATCTATCTATCTATCTATCTATCTATCTATCTATCTATCTATCTATCTATCTATCTATCTATCTATCTATCTATCTATCTATCTATCTATCTATCTATCTATCTATCTATCTATCTATCTATCTATCTATCCTTTGTTAATTTCCCGCTCCATTTGTTTCTTTTTTCTCTCTAATTTTTCAGCATTTTTTTTACCTGTGCTCATTTTTTCAGCAACTGTCTCTCATTTTCAGTCTCCTTCAACCCATGTTATAAGATGCTGTGGTCATATTTGCCTGATCTTAAACGTCTTCATCCTATTTAGTAACACAATAATTTTATGGTCATTTGGATTTAAAGATTATGTCATCTGGCATGTTTCATTCACTGCTGTTGGGATATTATTTTTTTTTATGTCTTTGAAATTAGGGGGGTGTTTTTAGTCTCTTTTTATTTTTTGGTCATTTCCATTAAATGTTTGTGACTTTGGCATCATTTTAGCTGCTCTGTCAGACTGGTGTCATCTCTAATCTCTTTGTAGTTGTTTTGTGAATTGAGTCCATCTCATTTTTACCATCTGTTTATCGCTTTGTGTATTATTATTTTTTTTTTTTTACATTTTTCTGATTTTATTAGCCACAATTAATCTGGGAAACATTTTATAGGTTATCCATTTAATTGTCACACATTGTCTGTGTCCTTCTAGCTGTTCTGGGACATTCCTTTCAACCTCATGTCTTTAGCTTTTAAAATAAGTGTCCATTTTAGACAAAATAAAACATATAAAAGAATTAAAATATGCACAGATTAAAAAGATGCCCAGAAACTGAAAACCAGACAAGTTAATCAGCTTATTTCTTTCAGTGTTACCAACAATTTTATTTTATGTCATATTTGACATGTTTAAGATCATCAGAACAGATTTTGATATCAGTATCAGATAACAAATAAATGCTCAAGGTATTGTTCATAAGATTCTTTCATTTTTAAGGTACATTGCTCTCTTTAATCCAAATGGTCCCACACTAAACAGGAATTGTTCCATGACTCTAAAAGCCGCCATCAAGTGTTTGTGATAAATGACGCCTAGATGGATCTAAATCTGCTCAGGTTTAAATGAAGCTCAAGTATCTTTGCCAATCTTGGGTTTGTCTGCACTGTTGGGTCTCGTGCCTCTCATCTTGCTCTTTCAAACAGCCTATTAGATTCTCTGTGGGGGATATTGCTAGCTAATCAATGACTGGATACCACAGTCGTTAAAGATGGTAATGGTACATTTGGCAGTGTGTTTAGATGCCAAATCCTTCTAGATTATAAAATCAGCATCTCCATAAAGCGTCTAAGCTAGGGACATATGAAGTGTGCTT
Organism: Cyprinodon tularosa; assembly: GCF_016077235.1. Classification (NCBI taxonomy): domain Eukaryota; kingdom Metazoa; phylum Chordata; class Actinopteri; order Cyprinodontiformes; family Cyprinodontidae; genus Cyprinodon; species Cyprinodon tularosa. The sequence goes on from NW_024038821.1 coordinate 1,370,447, forward strand.
AAACTGTAGATGGCTGTGCTTCCTTTGAACTTTGTAGAAAAGAAACAATTGGCCTGCATACGACAAAAGATGACATGTCCTTTTAGACTTAGACACACTTTATTGTTATTTTGTACACACAGAGTGTATACAAAACTGAATTGTGTTCAGTACAGCTCTCAAGACATTTCTATTTCTAAAGTGCAGCAGTGATAAAAAGTAAACATGGTGATCAAATGTAAACACAAGACTGGTATATGATTTACAGTTTTTGTTCCACATTCAGCTTTTATTCTATTTTTTTTTTTATTCAACAATTAGCAGTCTGGTGGCTGAGGGGAAGAAGCTGTTTGGGAATCAGCTGGACCTGCATCGGATGCTTCGAAGCCTCCTCCTAGAGGGCAGCATGGAGAACAGTCCATAGTGGGGGTGTGAGGGGTCATTTATGCATTTTACGCAGCGCTGGGATTTAAAAAATGGTTGCATGTAAAAACCTCACACAGCTTGGCTTCTGCTTCCCTAATCCTTCTCATGATGCTGAGACCTGGATTTGCAAATGAAATGCAAAAATGGGTTTTCATCTAAAAAGACATTTTCATTTTAATTTCAATTTACTGAAATGAAAACAAGGTAATGATACTCTTAAGTGACATATATTTTTAACTCTTCCAGGCATTAGCATTAGAAAACTACAGCATATTTTATCAAGTTCAATTGATGGGTATTAATGTTACATTTATTTGGATGCATCATGCCAAAACATATAGGGATTAATGGAAATGAAATTGCAGAGAAACTTCCTAAGAAAGCATTAAAAAAATGGAACCATGGATTTGATGATTAATTTAATACAGAAATTAAAATTATCATTAAACAAAGACTGAATGAAATGTGGCAAAAGTAAGGGGAAGAAGAAAGGAGATGAAGAGGATTTTATAGGATTAAATGAAATAAGAAATAAGGATAGCAGAAGGAAGCAGAAGAGAAGAAACTGTTATGTCAAGACTCAGATTTGAACATACTCGATTAAATAACACACTATTTAGAATAGTGAAACATTTTTTAGATTAATGTGTATATTGTGGACAAGAAGAAATATTAGAGCATGTAATTATGTATTGTAAGAAGGATGAAGAAGAAAGAAGAAAGCTTACATGGGAGAAAGTTAAATTGGATATAGTGGATATTCTGCAGAAAAAAAATAAAAAAAAATAATGTTATCAATATTTAGTTAAATAATTAAAAATAACAGGAGCAATTAGAAAGATTTAGTATTTATGAATTAATATTAGAGATATATAAATATAAGTAACTTTAGAAATAGGGCCATTCTGACCCACACTCCTCACCAGTTGGTGGAGGTAATGCACACCCAAGAGTTGTTTGCCAATAGCCAATAAACTCAAGAAGAAGAAGAAGCAACAGCAAACATTTAACTTTCCTGTTGAGAAAAAAAAAAGCATCAACCTCTGCACCTTCTGAGGGCCTTTGCTTCCTTAAGTTAGCACCAACTTTCAAAAGTTTGACTAATGTTCAAAGCTCTTTCTCAACTCTATAGCATCTGGCAACATCTAAGCTTTTTCTTATGTGACTTCAGCAAACTATTCCTAATGCTGCAGATCATTTTGATATTGATGTAGATATTTATATATTTTGGACCATACTAAATGTATATAACAGCTTTCTGTTCATTATGTATTTATTTGTTTTTCATTAAAAGTAATAAGTTTATTATGCACCATGTTGGATGATCTGTAGATTCATTATTTATTTTAATGTATCGTTTTGATTAAAAAAGTTGTGGCCATGACTGTAAGGATAGGGATTCCTATCCTTGGACACCTACCCTTTCATACAGAAAGCCTATATTCTGATCTTCAGCTACCACAGTGTACATGACAGATTAAATAATACTACTTATACTTTAGCGGTAGTATCTAGGCGTTACTTTATTGTATCTCTTATATTGTATCTGTTGGTTGTGCTGTGCTTTTTACATCTCTTTGCTGGTGATGAAGCAGACTGAAGATGTTTTATCATCATCTCCCCTTTTATCTCCTCTTTCTTTCATCTTTTCTTTTTATTTTTTTTCAGATTTTCCTTCCCTGTTCTACTTTCATTGCAGTGTCCATATAATCTGTAAAACTACCTGCATGAATTATAATAAAGCAATTTCTATGCATAAATCAAGTGGAACACGATGGCAGTAGCCGTACTGCTCCACCTGTGAAAGCGAAATTTGTTTTGCTTAGATTAGATTAGGTTCAACTTTATTGTCATTACACAGGTACAGGTACAAGGCAACGAAATGCAGTTTAGGTCTAACCAGAAGTGCAATAGCAGCAAGTGCAGGATAAGTAATCGTTCCATAAATACAGGACATGGGTTTCTACTGAATAAGTATAGAGATGAATACCATTATAAACAGAATCTCATAGATGAATACAATATATAGATAACTAGTTTTATGAACTACATTTACAGCTGGATATGTACAGAATATAATATACAGGTTGATATTACTATAAAAAGGGTTTTTAAAGTTATGTACAATAGCATATATACAGATGGGTTTTACTATAAGACGAATAAATAACGTTAGGACAGAAGCTATCTAAATTTAAGTGCAGTGGAAGGTAATTTCATACTACAGTTAAAGTAGGTTATTGCAGATGTATACGTAAACAATATTCAGTCAAGGTGAGTAGTGCAAGATGCATGTAAACAGTTGTTACAATAGTAACCTTTTTGGCATCAAGACAATTATTCTTATTGCCATATTGCCAGACAGGACACTGTTAAAAAATTAAAAAGAATAGGCATTCCTGTTTGTGAATTTTTTACTGCACTTTTTCCTTCCACTTAACTTTCCATTTAATAGCCATTTAACAGACAACTTCTCCATTGATTCAGTGGTCTTATCCATGATTTGTTGATGTAACATTTATGTGATTAAAAAAACATAGCAAAAAGGTTTCTGCATGTTTTCTGAGGAATTGAATTTAGCGTTTTTATTAGCTATAGGGCATAGTGAACTCATAGAAGAAAAGCTTGAACAGATAATTTGGCAAGTCTGTTTACTACTCACCTTTTATACTAGTTTAAATCAAATTTTAAACTCTTAGTTTAGACTGTTCATTTATCTTAAAAATAATTAATTTAAATAGTTTTTGTGATTGTCTTGTGAGATACAAATGAATAAACACACCTGCCCAAAGCAGTGAGAGCAGCCTGGGAGGGAGCAGATAGACAGGGAGAAATGGCGCCTCGATGCTGCGCTCACTGAAGCGGTGTTTGGAGCCGGTTACAGAGATTCAGTGAGGACACTTCACAGGAGAAAACATGGAGAAGACGAGGAAGAGCCCCCGGACACGGAGCGGCACCTTCATCTCCTCCAGGACGCGCTCGTCATCGAGAAAAGAGAGAAACTCAGAGGAACATGTAAGCCGGTCTCCTTTCTTTTTAACCGGGGCTAGCTAGCTAGCTAACTCTGCTAGTTGGCTAGTAGCTGTAGCTCTGGCCCCAAGCTCCCACTAATGTTTTATTTACGGCAAGATAGTAACGGCAGTTAACCTGACATCCACGCGGTGTTACGGGCAGTTAGTAAAACTCGCGAACCCACCTACCCGTGAGCGTGTCATTTGCATCAAACTTGTTATGAAGCTGTCAAAATACAAGCTAGCGACATTAACTCCTGCTAGCCCCAAGTTGAGTTCCCTTTGTGTTTGGCTGCTGACTTGTTTCAGCTTTGTCAGCAAAACTTAGCTTCTTAAATTCAGTAATTAGGGTAAAACCAGTCGGCTCTACTTTAACCCCACACGGTCAAAGGAACAGCTTTAATATTTTACCAATTGTCTGAAGATAAAGCCTTTATCTAAGCTAGCGTTTATAGGAAAGAGCTAGCCTGGTAGCTCTTAGTGGGGGAAGGGAGTCCTGGTCTACAACAGTTGGCTTGGTCAGGTCCCTTATTTAGCAAGTCTGAACTTGGTGAACTTTTTTTTTCTTGTAAATATCCTCAAGGATCGTAAACCTGTTGTTCCCGAAATGCTTGTTTTACTCCCAAAAACAGCTTTGTGCTCATCAATGCATTGCTACTTCAGAAAACTTTTAAATTATATTTGAAGTTTTGGTGCAACCTGACAAAGCTGTCAGCCTTTTGTCTCAGAGTGTAAACATTGAGACATGCACGTCTGCATCTGCCTTGTTTTTACTCTATTATCATAATAAAAGGGAGAAAGCTATAGTTAAAACAAAACCCTTTGGATGGTAGCCTTTGTTTTTGCATTAGTACTTTTGTTTTTGTTATTTTTTACTGCCAGGCTTCTCTGTGGCCACTGGGCTTTTGAACATCTATTTCTCTGAAAGTATTAGCTTTTAAAAAGCAACTTTTGTAGAAATTGGCAGTGGGTTCTTGTTGTTGTATGAACTTCTAAAAATTCCCCTTGTTTAATAGCAATGTTTTTGCAAAATGGAGGAATGATGTAGATGTATATGCTGCTCCCTGTGTGATAAAGCTAGGATGAACCCCCTTCACAATTTAGTGGTTTAGTATTGAAAACATTTGCTAAATCTGTAACATTCAACCCTGCTCTTCAAAGCCCAACATGCTTTAGATCGCTCCCTGATTAAAATGAATGGGACCCATGCATAACTTAATGGCATGCTGGGTGGGTGATGTCACCTTTTGGATTTCCTTAATTTTGAATTTCTTCAGTAATTTTCAAGAGGAAATAGATGGTTCAGATTTCTCCAAATCCACTGAGACTTTGGGATAACTTCTACGTGTCAGTGTGAGGACAAATATGTTTGGAAGAGTCAAAGTGTAGATTTATATGCTTTCAGGCTTGGTGTTGGCAGCATCATGATGAGGGGTCTAGGGTTCAGGGGTCATAAAGAGGCGGCCTTCAACTTCAAGTTTGAACAAGAAATAAAATAAGCAAAACATTGATTCAGTCAGTCTGGTAAGGCTCAGACTATACCAATCACAGGGTGGGAGGCAGGAGTTTATGCTTGGGCCAGATTTACCCATGATGCAACAGTTCTTGACTGTAATCATAACAGTCAAGATTGCAGCCACAACAGAGCACTGCTTAATGAGGCCCTTTATTATGGACTTAAAATGCCATCCAACTAACAGTTGGCTGCTGTAAGAGCTTTTGTTTTTAAAATATGTTTTTGCAAGACATCTGTACCGTTTCTGCTGACTCTGTGACTCCCTCCTTGGTCCCTTCTTTAAAGTCGGGATCTACCAGCTGCTTTCCATACTGGTCAGGCTGGAAGTTTAATTGTCTAGCTGTGGTTAAAAATGTGCGGTTTGTTTGCGACTTTTCTTTGCCTAAATATCATTGAGGGATTTAAAACACGTTTTATTGTAGTGGATTAGAGGAAATCCACATAATTTCAAACATGTTTTCCTGTTTCCTTTTCTTTTTGGATCAATAGTTTGTGAAATTTCCCAATGTTGTCAAAAAAGATCATTAAGACAGACAAATGTATATAAGACAACCTGTCCTTCCTGCTGTGCAAATATTTTAAGTTAGCGGTGTAAAATGCTTCAATTATAAGGGTTTCAGTCAGTGCTGGTTTATTTTAAATAATACACAGAGCTTGGTTTAAGTATTATTTTAAGTATTATTTCTGCTTTCTGTATTATTTCACTATGGCTTTGTGTTGTTAAACTAGTTTATGTTACAAAAGAAAAAAAAATCCAGCTATTTTTCAGATTTATTTAGTTTTAATGATTATTTTCAGTTTTTTCATATAATAATCTTTTATTTTTTTCCTAAAGTTCTTCTAGTCTTCCCTTTCCTTTAGCCACAGTTTTTCATGTGTTTATTCAACAGAAGGAGCCCAGCAGTGATGTGAGCAGTCCCAGCAGTCCGCGGTTGCCACCCCCTGCCAAACGAACGCGCAGGAAGATAGCCTCCGAGCCGAGCTCCAGTGACACTTCCCCTTCTCCTCAGGCAAAGGGCCAGAGGGTCAGCTGGGGTTTGCCCACCTACCGTACCCGGTCAGTGGCTTAGACTTGTTTATTTTGAATAAATTTTCAGCGTATGTTCATCCACATTTATCTTGCATTTATTTTGCATTCTGCAGACCATGAAAGCAAAAACTACAAAAGTGATTCAATTTCTTTGCAATTAATGTTAAACATATTTTACATGTGTTCTCCTTCCAGGTTGTCTTCTCGCATAATGCAGAATGGGCATGGTAATTTATATCTTTTTCTATTTCCCCTCATGTCATGCATTTAAAAAAGCATTTGTTTAGACAAAACATAATCTGTTTGATCTTGTGATGCTGCAGCCCATATGAATCACAGGAGTGAGGAAAGTGGAGGGGGAGATCACTCCCGTATGAATGGCCATGTGGAGCTGAAGAGGAGCTGCCGGGTGAGGAAGAGCCAATTTCAACACCTCAATCAGAGCCTGCTGTTCGACCAGCTGGTCAACAGGTAGCTGGCAGTCACACTGTTGACACTTCACTTTGCAGTTCTGGGTCAGACAGTGGAGAAGTTGGAAATGATGGCAACAAAACCAGATTTTGTGTCTTATTGAAGAAATTCTAAATCTATGATGGTTGAACTTGAAACTTTTCTGATCTTTTAGGTCTAGTTTAGAGTTTGCATATTCTGAATTTCATTTCACTTAGACCTGATATGCATAGTTTCCCATCCACTGTTTTTGTCTCTGTCTCTGCGAAGCACTGCTGAGGCCGTTCTTCAGGAAATGGACAACATCACCAGCATCAGGCAGAACCGTGAGCTGGAGCGGCTTCGCATGTGGAACGGAGAAACTGAAGAGGTAAGAGACGGACATTGTGAAGTAAACACAGGAGGTAACGTTGATTTGGAGTTCAACACTGCATTTGTTAACTTTGTTACCGCTTTGGGTTTTTTGTTAACTTTTTTGTTTTCCATCTTTCGATTCTTTCAGGAGAATATGGACATGTATTCTAGGGTGAAGCGCCGGAAATCTATGCGTAGAAGCACTTATAACATGCCTGCTCACCACAAAGTCTTGAGCAAGGATGAGGAAGAAGAGGAGGAAGAAGGGACTGAAGGTGCATAAATGATGAAAAAACAGAAGGCTTTTAGAACCCAAATATTTTTATCATGTTTTAAATTCTATTCATGTTTGGTTGGTTTGCATTAATGTATCTGTCATTGGTGTAATGTAGTTCTAACTGCAGTTTTTAAGCCAGATCTCATGTAAGGTGGTCAATATGCAACAACAGATGCATAGAGAATTCGTTCCGATGCTCAAAATATAATTTTCAACTTGATCGGCCTCGACTGGTGACTAGCTGGTTGGAAAGTCAGGATCATATCCTTTTCCAACCAGAGGATGCACCTTATGTGCTGAGGGGCCACCAGGTTTCAAGACGGCTGTCTTAACTGTGGTTGTTGTTACTTAGTGGACAAAAAACAAAGTTAGCTTATTTCTGTTAAACTCACTGTTTGGAGAGCTGCTTCACTGAATATATAAACCAGGTAAAATAGGCATTGGCTTAGCAAAAACTGCAACTGCAGAATTCTGGTTGTTGAATCTTTACCTTGCATAGAGTGAGGGATTCACACACCCTGGATGGTACTTTAAAACAAATCTAATTGTAGGTTACAGTAAATGTCTCAGATTGTGAAACAGAGCTGCTTGAGTGCCTCCAAACTTTAAATCATACACTCACTTCAACCTTGGCTCTTGAGGCCTTAAGTACTGAAAAGACTTTTCTTTTTACATAGAATAAATTTCACATATTCTGAAGCAGGCATCCTCAAAGTCGGTCCTCTGTGGCCGCTGTCCTGCAGGTTTTAAATGTTTCTCTGCTTTAGCACAGCGTATTCTGATGATTGCAGTTCAGCAAAAGCCTGTTGATCAACTTTCAATGTAAATCAGTTGTGCAGGAGCAGGGAACCTCTAAAACCTGCAGGACAGCGGCCCTCGAGAACCGGCTTTTGGGAATGCCTGTTCTAAAGGATTTTAAAAAGATGTTAAATTGCCAGTATAACGGATATTTTAATGAGCTTTAGCAACATTAGCCAGTCATCATTAATCAAACTCAGCAGCTTCATTTGCTCCTAATGCGACATTAAGATGGAGTCTCTTTGAAAGCTGATTTTGTTTTCTTGTATGGGAATAATTGTCCTTGTTTGCTTTCAGAATCTCATGGTGAAGAAGAAGAGGAGGAGGATGATGATGCAGAGGATGATGAAGATGACGAAGGGGATGAAGCTGAAGAGGCGGGCGAGGAAAACGACAGGCCGTATAACCTGAGGCAGCGTAAAACTGTACAAAGATATGAAGCTCCACCCATCGGTATTTAATGGGGGGAAAAAAATAACTTTTTTTTCTTACTTTCTAGTTGTTGAAATGATTTATTTGTTGTTTAACCAGCAGTTTCTTTGTGTTTGCCGTTTCAGAGCCTGTGAATAGAAAACAGAGCAACCCCTCCCTTTTTGACACCCACAGATCCCCAGCAAGAAGAAGCCATATTAGGTGGGCAAGGATTTTAAAAAGTAGCTCCACAAGCATAAAATAGCTCAACATTCAAGCAGTCTGTCATTAATTTGACTAAAACTCAGAACTAAAATGCAAGCAGTAATAGAGCTCTACTTTTCCAGAGTGAAGAAACATGCCATTCACAGCAGTGACACCACATCATCCTCTGATGAAGAGCGCTTTGAGCGAAGGAAAAGCAAGAGCATGACTCGGGCCAGAAACAGGTGATAATTGTTTCCCTCTCCATACCTTTTATCTCCATTACTCTCTGATGCTTTTTTTTATTTGAATTGACAAAACGACAGTGTTTCCGGCTTTAGCTTTGATATTTATATTACCCTTTCATATTTCAAACCGAACTATAATCGGTGAAAATTATTTCCAGCAGCTTTGGCTCATCCAGATTTTCTTTTTTTTTTCTTTTCAAGTTTCTCTAATTGTTTGACAAGTACGGCAGTTAAATTAGTTACATCTTTCATCCCTAGAAGCATGAAAACATTTCTTACAAGTAGATTTATCCCAACAGATGTTTACCTATAAACTTGACCGCTGAAAGCCTGGCCAGTGGCGTGCTGCGCGATCGTGTTAAAGTCGGTGCGAGCTTGGCTGATGTGGACCCCATGAACCTCGACAACACGGTGAGTGATAATGCCAACACGTCAAACTCCACTGGAATCTGGAGACTTAATGTGTTCTGGCACACCAAGTATTACTCCAATCTGTTTCATATTTTGTCTCCATACAACTAAAAACTTGGGAGTTTATGTTGTAGAGCAAAACAAGGAAGTGAAAATGCAATGATGCATTAAAAAAGCTGAGTTGCGTGTGTTCATTTTCAGGCTGTGGCAGTTTGATTCTTCTAATTTACAGTAGTAGCCATTAGAAATTTCCCTACTTACCTTGGTTGGTCCTTGGCTGGTCCCTTACAATTCTTTTTTAAACATCAATATTTGTACTATTGTATTCTTTCTGTCATGGTTTGTGGACTTTAAGATCTAAAGAGAAGCGTCATCTACTGGTTAGACCCTGTAATTCAGTGAAAGGGTGGAGTCAGATTAAAAGAAATATGCAAGAGGGGTCACTCCAGTGGCTGGATGTTTTAGGGGATTTTGTTGGGAGTTGGAGGTAAGTGTCCAAACACCAGCCGTTCAGCTGAGAAGTGACATTGTGAATGGCTGCTACTGTAAATCTACTTTCATCAATTAGCATCAGTTGATGCATTGATTCAACACCCAACGACTCGATGCATTGATACGTCCGCAAGAGTATCGATTCATGTTTATTTTTTTCCTTCTGTCTATTTTTATCCATTTGCTCATACACGTAATTCTGACTCCTGTGCTGCGGTGGTGCTAAACCTATTTTGCCCTCCTACCTCGCTTCCTTTAGCCACTACCCTCCTTCTGCATGCACACACTTGTGTAAACAGTAGGCAAGACAGACATGGCGGATTCTGGAGTATCGAAAATAATCGAATCACTGGGTCAGGAAATTGATACTGAATCGAATCGCCATGATGGGTGTGATTTACACCCCTACCCGCTACACTCTACTTGCATGGTTTAACAAGGTGGTAGAAGCATGATCCTGGGGGAGACATTAATTCAATAATGGAGGATGAATATGAGTCAACCTCCCAAATGGTGTCTCATTTTGCAAACAAACAGTTTGAAAATTCAGTTATTAGATGTGAGGATCTATGCAAAACAGAAATTGAAAGAATTGACAGGTAGGTATGAATTCTGGTAGCCTCTTGAGACCATCCTAATCTCGCGAGCTTTCAAGATTTCACTCGCTAATCAGTCTGGAGACTCCGTTGAAGAAAATTTGGAGCCGTTCACCAAACAAACGTCCAATCAGCGTTGGCTTTGAGGCGGGTTGAGGTGTGACGCAACGAGAAGCGCGGCAGTTCAGTCTAAAGAACATGGCAGCTTAAGCCGATGAAACTAGCGTTAGTGTGGCTATCGAGCAAGTTTTATCGGAATTACAGAGTATTCCTTCACTGAAAGAAGAGCAAAACACTGCTCTGGAGGCTTTTCTCAGAGGAAAATATGTTTTTGCTCTTCTCCCGACTGGTTTCGGCAAGAGTAGCCTGGCTGTTAGTACGTCATATGCTTCGTTGATCTGATTGGTTTATTTGGCCTGTCTATCACCAACATAGGCCAATCACCTAGCCAGTATTTTCGCCCCTTCCTAAAAATTACTTCAACCAAAAATTTCCAGATGGATATGCGGAACAAATCCATCTGGCGGAGTCAGGTTAGAATTCTGGAGCTCTTCGCTTTGATTTTGTGCATAAGTTTCCTTTCACTTTACAACTATGCCCTACTTTGTTGGTCTCAGAAAAGAAATTCTGGTAAAATATACATAAAAGTGAAAGAATTTTAGGCGTTACATTTGTAAAAAGGAATATATGTTCTTTGTTTGTTGTTGGATCAAAGTCAGTGACTGACTTTCATGCAGTAAAAAATTTCCTCCACAGGTGAAGTTTGACAGCGTGGGAGGCCTCAGTAATCACATCCAGTCACTGAAGGAGATGGTGGTGTTCCCTCTGCTCTACCCTGAGGTCTTTGAAAAATTTAAGATTCAGCCTCCCAGGTGAGAAGAACTCAAATATGGACTCAGTTATTATTTGATTTCTATCAAACTTATATCATTTAGTCAAGAAGATTTAAAGAAAAGTTCATAAATGCAATAGTAAAAGAAACAAAAAGGTTTTAGAAAGCCAAACATAAATATTTAAGAGGGTTGATAAAAATGATTGATGTGTACTTAATGGAGAAATCAGCTGTGCTTTTGGAGTGTCCTGATTACAGACTTGATGTGTTCTGCTTCTGCTTTCAGAGGTTGTTTGTTCTACGGACCACCAGGAACAGGAAAGACTCTGGTGGCCCGAGCACTTGCTAATGAGTGCAGTCAGGGAGACAGGAAGGTTGCCTTTTTCATGAGGAAAGGAGCCGACTGTCTCAGCAAATGGGTCGGTGAATCTGAACGGCAGCTACGCCTCCTCTTTGACCAGGTGAGTAACCTTAAGGCTGGTGTGTTTTAAACTTCTCAGGTGGTGTCACAGCTCATCACACACACACGACTGTACAGACAGTCTTTATGTACCATGGCGGATTATATTGAGAGAGTGGCTTTTTATTTAGTGTGATGAGTGGGGATAAAAAAAAGTTTTTAGTAAGAAAGTACGCCTCAAAATGTCATCCATGCTGTCACTTCATCAGGATTATGATTCTACCTCTAAAATAGGGTGTTGTAGTTTTTCCAAGCTGCAGATTGGAGCACTGGGAAATCCCACTGACATCTCCTGCAAGTCAGCCAGTCACTTGGGAATATCCCTCTACTGGAAGTTAATTTTTTTTATTTTATTTTTTTGCTAGGTGGTAAAAGTTTCAAGTTCCAGAATAGGAAATAAAACTTAAAAATTTGATATTTGAAAATATTCTAAGTAAGGCGTGTCTGGGTGGCGCAGTGTTTAGCGCACACAACCCATGTATGGAGGCCTTAGGCTGATTTATACTTCGAAACTCTATGTAGGTGTCGCTGTGAATGCAGAGACGTCACCGCCCCCTCCACAGACACTCTGCTGCACCTCTCCCAAATTATAGGTGACAGCAGACAGGAGGGCTTCTGATTGGTCAAATCTACATCTGCTCTACACTATGCGTATTTCCTGTTTGGTACCTTGCCGACTTGTTTTGTTCGTATGACTGCAATTGCGGAAATCGACTCGTAAAGTCGTAAAGGACCAGCTAGAAGAGTGAGGTGCGCGAGAACGCTGGGACCCTTTTTCTACCTGGATCCCCGCTCTTTTTCACCCTCATTTCCCTCCGTCGTCGGACAAACTTGCTCCTATTTTTCACCGCCTCAGCCGTATCGAGACCCACAGCTAGTTTGTGATTTTCTCCTTTTGCGTTGTGGCATGGAATAACATATTGAGCATAAATAAAAAATATTTGTATCATACCTGCGATAAGCTCACTGCGACACACTGCTGCGGGAGTGTAACCAGCCCTTAAGTCCTCGACGCGGCGTTCCGGGTTCCAATCCGGCCTGTGGTCCTTTCCCGCATGTCTCTCTCCCTCTCTCATTCCACCTTTCCTGTCAGCCTACTGTCCATCAAAATGAGCCACTAGTGCTGTAAGAACTCAAAAGAAAAAAATATATTCTAAGTTGAAGTAGGTATTAATTACAAGCTATTTCTGACAAAGGTGAAGTATTTCAGTGGCATGATCAGAGCACACTTGTCCTTGTACATGAAAAAAAAAACATTCTCCTGACTTTTTATGTAAGCTTCAGTGGAGTATAACACCTTTATTTGATTATATATTTTTTTCTTTCTTCATTGATTGACTCTTCTTTGTATTTTTTTAGGGTTTTATACTGATTTTTATAGTGAACTTCTCCAAGCCATCCTCTGATTGGCTGATGTTTTGAATTTAGCTGGAAAAGTTCTGGATTTTTGAACTCTGGTATCTGATTTAAAAACGCTTAACTGTTGATCATCGAATTATTCACTTTTCTGCAGGATGTTGTAATATTACAACTGAAAATATGCAACATAAAACAACAAAAAGCAACCTAATGTTGTTTTCCTTGAAGCATGTTTTTTAAAATTCCATTGTTTAAATTGAGCGTGTTTGTGATGTTCCCAGGCTTACCTGATGAGGCCATCCATTATTTTCTTCGATGAAATAGATGGTTTGGCTCCAGTTCGCTCCAGCAGGCAAGACCAAATACACAGGTAAGGTGATGATAGCTGCCAGCCATTTGATCAAAGGTGGATAATAAACCCTTATGACTGAAATGTGTTCAGATGGGCTAGATAGCCTTAATAGCATAGAAAAATCAACCATTTGTTTGCATCCGGCAGAACTGTGTGACCATTGTCATCATTTTTCTTTAGTAAACAAAAATTAATGCAATGGTAAGGATGGATAACGTTGTGTCTTTCTGTGTGTTTATAGCCGTTATTTTATATAGTATACTATTTATATATTATACAACTAGCTTTGCTAATTGGTCTGTTAATATCTACTGATATACAGGCCTGATTTGTTTACTTAAAAGTAGTACTTGAAATTAGAGCTGTACCTGTTGGTTTAGTGGCAGGCGTCCAATTTCTAATTTATCAATTTGAGGAGATTTTCATTTCTTTTAATAATAATAACCATTACAGTTGTAATGTATGGCTTGGAGGCCATTGATGAGCTATAGAAACCTGATCCTTGAAGCTCTCTCTGCACTTATCCTGACCTAATCTGAAGGCCACCTGGAGTTTAGAGGTTTGTTGGGATTGACTCTTCAGAAAGTTATCGACCTCACTGTAATACGCACGTCAGCATCCGCTGCCCTTGCGCTGTCAGTTTAGGTGTCCAGCACTTGGCTGAGTTGCTGTCGTTCCCAATTACTTCCACTTTGTTATAACTCCATTGACGGTCGAAGGTGGAATATTTTAGGGCTGGACCTGATGCACAGGTGGCCTCTTTGTTATGCCACACTGAGCTCCTGAGGGCCTCCTGCTCTTTCTGCAGGTGCTTTGTTTAATACAGCTGTAGTGATTGGAACACCTGATATCACTTATTTTGATAGGTGAGCGAATACTTTTTGTCAATTTAGTGTATTTTATCTTGGAAAACAATTGAAGAGGCTTTTGTCTTTCTCTCCTTGATGAAGCCACTAAAGAAGCTGCTGCTGCCTTTGGTTCATTAGCTTTCCTTTGACATAAAGAGTACACCAGCATTAGTGTATCTGTATTTGTTTAAATGTGCCTTCTCTGCTCCCAGCAAGTTAGCTTTTGCTGGAGGTTTCTTCCTGTTAAAGGGGACCTCTCATCTTCAATGTTGCTATTTGCTCTGTGGAGACGCGTTTTTACAAAACCAAAAACTTGATCTAATTAGCTTTGTTTCCTCAGAAACCTTTAAAAATGTTTCGACAATGAATCAAACTGTACTTTTTTTCTACAGCTAGGACTAAAGTAGAATAAATGTAACAAACTTTGGATCTACAGGATTTTTGCCACCACATTTTAGTGTAGCGATCACTATGCTGGAGGTTTACACCGCTTTGCTGAACTTAGGGGATCTGCTCATATAAAATGAGCACGTCTGCTCTTTGACTGACATCAGGGCTCCTCACAGGGTTCTGTCCAGTGCTTAACCAGTGCTAGCTCTGAATGTTGTCAAAATTATGCAGAAATAAAGCATGCTGAATTTTAATGATCTTATTGCCACTAGAAACTGTATTTTGAACACATGTATCCCTTTTTTACACACATATGTATATGAGAAAAAGTGAGATCAAACTTGAGCCTCGCAGCCTCCAGACTCTCATCGTCTCAGACTTAATCTGCCGGCAGGTAATCTGTCAGCTGTAACCCAGGTCCGGAAAGAGGCTGGTCCGTCAAGCCGGTGGTCTTTTGTTTTTTCTCTCTCTACCATATACCACAGACAATTGCTGCTGCTCAGGTGTGTAGCTCTGCCTGCAGGTGGATCAGAGCATCATCTCAGTTTTACATTTTGCATATTATTGAACGTCGCCTTCGAGTATAAAAGAAAAGATAGAAAGAATTGGCCTAATTAGAGAAGAGGTGAGAAAGAAGATATGTTGCAGCAGAGAATGATGATAAATGGCCCTCTGATCCCCGCTACGCTCCAAAACACCTGTTGAGAACACCAATCTTTTTATATGGTTGGTTTGAAACGTCTATAAATTTGTATATTGAAGTTTTTCTTAAAGTGCCTTGAGACAATATTCATTGTGGGCTGGTGTAATATAGATAAAGTAAGTTAGATAAAACTGAGAAGTGCTGCTGTTGGTACACTGGGAGGAGGCCTCGGACGTGCTGGAGGGACTTGTGTCTCTTGGCTGGCTTTGGTGCGCCGCAGGCTTCACCCAGCAGAGCTGGTGGTGTCTGGAGAGCAAAGTCTGGGGAATAAAAGGGTTTTCGTTCTACCAGTCAGCAGTTAGATATGGCCCGATTAATTGAATACTGACTGGATGTTTAAGTTTCCAGCTGGCTGGCCAGGTCAGTTAGTGGAACTTGGCTAAAGCTTTAAAGGAGTGTTTTAATTCGGAAATATAGTTTAAAAACTAAGACTGTGCAACATCGCTGGGAATTGTATCCTGATATAAGCCTTTAATAACAGCAGATATCAATCATTGATTTATTCATCTTTTTTTTACCTTACTAAAATGACCAGGGGAAACGGCCAGGATTGAAATTGTGACCCAAACCCCATTGAATTAGCTCAGCAAACGTTTAGAATACTTTCCTCTGCCTACATCCCCCAGATTGTTTTAAAATTCTGGATCGGAGTTAATTAAAATTATAGATCATTGTATCTTAACATTTTTTTAAATTATTGATCAGGTGTGCATCACAATATATAATAATATATAATGTAGTCTGTTTGTATTTCTGTTTGGTCTCCTGTTTAGTTCTATTGTGTCCACCCTGTTGGCCTTAATGGACGGCCTGGACAGTCGAGGGGAGATAGTCGTCATCGGTGCTACAAACAGACTCGACTCTATCGACCCTGCTCTCAGGAGGCCTGGACGCTTTGACCGGGAGTTTCTCTTCAACTTACCAGACAAGAAGGTGAGGCTGAACAAAATTTGGAGGCTGTCAAATGATCACAGTTTTGTCTGGCCATGATCCATTTTTCTTTTCTTTTTGGAATAAAGAGGTCACATTTTTTATTTAATTCTGTTTTTCTGGAGCTATAAACAATCTAATAATAATATAATAAATAGATTGAAGCAGGCTGCCATCGTGGGGCGCCCGAGGAGTAATCGGTGGTTAAGGGTCTTTGCTCAGAGACGCAGAGTGACAGTCTGTGGGAGTGGGTTTCAAACTCACAACCTCAGGATTGCTAGCTCTATGCCCTAACCACTAGGGGCCACTCCCCCTTAATATCTACTCATAGATATTTATCAGTGTTCTGGTATTTAAGAAGCTAGAACATTTTTTTTTTTTTTATATGAACGTAAAATTCAACTCATAAAGTTCAAATTGTTTTTGTACTTTATATTGCTTTTTTTTTTTTTTTTTTTTTTGGTATTTTAGCTTCTAACCTCTAAGGAAATTAAGTTTTGGATATTTTAAGACAAGCTTTAATAAATTTTTGTAATAAAAAAAAAAGGAAAATAATTTTTAAGATTATTCAAAAAATGTTTTTTTCCCCAACATGAAGACTGCTCTTTTAAATGTATGTGATAAAAAAAAAACTTACTAACTGTCTAATTTATTAATTCATTTATTTATTTTTTCTGACAATAAGCATCCCTATTTTCATCAGCAGAGTTCTGTTCTACCTATTTCCTAAAATAAAGCTCAGAACTAATCATTTTTCCACATTTAGTTTCTGTACATTTTATTTTCTTAGAAGCCTAGTCTAGGACTGGATGATATGGCCACAACTTTTAGCACAATTAGGGCTGAAACATTTAATATTATTACTTGACGATTATTTCAATAAACAGATTAATCCGATTGCTGAAATAATCATCAACTATTAATTGATTAATTGTTAAATGGAGTATAGAGACTAAAACGTGCATTTAGCTGACAGCGAACCAAAAATATGTAAACATTTTGCATTTAATATAAAAAATGTTTGTCTGTCAATATAATCTATCTAGAACTTCTCAAGTGGAAAAGTTTTAGTTTCGCCTGGTTTAATTTCATAAAATATCTTTAAGGAACCTTTTGCTATCCAAATATTAATTAATTAATTAACTGAAAAAATATTTGCTTGATCGATTTGCTAAATAATTGCATGGTTGCAATAGATGCAGCCCTAATCGCAATATATTTCCTAATTTCGGTCAATACATAATAATATTTTTCAGTCCATGGCTTCTTGTCTGTTTCTGTTCAGCCTTCTTTATTTTTTCATGATTGACTCTCATATAAATGAGAGCAGCCTAGGCTCTAGGCTCATATAAAAGACAAAAACACCTTAACCTGAAAGAATATGTTCTCAAGCCAATATAATGAATTAGTAAAGCACCTAATAACAAGGTCTGAAAGTACAATCTAAAGCTCCCTAAATAATTCTCAGAATTCATCCTACTAAGGCTTCTCTCTCTACCCCCCCCATCGCTCTCATCTTGAGTTATGTTGTTCTATTTTATTCAATAAAGGCTTGTTTTTTATTATTTTACTTCTCATCTTTTCAAAAAAACCAAAACAGATCCCAGCTCCACTTTTTTCTTCTTCCTGGGCATAGCGAACATTGACAGCAGCAGTAATGTTTGAACCTTCATCTAAGAAAAGAACAGCTCACTGTAAACTAAATTAACCAACTCTCTCAGCTTTTCTTTCTAACTGTAAACTACGTGATCAGCTGTTGCTCTACAACTAATGGACTCTCTACAGGGTCTGCAGCAACAGTTGATCAGATGTTGAAGTTTGAGGCATTTGCAGGGATATTTGGTCATATTATCATGGGCCTCAGTTTGTAGCTATAACTTGCCACATTGAAACTAAGTAACACAGTTTTAGAGCTGCGGAGCTCAGGCTTCCTGTCTGCTGTGTACGTCGTCGCTCACGTAGTCAATGTGCTGCGGCTCTTTCTGTTCGAATGGAATCATCTGTGCCCCGAACATCAGTCTTTGTAATTTCATTACAAATGAGTGCAAAACGGTTCATATTCTGCTTATTTTGAAAACTGCAAAGTTTCACAATTGTGGTATATGTGTTCGTTCACATGATAGCTTTGAGGGAAACGCATGAGATGTATCCGTATTTCAGCGACAGCTCTAATGGGTGCCATCATCCTCCTTGTCTTCTTCCTTGTCTTGTTACATGCAGTAAGGTCCTGTTGCTGATCGTGTGACTGTAATAGGGGAAAAAAAAGTTTCTTATTGCAGCTTTGCAAAATCTAAGAATTATGACCCAAAAAAAAACCTCATCAAACACTTCAATGAAAAACTTTTCTTTTTTTAATTGCAGGTTTTCCACTTGGCAAGTATTTATAATTTGAGCTATTTGATGGTGAATAGAAACATAGATGGTGAAAAACGATTTAACTACAGCTTGCATCAAAATACCCCAAATATCTTCAAATGTTGTAATTGTTGGTAAATAAAATTATAATGCGATAAATATATATTGATATTAAATTATTGTCCAGGCCTACACTTGGCTGATTCTTGAATTTCAGCCTTCTACACAACGGTTTCAGATTAACTTGTTGTCGATTGTGAATTAGGATTATATTCCAGATTTTTTGAGTCACTGCAGTAGGTCTTTCTAAGATCAGGAAACTTCTTGTTCTTATCTGTGTTTTTTTTGTTTCTTTATTCAAACCAAATGCCTCTCTCATTATTGTGTGTTGATTTGGTTCTCTTGCATAATAGATACTTACAATGCTTTACATATTGTTATTACTCAACATGATTTACTTTGTAGTAATTGATGTGATCCTCTGTCTGTTATTCAAGGCCAGAAAGCACATTCTGGAGATTCACACGAGGGACTGGAATCCCAAACTGTCTGAGCCATTTCTCAATGAACTTGCAGAAAAATGTGTCGGTAAGAACCAAGAAAATATAAAAGATAAGATTTTAAAGATAAAGTATACAGTGTTGGTGCTGATTTAAAGTTAGGCTAAATGTTCAGAGTGTATTAACAGAAATACTCGGTGGTAAAACCAAACCAAAAGGAGAGAAATAATCGACTGTTCATCTGCCTTTTTTTTCAGGCTACTGTGGTGCTGACATAAAAGCACTTTGCACAGAGGCAGCCTTGATGGCGCTGCGCCGTCGATACCCCCAGATCTACGGCAGCAGTGTCAAACTGAAGCTTGACGTCAAGTCCATCATCCTGGGGCCTGGCGACTTCAGCAAGGCCATGAGGACAATAGTCCCAGCCTCCCAGAGGGCCCTGGCTCCCCCAGGCCGAGCCCTCTCTCCCACCCTCAGGCCCCTGTTGGCCAGCTCCTTCTCCTTGGTGCTGAAAGCTCTTCTCAGAGTCTTCCCCCATGCTCAGTGTACCGACAAGGACAACACTCAAGGTAAGAACGGGCAATTTGTTGTTCCACTCATCCGTTTGACCTTGTTTTCTCATCTCAGTCGTTCCTTTGGCTTCCCATCGGCATGTTGCTGTATTGAATTGTCTCTGTTTTCCCAACCTTATTACCACAGCTCTTTGTTCTGCCCTCCCACACTGATCATATTGTCTATTCTCACCCCACTTCCATCTAAAGGTGGTACCGTGGAGACTGGAAAGCACATCATTGTGTGAGCACAGTAACGCTCACCCCCGTCCACAAAGGAGCATTTAGAGCAGATTAGGCTTAATGGAAAAAATCACCAATTGGGAGTTGTTCTGTTGAGGAAGTTGAACTTGCTGCACCAGAAGTGACACGTGTGTTGTTTACTTGTACGGGATGTAGCTTTGTGTCTGTAAGCCTTTATATATTAGAGGTAAAGCTAGTTTAATAAAATATTCCGGTAAAAGCAAACCTGTGTTAGCAGATAACCAACAGTAAAGTATGTTACTGTTGATTAATACTTCTTTAAAGTGGTGTTCTTTTCTATTATAGGCGGCGACAATCATCTGCTTTTAGAGGACTTGTACAGCGATGATGACAATGAGGATGGCCCTGCCTCCATTTATGAAGTTCAGCCTTCTGCATCCCCAAAGAGTCAGCTTTCCTCTTCAGCAATGCACAGACCCTTTCTCCACTTCTCCTCGTAAGTGGGGAAAAAAAGACAAGTGTGTTAAAAAGGAACAATTTGGTAAATACGTTTATCTAAAATAGCAAAAGAACAAGGCCTCGACTACTGGAGATCAGCAGAACAGTCGTGAATAGAGAATGCAGTGTTAGACTTTCAGGACTGCCTTAAAATATTTGTATTATTTCCCCCCAATTTCTAACACGGGGGATAAATTTCACACTTTGCCTCTGCAGACAGTATTTTGTAAGCAGTGCATAAGATAAATTAGTTTGAACTCAGCCTGAACATGAAATATTGGATCAGTTTTAGAAGGTAATCTTTCTGAGAATTAATAGTAAGTTGTTTTTTTTTTTTTTGGTCTAACATTTGATGTGCATTTACAGGCCCTTGCTAAATTAATAATAGCACTCTAATTCCTTACTGTTTTTGATAGATCAATATACAATAAAATAATTAAATTAATTGAAATCCTTGTTTTCTAGCTAATCAAGTACAGTTGGGAGTATCAGAAGTTTTCTAAATGTGCGCTTTGTCAATCTGAACCAGCTGATGTAGCGTAACGTCTCACTGGCTCACCTGATACTTTGGATATTTAAGGGAGAAATATTGTCTGATTCTAAAAGGTTTACGTTTTGTTTCCCTAAAGTGCTGCACAAACTATAAAAATGCCATTTGTTTCTAGTTCTGCACTCCAACAGCCCACAGCCTATCGGCCCCGCCTGCTCTTGGCAGGGGCCTCAGGTTCCGGACAAAGCTCCCACCTGGCTCCTGCCTTGCTCCACCACCTGGACAAGCTACCAGTGCACCGCCTGGACTTGCCCACTTTGTACTCCGTCAGTGCTAAGACGCCAGAGGAGTCCTGTGCTCAGGTAAAAAACAAAAGATGAAGACAGTTTTCAGATTATGGTTTAAAAAAAAACCCTTAGTTTTAACAGCTTTGACGTCTTTATCTTCATTTTTGCAGGTTTTCCGGGAGGCTCGTCGGAGCGTTCCCAGCGTGGTGTACATGCCTCATATCTCAGAGTGGTGGGACACAGTGAGTGACACTGTGAAGAGCACCTTCCTCACCCTGCTGCATGATGTGCCATCCTTCAGCCCTGTCCTCATCCTTGCAACTGCTGAGACTCCGTACTCAAAGATGTCAGAAGAGGTAGGAGACACGGTGACACTTTGTGTTTCTCATGAAGCTCTGCCACGGAATAAATCAAGATTGTTTGTGAACACATATTTTGATAAAGACTTTTTGGTTGGCTTCTTCTGTTACATCTTTAAAAAAAAAGTTTTTTTCTAATTATCCTTTGTCTGAGATCATACACAGCCATCTCGTTGTGTGTTCGGGTGTAGGAGAAGGTTCAGTAACAGGAAGTAGAGAAAGTTAGAAAAAAGTGTAAAAAAATACTCCAAGGTCATCTCTGGTTAAGTGACAGAAGGGTTTTAATTAGGTCTGGGGTTTGGCAGGCTGGTCTTGATCCTAGGCCACATCCTCTGCATAGACTGAAGGCTTGTGTTTCTGCTGTGCGTGCTTATGTGCCTGGTGGTTTGGCAAGGCCTTTGACCCTGGTCCTGATCCAGTCTAACTTCAGGTCATTCTTTCTGTTTTTGGCTTATTAAGACCGAGGCAAATGAACTGCTACACCCTCAGAGAGTAATCTCCTAATTAACCTCACCACTCTAGTTTCACCTTTTTTTTCTTTTGTGGTCATTTTCACATTTCCTTTGTGATTCTTTCTAGTTCTATTGAAAATAGATTTTGTTCTATAGCGGCATTTTATCTGAAACCTAATACGAAAGCATTCATTTTGGTTTCTTGCTCAAAGAAACCAAAAAAAAAAATCAAAAAAAAAAAAAATCTAGCGTTTTTCTTTCTTTGTGTCATTTTTTTTTTGTTTAGATTAATAAATAACTCAAACTAACCAGAAATGAAGCATATTGGATTTCTTAGTTTTTGTCATTGTTACAGCCAGGTTTTTTGATGTCTTCATTTCACCTCATTAAAAACCCGTTTATAGTAGGGCTGCAACTAACGATTGTTTTGCTAATCGATTAATATGTGGATAATTTTTTTTAAATTAATAATACGGTTACAAAAGGTTCCTGAAAAACGATTTTTTTTATAAAGAATTAAACCAGATGAAACTTAAGCTTTTCACCTTGAGGGTTTCTGGATAGAGCACTGATATTGTTTTTTTAAATAAAATGACTCCTTCTGCAAATACCTCAGACAAGGTTTGGGCTTAAGTAAATCAGCACCAGATAACTGTCTGTGTTATGATGCTTTATATCTGAGATATTTTATACAGTAGAGATAAGCAACATCTGATTTTACACATTTTTTATTTAAGATTTTTTTTCACATTTTTTTGAAGAGTAGAAAATGTTTGCTTTGATTCAAATGTATTATAATATAATCTATATTTTTATTAAGCTACTGTTACTTACAGTTTCCATGTTGCACACATCTTTTTTAAGATTAACTGTACAATTCATGACAGTGTTCTTTGTTTCTGATAATGATCTGAGCTGGAGCTAATTAAGACTGCAGTCATGATTATTTTAGTAACTGATTCATCTAAAACAAAATTATTATTGTAGTCTAACATGCCTCAATAAACTAAAAAAAAAAAATAAAATAAAAACAGAGCTTTATTTAACACTAAGAATGCCTCCTCTCTGAGTTCTGGATACAGCATATTTACAGAAAAAGGCTCTTATCCTAAATTTATAATATATGTTTTTGTTCAGTTTCGGCTTTGCAGCAATGAAATCAGCAGCGATTCGGAAAAACAGATTAATTCAAGTGTGAAAACAAATTTGATACGCTCGCTTGAAAGGTTAAAATCACAGATTTTATCTCGTCTTCAGTCCTTTGTTTTTGTTTTTTGCATCATATTATCTTTGATGGTCAGAGTCAGAGTGGGTTGCCATGGTTTCTGACTGGTTTCTAGCTTACTGTTTTATCAGCTTCAGGCAAATTGTGGCCATACGGCTCACTGAGAGCGAGGCTGACCTAATCAGACACGCAGGGATGGGTGTCATGAGTTCAGGTCCTCACAGACATCACCAGCCATTTTAAATGGGGTCATGGTTAGTGCTGTACATCTAACCAGCTGTCTCCATATTTGCTTTACCGTATATACCCTAATCACTGCACTTATGAGAAAACCAGCAGTTTTCACAAATTGTTTATAATCTTATTTTTTTTCCAAAATGTTAACCAAGGACCCACTGTTGTCATCTCTAGTTTTGGCCTCAACTCTCTCTGTGATCTGTAGTAAGTCTGATACTACAATCTTTAATAGATGTGGTCATGAGACTCCATCAAACAAGCTGAATATCTTGGAGGTATGCAAAGTGTGAGCTAAAAGTACCTGGAATTCATTGGCAAACAATTATCCCCGATGGTTAATGGTGATTTGAGTTTTCAAAAGAAGCTCTGCCTGTTTAGTACAAAACATTGTTTTCAGTTAGTCTGAGTCTAGATGAGCTCAAGCAGACTTAATGCCAGGTGACACATACTCTTAAAAAGAATACTTTTTTTTTTTGGCCCTTTAAAATCACTAATATAATATATTTTTATTAGGATATTAACGTAGATAAAGATTTTTATTTATATATATATATATATATATATATATATATATATATATATATATATATTTTTTTTTTTAAACATTTTCCAGGCCTTGATGTCTGCATTTAAATTTTTATTTTTTTTTTTTATCAGTTCAATATAAAGAAATGCAATACAAATTATTTTATGCTTAATTCAGGCTTTCAGCAGAGGGGGATGTTTGATAATTGATATAATTGATTCAAAAGGTGCGTAATCTTCTGCATGTTGGATTTTAGCAATTATCTGTGTTTAGTTGATAAACACAGCAGTTTCACTCTGGAAATGTTTTTTTTTAAACATAGATATGCCTCAGTCGATAATCTTTTTAACTAAAATGGCTATTTGATTGCCTTGTTTCACTCTCCGGCATTGAAAACACAGTGACAGCTGCTTCCTTAGCTCCAAACCACAGCAGGGAGCAAACAACATCCCTCCACAACCAAATAGACTCTGCAGGCTGGGGTCCAGTTCTAAGGCTTCCCTCCCTCCCTTAGCAGCTGTCCATTTCCCTCCAGTGGGTTTTACTCTCTATTACAGCCCAATAAAGTGGAAATGGCTCCATCATGGGACTGTGAAAATGACATATCTGTAGTTAGAGAGACTTTGTTTTGTATTTTCAGCCCTGTTGGCAATAAAGAGGAAAACATGATCAGACACGCATAGAGGGCAAATATTTCTAAGTTGGAACAGCTCTAAGGTGCATGGGGGTAGAGATGTAGTATAATAAGTGTTTTCTTGTGCTATTTGTAGTTAAAATATTTGTAACATGTAGAGCAGGCATCTTTAATTCCAGTCCTAAAGGCATAGTGTCTTGCTTCTTTTAGAGCGTTCTGTTTCAACACACCAGAGTCAAAACCTTAATCTGCCGGTTAAGGTGATGCAGATTTCTCTTTAAAGCAACACTGTAACATTTAAGGTCAGATTAGACTTGTGCAACCGCACACATCAAATGTCACTTCCGTCTGGCTGTGAATCAGTTTTGCTGGTATGCTTCTGCATGCTCGGTCTGGAATTTCTAGGGAGACTCGAGAACTCGCGAGAACTTTGGCGAACATGAGAACTTTGTTTTGACAGAAACCTTGGAATCTTTATATAATTTGTCTGTGGCATCGTACAAGTGGATGTACTTCCGAACCTCCTCAATTAACCTTCCGTCATAGTTGTCCATTGTAGTTGGTCCTCGGTTTTAAAAATGGTGCGCCCCGCCACTGAATCGAGAAGGACGACCCCAAAGACAGCCGGAAAGGCATACCAGGGACCAATCACAACAGTTTTTTGTCTGCGCACTTCCGCTTAAGGTGTGCACGGGTTTGCGACCATCAAATACGTAGTCAGGATTTTTTTGAGGTGAGCGACGACGGTTGCAGAACCTCTGGGCATGGTGGCACACAGAGACAGAATTGACAGTTGCAGAGGCTATGCGTCAGAAGCATAAATTGGCCTTTAGCCACTCGGGTTGCTAGACTTCCCCCTGAATCCTCATTATTAGAGGCAACCTGTTTCAAAGAGAACTGTAAGTAGGTGGTCACAGGACGTTGAAGAAGCCCTGCAAGGTTGCTTTGAGGCTATTGACTACAATGCACTTTGTCGTCCACATAGAGAAAACATTACTGCAATGACTGAGTCTGTAACAGACTATATAAATGTCTGTGTGGCTAAAACAATTCCCACAATGACAGTGAGATCCTTCCCCAATGATAAATCCTGGATACAAAAAACAAAGCACCTTCAGGGCGGTAGATGTGGAATTATTAAGTGGGATGCAGAAGCAACTTAAGGACAAGATGATAGAAAACATGTGGGTATAAAGGGGCAAGCCCAAAGCAAGGTTTTGCAGAACAATACCCGAGATGTGTGGTCAGGGGTTGAGAAGACAACAGGCTTCAAGCAGAGAGAGGATCAGACAGAAGAAGTCTGGACTGAGATAATAATCCAAATTCTTCAATAGGTTCAGTCCAGGAACAAGCTAAGCATCAGTTTCTTTTGCCTATATGAGAGACGGATGCTGGGTCAAAGGAAGACGTCCTGTCTGCCCAAAAATTGAAGCTTTTAAAAAAATCTATAGTAGTTTTGGACTCACTTTCAAGTATATCACCATAGGGTGATTTGCATATGCTTCTTGGAGCATCTCTGGGCGTCTTTGGACTGCAAAGTTGAGCTTACTATTTTTCCTTCATGTTATTACTTTTCTAATGAATGAAGATTATTGGCCCTTTTATTTGGAATTACTTGCATATTGCTGAGTTACTACAATCAGAACTAAGTGGAATTCCTTTTTTTCAACTTCTACAGTTGTGTGATATGCTGTTGGAAAATGATCTGAAATTCTCACACATACAAATAGCTTCGGGTTTTGTTTGATTTGTTTGCAGAAGAAGGCTAGGGGGAAATGCATCTTAGTCAGTCTAGCAACCTCCTCCTACTCTTTATGAATTCTACTCTATTTTTAAGATAGGACATATAATCCCTTCTGTATTCCTGGTCTCAATTCTTTCTGCCAGAATATGCCGCCATGGAAACCGTTTCTTTTTGGTTCAAACCATATCTTTTGACTCGTTTCACAATTTCAAAGTTCTGTGGAGTCAAAGTTAAGCAAATTCCTACAGAAATGTCTTGGAAAATAATTCAGTAAATAATAATTCAGCCAGTATGTAAACTAATAAAGTAAATGCAAAAAATCTTTCTTTTTTCTGGGTCCAAACTGCTCCTTCAAATTGCAGATGGTTGCAGCATCTCTCAGCACACTTATATGGAGAAGTTTGATTGATTATAGTCATGAAGGAAGTGTTAGGCCCAAGGGGCATGAAATCCAACCCCTAACAAGCAGACTGTGTTCTGTTTTCAAAGAAGTAACTTTCTGTCCACACACCATCAGCTCCTATATGTAACATGCTTGCAGTTTGGAACGAAGAAGAAAAAATGCTGGGCAGTTTCACAAGTATGAAGCCAGGAGGGTAAAAATTAGGCTGAGATAAAATTTAGGTGTTCAACTCTCCCTGGGGGGGGGGGGGGGGGGGAGGTTGGGGGTGTAATGGTGACTAATGCAAGTATTTCAAAAAAAAAAAAAAACACAGAAGAAAATGCTGCTGAGTTGTTTTTTTTAATTTTTTTAGATGAGATTAGTTGAAAGAAAACAAGTAATCTAAGTTTTTAAACAAAATGAAATGAGGTGTAGCCGAGACTCCAGTCTGTAAACAGTCCCTTGCCACATTTATTGCAGTCATAAACTTTTGTGAAAACACTTAAACTAAATAACTTTTATTGCAGTAGCAATGCCTCACTGACATATTCAGAAAACAAACAACGCTCAGTTAGTGTGTGGATTTATTTAGTCATTGTAAATTTAACTAAAATGTAACTGTATTGGTCTTTTCTTTTTAGTTTATTTTTATCTAAATGCTTATATCAGTAATCCAAAACTCTGTTTCTTTGGGACATAATTCTGGGAGACAGAGGTCCATTTATTTTACTTATTGGACGGGAAAATGGTGCTTTTGTTCTGTCCTGTCAATATTTAGTAGAACTACATTGGGTGTAAAAAGGCCACATTGATCAGTGAGGAAAAAAGGTTCAATTATGATTATAGGAGAACTGATCTTTGAAACTAACTTGATTTTGGGCAATCAGCAATCATGCGATACTTAGATGTGGAACAAATCTTATCTGTCAATCCATCTACATTCACAAAGCTCTGAAAATCTGACATTTTCAACTAGACATATAATGGTGAGGACTTTGGGAGCCAAGTGCCGATCACAAAAATCAATATCCACTGATCTTTGATCAGAGCATCAAATCCAGACAATCTTAAACTGCAGGCTCATGTCATTGTAGAATTGGGTATCAAATTTACAGGACATGAGAAAGTAATATTGAATTTACCACTGTTTTAGTGAAGGAGGCAGTGGAGACATTTTTTTAAATCAAAATGAAAGATGGGGAAAATAATGTTGAAAAAGGATGACACCATAAAGCGTTGTCTGTGGGTAGATTTTTAAAAAGCCATTTACTTTAGCCCTAGACGGGCTGTTTCATGATCCTACCTCCAGCATAGGAATCACTAGCAGTAGTCTTCTCTCCCTGGTCCGCCTTACTATTTGGTTGCAGGCTCCTCTGATCTCCTGCTGTCCTGTTTCCACCTCCAGCAGTTGGCCCTTAGAGGTAATCCTTGGCTTGATACGGCCTCCTGCTGCTCATTCTCTCTGGCTGGGTTCTCAAAAGAACTGCTGTCCGACTCCCGGTCAGTAGTAGCCTCTCTCCCAGCCTCAGTGTTCTGTTTCCTATGTGGACTTCTTGGATCCTCTGTAGTTGGCCTAGCTATAGCTAGGCTCGGTCAGCAGTGGCCTTTAGCCGCCGGTTATACTGCTCTCACTGATTCCTCACTGCTGCTGTTTGAGCTCAGAATGCTGTCTCCTCTTCCCTCTGTATGGGTGATTCGCCCCTGTTTTGGGCACTCTGATCATAGCAAACATGGACCAAGCTCAGGAGAAAGATGTGTGTCCCCTCAGAAAAAAGTAATTAACAATAAAATGGCCTCTGCCTAAAAGCAGTGGTCTTCATAATGACCTGACAGTTGCCAGCCGTGGCCAATCGCAGGACAATCTGCGGATTCACGAGCACAGCTGATTGACTGATGCAAGTCTACTTTTAACGACTTTTTTCTTTTTTAGAACACTACATGTATGCAGTTAAAACACGTTTGGGTTGTTTCTGAGGTATAGTTCACTGATTTTCTGCAAAATACATCTGAAAGTTAAAGGCGTGTCCTGAAGAAAAGCATCTTCACACGCCTCACTATGAACTTTCCAGTGTGGGTTGGAAACAGGAAATGCTGTCCATGTTTCACTGCTGGTGTGTTTTGTTTTTGTTGCAAATCCTCCAGCTAGCTAGTTGCCCAGACCATCTGTCATCTCTACACCCCCCCTATGCAAGAAGGGTGTTGTGGAACTGTGACTATGACTAGGTTAGAAGTAGTGGTGGATAGTATTCAATCCCCAACAGTGTCTTTGCTCCTCTTTTAGTGCACAAACAGAGCTGTTTAAAAAGCATCTAAAATCATTTTTATTTAAATTTTGTTCATGTACCAGCGGTATAAATAAATGTTCCCAGATTTGTGTATCATTCGTATATGAAGCAGTTTATTGCTGATCTGCTGCCCGTTAGCACTTTTTCTCAGTCAGCTCAACATGTTTACCCATCGTTTTGGGGCGGTATCAACAGCTTATGACAGCAGGCGTCTTGTTCTAGTGCCTGAAATAAACCATTACAGCTGAATCTGCACCTCGCTCACCAGCCTATCAGCACAGAGTTATGACCATCTTGAGTTTTGTGAGTGCATCACTGAAAAGGACTCATTGTTGACCTTATAACTGGTCATTTGTTTCTGCCAGACTGTGCAGCATTTTTTTCTACACGATCAGCTCTCTCAAAAGCATTTGGCAGGTACCGACTCATTAGGAATTTTAGGCCTTTGATGCCATTTTAATGTGGAAGTTGAGTTATCACCTCATGCCGCTACATTCTGGCTTTCTTGGGGATCTCAGCTTTAGGAGAACAATACAGAGGGACAGCAGCAAGCTAATCCACATGCATACTTTAGTAGCATTTTAAGTGGATGGCCTCTGGTGAAATTGATTGTGCCAATGGATTGAAAAACAAAAGATTTCCAATTTTCTTCTACAGGACTAAATAAATGATTCCTCCATATATTCCTTTTAGTTCTCTACATCTTCCTCCCCCCCAAAAAAAATTCATCCATCAACACGTTTTTGCCTTGCGTGTTTCTGTTGCCATCACCCCTGCAGCTTTTTATGATGATGAAAATACCTACCTGCTGTGTACTGCACACACTGGAAGCATCCTAGATTTTTCTTGCTGTCGTTTTTTTTTTTTTTTTTAATCCACCGCTGCTGTTTTACCTGTTCTACACTTACTTCCAGAGGGCAAAAAAAAAAAAAAAAAAAAAAGCAAACAGCAGGACAGTTAGGAGGAGAGAACAAGCATGCAAGGGATACCAGGGAGGATCGATGAGAATAACAGATTGCGGGGGGGGGGGGGGGGGGGGGGGATGTTGGTGCTTAGTCAGCAGCACAGCCTCCAGGGGAGGAGTTACCTTCAGCTCTATCACTGAATTGAACTGGGAGCTGTGAAACGACGCCCTGTGTGAACGAGATCAAGAAACCAAGGTTCCTTTGTTTCTGTTTTTCGCTCTGATAGTAATACTGCCTTTTTATTCAGAGGGTGACTTTTGAAGTCAAAATGCAACGCTCAAACTCCCAGCTAGAGGTGCGCAGTGCTCGATGGATGAATCGCTATTAAACAGCTGGATGTTTGTTTTTGTTCTCTAAGGGTATGATGATCAGCTATGATACTGAACCATTGTGGCTGCACAATATTCACATTATTACTGTAAACATGTTTTCTCTTTGGATTGTAATAAATAATAGCTGTTAGAAAGACCCATTTAGTTAACATCACCAGATACATGCCTGGACTGAATTACAGTGATATATTTTTGGTGTTGTTTGTTGGTTATGCAGGAAAAACACAGTTCAGAAGTAAGTTAATTACATGTTCTGGTAACATTTCTATTAGGTCTAGGTTTGCCATGGACATGATTCAGAAAGCTGTTAAATTTGTTTAGTTATATGCTTTTTTTAACATATATCATCTAAAAATTAACAAGCAGTTTTTTTCAGTATCTTTACATGTTTTTCTTTTATTTTGTTTTATAATTTTATTTTCTTTAATGGGCAGCTGTAGCTGTTGCAGTGATGGACCCGAGTATGCAGTCAGATGAATAATGTATTATTTGCAGGCAACACTACGTTAATCAATAGGGAAATGCATCAACTTAATGTCTGCAATATTTCCAAACTACACTGCGCGGTTTTATTTATTTATTTTTATTAAACCAGATATGTCTCCAACTGTTTAGGATAGCCTGTTTTCCTTCAAACCTGTGATAAATAATGACTTTTAGTTTATATTCTGTCTCCCATGCACTCTTTCTTTCTTCCTCTCATATTTTTATCCATTATTCACACATTTTAGTTAGCTTTCCTCTGTCTTCCCCCTGCAGCCTTTTATCATGAGTAAAATGCTTACCTGCAGTGTCGAGAACAGTTTTCGAATGTCTTGTGTAGGGCTGCAACAACGAATCGATAAAATCGATAAAAATCGACTTTTAAAAGCGTTGGCAACGAATTTAATCATCGATTAGTTGTGTTGCGCGATTAATGCGTCATCCGCCGCCGCCGTCATCCCGGGGAAGAAAAAAAAATATGGCGGAGCGAGTCAGCGCCGCAGTTGCAGTGTTGCCAACTCAGCGACTTTTCAGACCCCTCCAGCGACTATTTTTTTAAAAAGCGACTAGCGACAAATCTGGCGACTTTTTACGGTGTCACTGGCGGCTTTTGGAGACTCTTACGTGAAAGCATGTATCGTTCCTACTCTTGTCCTCCAGCGGCAGCTGCTGCCGTGGGGCGCCTCCCCCATCCCAACGCCTTTCTCCCTCTCCCACAAGAATCCCTCTCAGCGCTGCAGTCCGAGCCGCAGGATTTTAGTGAGGAGTTTACCCTCAGCGTCCAGACTGCAAATGAAGCGCGCATGCCCCGGGATTGACGGCGCAAATTGATCACAATAATTAAAATAGCCTTTGTAAAGTGAAAAAAGTCGTAACATGCAACTTTTGTAAAGACAAATAAACATGGCACGGAAGCACCACTGTTATGACGCAGCACCTGAAAAGAAAACATGTTGGAGCCTTCGATGGCAGTGAAGAGAGCTGATCAGCAGGATGAGTAACCATGTTTGTTTCATTTTAAAGTGGGGAAACGTAACGTTAGTTTCTCAGGTAGCTCATCTGATGCTTTCCTTAGCTTGTTAGTAGGTTACAGACAGTGATAAGGTTGGCTACTTATTTTACTTTTAATTTCATTTGAATTAGCTTAAGCAGCGTTTATATTTTCTTTATAAATAAATTAACTTGCAAATTATGAGGGCAAGGCTTTTAAAGTTTAAATCTTCTGGCAAAGATAAAGTAAAGAAGATCCTGCAATTTATGGAAGTAAAGCAGAATAAAATCCAGCAAGATCAGTAATATGTCAATTAATTATCTGCCACATTCCCATGTAAATATCTGTCTTTGGAGGATGTGTTTTTTAGCACCCCTACTTCTCTCATTTTTATTCCAAATACAATTTATAATTTGAATCACAGGGCTATTTTTATCTCTATGGTTCAGTATTTTCTCAAGTAGCAACTTTAACTGCTATACTTTCCTGTCTTAAAAGGCAGAACTCTTCTAGTCTAAAAAAACCTCATTTGTTGAAATGGGGGGGGGGCCTATTGTTTGAACCCCTTAGGGGCTTTAAAAAACAAAAATGTCTCTTTTTGCGCTTTATGAAACAAAGTAGCCTATATTTTGTGGATGTACAGCTACATTTCTCATGTAAGTTTGCGTAGTTTTAAAACAAACATTTAATTTTTCATATAGCACCAGTACAGTTAATGAGCAACCTGTACTTGTGTGCTTGTTTGTTCTGTCTAAAATGTTTATTTTGGAATAAAGAGGTTAATATAAAAAAAATATTTTGTGTCCGATTCATCGATTAATCGAAAAAATAATCGGCCGATTCATCGATTTTCAAAATAATCGTTAGTTGCAGCCCTAGTCTTGTGCTTATTTTATATGATTGGACTCTGATTCTGATATTCTTTCTTTATGGTTGAAATAAAAGCCTTCATTTCCCCTTAGGATAAGAAAACGCTTAGAAAAGGGTGCTGTCTCACTTTAAGTAAAGAAATCATCTTACTCTGCAAAAGTTTTGGGCATATAGAATACAGTACTCGTTTGTCAGGTCAACTTCTTTTATTATTAGATATGTAATCTACAGCGGTGTTTAGAAAGTAGATGTAAAGGAATGTGATTCACCTTGTTTGGTTGGTGTTGTACTTATGAGAGACGGACTAATCAGAGGTTTGTAATCAATCAGTTCTTTTTTTAAAGCTTTTTCAAACTAATGCCAGTTTTAACGGATTTCGATAGCTGTTATAGCGCCATAATAAAGGAGGATGTAACCGTCCTACAGCAAGTCTTTAAAAAGCAGTGCTGATGATGTGTGCATGTGAGAATGCATTTACTGCAAAACAGGTTTTATTTTTTAAATAGTAGGACTGAAACTGAAACCGATGATTTTACTTATTGATTAATCTGTTTATTTTTTCGAATAATAATGGGATCGCAAAAGTTTTTTGTTTTTCTTACAGAATTTAAATAAAACTAACTATTCCACTTTAGGAGTTCTGATGGAGCTTATTGATGTTTTTTTATCTTCATTGTAGTTTTTTTTTTTTTTTATACAGTTTTTGTATAAATGCTGCTCAGCTAAAGGCTAAAAGGCATGTTTTATTGTCTCTTTACTCCAGTTGCGATTAAGCGATCATTAAACTAGCTGACTGTTTCTTCAATAATAGATTAATTATTATTAACATTTCAGTTAATGAATCTATCAATGGTTTCTTCCCTAGAAAAATGTTAACGCAAACACAACTCTTTGCTTCAAATTTATGTCTTTATCACAATTAACAGATTCTATTTGGTGGTATAAATAGCACTGCATTGATTTTATATAATATTAAGATCTCACCTGCTGCCAAACGTCAGAGATATTGCACAAAAGTTTTTTTTTTCCATTAGAAGTGTTAAGAGCCAAAGGTTTTAATGGCAGTGAAGTTTTAAAACACTCCCTATTAAAAACTCAGATTTTTATCCTATTTTACATGAAAAATTTATAACTGTTTTGTCCCGATGAAAAGAAGCTAGATAGTAAAACTAAAGAACGAGGAGGAAATGAAACTGATGCACAAGAACATAGAACTGCGACTGTTAGAATTAGCCTTTTATAGGATGCAATATCTCTCTTCTTTGGCAAATTGTCCCTGACTCTATGATCTCGCCACAGTGACCAAAATGCTGAGTGAATTTATATTTTAAACACCTTTTACACTCAAAGATGGAGTATCTAAAGTGATCGGTTTTTATTTCTCATTGTAATATATTTACATAATTTGTTCCATACGATTGCTTATGCATGCCGCCATCTCCACACTAGTGCTGTGATGGAAATGGCAAATATAATTAGCACTTCTCTCCTAAGTGTTGTACAAGAAGATTTAATGAAGTTTACGTTAGATGACCCTTGGGTTTTCTGCTTGCAGACCCGACCAAAAACAAAAAAAGAAACCCCAACTGTAATACAAGGAATCTATCTGCACATATCTGCGGCTCGAGTAACTTTAATAAGCTCCACTCAGTCGTGGTGCGCTTTGGTTTGTCACCAGGCAAATAAACAAGCTCATCATCTCCTCCATGCACCTCAGACTATAGAAAAAGAAAATGTTCCACAGGGTTTGATCATTCCTCCATGACATGCTGCATTTGTTGAGGACATTTTTTTTTTTTACTTTCAATGTGATGCAACCTTGTTGTATCTTACTTACAGCACTGATTCTTCATTATAAGGGAAGGAAGCTGGAATGGACAAGAGGAATAAGATGATCATCTGGAGTTCACTCCTTTAGCACACACAGTAGTAGCTCTGCAATGGACATTAAAGAGTAGTAGTGCAGATCTCTGGTGACCTCAGGTGGTTAACGACACTTACTGGGTTTGTCATCAGGCTTAAGTTTTTAAGGAAATTTAATCTAGTCTTTCACTCTCTACCGAAGTCCTCTAGTAGATGTACTTGACATCACTGCAGTTTTATTTGCTTTGCAATTAAGAAACTTAATTCCTGCAAGCCACTGAAGCATAGGCTCGTGTATTTAAGTATACAGTGGCAAATTAAACCACTCATTTATAATTTGGTGCAAGACCATAAGCCAAATATAATGGAAGTCTTTTTTTTTTTTTCCTAATGTTGTATTTGTCTGTTTTTATTACAGGTGAGAAGTATATTTCAGAGGACCTATGGGGAGGTGGTATTGCTGTGCCCTCCAGGAGAAAAGGAGAGGAGGAATTTCTTCTCAGACTTGCTGCTGGTTCAAGCAGCCAAACCACCACCTCGGCCCAGGAATGCAGGTTACTTGATCTATTTATTAACATGTTCTCATGCTGGGCGAGGCAGCCCTGACTGATCTTTGCTGTTCGTTCTAGAGGGCACTGTTGGTTTTCTCCTTGCTCCCACCTCTGTATTAACCTTTTTTTATTGCAGTCTTTATTTTAGATTATCCGTACAAGGATAGTGAATGTGGTTTGATTATTTTTCTTAGGAATTTCTCCTGGTTTTGGGTACATTTTTGAGATGCACTGAACTAATTTGTCATGATATTTGCCAGCTAGTGGCTACACGCCTGTCTCTTGCCTACATCAAAACCATGTTTTTCCACTTTTCAATAAAATCCACACCTCCCTCTCTGACCTTCTGCCATTATCCCACTGCTCCTCACATCCCTGTTCCAGTTCTCACACAGAGAAATGTCCAACCAGGCTTTCAAATGGAAATGGTGCCCGGTGCTCGTCTGCCAGTTCCACACTGAGGCGAAGCAGGGGTACCGGGTTTAGACAGCTGTCTGACCTCTACTGGAGAGGCAAGCAGAACAAAGCATGGAGTGGAATTGCTATGAGAGGACCCAGTTGCGATTAGCCATAATTAGAATCAGGATTGCTGCTACTGAGTGAAATGCCCTCAGGGGCAGTAGACTCGTCTTAACGATGCCAGCAGATGCCTTGGGCAAGCATTTGTATCTTGGGAGAGGAGAAAGGGATATCTGCTTAAAATTCTCTATCACTGTGCCACTGGCCAGGGAATAATCTTCAGTGAATTTCAGAAGCGGTTTTTGTAGAATGTATCTGCACCATTTTTTTCTTGTTCCTCTGAAATCCTCTGAAAATCTCCCCCCACCCTCGGGTTAGATTTATCGGTTTTTGCTGTTACGTAGAAAAATTGGTTTAGAATGAGGTTTTACATCAGAAAGTTTACTATTAATTGTAAGTAGGGGTGCACGATATTGGGATTTTGGCCGATATCCGATATCGAAAACTCATGTAGCCGATAACCGATATCGATACCGATGTTAAAGCTGGACAAAAATAAGTAGTCATTGAAAATAGCAGTTTTGTTATCCATTTCTGACACTTTGAAAAATAATATACTCAAATATATTTTCATATGCTGATATCAAATAAATTTTTAAAAACGCGGTATCGATCTATTTTACTTTCAAAATCTTGTGAAATTTCATCGTTCTGTTACAAACTCTCGTGATATTTTGCAAATTCTTGTGAGATTTTGTTTGTAAAATAGATCGATACCGTGTCAATATATCAACATATAAAAATATGGCAAAATTTCGTGGATTTTTGGGGGATTTCGTAGCATAACGATGACATATTGTAATATTTCATAGTAAAAGAGATTGATATGGTGTTTTTAAATGGCAATATATCAGCATATGAAGATAGAAGTTTTTAAGTCTGTAAAAAAGAAGTTTTTGAGGACGAAGAAGAAGTAGTATTTTATTTTTTTTTTTTTTTAGACTTTAGAAACTCAGAAGCTGATCAAATATCGGGTTAAATATCGGTGGGGTGGCCGATGTCCGATATTCAGTTTTAAGGCCGATACCGATAGGGGGCCGATTATATCGTGCATCCCTAATTGTAAGCTATCTGTCCATCCATCTGTCCATCTTTCTACATTTTCTTCTGGCTTGTTTCCTTATATCATAACCACAAGTAAATAATAATATATTTTAGACACATCGAAATTTAAAAAACAATTACTTAGTTAAATTTTTTTGACTATGACCTGGATGACTGAGAATCTTCACCAGCATACATCCTCATAGAAGTTGAAGGAGAAACATTTTGTTTTCTCATTGAGCTGCTTCGGTACTATACAATTCTCCATCAAAGTGAAAAAGATGGAAGAAAAGAGACTGTTAACGACATTTGAAGATTTCGTGTTTTTGACATGAAGCTTCTTTAACATGACTTTCCTTTTTTTCCAGAGAGATGTAAAGAGGTGCTCGAAGTGGCAGAGACGCCAGCCCCTCGGGTCCTGTCAGAGGAGGAAAAGCGCCGCCTAGCCGAACAGGAAGATAACACATTAAGGGAGCTCAGGCTCTTTCTCAGGGACGTGACCAAGCGCCTGGCCACAGACAAACGATTTAGCATTTTTAGCAAGCCGGTTGACATTGAAGAGGTAAAGTAGGACGGATTCTCTTAGAAGGTCAGGCTTGCAAAGCTGCTTTCATGTCTTTGGTTAAAATGACCTTTGTATTTACTTTTTAGGTGTCAGACTACCTAGAGGTGATTAGGCAGCCGATGGACCTGTCCACAATCATGACAAAGATTGACACTCATCAATATTTGACAGCCAAGGATTTCCTGGTGGACATTGATCTCATATGCAGCAACGCTTTAGAATACAACCCCGACAAAGACCCTGGAGGTAAGGAGACAATCTGAGTGCACGCTCTCCCTTTTCTAGGAAACTGTTTGTCGTTGTAAACTCTGCCACTATTAGTGGCTTTTATTTAGTGCTGAAGGCAGGACATGGGCAGAGGGAGAGGGGAGGGAAACAAGGGTCCACAGGTCAGGAATCGGTCCCACTTCGGATTACATTGACAACTAAAAGCCTCATTAAATGATGGGCCCTCTGTGCCGCTGCATCACCAGCCGCTCCTCCAGCCTCTCTACTGCACCACTACCAAAACTGGCAAAGTATTGTAAAAGAGGGACTGCGAATAACACAATTCAGATTAAGTCAATAGATCCATGCATTTAATCATAAACCTTTTTTTTCGTATTGTCGGATTAATTTGTCTTTTTCACGTCCCTAAACATTTTTTACAATTAGATGCATTATTAAGAAATAACATCTTAAGTATATTTATAATCTAGTGCAGCCAACTGCCTTTAGAGCTTGACTATGCAGTAAATAGAGCCGACCTCAGTGGATATATCAATGTGTTCTATGGTCGCCTCTGAGGATTTGTAGAGGACATTAGTGAACAAATGGCATCATGGAGACTGAGGACCACAGCTGCAGTGTAACATTAGGAAGCAATATTTCGATCTCAAGAGGAGCACAGTGTAGTGAACAAGAGTAAACAGAAGGAGAATTGGTTACTACAGATTTCCCCTGACATTAATATCAAATTTCATTGACTAACTGAAGAAGGGGATTATCAGAGATGGTGTCAGCAAGTATTTGTTGAATCTAGAGGAGCTGAAAAGACCAGCAGCTCAGGTGGGAGAATCTGCACCCCACAAAACTTTCTTTTTATGTAGGAGTGGATTTTATAATTAGTTATGTAGCAGGCAACAGCACTCACTTGAAAGTTGATTTCTTTTTTTATTTGGATGAGAAGACGTCTAGGAACCGCCATACAAAATGCACGGTGTGGTGGGCCAGAAACAGAACAAAAATACCTTAAAAAAAAAAAAAAAAGAAATGTCGCTGTCCATACTAGGGTTGTCAAAAGTATCGATACTCAAAAAAGTATTGATACTGAAACGTTGTATCCAGATACAATACTTGTTTTTAAAAGTATCGATACAGTGCTACCACCAGTGGCACCTAAGCAGTCATTCATCTAAAGTGCAGAATAGAGGTCAATGCACTT
This sequence comes from Cyprinodon tularosa, assembly GCF_016077235.1. Taxonomy (NCBI): domain Eukaryota; kingdom Metazoa; phylum Chordata; class Actinopteri; order Cyprinodontiformes; family Cyprinodontidae; genus Cyprinodon; species Cyprinodon tularosa. The sequence continues at coordinate 1,408,859 of NW_024038821.1, forward strand.
TCAGGACAGTGTGTGATTAAATAATTCTGTGCGCTTTTCAGTTTCAGACTTTTTTTTGTAAAAAACCGGTTTGGCTAGTGTCATTGTTATGTGTGCAAAGCATAGCCAAGGAAGGAAAACTTAATTTTAATTTTATACGTTTTTTATCAAACTTGCTTAATATTGTGCACAGCAAACAACCTCAAAATATTGTTCCTATTGTTTATTGTATTTATTTATTGTATTTTATTTAATAATGAAAATATTTCAGTAGACTTTTGGAGTCTTTGTTTTTATCCATGTGGTATCGAAAATGGTATCGAGTATCGAATATTTTCCTTAGTATCGGTATCAAGTTGAAAAGTCTAGTATCGTGACAACCCTAGTCCATACAGTAAAACATGGCGGTGGCAGTATTTTGCCTGGCTTAAGCCAGTAAAGGGCTCTTTAAATCTTTGGCTATAATGTGATGAAATCAGATGTGAGTCAGCTTTGTAGGGATGGAAACTGTAACCCAGTATCAAAACGTCGTTAGGGCCAATCAGATGGTTCTCATAGCCTGATAAGCTTCAGCCTTCTGGTCCTGGTAATGGTATTTTATTAGTAGCAAAAAACAAAATTCTTATAATTTTGATGAATATTTATTTATTTGTATCTATTTTTAATTAACTCATATTTGAACTAATGTTGAAATATTCCTTTTTTCTTTACAAAAAGAAAAGAGCACCTCTTACCACTAAACGCAGTGCTGTAAAATTGTTCTCTTTTTGTTTAAGATTCATCCCATCAGAATATCATACCAGGCTCTGCCTACTCATGGCTCTCAGACAGTAAAATTACTTTTTCCTTTTTGAAAATTCAAATGAAAGGCAGCGTGTAAACCCCCCACTGATGGCTTTTCCACTGTGTAATTCAAGCCTTGTAGCCGTGGAAGGCAGCATGACACTTTAATTGCATATCTTGGACTTTTTCTTTTTTTAACTGAATCTCGGTCCACATCAGAACACCTTGTTTTTAAGCAAAAAATGGCCATTGTAATGTGAGATAGAACTTGTGTACATAAACAGTCTTTTTATCCAGAGTTCTTTTGTCAAAAAGAAATGGAGAAATGTTTGTATTGAAAAAGCAGACTTGCTATCAAGATGAAAGCACCGGTGAGCCGAGTGTGCAGACGGCAAAGGTTTTTGCTACTGGATTCAAGACCCAGATATACAGCTGCATTGCAATAGAATAAAACAATCAGCAGTACAAAAAATATTACTGATATGATCACATGCTGCTCCAGCAGATATGTACTGACAACAAAAAACGGCATAAGCCATAAAAGGTTATTTCTGAAGAGCCTGGAAGTTCAGAGTGTTGTATGTATGAATATTGATGAAAAACTTAAGTGAAAGGAAAAAATGTGGTAAATGCAAAAAAAAAAATAAAAAAATAAACAAAAACAAATTAGGTTTAACTGGAGCTTAATTGGTGATAAATAGATTTTTGATGGTGGTGTCGGTTGCAGGAGTTTGACTTTCAGTGTCGTCGTGTCCTTGGGCAAGACACTTCACCTGCATTGCCTACTGATGGTGGTTGGATGGTGGCGCCAGTGTACGGCAGCCTCGCTTCTGTCAGTGAGCCCCAGGGCAGCTGTGGCTACAATGTAGTTTGCCACCATGTGTGTGTGAGTGTGTGTGTGAATGGGTGAAAGACTGAATGTGGTGTAAAACACTTTGGTCAAGTCCTCTGACTTGGGAAAAGGGCTATACAAGCACAGGCCATTTAACATGCAACCGTGATCCTACCACCTATGTCGCAAGACTATTTTCTGGATAGCTCTGGATCTCATGAAAGAAGTACCTTAGAAGTTGGCTACCGTAATTTTCGGACTATAAGCTGCAGAAGCTAAATTGCATGATTTGTACATATACAAGCCCCACCAGACTATAAGCCGCAGGTTTTTTATGTTTACACACAGACAGTCTTGCGCTCGCCATGTCCGTCTTTCTCGCTGTCGTTCTGTCTCGTACCACTCGTGGTAGAAGTCTGCTTCCGGAGGACCTCTTTATTCCCGTGCGCGTGGCTACCGTACTTGTGTGTTGAAGCAAATGTGACGTCAACATGGTGGATGGTAAAATCCATAGATTTAGGTATTACCCTAGTGGCCGTTAGCTGTAAAAGTCCATAGATAAGCCGCATTGTTATATAAGCCGCAAGGTCGAAAAATGGGGAAAAAGTCGCGGCTTATAGTCTGAAAATTACGGTACATGTCTAATCATTTTCTGTTGTTTCCAGTATCACCAATCTGGGATCTATCTAACCTGACGAGAAGGGGGGCAATATCGAGCTTTTTGAAGAGGGGACATATTCAGAGATTACATTTGGATACATTTTTGGCATCTTTAAATCCCGTAAATTTTTATTTTTTTATTTTTTTTTGGTATTTTTTAAGATCTCAACATTTGACCCATATTTAAGAAAATCAACTTTATAGCTTTCTTGAAATGTAAGAGGTTGAACTGTGTGTATTTGAAAAACATAGATGAGAAAACAAGCACTTTAATATGATATAGTAGTAAATCAATTTACACTGAGTTAATGAACATTTGTCAGAAAAAATAAGCATAAAACCGCATTAAATAAAAAAAAAATCACACAACATATGTAATTTTCTGCTTTAGCAGAGGGATTTTTTTATAACAGTCCTAATTTTTTTCATCTTCGCTACTAACAAAGACATAAAAAGCTAAGTTAAGATTATTGTAAACCTATTTTGTTTGTCGTAATTTATCTTAATTTCAAGTTACCTGTAAACTGTGCTGTTATCTTATTGAAATCCAACTATTCTAGGATAAAGCCCCCGGTGTTATAAAACCCTAACAATGCCTCACATTGTAAAAGCGTGGGTTTGACTCCCTGCTGCTCCTGCCACAATTCAATTGACTCCAAGCTGCTGATCTAAATTCATTACAGAATCTATTGGGTATCATAAAGAAGCTTTAAAAACACTCAACCCAACAATGCAGGAGAACCAAAAGCTGCTGCCTCAGCAGTGATGCAGGCTGACTTACCTCTGTGCAAAAGGAGCCCAACCAAGTGTTGAACAGCTGTTGTCTCTTATTCTAAAATCTCAAGCTGAAATGGTAAAACAAACAAACATATAAACTGCCTTTTTAAGACATTCAAATACTATATTGCACCCTTTAGATCAGTCACCAAGAGTACATTTTATCTCTTGGGTGATATATATATACACTCACTGGCCACTTTATTAGGTACACCTGTCCAACTGCTTGTTAACACTTAATGTCTAAGCAGCCAATCACATGGTGGCAACTCAGTGCAAGACAATCTCCTGCAGTTCAAATCGAGCATCAGTATGGGGAAGAAATGTGATTTGAGTGACTTTGAACGTGGCATGATTGTTGGTGCCAGAAGGGCTGGTCTGAGTATTTCAGAAACTGCTGATCTACTGGGATTTTCACGCACAACCATCTCTAGGGTTTACAGAGAATGGTCCAAAAAAGAAAAAACATCCAGTGAGCGGCAGTTCTGTGGGCGGAAATGCCTTGTTGATGCCAGAGGTCAGAGGAGAATGGCCAGACTGGTTCGAGCTGATAGAAGGGCAACAGTGACTCAAATAACCACTCGTTACAACCAAGGTGGGCAGAAGAGCATCTCTGAACGCACAGTACGTCGAACTTTGAGGCAGATGGGCTACAGCAGCAGAAGACCACACCGGGTGCCACTGCTTTCAGCTAAGAACAGGAAACTGAGGCTACAATTTGCACAAGCTCATCGAAATTGGACAATATAAGATTGGAAAAACGTTTCCTGGTCTGATGAGTCTCGATTTCTGCTGCGACATTCGGATGGTAGGGTCAGAATTAGGCGTCTACAACATGAAAGCATGGATCCATCCTGCCTTGTATCAACGGTTCAGGCTGCTGGTGGTGGTGTCATGGTGTGGGGAATACTTTCTTGGCACTCTTTGGGCCCCTTGGTACCAATTGAGCATCGTTGCAACGCCACAGCCTACCTGAGTATTGTTGCTGACCATGTCCATCCCTTTATGACCGCAATGTACCCAACTTCTGATGGCTACTTTCAGCAGGATAATGTGCCATGTCATAAAGCTGGAATCATCTCAGACTGGTTTCTTGAACATCACAATGAGTTCACTGTACTCAAATAGCCTCCACAGTCACCAGATCTCAATCCAATTGAGCATCTTTGGGATGTGGTGGAACGGGAGATTTGCATCATGGATGTGCAGCCGACAAATCTGTGGCAACTGTGTGATGCCATCATGTCAATATGGACCAAACTCCCTGAGGAATGCTTCCAGCACCTTGTTGAATCTATGCCACGAAGAATTGAGGCAGTTCTGAAGGCAAAAGGGGGTCCAACCCGTTACTAGCATGGGGTACCTAATAAAGTGGCTGGTGAGTGTATATATATATTAAAAAAAGGTTAAACTATTTTGAATGAAGTTATTTGACTCCAGGAGAAGGCAGTTCCCTGCCTTGATGAATCCCTTTTCTATGGCTATGGAGGGCCTGCAGCATTTGTTTAGGGGACAGGTCTGCAAGCGAGAAATTGCAAATGGCCAATAGGAAAAAAAAAAAAAAAATTTTTACTTTGTACTCAGGAAATCTGGCTTAGATTCTTTACAATAAGTTTTACTTGATTTGACGTCAGCTGATTAAAGGCACACCATCTAAATTTTGGCCACTAGGGGCACTAGGGTTGCAACATCTAGCGCCCCTAGTGGCCACAGGCAACACAGTGCTATCGCAAAAGTAAACAGTCAGCCGGCCAGCCTCCCGAGTTTTTTGATTGGTTTTGATTGCAAGGTGTCTAGGTTCAGCTCTGAGGGCGTGAGAAACGTTGCTACTCTTTGGAGAGCACTGCAGGGGCAGGCTGGACCGCGCTGCACGGAGGACCAGAGGTGGAGCTCCACTGAACAGCCACTGGGTCGAACAGGGCTTCTTGCTTGGCTTTTGATTGTAGTCTGCTAGCTTTCTCTGCTTCTACTAAACATAGAAAATAATAACAAAGTTCTAAGACTGCAATAGGAGTCTAGGAGAAGTTGAGAAAAGCGAATCGGTTTTACATCCTGCTTATTATATAAACTTAAATAAACTCATTCCAAGATCGACTCTTGTTTTTCCTTGCGCACAATCCCTTTAAAGTTTTCCCTTTGTAGCCTCCTCAGAAGGTTTAAACTTATTCCTTGCCTCAGCCATGACCAGTAGTTGAGCAGTTGGCAAAATAGTAGAGCAAAACCCTTAGCTACATGACTATAGAACACCCTGTGGCCGTAAGGAAATACGTTCTTCCAGGTCACATGACCTGGCCAATGACGTCATCTCCCAACTTAAGTAGTCGGTATTTTAAGAGGGAAGCCCAGCTCATAGCATTGTTAGTGTCAAGTGCTGTATATTGGCCTGAGCAATCATTTAAAATAACTCAACTATTTAGTTCACAAAATCGGCCTGTAAAGAAAACCCATAAAGCCTTGTTTTTCTTTATATATATTTGCTCAAAGTTTTATTTTCTTTTAAAAAGAAGTTATCCTAAAGTTCCTCCACATTAAATAATAAGAACTCCCTTGTAAAAAAAAAAAAAAACATATTTGCCCCTTAAGATTAATTCCGGTGTCACAAACACCACTTGGTTGCTGGACAGAAGCAGTGATAAAAATCCTGAAAGTGTGCTGGAATGCTGCAGTGCTGTTTGTCACTGCCTTCCTGTCTGTTGTACAGAGGGAGGTTAGGTAGTGTTTAAAAGGGTACTGATGAGCTCTCAGCATTGTACCTGGCCTCTAACACCTCTTCTACTCGCAGGCATTTTTGCCCTTAAAATGCACTTGCATGTACACATAAGACACGCTGACAGTAGAAAAGGCACGCACTCAGCCACATTGCAATTAAGCAACCGTCGTCCAATTAGACAGCAAAAGTTGGCAGATTGTGACCTCTTCTGTCCTGTTATGCCTGAACTGTTCTCCTACTGCCTGCGGTAATGAGAAACTGTCTGTTTACTGTGGCTACGCCTTAGCCTGTGTCTCCAGCTCAGTCTTTATTCCCCCTTCTCTGGATGCACGAGTGAAGGAAGGAGAACATTTAATGATGCTGTTGCTCATGTATAGAGGAGCCAAGCGCAGGAGTTACAAAGATATAGGGAGACCTGGAAGTAATGAGTATACATTTTGAGAAGATGTTTCATTGTTTGTGTTGGACTTATGTGGAGGTATTCACCTGCCTGTCTTTAAAGTGTGAAGTGGTGGCATCAGTGCTTTTATCTGAATGTTTTTCATTGGCTGATGGACAAAAAAAAGCTTCATCTTCTTTTTGAAATGGTGAGAAAACCCTATAATCCCCGTTCTCATACTTTGAGTAGAACGGGGGAAGATTGCAATTGATTATTAGCCTTACATGCCTGACTAAGTGTGGAAAAAAACGCCTTGGTGGTCTTAAAGAAGAAGGAATGCATAACAGAATATAAAGATATAAAGCTGCTTAGAGCTGCATTCAGTTGAAAGTGTTTAAAGGTCAAAATCCTTGAGGATTTTATTTCTATGTAAATGAATGTACTTGAAGAATATGTATTCTTGCCTATTTAATTGTGCTCTATTCAAATCTTATAGAGAGAAATGATATCAAATGTGTTAGCACCGTCAACTATGTATTATAAAATTTAACAAACCTTTGAAGCACTGAGCTAATATTTAGGTGTAATTTCTTTGAACCAGCCTCTAGAGTCTTTGAACAGGTTTTCCATCCCAGGACTCATAAGCAACATGAGACAGTTGCTCTATATGTCTCTAGACGGGTATGATAGATTTACTAAACATGGTCTTGACTTTCTACACACCCCAGTTTGATTAAACGTTTAGTTCCACAAAATGAGCAGAACACCATGCCAGTTTGGTCTCTTCTACTGCTGCTGACTAGTTAGCTAAGGAGTAAATCTGGACTTATGGGATTGTTGAATTTCAGGCCCTATATTGCATTTTTAAAATAATTTTTTATGCTGTCCTCTTTCTCCTCAGACAAGGTGATCAGACACAGAGCGTGCAGCCTAAAGGACACGGCCCATGCTATATTTGCAGCTGAGTTGGATCCTGAGTTCGACCGAATGTGTGAAGAGATTAAAGAGGCACGCAAAAAGAGGGGTAAGTGCTTTGCTTCCGGAGAGGAGGCAATCCTTTGCATCTTTTTCAGTTATTTAAAATACTTAATTGAAGCACTTTTTGTAGATTTATCTTTTTCCGACTCTGGTTCTTACTGTGATGCTTAAAGTAATGTTGCCATGGCTGGAAGAAATTTGCTTTTGTTTTTTAAAAAAAATAACAAAAAAACATTTTTGACAAAATAAAAATACACTGTATATATATATATATAGGCATGGAAGAAAACATGCTTGATAGCAGAGTACAAGCTGGTTCATGTTGACTATGGTTTTCAGGGTATTTACTCTCACTGCATCCATTTTTTAGAACCTCTTTAATGAAATATGTCTAAGAACACAAACCTGCTTTAGGGGATCAAGTTTGTAGGGTAGCCCCCTGGAATCTGAGGAAGCTAGTGAGTCGGTTTTTAGTCCAGAGTTTGTGATGAAGACAGAAGCTGCACTTCACCCTCTGGTCTTTTGTTTCTATCTCCTTGACTCTGGATTTGTATGTTTACCAACCAGCCTTAAGCAAAGCAGCAGGGATGCTGCCTAAATCTAAATAAGATTTATGAAAACACAAAAAGTGATATGTGTTAATTAATGCACTTCAGATACAATTGTTTAATGCAACTTTTCAAATAAGATCCACACATGTATGCTGCTATGCAAATAATCTCCTTTAGCTTTGTGGAAAGAGATGAAATGTGATTTTCTTTTAAAAGAAGTATAGTGCTGTTAAAAATAATGCATGTCTGGAACTTTTTCCTATCTTGTTAGTTTTCATCTCTAATGCTTTGATCTAAGCATCGTTATACGGTGGAGGGAAAAGGAGTAGGATCCTTGTTTTCTATGTTTTGTTTTGCAGAACCAACTTTTAACCTATTTAGCCCCCTGAGAGTAAAAAGCTTGCTGTTATTTTTGTAGATTGACTTAAGCTCAGTTGGATCCATTGTAGATGGTTCAAGTTCTGAAGTTCTGTAGCAGATTCATGGTAGAATTCAGGCCTTAACTTTGACTGGAGCGTTTGATCTAAACCATAGCTGTCATTTAGGCTCATTGTCCTCTTTAAAGGTTCTGTCCCAATTCTTTGCTGCCTTTTTCAAAATTTATTTCAGGATCATGCTGAATAACATGTATGTTTTTAATCCCCCCAGAAAAACTAAAAAAACTGGTTATGTTAACTGGATATAAATGCTTATCCAAGCCTGTCTCTTTTTTGTCACATAAGCAGATCTAATTAACCCAACATCTCTTATCTTTAGTGCAGTTCGGGTAATTCAGTAATGCCTGAAAGCTGAAACATAATGAAAAAGCCTCACAAGACTCGCCAAAACCTCCTTAAAAACTCCATCTCTGAAGTGTCCAAAGTGGCTTTTTACATTTGGGTGCAGCTGCAGAGAGCAGTGTTCATGTCAGAGCTGTTTCAAAGGTCACTTAAATCCATTTAATTCCCTCTTTAAGTACAGAATTTGAATGAGTGTTTCTAAATAATAAGTTAGCTGCCGCAGGAGGAATATAGCCAAATAAATGATATCGTACTTTTTCTGACATAAAACCATCTATTAACTCGGCTCTTCTGAAAACTAAACTCTGTTGGGTTTGCTAGAAACTTTTCAAGGCCATAATAACTCTTCACTAAAGCTCAGGTTTGATCTGTATTTTCCTGGCTGGGAGCTGGACCAACTATTTTATCTTTAGCAGTCAACATTTTTATACCAATTTATGCCTGCTTAGTATTTCTTTCTCAACTAGATCATTGTGATCTGTGATCTATAAACATCTGAATGCAAACTATTCTACCAGCGTTTCAGGGTCTGTTTGCCTCCCACACTTAATATCAGACTATATTTCCTGTTTCTGATGACTTCTGTTTGTCCCCACAGGCGCCCAGAGCCTGGGTCAGCCGTCCACAGCTCCCGGTGCTTTACCAAGCAGAAAGCAGCATCCTGCAGGAGATGAGCAGGCTAAGACCAACACTCACGGCGAGGCCAGTTACAAACACTGCTCTACCAGTGAGTCTTTATTCTTTCTTTTTTACACCGAATGAGCGGCGAATAAATGTTACCTGCTTTACTTTGCTATAGCTTGCAAGTATAAAGTAAGATCTTTTAAGTAAGATAATTTAAAAATGACATGAGCTGCCTCAGGTTACCAGTCATAATGTTATGGGTATTTGGTGTAAGTGACATTTACTGTGTGTGGTAGGTTGTTATGCTAATTGTCACATTACCTCCATTATTTTCACTACATATGCTTGGGATCGTCTCTGATGGAGGTCGTCCAAAATTGTCAGTAAAAAAATACTACATATTGAAAATGTTTTACTTCCTAAATTCCGGAATACCTGACTTTAATCTTGATATTGTATTCTTTTTACATGTAAAGCTGGACATTTTCATCTATTCATTACAGAAAAAAATAGTTGATGGAGGTTGATTCACGTCGCTTCAGCCTCTAATAGGTGTCCTCTCAGTGTCCTGTATTCCCCTCCATCTGCTCTATAAAACGCCTACCAGCTCCCCTGGCCGCGCAGAACAAAGCCATCCCCTCAGCATGATGCTGCCGCACCGTGTATCTTTGGGAGTGGCGTTTCCAGATCAGAGCAAAGTGCTGTTAGATTTGTGCCACGTATTTATCAGGGATTGAAGTTAATCTCTGCTGAGCCGGCTCAGATTGTTACTGTTTCCAAGGAAAATAAGTGCCTTAAGCTTTATCAATCTGCCTTCCTCATACAAGGCTAGTGAACTAGTGCAGTAGCTGTCACATGGCATTATGGGATATGTAATGTGGGAGGTGTGAGTGTACCTGAGGGTTAAAAATAAAAGATATAAAGAAATAAAAGATATAAAGAACTATGAGGGCCGCTGGAACGATCAGATTAGGTTGGTAGGACCTTTTATTCATCCTGCACTATATTTTATTTAAAAACATTAAAATTAAAGCTGGAAAAAACACATGGGTGTTTTTTAGATCCAATTTACTTTTTATTTGTGCTATTTGTTGCTTCTGATGTTTCTTCCAGTACATAGTACAGTAGTTCACTGCTATATTATAGTTCATCTAATAAAACCCCAATAGAATCCACCGAGGTTTCAGCCATAACCTGCCTAAATGTCAAAACAGTGGAGGGATATTAATACTTTAGCCAGACCCTTCATATGATGCAAGGCCAGGTTTTCTGTGGAGAAGAGACACATGGAGCAGCCTCATTAGCATGGCTGGGTTCTCCCGAGCACTCAGAACATGGCAATACCACAAAGCAATTACATGCCCACCTGTGGTAAACGGCAGGTGTCTAAGGGTGAAGGGACGGCCATCGGTGGGCAGGGGGGCCGAGTAATGAGGCTGTTACCTCAACAAATGAGAGGTGAGTCGTTTTAAAAAAATGTTACACCATACAGCTTTCACTCTTGTGCAGAAGATTGTAAAACCCTGGTGACACCGACCTGAAATATTAGCATTGCATGAAGTGTGAAGAGAAATGTTTCACTAGATGATATGAAATATTGATTTTTAAAAAAGAGACTATTTGCTTCATGGTAGAAAGAGGGAATAATAAAGGCCGTGCTTTAAATAGCTTGTATTTTTTTAAGAAAAATCCATATTTCTTTTTTACTGAAATGCTACAACTGGGCACTAGATGGAGCATTTCTCCCATGAGTTTCTTCTGTTGAACCCCTGCAGGGGTGGAGAAATAAGGCACTTGCTTTTCCCCCACAAAAAAATTCAAATGAGGGTCAAGTAATAAGTTTTATTAGGATGCAGGAACATTTCAATTTAACCAGCTTTTTCATAAAAATAGTCTTTTAGGGACTTTAGGTGTAGAAAATGGTAATTTAGTCATGCATTAACATCACTAAAGGTCAGCATGGAACTGGAATTAACAGACATACACATTCTCAGTGCGACAGGCCTTTATTTTCTACACGCGGTGCTACTTTTTATCTGGAAAGCCAAATGTCGCAGATGCAGGCCACCAATTTAGAACGATTGGGAGAGTCGTTATCAGTCTCTACCAGAGGTGTAATTAATTAGAGTAACTCAGGTGATTAACTTGTGACATTGCATGCTAGTTCTCACCCAGAGAACCACAGCAAGGCACCTATTAGGCAAATTGATCACAGAGCCGGGTCCTCCATGAGATATTAGTGGAAGCACGGCACATCTGTCTGATGGGGAGATGTCGAGCTGTAATCTCTGCACCAGGACTGAGAGAGTGAACCAAATGCAGCTGGGTTGTTCCTGTGTAGATGCACTTAAAAGCTGAAGTTATCCCAGATCACTACCTGGAGCTGGAAGCTCATCTGGAGCCGTTTTGGTACCTGCAGTTCTATAGGGCTTTTATCTGGACCTGCCTTCCCATCTCTTTCCATGCCTCCTTTCCATTTGCCGTGAGCTGAGAATTGCCTGTGACATTCAGATATGACTTAGCGCTGGCACTGAGAAGATGCACCTTTTTAGATCATGGGGGAGGTTACAGAGAAGGCTTTTCGAGGGTTTGGACATTTTGAAATCGGGTGTTAAAAGCAGCAAGACTGGTTAGGCCCAGTTGTTCAGTTGCCGACGGCTGGAACAGCTGGTGCCGCTGCCAGGTCGTTCAGGGTTAGGGAGATGGCACTGCTGCTGCTGTTAATGCACGGGGAAAAAGGAGGCGCTGGGTTTCCATTAGCCTCTGTCATGGTTTCTCTTTCCTCAGCCTCACACATCTGCCACTCTCCCAGGAGCAAACAGAGAACCCAGAGCCCATTACCTCAGGCCCCAGTCCTGGGTTCACTCGCAGTGCATCGCCACAAGGATAAAGTTCATGTGGAGTGTCTTCCTTTCATTCATAATTAAACTCTTTCAGTTTTCCTGTCAGTGATGCTATGCAGCAAACTAAATCGGTTAGTCATGATTATACAGAGTAGTCATAGGTTTCAAGATATTTTGGATAGACTCTTCCTTTAAATGCCATAAACGATTTGCTTATATCAGCAGCTTCATCAGTCTCCATCCAGACATCCTGCATTTAAGGAGATATTTCTAATTTATGCGTTGCATAAAGAATTGAAAGCACACTTTCTGCTTTATGTGTGCAGAGTAGAGTTTAAATCTAAACAAATGGCTCCAATCTCAATGTGACAGCCTCCAGAAAATTGAAATGTGCTTTAGCTAATGTTGCACATAATAAAAAGGATTGTCTACCAGATAGACCTATAAGCTATTCTTACAAAATGCAAAGGATATCAGTTCATTATTTTTATATAGAGTCATAACCTTTACAAAGACGGAGCTAACTGATGGTCTATTCAGTCGATCTCCATGACTACTGACATAAAAGTCTGGTCTGCATCTATTTTAAAGTCGATACATTGATGTTTTATTTTACCGACAGTATATCCCTGAGAATTTAGCTGCTTTGTTTTAAAGATGCAACACTGTGAAATAACCTTTCGAAGCTTTAAATCACATTGCAAAATATTTACAGTGTTACCACTGATAGATTTTTAGCCCTTTGGAAAATTGAAGGAAGGGGAAGAAAATGTAGTGTTTTTCTAATTGTTTATTTATGATTAGATAAGCTTTTCCATTTTTTTGCAAAATGCCCTTTATTTTAACTTTATACCATTTGGGTTTTCAATTGGATTTACTCGCTCAGTACACATTTATTGAAAGCTCAAAGATTTTTAATATTAGAAGATGTTTTGACTGCAGAGTTAAAGGGGACAATGGGGTATTTCAGCTGAATCGCTTTTTAAACTACTTTGTGAAAGTACTTAAACATGAAATGAAACCCAACTAGTAAAGTTCTTCAAAGAAATATAGTAGTTAAGAGTTGAGTTGCAACTGTTATAGATTTTTAAAGTAAGACCACATGCCAAAAAAGCTTTTAGACATAACGATGCACAAAAAAGACTTTCAACAATGTGTTTGTTTTTGTAGTTTGGAATATTTAAAAGTGAATATTTGTACGAAACTGAACATATAAAGAACAAATAAGAACAAGTTCATGGACAAAGGGTGGAAATTTGAGTCTGGAAATGTATGAAATTTTAAAACTACAAATAAAGTAAAATGAAAAGGATGGTGAAGCAGTGTAGTGCTGCTGCAAAAACTGTCTAGCCAGAGGAATGGACCAATAAAACCAGTATTTTATTGGCCATCTGGCTCTACTTTTATTTTTTTTATTATTTTTTTTATGGCTCTAAAATGATCAGAAATGGGCAATAAGTGAGTGTTTCAACCCATATTACAAAAACATCTTCATCCTTCGCTATATCCCAGTTTTCCAGTATTGTTGTGTTTTTCATTCTACAATAAGTGTTTAAATGTCAAATAAAAACCGCTAACAATGCTCTGATAACATGGTGGTTTAAATGCAACTTTTCAATCAAGGGGATAGATTTACAAACTGTGTTGGTTTGTTTGATAAACATATATTGTGACATATTTCACTTTCATAACACAAAAAAGACAATATCTGGTTCAGGTCAGTAATTGAGATGCCAGTGTGGGATTAAAAAAAAGGTTTGTGAGACAGAAACATGATTTTCAATCATAGACTAGAGAACGTATTGGTTGTATGGAGCTGTGTATGTGGTTAACCAACCAGTGCCGTTTGCTTCACAGCACAGCACAGTTTAAAGGATAAATCCAAGAGTTTTTTTCTACTGTTAAAATCTGAAGTGCTCAACCTCTCTAAGAAAAATCTACCTCCTTAAAGGTATAGTGGAGGATTTTTGCAAATTTTAGAAAAGACGCGCCCTCTCCACTTAAAAAAAAAAAAATGGACATGCACAACCCTGCACCAGCTCCGCCTATTAAACGCGTGCGAGAGCATGCAGGAGCCCATTTCTCCAAAAACTTCGCAACCGAGCACCCGACCTGTGCTTTCAGTGTACGTCACCACATGAAAGAATCTCCCAAAAATCTCTGGTCCTGTTTCTCTCTTCTGAGGCCTTTCATTTCTTCTCTTACATAGACGCTCTTTCTCTAACGACCCTCAGCCATTTTCGAAGAACCGCCACGAAAAAGGCGAGCTTAAATGACTGGCTAAAACTATAGCTCACACATACACTCACCGGCCACTTTATTAGGTACACCTGTCCAACTGCTCGTTAACACTTAATTTCTAAGCAGCCAATCACATGGCGGCAACTCAGCACATTTAGGCATGTAGACATGGTCAAGACAATCTCCTGCAGTTCAAACCGAGCATCAGTATGGGGAAGAAAGGTGATTTGAGTGACTTTGAACGTGACATGATTGTTGGTGCCAGAAGGGCTGGTCTGAGTATTTCAGAAACTGCTGATCTACTGGGATTTTCACGCACAACCATCTCTAGGGTTTACAGAGAATGGTCCAAAAAAGAAAAAACATCCAGTGAGCGGCAGTTCTGTGGGCGGAAATGCCTTGTTGATGCCAGAGGTCAGAGGAGAATGGCCAGACTGGTTCGAGCTGATAGAAGGGCAACAGTGACTCAAATAACCACCCGTTACAACCAAGGTGGGCAGAAGAGCATCTCTGAACGCACAGTACGTCGAACTTTGAGGCACATGGGCTACAGCAGCAGAAGACCACACTGGGTGCCACTCCTTTCAGCTAAGAACAGGAAACTGAGGCTACAATTTGCACAAGCTCATCGAAATTGGACAATAGAAGATTGGAAAAACGTTGCCTGGTCTGATGAGTCTCGATTTCAGCTGCGACATTCGGATGGTAGGGTCAGAATTTGGCGTCTACAACATGAAAGAATGGATCCATCCTGCCTTGTATCAACGGTTCAGGCTGGTGGTGGTGGTGTCATGGTGTGAGGAATATTTTCTTGGCACTCTTTTGGCCCCTTGGTACCAATTGAGCATCGTTGCAACGCCACAGCCTACCTGAGTATTGTTCCTGACCATGTCCATCCCTTTATGACCACAATGTACCCAACTTCTGATGGCTACTTTCAGCAGGATAATGTGCCATGTCATAAAGCTGGAATCATCTCAGACTGGTTTCTTGAACATGACAATGAGTTCACTGTACTCAAATGGCCTCCACAGTCACCAGATCTCAATCCAATAGAGCATCTTTGGGATGTGGTGGAACGGGAGATTCGCATCATGGATGTGCAGACGACAAATCTGCGGCAACTGTGTGATGCCATCATGTCAATATGGACCAAACTCCCTGAGTAATGCTTCCAGTACCTTGTTGAATCTATGCCACGAAGAATTGAGGCAGTTCTAAAGGCAAAAGGGGGTCCAACCCGTTACTAGCATGGGGTACCTAATAAAGTGGCCGGTGAGTGTATATGCCTAATAGTGTGCTAGTGCAGAAACATATCACCAGAATGATTGACAGTTAGGAGGAACACTTATTTTGATGATCCACCCGGAAAAATAAAACCCTCCACTACACCTTTAACTGGACTCAAAGCTAAGACTTCTTGAAGAAGTTTCTTTTTCTTCCACTATCAGCCCCTGTTGTTGTTGATCTCTCTTTAAGTAACCATTAGTAAGTTGGAGCTAAAACGGAATGAATTTCTGGGCACACACAGGCTTGGTTTTTATTTTATGGCTCCGCAGCTCCACCATATGCATGTGCACAGATTGGCCGGGCCATTTTGTTTTTAATGGCCCCTGTTTCTCTTTCCCATTGATGAAGGGCTGAGTCAGGAAGACTGAGAGGAAGCCGTGACACTGGGCTCTCAAAATCTGATAGCAGCACTTCTGTATAATGAATCATTTAAGACATTTGAGCAATAATTTAAAAAAATAAGGATTTTTGAAGTCCTCTGAAGCTGAAGATATCAGAGGTGTTCTCCAAAAGCCCGGTTATTAATACTAAATCAGCACTGTGCTGCAAAAGATTTAGTTGCTTTCATACTGTAGTTGTCCACTAAAACCGTGAGGCACTGGATGTGAGTTGCATCACATTTTATTGGGTAATGGAATTCAAAACCTTCTAAGATAAGCTCCTGATAATATTGTGCTGTTTATGAGATAATTTTTGGTTTTTCAGCCTGAGCATAATTAAAAACTGCCAGTTTTACGTTGGTGTAAGTAAACTATGAACAGACAGTAAATGAACGATGTGTTGGTCTTGTAAAAGCTAAGTTGATACCCCTAGATGATGTAGAAAGTGTCATTTATCAGCAGTTTGTGGAAGAAGGGATGTGTTGCAGAGTCCACATTAAGTGTCAGTCATATGGCTTAATAGCATGCCCAGGGCAGAGGGCAGTGTTCATGTAGATGGAGCATGGCTGGGTGTCATTGCTCCAGCTCACCTAATATCAGCCATCGCCGTAAACGGGCTGCTCCTCTTTCTTGCTTCTTTAAATGACAGTCCATCACTGCATGTTGATGACATATCTAAGTCATAATAAACTCACCTTTTTCCCTCCTCAGGGTGAAATGGTTTCTGTATAAAAGCAAGGCTAGGATTTTATTTTGCTCAAGATGCTGAGAAAAAAAAAAAAAGCTTGATATGAAGCGGAGTGGTGTGTCATAGTTCATAAAAAGCAGAATAAGAGTAAGAGATTATAAGCTTTTCTTTATCTCTTTCTTGTTAAACATTTGTTTATTGGGCAAACTGTGAGGTGGGCCTGCTTGCCTTGTAATGTCATAGAGGGATTTATGGTGGCCCATGGGTGCAAACATGAATGATGCAAACTACAAGATAGAAACGCAGAAAAATATTGCAACAGAAAAATGTTGCAAATACAAAAAAGACAAAATGCAGTTTGGGGTAAAATGCTGCAAACTGGCTCATGCTTGCTGTTAGCAAATAGAAATCGAAAAAAGACCAGGGCAAATGATTCCTCCTCTGGGTACAGATACCTTTTGGGTCATTTTGCTAAATGAATAAAATAAAGTTAGCATTATCTGAAATCCTCTTTGGGTTCTCGTATTGTTTTGGGTGCAGGTCCCTATGCCATCAGTTTGTTTATGAAGTTTCCATGGTTATGGGCGGGGCTAATTGTTTAGGTTTTGATGTCTGTCTTATTTATTGTTTTATTTCCGTGCAGCATGGACTGCCATGTTCGTATATTGCTGTAGAGCTCACCTCTCTGCCTGAGAGGGAATTTCAGTGGAATAATTGAGCATTGCTTCTTGGAGCCTCTGTTGCATGTCCAATGACTTCAAGCTGTGCTGCCTGTGGGAGATGGGCGGTGGGAAGGGATGAGAATGGGGGGGTGGAGATGTGAGGCTTTCGAATGCTGGGCAAAACATGTTGGATTCCCGACAAAAATCTGTTATTTTTTGTACTTGCTTTTTGTCATTTGTAGAAGATGGGTTAAGTGTAGCACGTGAAGACTGCTCCATAAAGTGGTTTATTGTTTTAAATTTGTATTATTCTTTCCCTGATGATGGTAATGAAGGGAATAAAGATTGTAATTCATCTAGATTGATTCCTTAATCAAATGAAGGGTTCCCCAGTGCGATTCCTTGTTTGGAGACTTTTTTTTTCTTCCAAGAAATAGCTCTCCATGTCTCGGAGGTCTCAATAGGCATCTGCCAGGTTAGGAATCTCTCACAGCCATCCCACCATTCCAATTAACAGGGATCTCAGAGCTGTGCTTTCTTTGATTAAAGAAAGAAATCAACTTTTTATTCTGCTTCTCACCAACAGCAAAGAGCTGCTGAACATCCTAGTATTTAGTCTGGACTATACACAGAAAATTATACTGAGCCTCCTGGGGTTTTCACTCTCGTTGTTTTTTACCATAGCACAGTCGATTAGTCAATTTCAGTAAACATCAGAAGCTAGCATACGCCAAGCATCCTAATGGGGTACTTTCCCTTTCTTTGCCTCATTCTGATAAGTTGTAATTGACTGGAACAATTGCACAAACATGATGCATTAGTACTGAATTAGTTGGAATGGCTTATAGATTTGTTTTGTGAGACCAAAATGTCTTTGAAACTTTCTACACTTTGTCAGAAGTCTAAAGCGAACTTATATCTGTTTTCTCATTAAGTTTGCCACCTTATGCATTTTAATCAGTTCTCGTTGTACTCTACATTGATGCATGAGTTTTAGAAAGGATTTCTATTTTTGTAATATCTGGGTGTGTGGGTTTCTACCCCATCTACTTTAGTAGAATAGTTTGGTTTATTAGATATGGCTTCTTATTATGTAAACCCAAAATAGACAGTTGGGGAAAGAAAATATGAAAAGCTGGTGTTGATTGATTAATAAAACCAGTTTCCAACAGTTAAACATCAAAAGATTCGTATATGGGGCTTAAATATTTTTTAATTATCTTGATTAGTCTAAGAATTGCATTTTTAAAAGAAAAGAAGGCATTTATATCTCTCAAGGTACTGAAATTGTCTCGATAATCAGTGTAAAATTATCTTTATTGTCTTTTCTTTGATAAACCCTCTTATAATTCCTTATCAGAATGGAAGAATAAACTCCTTTGAATTATTAATCATTATTTATTCTTGAAAGTAGTAAAGCCTCCTTTCCATCCTTCCTTTCATTCTACAGGTTCTGTAAGATTTAGGTCAGGACTCTTGCTGGACATCTCAAATGCATTCATATTACTTTGAGTCACTAGAAACATGCTGATAAAACTAAAAGGGTTATTAATTCAAAATCCAGTCGGGATATTTGTAATTTAAAGTGGGTACAAAAAGAGATTTCAATTTTCTTACATTTTAAGTCTTCATGATGGGGGGAATTCTTCATTTATTTGAAGGAAAAGAAGAGAATATTTCCAAAGTCAAAATAGATAATATGCATATTTATATGCATATTATATAAGGGAATAATTTCTGCTCAACGTATTCATATAAAGACCAGGCATGCCTGAAGTGGACCCTCGAGGGCCGCCGTTCTGCAGGTTTTAGAGGATCTCCTGCTCCAGCAAAGCTGATTTCCATTGATGGTTGACCAACAGGCTTTTGCTGAACTGCAATAACCCAAATCAACCGTGCTGAAGCAGTAAAACCTCTAAAACCTGCAGGACAGCGGCCCACGGGGACTAACTTTAGGCTGAGGGTTAAACTTAAAATTTAAAAACAGCTTTTTTGGTTTGTAGAGCAGTTTATTCATAATCATTTGATCATCTGTAACAACTCATTCAACAAACCATATAGGTGTTAGGGCAACATTTAATTTCCCTTCCGGATGAAAAAGTATTTCATATTAAAATGGATTTACTTCTGAACTCAAACCAAAGTTCTTCAATTGTTTAGATGGTTATATGGTATACAAAGCACACAAGTGTATTTTATTACAATCACGTGAAACTAATGTATTGATTACTATAATGAATAGGATTTGGGGGATCGGTATTTTATATTTATATTTTCTATAATTTAGAAGATATTCCACTCCAGGCTTTTCTACATATTGTACATATTAACCAGTCCTGGTTGATCCAGATCGCCCAGAACAGGGAAGTGGACCTGCTGAACTGAAACTCACCTTTAGCACTTTGGAGTGATATGAGGTTTTTGTAAAAACAGATGAGACTCCTCAAGGGGAATGTCTTCTAAAAATGCCCGAATAGCATAAAGATTCATGGAAAAATGGCAATCAAGGTGTAACGTTTAAAATAGAAGTATAAATGAAACCCTGCACTCAGTAAAACCTGTTGTTTTTAAAGTATTACAGAGAAGTAGAAAATAATCACAAACCACATTGTTGTGATTTTTTTTTTTCTTCCTTCAGGTTAATAAATGTCAGAGGAAGAATTATCCAGAAAGGTTTCTCGTGTACAAAGAAAGCTTATACCCTGTTAATTCAATATTTCTCATTTTGGAGTTCAATCATCGTACAGCTGTGACGGTCTGAACCGTTTAGACTCACAGGGTTTCTAATCTGTATCTTTTCTAATCTTTTCATCGTGTGCAAAAGCTCCAGCTAAGCACAATAATGGCCATAATTCACAGGCCGTCTGAATTTCTTTAAGTGAAACGTTCTGCAGACTGTGAGCCCACAGTGGTGGTCTGAAATAATTTACAGTATAAATTACTTCAGAGGATAAGAGTCTTTACCTGGTTTATTTTGATTGTAAATTAAAGTAAAATGACTCTTAAACAATTAAAGCAATTTAATAATAGGAGTTTTGACTTTAAGACTTTAATTGACATTGTGAGGCAAGGTCTGCATTATGGTCGCATTAACATCAATATATTTTGCAATAGTTTAATCTGCTTTAAGTTTGATGATATGACATATATGGGAAGTGTTGGCCTAGTGGGTTAGAGATGAGTGCTTGTCCTCTGAAAAGGTTGCAAGTACTTGGTTTGGTCTCCAAAGCCTGCACTCTGGGTCTCTGAGCAAAACCCTGAACCCCACACTGCTCTCCGGGTGCCACACAATGGCAGCCCACTGCTCCCCAAGGGGATGGGTTAAATGCAGAGAGTTAATTTCTCAAATGCGAGATCAATAAAGTTCAGCTATTATTGCTGTTATAAACTTTTTGTTTTTTGTTTGCCTTAAGTAGGCTAGCTAAGGGTTACAAAGAAAGGGGTATGCTGTTAAAAATCAATATGGGAAAACTAATTTATCTTCCAATATTAACAGTTTGGGGTATGGGCCGGTTATTGGTATCGATGTATGTCAGTTTCTGGAAATTTACATTTTTAAAACCACCCCAAATTCATGCTTTGTAACTTTATTTTGATCACATTACAAGAGAAGCAGCTGTAATCAAGACTTTTCTTAAGCCTCGTGAAGCATAGTAAGAGTGATGCTCATTCTCGATGTTCTGAAGACTTATGTAAAAAAAAAAAAAAAAAGAAAGACAGAAAAGAGGGTCACTAGCCTTTTTCCTTGGTTGCAACTAAAGCCGCTCACTAAATCAAATTGATTTCGATGTATCCTGTTATCCATTAACATGTGTAGATATACACCACTGCTAACTTAGCATACCTGTGAATGCGAGTAATACATTTTGAGTCACCTGGAGCAGGGGTTTTATTTAGGGCATGCTAAACCCTGTAAAAATGAAAATAACAAGTTGTTATAAGTTTTTGAAATAATTGCAAACAAGCTTATTTGATAAGGTAGCTGTTGGCCAACTCGGTAAAAGTGCAGTACTGCTCCTTTTCTCTGATAACCTAGCTCTGTGCTTTGTCCTTTCCTACTTGATATTCGTTTAGAGGATAAATTGACTGATTATTAACTCCTTTATTGGGGTTTTTTGTTTGTGATTTAGGTTTACTGGGCATCCCTGAGCTAAAACTAGGCTAAATGCTGGAGGCAGAGAGTTGGTGCTTCGTCATTAGCAAATGTAATGGATACTGATCAGGCATTTATTTACACTATCCTTTAATGGTCACACCAAACTCGCCAGCGCAGTATTGTGACTTTCCAAAACAAGTAAAAAACTTTTTAAACATGCAGAAATAAAAGAGATTTCAACTCTTCCATGTTGCTAACTGTTAGTAATACTATTTGAGTCACTCTGTGATGCAATTTTCCATTTTATGGTAAAAGTAAGAATTTTCACGATTGGACTAAAAATTTTTTTTTTTTGTATTATTTTCCGAAATTTGGGTATGTATTTATTAGGGGTGGGTATTGCCAAAGACGTCACGATTCGATTTGAATCACGATTCATATGCCACGATGCGATTCTATCACGATGCATCACGATACTTGAATTATTGCGATGCATTGCAATATTTTCTCCTCCATGTTTTGTTTTTGAATGACTCGTCGCAGTATCCCGTGGCCGGAAATGCTTGTGACACAAGGCAGCGTGCGTCAACACATCCGCAGCGACATCTACTGGACTGGAAGTTGTATTACACTTGTTTTTGGCTGATGTTCGCCAACCATTCATGCAATTTTATTTATAATTTTTTTTAAATAATAATCGATACTTTGCGTCAAGAATCGATGCAGTAGATCACGAAAATTAGAATCACGATGCATCATCATGACGATTATTTTGCACACCCCTAGTATTTATTCTATGTGGGTGGGAAGCGGTGGCCTAGTAGTTAGGGCATGGAGCTTGGAATCCTGAGGTTCTGGGTTTGAGCCCCACTGCTACTCTGGGTCCCTGAGCAAAAGCCCTAGGTAGGTTAAGGCCCCCTCTCACGATGGCAGCCCACTGCTCCCCAAAGGGGTGGGTTAAATGCAGAGAGTTCATTTCTCCAATGTGAGATCAATAAATTTCAATTATTACTATGATTATTTGGTCCTTTTCATTTATATTTGTTTTGTCCTGAAAGCAAATTGCTGTGGGGAGAGATTGAATGTAACACTTCCTTTTTATTTATTTTTTGAAACTATTTTTAAAACATTTTTAAATCAGTTGATTGGTTAATGGCGCTGAAGCAGAAAGCCTGAATAATCCAGCTTATAAACCAGAGCATTGACAGATATGACCAGTATAATAAGCCTCTGCTGTATGCTTTTATATTCAATGTTCTTCATTTGTGCTTCAATTCCTTTAAAGTTTTAAAAAAATAGTATAGTAAGTAAATTACAGTAATAATTAGCATAAGGCTAACAGCAGTAGGTATGCTTTTTGCAGTTCTATTTTAATGAATGCATTGTGATTCTATACATATTTGTTTTAAAAAATATTTAGGATTTCTACTATATTTAGTTTTTTTTCTTTCGGGTTATCATTCCACAAGAAGTTTTTTACTAAATGCTGTTTTATGGTAAACAAATATATTTCCTTGCTTTAAGATAGAAACTTTATTATGTGTAAACAAACCAGGAGCGCTGCCTTCTTTAGGTGTTGTAATTATACCAACATAGACTAACCTAAGGACACAGTTAAAGTAGTTTCTTACTCCCAAGCCTGAATCCCTCTTGTGTTTAGGGGAGCCGTAGAGCTTGTGGTAAATGCCATCTTCTTTTCACTCAGTATCCGGCTTTTAAGCATCAATCCTTTCAAGGGACCCTTACCAGGTGCCTTCTCGTATTTTCATCTCCCCACAAGGACTCCAATCACTCACATCAGTCAAAGAGACAGGCGCTACATTGCTTTTTACATCCACACTCCAGCTTTTTAAAAAGTGTGGCTGTATATTTTTGCTTGGGGGAACAGATAATTTCCCCAGGAAGCTTCTGTGCCCTGCTGTGGCTCCATGTGTGCGTATAGGCTGACATCTTCAGCTCTTCTAGGAACCGCTGGTGCATCAGGGCATATCTGTCTTCTATGAAGAGGGCACCACAGGAACTGTCATCCCATTGGCCATTTACTAAGCAGCAGAGAGGAAAAAGACAGAGCAGGATAGATGCTGTGGCTAAATTACGTCTGAGGCTCATCTCTCTCTTGTTGCCGTAGTTGTTTTGACTACGGGGAGTGCCTGGTGTCCTGTTGTTTATTCTGCGGCTGACCACTAACAGATTGACTGCAAAGAATATCTACATCCTACTTTGTGTGGGTTTAGAATAAGCAAGCTGGCAGAAATCCTACCTCGCAAGCCTTGCAGATGGAATTGCAGCGGGCATGAACATGAGATGATTTAGTTGCATTACAGCCGAATGGAATCAGGTCTTTGCTACTGGATGGAAATGTGGTCCTGCTGGTAGTGCTATCAAGTTTAGCTTTTGCAGGGATGTTGCCAGGCAACCAGGTGAATATTGCCCAAGTCAGAAGCACAGCCATGAAATATTTCCTCCATCTAACTTCCTTAAAATTAGATTAAAGTGTAGATTGTGTTGTGGGAAAACTGTAGTTCTTTGTAAGCTTTAAATGTGCTGGAAGGCAGGAGTTTTCGATTGGTTACAGTCAGGCATATATCCATATTGCTTTATACTTAGCCAAACAAATGCTTTAATGACTCATGCTTTGATTTCAGTGCAGAGCGGAGACTTGTATCGATCACGAGACATGGCTATAAAACAAATGAGTTCATTTTCCAAATTGTTGAGCGATTGTTTGAGCCGAGCACTGAGCCGAGGATGCATGTGACTTTTAAGGAGGCAAAACGAACAAGAGGATAAAAAGGGTTAATGGGAAGACGGTGATGTACCAGAGGAAGGATAGTGACTGATATCCGTAATTTGAAGAAGCAAAGATGGGATCATCTATTGATCTGAACAACTCATCAAGCCTCGGATCAAAGTGTCACATCAGGTGACAAACGCCTTTTTTCCATTTCATGACCAAATGACCCGGACTCCCTCAAGGCCCTGCGTCGCCATGACAGCCTTCCTGACAATTGTTGTCCTCTGCAGTTTTTTCCATGTCGCCCCAATTTCCTCCTAATTTGTTCTTTGGCCCATTTTCCCATTACGGTTAGAGCTCTGAAGATTTGCTGCTTCTCAGGTTTAACTGATTTGAAATTTGGGGAAAATCTTTTAGGCTTTTCATCAGACAAAAATATGATTTGGGTTATCCTTATTTATGGTGAGTTTAGTGGGGAAGCAAATTGTTTATTTTCCACATTTCATTCCAGTGTCATATATTGACTTTTACCACTGAGCTGAGAAGAAGCAAATTGAAGTTCAGCCTGCCTAGATGGGGTCCAACTCAATCCGATAGCTCGTCGGATTTTCACAATTTAGTCTTTCCAGCTCAACAGAAGCAAGAACATCTCAAATAATCTATAGATCTTCATCATTTAACTCTCAGCAATCTTTAAAGGATGCTCTTTGTAGTGACTATTTCTCATTTAAATATGTAGTTGTCATCAACAAGGAATACTGAAACAACCCATAAAAATAAGAATAGCATAATAATGACATTGTGTCATATTGAAAAAAATAGGAAAATCCATCTTTTATTAAAGCACCCTTAATATACTTTTTGGGGGGATTTTAGGTATAATTGATTCAATAAAACCATCAGTGACACAGTTACTGGTATTAAGATATATTGGTTTCATCTGGCCAAAAGAAACGCGTCTTGTCATATTTACACATAGTAACGTAAATATGTCAAAATGTCTAACATAGAAAAAAAAAAACAAGATTTAGTTTCAGGTATATTTCTTTAGCTGGAAGGTGTAGCAAAAAAAAAAATGGTGCCAGTGGTTATGGAAATGAGATGATTATTTTAAATGTCAGATTTTTTAAATATATTTAAACTAATTGGACTTTTTGTATACTTTTTGTAAAAAAAGAAAAAAAAAACTTCTGGTCTCTTTTTACTGGAAACATGAAGATTAGTAAATTAGTTAAAAAATGTCCTAACATTAATTTTAGGGATGCACGATATTGGGATTTTGGCCGATATCCGATATGCTAATATTTTAAAACTCATGTAGCCGATAACCGATATCGATACCGATATTAAAGCTGGACAAAAATAAGTAGTCATTGAAAATAGCAGTTTTATTATCCATTTCTGACACTTTGAAAAATAATATACTCAAATATATTTTCATATGCTGATATCAAATTGATCTTTAGAAACGCGGTATCAATCTATTTTACTTTAAAAATCTCGTGAAATTTCATTGTTCTGTTACAAACTCTCGTGATATTTTGAAAATTCTTGTGAGATTTTGTTAGTAAAATAGATCGATACCGCGTCAATATATCAACATATAAAAATATGGCAACATTTCGTGAATTTTCGTAGCAGGGATTTCGTAGCATAACGATGACATATAGCAATATTTCATTAGTAAAAGAGATTGATATGGTGTTTTTAAATGGCAATATATCAGCATATGAAGATATTGTGATATTTTAATGTATCAATATTTTTTCCCTCGTCTTTAGAAGTTTTTAAGTTCTGAACTCATTGTATCCTGTGGCAGAGTTTAACTCTTGTTTATTTCGAGCTCATTTGCTTTACCAGACACACATTTCTCTGTGAACCTTTGTACATAAGGGCGTTATCTGCCTGAAGCAATTAGCAGGTTATGATGGTTTGTCCATTTTCTCTGGCCAACAGATCTGTTTGCCAAAGATAGACAACCTATAATTAAAGCAGAATGTAATTAATGTATTAGTTCCATCACTATCTTTGCAAAAAGGTTATAGGATGACACTAAAGAGATTAGAATCTAATTTAAAGATTATTTAAAATACATTTGTTGAATGGATTATTTGTGGTTGCTAAGAAAAGCAGGTTTGTGCGTCCTTTTGTAAATATATGCAAATTAACACTTTAATCACAAATAGTATTTACATGGATTTCACATGAGAAGATCTAAAAAAACACTAAAAACTTGTTGCAACTTTAACAAAACACCTGTTGACATCTCTTTGTGAAATGATTTAATAAGTTCCCCTGCAGGTTCTCCAATATGTTGACCCAAATTCAAGTTCAAAAATAGGGATCTGACAAACAAGAAATCTCTGGAGGCAAGGAAATGGTTTATTTCCATGGAAACGCACATACACACAGTGATGAAACACATAAGTTCAACAGTGAAAGAAGTAAATGGGTTGGTAAATAACTGACCATCTGTCCAGGCAGGTTTGGGACTTTGTTGGTGTGAAATGAATTATTGTAGGCGGCCTTGTTGTTGTTTGCAACATTTGGGATTTTGCTAATTTAATCTATGTATTTATTTTGGGTTCGAACAAGGCTTCAGTTTAAGTTAAAAGCTGAAACAATTAAAAACACAAATAATTGCTTGAGTACAACCGTCGCATTTCCTACATATTATTGAACTTTAAAATCTTAACACTTTGATCTTTCTTGAGAGCAGATAATTAAATGTTTGATTAGAATGAAATACAATAAACCATTTTCTTATGCTTCCCTTAATCAGCTTGTTAAATGTATTTAATGATCAGAAATGTATCTAATTGTTCTAGTTTAGTATTAATATGAATTCTACCTGCTGTTAATGTTAAATGGTTGCGTCAGCTATATAAATTAAATGTGAAAACATTAATATTTATATTGAAGTTTATGTTGGATAACTGATGAAAAGTTTCTCAAAATTTATGAGTCGATTTAATCATCCTGTCAGTATTTTATGAAGCATAAGCTATGGAAGTATGACCATATTGAAGGTCGTTTTTGTTTTAGTTCACAGCCCTAGTCTGTATTGGCTTACTTTTTTTAAGTATTCACACCCCAACAACCTTCCAACAATTTTTAATGCAAATATCGAACATTTAGAGAAATAAACCTAAAGCTTTAGTTGGTTGAAAAATGAAAAAGTAATGAAAATATCGCACTGTTTTCAAATGTCTTCATGCATAAAAATCTACATAGTTTATTTTGATGCCATAAAAATACAATGTAACAGCCAGTTAATTTCTAAGTCATCTGAATTTAGTTTTGATTTATGTTGGATTAAATTCACACTGAAGATGACTGATTCAGTCAGTTGCTCCTGAGTTTTTACCTGCAGCTGCTCCTGTAAGCAGATGAACATGTATTGTTGAGGCGCTTGGTATTTAATTGACTGTGTTACAGGCAGAGACCTTATAGGTCCTAACTTTTTAAAGGTTCACTAGGTTTGGAGTGTAAGTGAACAGTGAATCAGACAAGCACTGGCAGTCATTTGCTTTGAGACAATAACTGCAGTCAAAAGTACGCTACAGAATTGAGTTTGTCACCAGGCTGAGTCATTTAGTTAATACCTGCTCGGTGGCAGTTAGACGAGTGGTCTCATCATACGCCTCCTTTCTAAAGCTTTACTGCTGTGTTTTTGTAGACTGTTCTGATAAGTATGCGTGGTGGCAGCTTGAAAATTTGTGCAACTACATAAATCTTGCATGGGTTACGCAGTTTTAATTATAACAAAGTACTCCAGTTTTCTTTGCCTTGCTTCTTCCCAACCGATCAGCATATCTCTGTTCTGTAGTTTCCTCTTCATAGTTTAACAGTTTTCATATATTATTTAAGAGCTGACTCTGATGAGTCATTTGCTGCCATCCAGACTCACCTTTCTCTCTCTGGGGAGCCCGCTTCATGGCATTCAACAGCGATGGCTGACCCCTGCAGGACCTGTTTTATTGCACCGTTGATTAATTGTTGTGGTTTGCATAAGGGAGGAATAAAGTATTGTGGCAAGGGTATTTCCCAGTGGTGTGGAGAGAGGAAGATGTCATGAGAAACTCGGCCACTGTAATTTTTTATGTTCGTTTTTTATAAAATACACATTTGCTGGATATTTAGGTGCTTTGGAAAAATGAGGGAAATGGAGCCAAGAAACCCAAGAGATGACAAATAGATGTTGCTGCTGGCAGCTGTGTATAAACCTTAAGGTAAAGTAAGAATTTGTCAAAAATGAGTATTTTGAATGGATAAGACAAACACAAGCTCACAGAAACTAAGGAGCAACACTTTGTATGATGCCACTGCACAGAAATACCCAAGATGCCTGGCCTGGTTTCTCTCTCTCTGTTTTTTCCCTCCCTCCCTCTCTCCATCCACATTGTTATAGTTGGGAAACTATCCCATGTGCCAGTCAACCCTAAAGATCTATCTGCCTCCTGTATATCATACCCTCATGTCTGCTTCTCATAGATGAGCTCTGTCTCTCCTTCCATTAGCCATGCCTCAGCTTCTAACTTCCGGACGCCCTTTTTACCTCCCTTGTTTACCTTCTTTTTTTCATCCTACCTTTTATTTTTGTTCCTTTATTTTCTTTAAACTTTCTTTATGCCTTACCTCCATTCCTCTCCCGCCTCCATCATTCTTTGTTTTTTCTATTTCTTCCCTTTCTTGTTTGTCATTCATCACTTGTTCCTTAGAAAAGTTTGAACCAATCTGACTGTATGATCTGACATATGTCGTGAATTGGCGCTATATAAATAACATTAATGTTTCATTCCTTTCTTTCCTGCTTCCTTCTTTGTTATTCTCTCCTTCATTATGATTCCAAACTGTAGCTTCCTACCTAGTTCCGAGCTCCTATTCCTTCATTTTCTTAGGATCACCGGTAAAGACATTGCTGTTGGTAGGAAGGAACTTCTGACTGCTGTACAGTATATCCATCTGGATCTTAAAGCTGTTCTGCATCTTCTGTGATTCCATGTTGTTTAGTGTGCAGAACATTGGTATGAGCGTTTTATTTCTGTCCCCCGTTGGGCCTTTCTACCTTACATGTAAAATGGGTGGAAGTTTGTCTGCAATTGAGAATGCAGTAAAAATTTCATTGCAGCACTTAAGTGCATTTTGATGTGAGTTTAAATAGTCAGTGAAAGATGAACTTCTATTTGAGTGCAGCAAATGTTCATGCAATTTTAATCCTCAATGACTGCAAGTAGAAGTTAAAAGGCTAAAAAAAGCAGAATAAAATATCCCAAAGACAGAAAACCACAACTGAAATGTTTTTTTAAAGATAATACTAAAGAACCTTCAATTCAGTACCTTTCAAAACAATTTATATCCTTCATACTGTCCCACTTATTGTTAGATTTTTGCAATAAAAACCTGTGATTTTCATTATTTGCTTTTATTCCTCTAGTCTAATACTCTGGCAACCAATAGGAAACAAAAGCCACCATTTCTAAAAAAAAAAAATAAAAAAAAAAAATAAAAAAAAAATAGACTTCACTTTTATGTACTTAAAATAGGAGTATAGAATACTAAGATACTGGAGAAATGAAATACAGGAAAATCTTGGAAGGCTATTCTTTGAAGGCTGCAGAAGTAGTTGACTTTGAAGCAGGGATTCACTTACCTGCAGGACAATGACTCTTAACAGAAAGCCTGAGCTATTATTGAGAATTAAATTGGTGAGCTTTAACTAGTTTGTTTCATTGGGGAAAAACAGTCTTTAAAATATTTTAACTAGTCCTCGCCATGTTTTGATAACTTTCATACCCATAGCTATTTTATCTAATGGTACATTTCATTATCCTTGGAGCTTCAATATAACTAGTTTGACTGATCTAATCGTCTAAATAAATGTGTTCAGTTTTTGTCCCAAAGACCCTCATATTCTTCATGGCCACCTCGGTCTCTGTTACAATCATAACAATGACAAGAACTCTGTTCTATGCGCTATTCTGCACAGATATGTATCACAGTGAACTGCTACAAACAGGCAAATTTTCAAAGTTCAACTACTGTTAATGCGAGTAGCATCCGTTTTTAGCACAAAGTAAGGTACCATCCCGTTGCACCGACATCCCCACAGATAGTCCTTTTGGGTAAACTAGTAAACTAGCTCCACCCATCAGCTACCAAAATCAGTTTTGTCTAGTTATGTTAGTTATTTCTAAGAAGTTGGAAATCTCCATTTGCAAGGACAGTAATCGCTCTTAATTCACCAATTGATATATTTTTGTTCAATTGGCTACAGGTAAACAGTACAGTAAAATTAATTTGCAGTAATTTGTCCATATATGAATACATTTAAATTTGTCGATCCAACACATTTGTTTACTGGCACACAGTTATTCTTCACCAATAACTTGAAGAAATTAGGGTCATTTAGCTTGCTATTGACTTTTTTTATTGGCAGATTGTGAACATTGAACTATTTTCTAACAGGATCATAAAGGTTAGAACCTTACAGATGTTGTGGCGCTGTGCATTGTTTTGTTTTATGCCTACATTAAGACAAGGTGTTTGTATCAAAGTTGCAGAATAGTGCTTTGTTTTTAATAGAAAAAAAGCAAAAAACAACAGCCTTTGTTCCTTTATCATAAGCCTATGATTTAGATATGCTCTCTGGGAAACTTCCTCCCAATGTTTGTTCTATTTCACACTCTTTCTGCAGCTGCCCTTCACTATGACTTTGATCCTTTGGTTTACATCTGTGTGTATGCCTGGGAAAAGCAGTAAATGAAGTCAAATGCCTTGAAGCTTCACTGCGTTTAGCATTCTTGCTTGCTTTGACAGCTTTACGGCCTTTCCAGAGAGCAGAGTTTGCTTTGCTTCTCCACTTAAAATCCCAAGCAACATCTGCCATCATTAGTTGTATACATGCATATAGCAGCACTGCCTTCCCCATTAGTCATTATTTATTTCCCTTTGCAGAAGGTGTAATGTTATTAGAACAGAAATATCTTTAATTGTCCATCAGTGGGGAGATTCAGGTGTATCTGCAGGAAAGTGAAAGACAAATGTAAGCCTGCAGATACACAAAGCATACTCTCTGGACATCATGTACAAAAGCATACATACAAGTTGAAATTTGGGTCATCCCAGAGTTCTTGTAATTGAGACATACAACATAAGTATATAATGGGGGTTGTTATAAAAAGGAAATCAAAACAGGCAGAAAACAACTAAATAAACCCTTCCTTTAACAGATCATTATGTTCTGATCATGAATCATCAGTTATAAAGATTAAACATTGATGTTTCTCTAATAACAAAATAACCAAACAAACTAGAACCAAGATATGTAGATTGAGTTTGTTGGGATCTGGAAAGGTTTTAGAGAAACAGCTGCTTGGAGGAAGGATCTGTAATAACGCTCCTCTGTTCACCTGCTGTAGGAAGGACAGTAGTTTGTCACCATAGGATCCCTCAATCTCTGCAGCAGCTTCGTTATAGAAGGATGCTAATTTTAAGATGTCAACATTGTTCTACTTTATTCTCATTTTGATAATTTCTCATGTTATGAAACAGTTTTTAATTCCATGTTTGTGTCTGTCTCTTTTCCTCATCATAGATCATCTCAAGAGGAAGATTTGCAGGCGGACATCTTGGCAACGTGGCATAATACGCAAGAAGAAAAACAATAAGAAGGGGACCGAGGAGGAAGAAGAGGAGCAGGAGGCCGAGGTGGAAGCTGCAGGGCCCAGTGACTCATGTTTGACACAGGATGAGGAATCATCGTGCGACACTCCAGGCCCCCAACCCAATGGTCACCATCCTCATGCCCTCTCCACAGAAGAAGAAAGCTCCAATGAGCCCCCTGTTGTAGCCGAAGGCAGAAAGGACTCAAAGCCTAAAGAGGAGGAGGTGTCTGCAGCCAAAGAAGGAAAAACTGAGACCCCGGAGAAACACAGAGAACAAAAACACCTCTGTGGTGCTTCTCCTCCTAACGCAGATGAGGATAGTGGTGCCAAGCAGACTGACTTCCATCCTTTGACTGAAACATTCAAGCCATCAGATGCTAAACACACAGAGGATCTCAGAGTTTCACGAGTGGACTGTGTGAATGGGACAGAGTCAATGGATAGCGTAGATTTACATAGCCCCAAGAGGAGCAATGAGGGTGACATAAGGACTCCTCTGAGCTCAGCTGAAGGCTGTAATAAGCCAGAACAGGAAGAGCACAAAGAAAATGTGAGCAAAGCAACTCAGGAGCAACATCCCCGGGATGATGGAGCCGTTACACAAACTGTTGAGGAGGATCAAGGGAAAGAAGGTTTGTACATTTTCCTTTTGCACAATTTCTTTAAGAGAGTCCTTTTCATCCTCCTGGCTCTAAATAATGCTGGCCTGCTTTCAGTTCTGGCTGTACTCATGTATCGTAATATTTGAAGACTGCAACCTAAAAGCATTTTTAGAGCATATAACTGTTTCACTTTGAATACATCTTCCCTGCCCAATTTTGCTACACTTTCAGATTATATTTTAATCTCAAAAGTTGATATTGAACTTATAGACGTTGCGTCAGGCCCTCAGCTTGAGTACATTTGGAAGGCATTAAAGGGGAACGCCGTTTTTTTTTTTACATTTGGCCCTTGATTTTACGTTATTACGTCATGTTCTACTCACCTATATAAGTTTTGTGTCAGTTGAAGCTGTTCTGAAGATATTCCGTTTTGTTATATCCAGGTAACGTTTTCCTATGGGCATTCGTCTTGAAGGCACAAACTGAACTGTTCATAATTTATCATTTATGGTACGCCAGCATTCATTACGTATCAATAAGTCACTGTCCCCCAGACATCCGTGGTTATATTTTTTATATTTATGTCTTTTAAAAATGAAGCGGCGCGTGTATGACGTCATCCCCTTTAAGAATGCTGCAGAGACAAAGACATATTTTATAAGAATGCACACTGTAGTCTATGATGTAAACTAAATAAACTTTCAAGCTTCTTGTTCAAAGATTGAATTGTGGCACTTAAGAAACTCGGGAGCCTTTCCTTCCTCCACCTTTGATCTTTTCATGTATTTAAAAGGAAATTCACCATTTAATTGAAGAATGAACAAAAAGCTGTGTGTTTGGTTATGGTCCTACAGTGTGTGATGTGATCAGCTGAGGCCAGCTGTAAGGCTGAGGGAATGGTGCGCATTATACAGTTACGCCGTTGTAGGTACCAGATCTGCTCGGGCCCCTGCCCCTTCTTTTGATGTCAACATATGGCAACTCCACTCGAACAAAGTGTATTGCACCTTTTTCTTAAGGATCGAATCTCATTTGGAGTTTTAACATATTACCTGTATTTGCTATTATTTTACATTTCAGTTGCGATCTAAAATAGCTGAAAGTAGAAAACAATCACTGTCAGTCTTGAAGGAAAGTACTGCCTTCTAAGACAGACTGAGCTTTACAAGGTGACACAAAGGCTACGTTCACATTGCAGTCTGAAGTGACCCAAATCCGATTTTTTTTTTGCCCTTATGCGACCTGAATCTGATCTTTTCATGGCAGTCTGAACAACACAGATCTGATTTTTTCCAATGCGACCCAGGCCACTTGGCTATGTGGTCCTGAATCCGATACGACTCTGATCTTTTCAAATGCGACCTGTGTCTGAACGGCCAGGTCTGATTCATCCGACCTGAACGTCATTAATACCCGACAAAGGTCACTATTATGCGTCTTGCTACGCAGAAGCGGCAATAAACAAAACATCCATGGCAGATGATGATGCGGAGAGCAGTATTTGTTTTTAATCATGTGAAAAGATTAAGTTATTATGGTTGGAAAAGACCGCTAGATGCGCGCCGGCGCTACCATCCATGTTAACTTCCGGAAAAAAAGAGCACGCTGGCCTGTGTGACGTCATTGCGTCCTCTACTGCGCATGCGGGACACATGCGAGATCACATACAAGTTGCATATATTTGGAAATATGAACGGCAATGCAAAAAAGTCGGATTTCACAAAAAATCAGAATTGAACATCAAGGCCTGCAGTGTGAACGTAGCCCAAAAGTCTCAGTTTATTTTTGTTCTTTTTATTAAGATCGGAGGGCAGAGGAGGACAAACGAAACGTCCTAAAAATGACTTTCACAGAGATTTTAGACGAAGAAAACAGTTATTCCACTTGGAGAAAACGAACAGTTGTTGTTGATCTGAATTCCAAAGTAATGTTGCTTAATATGGCAAACTGAGCTGAAAGAGGCTAACCTGTTAGCTACTGAACACAGCTAGTTACAGCGCTACCCAGATCTCCCCGTTTATACCGTGGTATTGCAGTTATTTGTTCACCATAAACAGATTTCTTTCAGTTTTGTTATCGATCAGGTAAAGCTTCATTGGTCATTCGGATGCTGCGTGATGGTATTGTTGTCTGGGCAACTAATATGTTTTACATCATGTGGAAACATTCAGCCAACCATCTAGCATAATGTCACTGGCATGCGCAGGGCCTGAGCAGATCTGCTCCCTACACCGTCATAGAACGATATGATCACATGACTGATGGACAGGAACTATAGGGGAATAAATCCTATTAGTCAGACATCATTAATATCTTTTTTTTTTTTTTTTCTTGAACTGTGTAGATTGTTTCTCTGAAGTTGTCCAAGTTGTATTTTTCTGTGTTTTTAATAAAATGAGGTTAATGGTAAATGGTAAATGGTAAATGGCATGTACTTATATAGCGCCTTTATTCAAGTTAGGAGACTTGACCAAAGCGCTTTACACTACATTCATTCACCCATTCACACACACACTCACACACTGATGGTGGCAAGCTACATTGTAGCCACAGCTGCCCTGGTGCTCACTGACAGAAGCGAGGCTGCCGTACACTGGCGCCACCGGGCCCTCTGACCACCATCAGTAGACAATGCGGGTGAAGTGTCTTGCCCAAGGACACAACGACAATGAAAGTCAGAGTCAGGGCTTGAACCGTCAACCCTTCGATTACAGGGCAAACTCCTCCATCCAACGCCACTGTAAATGTAATGTAAAACTTTTATCAGTTAAGCATTTGTCTGGTTATAGATGGTTCCAGAGAAGAGACGAGCGTGTGCATCGCGTCCGAGCAGCTGACAGGATCTGCTGGGAGGACCGATGAAGAGCCAGAACCAGTCCCTACCTATCCTCCAGTGGTGGTTGACCACCAGCGACTTCTGGTAATTATTTTTCATGTTCCTGCTACAGGAAATGCAAGACTGCATCAAATGTAGAGGTTTATTAAATTTGTTTTTTTTTTTTTGTTAAAAACAAAGATCTTTTCATTGTTTACATTTTAAAAATGGGGATGAAATTTTGTGGATCATAGACTCTGCAGCAGTTATTTGTGTCACTTTTAATTGTAATTTTACTGCTGTGCACTCATAGATTCAGTGGAATTGATTGGTTTACACATTTCCCTCCTGTATCACAGAGCTAATTGTGTTTTGTTAAACAAAGCACTCATGTCCTGTTTTTTTTTACAGCTTTGTCAATGATTTTGTAGCGAATCACTTATTGTCTTTAGCAAAGCAAAGAAAAAAAAAGGGATCTAGGCAGCTCAAATGCCTCGTAGCAATAGCAAATTTAATTTTACCTGTATAATTAAGAATGCCCTGCAGGGACTCCAGGCTACACTGCTGAAACCAATCCTAACCCTCCTATTTTACCTATGAAAGGGGAGCTATTATTAAAATTATTTTAACTTGATTTTTTGGCCTCAGAGTACCTTAAGTGAAAGCTTCAGAATCTGCTCACACTTTCCCCTCCATAACTGCAGTGAAAACCCAGCCCTGTAATTTTTACCTCCACATAACTTTAAATCCTATTTTCACGTTGCCTCTGAATAGCAGAGAGAAAGCTTTTTGCTTTTTGCCATTAACTGTTAATTCTATTCACCACTCAGTTGTCCCAGAGGAATTGGACTAATGATACACCACCAGTAAACTGTCTAATTACTTGTATTCCAACAAGAGAATGTAGCGTATTAGAAGAATATTGTGAATCTGTATTTGTCATTTAGCTTATAAACACAGGCACATTAGCAGAGGCTGGCACCACAGAGATGAGCAGTATCTATGGAAAACACAAACACGCCAGCTGTGAAGTTTCCTGTGTGTAGCAGCAATGTGACAGAACAGTTTAGAGCTGATTGCTACCTTTTAAACAAACACTCCTCATAATAACTCTGCATGTAAGGACGATGGTTTTCATAACGTTGGTGTTTTGACCAGACTGGACTTCACAAATTATATGCGATCTACAGTTAACACTGTGCAGAACCACCTATTGCTACAGTTACAGCAGCAAGTCTCTTAGGAAATGTCTCTTTCAGCCTCACTCTTCTAGAGATTAAAGTCTTTCTGTGTCCCTTGCAAAACGGTACAAGCTCAGATAGATGTGGAACTACTGTGAGCTGGGAATGTGACATTTGGACACAGATTTTCTGCCGGATTTAGGTCAGGGTTTTGGCCGGGCATTACAACACATGCTTGTTTTTGGTCTCACTGGTTCTGGTTGATTTTCATGTCTGATATTTAGTGTTTTGCAGCCTCTAACCAGTTTCCTTGTGTGTTATGCTGTAAGGATAGGGCTGAAAAAATTTATCGTACTGATCGTGATTGATTATAGAAATAATTGTCAACTAATGTAGTTATCAACTAATCGTTAGAGACAGTAAAATATGCTTTTAGCTGACAGAGCAACCCACTTAGAGCAGTAATTATATCAGAATTGTAAAAAAAAAATGTATAAACATTTTGCATTTTATATGAAATTTATTTCATATATAGTATGCTCTATGCAGAACTTGCTCAAGTGGAAACGTTTTAGTTTCACCTGGTTAAATTTCATTAAAAAACTTTTTTAAGGAACCTTTGTCTATCCAATGATTAATCGATGAAAAAAAACATCAAAAGATTACTCTATTTGCAAAATAACCGTTAGTTGCAGCCCTAGTTTATGGTGAGGACGGTTTGTTCAGGTGGCTGTCCAGGTCTTATCTGACCAGGGCACCGTCTTTGTTGTCTTCCTGCATACTGAGGTGCTGGCAGACTTTTTGTTTATTTATTTTTTTTTTTCACAGTGTCCTGTCTGGCAACGTGGCAATAAGAAGAGTTGTCTTGATGCCAATAAAGGGCCCAACAGATTTTGCTTTCACAAGTGGTGCAGTACAGCTATCGCCATAGTGTTCCACTTCATTTATGCATGTAAATAGCTTTATTATAATTATGCAGTGAGTATTACAGATTATATGGACACTGCAATGTAAGTAGAACAGGAAAGGAAAAACAGGAAAAAGGAGAATAGATGAAAGAAATAAGAGATAAAATGGCGATAAAACGTCTTCAGTCTGCTTCATCACCTGCAAAGAGATGTAAAAAGATCAACACAACCAACGGATATAGTATAAGAGATACAATAAAACGGCACCTTGATACTTTTGCTGAAGTATAAGTAGTATTATTTAATCTGACATGTATGCTGTGGTAGCTGGCAGCGTTTCAATGGAAATTCCTATAGTTTTCCCTGAACAAAACACGTTCATCTGCATATCGTTTCAACAGTTTTTCCTGAATTGTGGAACTCTGAAGCTCCTCCAGAGAAACCTAACCTGGTTTCCCTGCTTGCCTGAGCTATTAGTTTTGTTGGACTTCCTTGTCCCATCAGGTTCAAATTATCCAAAGGCAATGTTCACATTTTAGAACACAACAAAGGGCATTTTAGTTGTATTATTTCTCAACAATGGTCCTTTCTCTGGTTTTAATGGTCCATCAAAGGGTCCCTTCTTTTATTGGTATAAGAAAGGAGCTGTGTATCTTAGAACTGCAGCACACACCTGAAAAAGCATTAAAGAGAGGCAGAAACATTAAAACCTTCTTGAAACTCTTATGTTTTATAGAGTCTTGAAACGCTATACTACCAAGTATTTAAGATTTCCAAATCTTTATCAAGCTTTTGTTGGATTTAAACCAGCTTGTGTTCTGTAACCTTGAAAAATGTAGTAGAATCAGTTTAGACGTGATATGTAGTCAGTAATTTGAGACATAAAATTGTGTATTTGTTGAGGCATGTTTAGTCATTCTAAGATCCAGATTACTGGTGATTTTGGCTATTTTTGCTGAAGTTCTGCCTCAGTACTGCCAAGCTGTAGTGGTACACATACAGAAAATAACCTTAAACATTCACCAAAATGAATTATAAAATGGATAAAAATCAAAAGTTAATGTTCCTTCTTATTAGTACACATTGGAATTTAAATGTGTTGGATCATAAAAAGCTGGGGTGGTATCTCATGTAACCATAAAAAGACGATTGCAGAAGTAAATAAAGTCTTTGCATGCAGATTTTTTTAGTGCTGCAGTTTAAAACGGGCAAAGTAATAATGTTAAAAAGAGCTGTGATCATAAGATGTTGCCAGCATTGCTCGGGCTTTGTTAAAAATTAATGAGGGAACATGCTGTAATATTACTGAATGTAAAATGTTGTTACAACTGATTCCTCTTGGTTTTAGTAAACTTTAAGGCATACTTTATGCAGAAATGTGCAAAAAGAAGTTAGCTGTGTTGCATTACACTGATTCTGGTAAAGTCATTTTGAATGTGGCCCACATCCTCTGGAAGAATGACCTTCACAATAAACATGTTCTATTGTTTAGCTGTCATTCCAAAGAAAAAACTATGCCACTCATCTTGAAAAACTTTGGCATTTGTTGATAATCTATTATGCTTTTATATACACTTTGTCAAGGCGAGTTTATATAATGTGAATAATATAGCATTGTCTTAAAGGGGGAAATGCACTGATTGCACATTTTATGGCCACAGTCATTTGTTATTTATAGCTCTAACCTCCCAATACTAACTGAAACCTCTGACTAAAACCTCAAATAACAGCAAAATGCTTTTAATTCCACAACATTTTACCCAAGTTGAAGCTTCTACTGCCTCAATGGTAATGAATTCATCAAAAGCAGCACAAAATAAAAGTATTTCCACTCTTAAAGCCCCACTTTTTTACCAGACAGATGCTTTTTTGCATATATCAACATGCATATGCGAAACATATCAAGAATTGACAAGAATCTATTCATAATACCCAACAACCGTGTCTATCTAGCTGCATGTCTGAAAGGATAAGCTCTTATTTAATGTTTCAGATGTTGGATCATCAACTATTTATTGTAAATTATCCAGGAGCCTTTCTCTGATCCCTCAGTCTGCAGCACTTGTTAAACAGGATTTCATTAGGTTAAAAGGATGATATGTGGCGCCATCTTAAAATGTCTTTATCATGTGTTTATTAGCTGTTGGCACATTAAGCATCATTTGCTTTAAACATCAGCCTCTGTCTGATGCATTCGCTAATTGGAAAAAAAGATTGAATCTTAAGCTTTGAGTTTGGCTCTTTTAAATCTCTATATAAATGATCAAAAAAAGGAGATGTATTCTTTTTACTAGGTTCTACAAAGGAAAACATGCTCTTTTAAATTTTGAGAGCTGAGATTGAAGGTGTGGAATATGGAAGAAGTGCATTCATGGGTGAGCAGTGTTGGATTCCTTCACATCCATAGGTCTATACTGGATGTGCTGCTGCCACGCTGCCTGAGCTCATTCTGTCATTTCCCATTCATCCTGCATCGATACCAGTGTCTGTCAACCTCATCTAGTGTTAACCCATCAACATTCCACATCTCTTGAATTTAGAAGGGATCCAATTACCAGGGCGGGCTACTTTCCCATCTCTATATCAACAGGTGTTGCTTCTGTAAAAAAAGCAAAGAAACAAGGCTATGACTCAAACATGAGCAACTGTCGGCTCGACTAGCTCCGCTCGCTCGTCCCGGGAAGCGTTCAAGTAACAGGGAGCATCTCACTGGTACTTTGCACTGTCACGCTAGGGTCCCACCTAATACCCCAAGTGTAAATTGGAGCCTCGGCTCAGTGGGCTCCCTTGACAGCACTTCCCACTGATCAGATGTGGGGGTTCGTTTTTGAGAGGTCTGTGTAGTGTAATTGGTGTAAAAGAAGTGTTCCTCTGACATGTGCTTAGTCCTTCCCTGCATGCTCCGAAGTGACATCCAGCTATCAAGCCATTATCTAGTGGCTTTTACACATGTCCTGTGAGCAAGCTAGGGACCGTTAGGATGCGTAGCTCCTCTTGCCGAGTCTGAATTTATCTTTCAAACTGATTGACAGGCTTTTTAGTTGGTCTAATCTTTGTTCTTCAACTGGCTGCCCCTATGAGCAGCCACACACAGCACTGATCTGGGGGCTTATTTGTTAGCATGGGGAAGAAGGGATATATCATAAAGAAGCAGATTGTGAATAGCGTGGACTGTGAATAATTGCTTTTTTCTTCCCAGGCTTATGGAACAAATTGAATTTCCGGTGCACAGGATGAGAGTCGCCATTTAAGCAGATATTTTTTTATTTTTTTTTGGCAGGACTGGAACTGGCACGCTGCCTGATTTGTGTTGGGGCCTGCAGTGAGAGGCACACTGTTCCTTTTTCTCCTCAGTTGTATTCATTGATTGCAAAGAGCTCATTATTCCTGACTTTTAACTAGACTGAAGAGACTCTGGGATACAGTGCCTGCAAAATAATAATTCCAATTTCTTTAAATTTTTCCACA
Organism: Cyprinodon tularosa; assembly: GCF_016077235.1. Classification (NCBI taxonomy): domain Eukaryota; kingdom Metazoa; phylum Chordata; class Actinopteri; order Cyprinodontiformes; family Cyprinodontidae; genus Cyprinodon; species Cyprinodon tularosa. Next base: position 1,449,486 of record NW_024038821.1, read on the forward strand.
TTGGTTACATTACAGCTGCACGCTTATATTGATTTTATTGGCATTTGATGCTTATACACTAGTGCAAAATTTTACCTTATGGGAGGTAGAAATTGTTAAGAATAAAAGTCTGAAAAAATTTGGCACATATTTGTTTTCCAACCGCCTTCCATTGCAGTTATGGCTGGAAGTCTTTGAGGGACTTCAAGCGGTCACTCGTTACTTAGTATACAGCAACAGGCTGCTTCTCAGAGAGTAGAATCCATAAGGATTGCTCAGACATGCATGAATCAAGCTAAATACCTCAGTTACAGCATTATAATGGTAAAAAAAAAAGTAGATATGCATGAAAGGTAGGCCCTTTTAAACAACATTTTGGAATGAAATGTAGAAAGTGTTAAAAGCATGTCAGTACTTTAGCAAAATACCTTCTTTAGATCTGAATACAATCAGAGGGAGATGAGTTAGCAGACCCTACCCTCAAATCCCGTTAGACAGAGATGGCATCATTTGTTCTCTGGCACCAAGCCTTTGAAAGCCGTGGTGCGGTTATTTGCTTTCATTCACTTAGTAAAATCAAGTTTTGTTACCGCCAGTTTCACTGAAATGATGCTTGATGCTGTCTGGATCAAAATGAATTCCTCAGCATGAATAAATGGATCCCGAGGCTTGTTTCTCCCCCTCCTCAAACTGTCTCTCATTCTCAGCTGTTTTCTTTCATCAAGATTCAGACACTTGTCCACAGATGGGCTTGGAGAAGTGGTGCTGAAGATTGCAGATGAGAATCCAGAAACAAGAAATCCAATCTGGGACCTGCTATTTTTTTCCAGCATCTTACCAAGAACATACACACACATACACGGATTATAGTGCTTTTATGCAGAAAAGAGGCTAGTGTTTATGGTTTCTGGCACAGTATGAAGTCTTTTGGCTTGATGTGTAGCTTTTAAAGCATGTCAGGATTTCCTGTTTTAGAGAATTCTGTCAGCAAAAAAGACGCTATTTCAGTTTGTCATCTTGTTTCATTTTTAGCTCTAATGACAGCAGGGGCCCCTCTGGTGGAGTGGCCAAGCCACATGTCTGTTCAAAAGAAAACTGCATAATAGTAGAGCTGGACTGGGGCTTGGTTGTCAATAAAATAGCATTTGAAGTGCTTCTTTTCATCGCATTCATTCTCATCGATGTTGTTGACAGGGCTGCTATTTACATGTTGTTTTGCTCACATAGTTGTTCCCCCCTGGTGTTACGTGTGATGGCCAGGTGTGTCAATACCTCTTAATAAATGTTATATAAACATAAAAATAGCATGGTTTTATATCTGCCATTTTGGTTTCTTTTGTATTTTTTCCTCCCGAAACTACAGCTTGATTTTTCACACCCTTTTGAACACTTGCACCTCATGAGTCTTATTCTACAGTCTCCCTATATAATCTTAAGATTTAGAACTCCTGATTGCACAGTTTATAAAAATTGATATTTTAAATCCTTGGCTTCACTTCAGTCGACCTAATTGTGACGAACAGTCAAGAATTTTTCAGTGTGCTGCCACTTGGCAGTCACTTTTTAAAGCAGTCAAGGCTGAGATAGACGTGGAGTGGGAGGTGAGGTAGTTCAGTGTTGTCGGGTGGCTTTTACTTTTAGTGCTTAAAGAATAGACTGAATAGTGGAGAATGTTGACGCCTTATTCACACCTCTGATGGCCTTTTTGATCAAGGAGCAGTTTAGCCGCTTTTCTTTTGGGCCACATATATGGTTATTGACTTTCAGCTTCGCTATGAGGAATAAAAGATGTGAAGCCAAAAAGTCTCACCTTGTACTGGTCAGTGAATGCATCATACCTAAACTCATCAGGTTGCAGTTACAGAAACACTTTTTAGATTGGGCGTCGTTACTGAAAGAAGATAGTTTGAGTATGAGTGAGGTGTTAGAAATGAATTTAGAGAAAGTGCAGATGTATAACATGCTTTTTAAGAGGAAGCTGTGTTTTCTGTCATGCATGGAGGCTGTGGGAGCAGTACATAGTATTACCTTCTGTAGATAGTTGAATTAGGTAAACGGCAAACGTGTGATGTTGTGTCTTTTAGAGCTCTATGTGTTGTGGAAGATGCTGGGTTTTTAAATGATGGATGCTTTTTGGAAATTTCAGAGGCAAAGATGGACATTCACAGGGGAAAATACTTGGAAGTTCTGTTTTAGAAACGGTAAGCATGCTTCCAGCATCAACCACTAGGACAACACGCTAAAGCTGGACTAAAGTGTAAACTCTAATATTTTAATTAGGGATGCACCCATCCACTTTTTTCACCTCCGATAAGATACCGATATTTAAAGTGTAATGTCGGCCGATAGCGATCCGATACCAAAAACGGCACTAAATTATTACCTAGAAAATTGTTTTATTGTGTGAAAAAAAAACAAACTGGGATCACTCTTCTGTGCATATGAATCGACTTCCTTGTTATGAAACTTCTGGAGGTTTTTCATTAAGTTGGTGGTGTTATAGTTTGAAGTTTTAACACTGTCCCTCAGAACATTTCTCCCACAAATATTGCACGTAGCCATTGGGCTAGTAGGCTGAGAGAGCGTGAAAAACCTCCACACTGCAGATCCTTTCGCCCGTTCAATCATAAACAATATGGCAGTATTGTGTTGTTGCGCTGCCGCATGACGGCAGAGCACAGCATAGAGTTAGAATGAATAGATCGACCCCTATATCGGGTCAAATGTCACCGATAGCGATCTAGTTTTTTTCCCTTATATCTGGACGGATACAGATAAAAATATCGGATCTGTGCATCCCTAATTTTCATTTGAAGCAGCGAAGTCCTGTTTAATAGATATTCTATTTTTCAACATGTAATGCTGCTTCATAAGGTACCAAAGCAGTAGAAATGGCAGAGATCAGAAATGTGTGATCAGTGCCTCTCTGGCTAAAATATTTACCTACAGTTGTTAAAGTCTTAAGTTTGAGGTTTCCAACCTTTTTGTTCTGTTTGGGTTTTTAATATTCAATGAGGATATTCTCATGATGCATGAGCGGTCTGCAAGGCTTATTGCAGGGTCAGCATGATTCAAAGCAACACTTTTCACACCACAGCACACATAAATATTACACAGATTGCGCTGCACATATGAGGCGCAAAAACAAAACCTCATCCTTTTTTTTAACCAACATTATTGGATTCCGATATCTTGAATATTGCATTTCTTACTGCATCCTTCTTATCAAAAATCTTGTTTTTAGGCTTTTTTAGTTTATTGTTTTTATTCTTTATTATATTTCTTCAAAATAAAATTATATATGAGCCCTCTGTTCTTGGTTCTCATTATTTTTCTCCTCTCTGAGTATATTTAAGCCGCTGTATTAGCCATGTTTGAGTTGTGGAACTAAAACTTCTCTAAATGTTTGACAGCCTTAAAGGACTGAGCTCCTCTTTATTTAATTATGATTATGTACTAAGCTGGATAGTTAGACTTTATCAGTCAGCTTAGTCCACCAGCCCAGGTCTTTTCTCTAAATCTAGTTTTTAAATGCATCACTAAAGGCACTTATTAAACTCGGATTGACTTGTAGATTATTTCCTAGGGAAGTAATCTAGAAGGGTTCGATTCTTTCCATCCCCAGGAAACCTGCTGCATGTCTCTAAGCTCTCATTGATCAAGAGTAACTCCTTTATTGATCTCTGTGCTGCAGTGACTATGATAACATTTTCATTTATTATTTCATTCCATATATTTATTTTTTCATTCAACCTTTTTTCACTCCTGAGTTAATTTTCTTGTCTCAAAAGCTGAGAAAAGTCTCTGATTCTCTGATAAACGCATAAAATATGTTGCTTTAGGTGCATAGGTTCAAATCGTTAATCACTAATACACATTTCTCTTTATGATACCTGATAAGACCTTTAAGAGACATTTCTACTAATCAATCAGGAGTATTTAGATGGTTGCTGGAATAATCATTTCCTCCAGGTTTCATTTTTTTTTTTAAAACACCATTCATGCTGCATTACTAGTGTGGCTAAAGTGTTAGTGTCTTATCCTGCAACTTTTTCCCTCACAGATCACCACCCATCTCGTACCACCTACAGCTCGTACACTTCACTGGTTTTTACAGCAACAAACAAACCGGAATCATTTATAATTCATTCATATGGTTTGTGCTTCAGATGAAAAAAACAAAAAAGGAAAACAGGAAGGAGGAGAGGAATTGTGCTCTCCGAGGCAGATATTGCAGGCTTAATAGTGTCCCTGGTGACAGTTGTTGGGTTTCAAACCCCATACTGCCTGCTAACCCTTTTCTCTCAGTCAGCGTTGAGGAAGACACCCCCTCTCTTACACATTCTGCTCTCTGTAGCCAGAATCGCGTTCAGTGATCAAAGCAAGACCCTCCACTGTATCACAGTCGGCTACAGTCTTCATGCATGATTGTTCACAGCGTGTTTGTTTTAACTGAAGCTTTGTGTGCAACATGATAAAACTTAGACAGTATTACAGCAACACTTTTCATATTTCACAAGTGCAGAGCAAAACACTTCTGTCTTTTTTTTCTCAAAAGCACCAAGTTGTGAGTTTATCAAACACATATTAAAAGAGGGAAAGTGAAGAAGTAATTTTAGCATGCTACAAAATGCTTTAAGATCTGTTTAATTATTCACATTTGGTTTTGTTACAACAACCAGCTAAATGTATTTTGATTGGTTTCTGTTCTTTAGTTAAACTGGTGCAAGGTTGTGAAGAGAAAGTAGAACAATGGTTTTCAGGATTTTTACAAAACAAGAGAAGAGTCCCCCTTTACTCTGAAAGTCATAAAGAAATCTAATGCAACTCGTTGTCTTCTACGATGCATGACATATCTGTGAGGTCTATGCAACATTAGAGTTATCAACTTGTCCAGGCATTTTCTGCCACACTGCAGAACAAAATATGTGTTTCTAATTTCTTCCAAGTAGGGTTGGGAATTGAAAAGATTTTCACGATTCCGATTCCCTTTTCGATTCTATGATTCGATTCTTTATCGATTCCAATTTGGGGAAAAAAGGAGAACAAACAGTTTGATTATCAGCATCAAATTTGTTTACTTAACTATTGCACAATCTTACAAACTCAACAAGATCAAGATGTCCACAGGAAATGTGAAACTGGAGGAACATCTGTGTATAAATGAAAAATGAATACAAGAACAAACTTAATAACCAACAATGTCTAATAACAAATGATGGGATAATAACCTATTTTAAATAACAAAAAATACAAATTATAAAAAAATAGTAGTAGGGAAAATTAACAGTTCTTTTGCAGAAAGATGAGCATATCTGCTTTTTCTGGAAGGATTCGGGATCCTTCAGCGCTTAAGGTGTTTCCAGCCGTGGAGAACACCCTCTCAGATGGGGTGGAGGAAGCCTGCACACAGAGGTAGTTTTCAGCCAGTCCAGATAGCAAGGGCAGCGTATCTTGCTTGTTCCACCACCACAGTGTGGCGCTATCCCTGCAGAGGATGGAGGGCAAGCTTTTATAGAGCTGGATTTCCTGATCTACCCTCTGGGCTAAGGAAAGACGGGGCTTTGATTCACAAAGTGACCGCAGCTCGTTGTCTTCCGTACTTGCTTACTGAACGCCGTGTGCGTAACTTGCGTAAAAAACGTGACGTAAGTCGTGCTCCCCAGAGCCGGCGCTCTAGGCTCTGATGCTGCGGGAATCGAAAATGCCTAACTTGCATAAAAAACGTGACGTAAGTCGTGCTCCCCAGAGCCAGCGCTTTAGGCTCTGGTGCTGCGGGAATCGAAAATGCATAACTTTCATAAAAAACATGATGTAAGTCGTGCTCCCCAGAGCCGCCGCTCTAGGCTCTGGTGCTGCGGGAATCGAAAAAAGAATCGTTCAGCGAGCTGCCAAACGATGCCATGGAATCGGAAAATACGGAACCAGTTCTGAACAGGAACCGGTTTTCGATTCCCATCCCTACTAATTATCACTGCAATCAACAGACTATGATCCTTTGGAAATAATTTACTGTCACTCTTGGATGACAAGTAGGAACATTTAAAAATGTTGCAAACAAGTATTTCCTTCTTCACATGTAGTGTTGTGGTGTAAAACATGTTCTGTGCCATATATTCGCTTCTAGAGTTGGCCAGAATATTGGGCAAGGCAGGAAAAACCACACAGAAAATATAATGCTTCAAAATGTGACATAAGATGCATCATGAACCAGCATTTAATCCTCTAACAAACAGACCCTCATCGTAATTTAACCTCAGTTTAAACGCAGCTGTTCTGCAAAGCTTTAGTCATTTGTAGATTAAAATTTGTGAGCAAACATCATCATTAAAACAGACGAAAAATTCATAAAGGTCATACTCAATTCTGTGGAGTTTAGATTTAGGTAATTTGTATATCACTAATGTTCAGTCTATCATGAAAATAAGGAAAGAGAATGCCGCCACTAATTTACTGAGATAAGTCTGCCAAATTTAGATGGACATCCACTTTAGTAGGGCTGTTCTTAGAAAGAACAAAGAACAATTTTCCAAATCTGAATCAACTCTCATATTAATACCTTCAGTTCATATAACCAAAGATGGGGAAATAGGCATTTTCAACTGTAATTACTTTATTAATTTCCTGTTAGCTCAGGTTCCAAAGATTTCTCCCTTATGGAACAAAAGTAGGAGAAAAAAATAACAGTTTACCGAAAGCCATGCAGAACTCTCAAGAAAGAATGCTCTCCTCACACAATCTGAAACTAAAGTTTTAACCCCACATGCAAAATGCCATGTTTGGCTAAAAAGCAACACTGCATCAGCCTGTTCACTACCTGTTCACTTTCTTCAGCTGCAGCAGGGAAGTTGAACAGAGTTTATCTAAAATAACTGGATGAAATCCCGTTAGATGTTGCAGAAAGCTTAAGACTGGGACCGAGGTTTATCTTCCTGTAGGACAGCGACTATAAACATTCAAGGAGAGCTTCAGTTGATTGTTTTGCAAAGTAGGGACTCAAGAAGGCCGAGTGACAGAGCAGTCTTATCTTTTGAATAAAGGAAAGAAAAACAGCTTTTTTGTTGTTTTTATTTCTTCCAATTCAGATATGCAATTCTGTTGCTTCAAAATCTATTAAAATCTAAGGTTTATGGTTTTACTATAACAAAATGTAAAATAGTTTAATAAGTATGAAAATTCTTGCATTATACTCCCCAAAACACCATCCTGCTTCGTTCTCGTCCTCCAGAACCATCCTGCAGCCTGTGTCTGTGCTTTGAAGACATTTGAAAATAGAGATGTGTAGAAAGATGGGGAGGGGACAATAGTGAAGGGAGTTTAGAGGGCTGAGGTTAAATGGGCCGTGTCAGTAGTAGTCTTTAACGCAAGGGATTACCGGCCTTTTGTGTGCTGCGAGCTCACTCAGTCACTGAGCCTGTGTAAGACACACTCGCACACCATTTGCCACACACTGACGGCAGCATCCCGATCAAGCCAGCAAAGGCCGGCAAGTAAACTGCTGCAATCAGCTTTGTGCGAGGAGAGAAGAAAGTGAGGGGATGGATAGGGGAGGAGGAAAAGAAAAATGGGAACATGAAAGGAGAGAAAAGACAAATGTGCTGGAAGCAAAGGTTTTTGTTGTTCAAAAGTGTTAAAATGGGATTGAAAATGATTCGAGGAGAGGCTCTGTTGCACACAGAGAATAGCTTGAGGTTAGGACTTGCTTTCCAGAGGAAGAAAAGATGTTCTCTAAATCATCCTGAATGATGATAAACATGGAAAATAATGCAGCATTTGATGCACAAAACAAAGGCTGGAAAACCTTTCTTTCTCATATTTGTTAGCTTGATTGAAATTATGCTGATTTGAGCTTTTAATGCTAAAATAAAAAGGGATATCATTCTAAGGTGATCCACTGTTACCTGGTTGCTCTAAAACTCCATAGCTACATTTTATTAATCAACATAAAGATGTTATTTGATGCTAAAATAGACACCAACACAACATGTTTAGGATCTAACAACAGGGTGGGAAATTTGTAGGTAACCCAGATGGTTATTATTACTCTAACGAAACCCTGGAGGGGATTGTGTAGTATTTTAGTTTTTTTCTTTGAGTATCTATTATTGGTCTAGAAACTTATGTTTGTTAAGATCGCTGATTGTTGGATTTCAGGTCATAATCTTAGCGCACCCTGCAGTCAGTGCGATTGATGAAAGGTATGGATTCAAATTGAACTGTTATTCTAAAGTGATGCATGCAGAGCCTTAAATAACTTAAGTAAATCATGCATGTACGCAACAGTTTTGTCTTAAAACAAACCTTAAAACCCACCAAACCTCAGAGTTGATGAGGTTGCCGGCTATGTACAATAATATAGGCTTTATGCGCACTTCAATACACATTAACATCAAAATATTTCACAGATTTTCAATTTGTTTCAGCTGTGAGACATGAATGGGTTCCCATAAAAAAATAAATATTGTTTGTTTTGGATATAATAATAATAGATGGGTTCAAAGAATAAAAAAATAAAAGAGAGAGTGTATGATAGACTGACTGTATATGAAACTTAGGTGGCAACAATCTCTTCAGGGTGTCGGATCAGGACACTTTAGAGATGTTCTGGTGCTTGCAGTAAGAAGAGGCAGACTTAATCAGGTTTAATTGATTTATCTGCATTTAAGGATCTTTTAGGGTTTAGTGTGTAGTTTCTGAAATACAAACACACAGTACAGATTCAGAACATAGAAAATAAAATTAAACTCAAAAGCTCAAATATCATACCAGCATTCAGCATGCAATGTATAATCGACAGGGATTAGCAATACAGCAACATAAAACTGAGTCTACAGCTAGTTAGCAGCTAAAAACAAATCACTAATTTTAGCTAACCATTCACCATGAAATACACAATGCAAACTACTGCTTAGCAATCAATGTAGGCATAAGGGGTTAACACAAAATACACATATTAACTCACGGCTCTATGGACGCACACACTGCAGATCATTAAACCGCTGTCTGCTCCGGACTGAGTGTTATGCATGTGGTGCGTTTAAGAACCTTGCTATGGTAGGAATTTTCATGAACAGGGATTAACTTTTTTACAAGGAGTGTATGCTTTGTTTAATTTCGATCTAAAGTACTGCAAAACTAAATACAGGACACAGTAAATTTATTTTAGTTCTTCCTTGTTCTGAATTTGAGATCAGCCTGTGATGGGAATTAGCCAGTTCTGAAATATACAAACAACTGATTCCTTAAATATATAAAAATAATGAAAATCAGATTAAATTAAAAAGTATCTAAAAACCTACCTTTAAATTTGAATAACACTAATAGGAAAGCATAGATGTCTATTATGAGGCTGCTTAGTGCATATCTGTCCAAACAGATGTTGGACGTTAAGTCATAGTCAAAGATCTGAGGTTAACGGTGTTAATGAGTCTGGGAGCCATTCTGGTCTTTATTTGAAGTCTAAAAACAGATTTCTATCATAACAAGTAAGAATCCTCTTATTGCTAAGCTCACCAGTACCTATAGACCGTACACTTGTATTATGGGAACCAATCAGCATCCCTGCAGCTAAGAAAGCTTCTAGACTAATACTTTGAAAGCCTGTTTTTTCCTTGAATTCCCTCCGACTTGACTTTGTGATAGCGTTGCATTTATAATGTCTAAGCTGTTCTATTTTAAGCTGATTTTCTTCTGCCTGTCAATGGTGAGAGTTTCTTGGTAACAGCTGTAAGGCTCAGAACTCAGTTTTTTTCTGAATTGTTTGTGCTCGGAAAAAAGAAAGCAAAAAGAAATATTTGTTGAGGCCAAAATTTCCAGTTAGAAGCGGATCAAAGTTTCTTTTGGTGCTTGTTCATGTTTTGACTTTAATCAAGGCACTGTTATTTAATCACAAATCATTGTTAGATGAAGTTCAGTGATTAATACAGTGCTCACCCTTTTCGCCTCTGCAATTTTTCCACCGTTCACTGTAATTACCTCTCACATGTTCATTGATGAAAGACTCTGACAAACATGCATGTCTTATTAATTCCAATATCGCTTTGATTTTTGCATTAAGCACGTGGTCACTGTCTTGGGTTGCAAAAGACACACGTGTGTGTGTTCATAAGTTTGTTGCTGTAGGGGTTTCCCTATTTCCCTGGTGCCAGAGGTGATAACATTAATTACTGTGCCTTCACAGACCTCAGCCCTTGCATTTTGATGAGCCCTGTGTTTGACTGAACCTGCACAGAGTCGCTGACTTTGACTTGGGTAAAATGTGAAGAACAGGTCAATTAGAAGAGCCTTCGACTGCTTCCAATGTTTTAATTAAAGTAGCGGTGAAATGTAAACTTACTTCTAATTATGATTAGCTTTAATTAGCTGTCACTCTGATCTTAATTGCCTTTGAATACCTCTGACTTCTAAATGCCGCATCTCCAAGCACCAACAGCCGTGTGCTCTGCGTACGTGCCAGGTCTGTATCTTTACAGTCTCTGTGCACAGTTATGATGCAGGCTATGTATTTATTAGAGGTCTTATATTTTCATTTCTGTCTTGTTCCATAGGTTCTGCTGGATATGGTGGTAAAGAAGAGTGAGGGCTACAGTGTGGAGCAGCTGGAGAGACTCTACTCCCACCTTAGCCAGTGTATCTACCAGCACCGCAGGGAGTACGACAAGACCCGGTTACTGGAGGTCAGAAAAACACCCAACTGGTCCGGCATGTTAAATGCACATTTATTAGCATTTGTTTTTTTTTTTCAAAGGTTTATAAAAGTTTTATAATGAGTCTGTTACTGAACCTGGATATTATCTTGCACAAAATTTTTTCAAGGGATTCAAATCTTAAACATGATTTGTATTGAGTGAGAAAACGGTTGTTTTTTTAATGAAAACTTTAATCCAAATCAAACCTGTCAAAGGTTTTTTTGACAACCTTTTGTAGTTGGGAAACTTTAAGAAAACATCTCAGCTGGATTTCACAAGGTCGGAGCTGACAGAGGCATCTTTAACCGTCATTACAGCCTTTCTTGTGCCGTTTACTAGGCAGTTCAGAGACGGTCATAAAAGAAGGTGGTTTTAGTTTCTGGCGATTCATTTCTGTGTTTATGTTTTTTGTATCTTTTGATCTAGTTGAAAGGGAAGGCAAGTTTATTTATATGGCACATTGCAGTAGTAACACAAATCAAAAGGCTGTACATGTAATTAAAAAAAAAAGCGTTACAGGGAAAAAGAAACGCATCGCAGTGGTATAAAGATAACTGAATAAATAAAAACGAATTATTAAAATGAATGAAATTATTGTAAAAATTAGTAGCCAGTCATTGTAAGGAAGGGGTTTAGCTTGTTTAAATAGCATTTCCAATAATCTCACTGATGTATTTTTGCAGTTATTCCAAATTGTTATTTTTTTTAGAGTTGCTTGAAAATAGCTGTTTTTAGGGCGCCGGGAATTTATTATTTGATTAGTTAAAGGTATGAAAGGATTTTTCTCAGAAATTATGTGTCGAAATTCATCTAAAATGATTTAATTGATGGCGTTCCAGCACTTGTTCACTCTTTAAATACCAAAGTAATATGTAGCAACAGCAATGAGACCACACCAATAACTTGTAAATATAACTTACTGTGATAACGCTGGCAGAGACCTCTTCTTATGGAGATTTCCTGCAGACTAAGTACATCCTAGTATTTTGCTGCCTCTCTAGTTGAAATTCAAACCTACCGGCAGAGACGTTTCCAGTGTAGAAAACTTTTGCGAAGGATGGGGCTCTGACACATGGACACACAGACAGCCATTGGACATAACTTCCACCACAGAATCCTCTTTGCTGCCTTTAAATCAGAGCTTATGACAGGCCGAGCTATTTTAAAGGAAACTGTCAGTAAAACAAGACGGCAGGAGGTTTGTGCTTTATCTACTTTATTTAGTAAAATTTCATCAAAATCAGTTCTGGTTGGAAACACATCTAGTACTGGACTTCACACAGATACCATCACAGTTTTTCAGGTTTTAGGTCACAACCCAGCAGATTATTTAATGTTGTTTTATTTTAATTGATATTTTAAAGAGTTGAGGATTCTGCTTAGTTTATAAAAGGTTTAAATAGTGACTGAACCACAATGTTACAGATTCTCCACAAATTTAACCACTGGGCAGTAGTTTTTATTCCACTCATTTTGTTGTATCCAAGTTCAAAGTTACTCTTAACATCCCAGCAGAGTCAAGAGATTTTCTCATATTTACATATGATGTGATAAGAGAGGAAACCAAAAAACAGTTTTTAACCAGTTTTTGGATATTTAAAAATTTTTTGGAGACCCTTGCACTACTGTTATCTGGTGGTCGGTTTTAATCAATCTATTTTAAACTTTATTAACCAACATGTGACTTTATCCAGCATAACGGTGAATCCCTAAGAGAGAATAGAATAGAAAATCTCTTTAATGTCCCACAATGGGGAAATGTTGGTGTTTTCAGCAGCAAAAAGATCATAAAAAAATGATCAGACAAATTTGGACCTTAGAAAAATGTATAAGAATAACATAATAGTGAAGAGTTAAAAGATAAACAATTAAATACTGTACCGTAAAGTGTTTAAACAATATAAAAACTTTGCACCCGGAGAATAAATAATCAAGATACAGCTATGGACATTTTTACAGTAATTAATATTTGAAAATAGCGGCAACATCAGAGATGTGCAAAATGACAGCAGCATGTTATTTAACTGTCTAAAGTAGAAACTGTGCAAAATGAGCATGAATGTAAGAACTTATTGAGGTTGTTGGGAACAGTGGTGGTTATAGAGTCTTAGAGCTGCTGGGAGGAAGGATCTATGATAACGCTCCCTGGTGCATTTAGGGTGCAGCAGTCTGTCACTGAAGGAGCTCTCAGTTCTGCAACAGATTGATGCATGAGGTGGGAAACATCCAACAGAGATGTTAATATAGTTAGGATCCTTTTGTTTCCCACCTCCTGCACTGAGTCCAGAGGGCATCCAATCACCGAGCTGGCCTTCCTGATCCGCTTATCCAGCTGCTTCCTCTCAGCTACAGCTAAGCCCCTGCTCCAAAAGACACCTCCATGAAAGATGGCTGATGCCACAATAGAGTCAAAGGAGGTTTTTAGGAGCGTGCCCTGCACTCCAAAAGACCTCAGTCTCCTCAGCAGGAAGAGTCTGCTCTGACCTTTCTTATACAGATTCTCAGTGTTGAGTCCAGTTTGCTAGAACCACCTCTGTGTCACATTCTATGTAGAAATAAAGTTATGAATTACCAATTAGTAATTCACTGAAACCCAAAGTGTCAGTTAAAAAGGTGCTTCAGTAACATCTTTATTAAAGGGATTTTCATGGGCAGAACTGAATGTGGCAAGAAAAATTAAAGTCAGTTTGTTTAACACTTTTCAATGTGAGATTATACTTCAGCGGTGAACTACGAATTTATTTTAAGGTTTCCCTCACCTCTTCATCAGGGGTGCCAACAAACCATTTGTGTGTATTTTACATTCTGGCACTAATGTCAATTAATTAGGAATTTTACAAATTGCTTGTAACACATGTGTTGCCTGCTTAATTTAACAGGCAATGTGAGGTGTGTTTCATACGTACTACTTTAAGTCCCTGTCACATGATGGTAGCCATGAGAGCGAAAAATATGACCTCGTAATACAGCCCTGTAATGTTTGGTAGTCGCCATCTTTTCCTTTTTCTAAGCCATAAGTGATCATTTTTAAGCAAGATGAAGAGTAATACTTGAAAGCTGATTAGAGAAAGGTACTCATCTCTGAGGGCTGCTGGCACACTCATCACAAGGAGTAAATCCTGCTAATGACACCATAATGACTTACTAAAGAAAAAAAATGACACTGTGTTTTATTAGAGCTGATTTTTTTTTCTCTCATGATATTTTATTGGAGCACAAGCTATTTGTAGCGACCAACTTGCTGTCACACTGAGCTATTTGGCAGAATGATGGTTTTATCTTCAGCTTAGCCTCTAACAGCAGTACGTTTTCACACTGTGAGCAGATGTCATGAACAGTTATCATAAATCTGATGTAACCTTTGATAGGATGGGCCCTTATTTGATGAGGCCTGCTGAGTTTTAACCTTAGAAATGTATAAAATGAAAGAACATTTAACCATATGCAAAAATAAATGATATACCCCACTACCCTTGAAAAACCGTTCCGAGACCGGTCCGAGCTCAGTACCTGATATAACCTATCGTGTGTAAATGGAAACTGAACTGAACCGAGCTAGACACAACTGAACCAAGGTAACTGCAGACCAGTTCCAGAGGTGGGCTCGGCTCGGTTTTTCCCTGGCTCGGTTCTCTGATAACAAGAGTGCATGAGCAGAACACGTCATCTCCATCAGGCTGCACATCGCGATTCACACTCCATTCCAGTAGGTGGCGGTAATGCCCCTCCGGAAGTTGCTTGCCAACCAACACAAAACAGAAGAACAACAACTATTAACATCCACGAAAGGTTGCCGTCTTCTCCTGACCCTCCACAAACACCGAAGTGCAGCAATAACAATCAAGCATAACTTTCTGAATGTGACCGGCGCCACCATTTTGATTTGCTTGATTCCCTCCTCCTTCGTCTTCTTCTTCTTGTGTTTTATGGCGGTTGGCAAACAACTTTTGGTGCATTACCGCCACCAACTGCTTGATTTCCTCCTTCAATACTGGCAGTAATACTGCAGATCGTCACTAGGATGCGAGGAGTCAAGGAACCAAGATAGCATGATGTGTAAACAGTCGTCAGAACCAAGCTCGTTCTTGTTAACTGACCCGAGCTAGGACCGGTCCCAGCGTGGATCGGTTTTTCAAGGGTAGTGTAAATGGGGTAATAGAGCGATCATCTAGTGCGGTCCTGTTTCCTCTATCCGCCTCACCACGATAATAAACAGACTGAATATATAGTGATCTGAATTTTTTCCTCACACCCCACTCAAAACATCACATCTGCATGTATCTATAAAGAAGATAAAATGAGACACAACTTTGACGTATTCATCTATCCACCCATCCATTAAATTCTGCTGCTGCCCATCAGTTTAAAGGTAGAGTATAAACAGACCTTTACTGATGAGATCAGAGTGGTGCTACTTTTTGACATAAATATTTATAGTTTTTCAGCGGCTCCTATTGAAGTGCCAGCGTGTATTTTGTAGTTAAACTTGATATGCTGGTTTGGTTTCCACACCTTCATAAAATGTCGAGGAACACAAACAATATGTGAGAAGACACATCCCTGTTATAGGAGTTTTAGAAACACACATGCTGAGATAAGCTGACAGAAAAAAAAAAAAAGTATCTGAGATCATGACAGAACCAGGATATGAAACCTCTGTGGAAGAGAAGCTGAGCAATAATGGCATCAGTACAGTTTATATCAGGTTGAAATGGAGGAGTTTTCTGTATCAGTGGTTTTCTTGGCCCCAGAAGAAGACCTAATGAGGACGGCAGAAACTCTAAATGAGGGCATGTAAAAGGTTGTGTTCATGGATGGCGATACAGTCGTATAGGAGCAAGACAGGAACTATAATCCAGAACGATTTATTACAGATCCCTGGGGTCCAGCCGCACAAAGCTCAGCCTGTATGGCAGATCGCTTTTTCCTTATCTCAGTTTGACACAATCTGAAGATGGATAGAAAATATAGTCTAAAGAAAACTCCTGCTGCAGTTAATTCCAATTTAAATAGCTAAACAGAACCCTTATACAGATGACTCTTTTCTTCTTATTTACTGCTAATTTCTTCTGACACTCTTCTATACAGAGGTGACTGCTGTAAAGCTTCCCAGAATCCCATCTGGTCATCGGCTGCCGCTGCAGGATGTCAGAGCAGACAGGGGGCCAGGAATGGTGGCGTTGGTAGCCAGGGCTGGTTGTCAGGATGTCAGAGAGGGGAAGCAGTGGAGAGGGGGAGCGAGCAGTCAGCCAGGTGGTGCCGCCTGTCGACAGGCCCGCTGGAGGAGCAGGAGGAGGGGTGTACGTCTGGGCTCATCTCATGCTGCCAGCCTAAATTGGTGTTTGGAGAGCAGGAATGTCAGCTCATCTGGCACGTGTTTTGTTTGCCAGTGTTTCCAACAGGCAGCCTGACTCCACAGCAGGTCATCTCCTTGTAACTCTCCAGAGAGGGGAAAAGCGCGCACACAGAGATCATATTAGAGATGGCGTCAGCAGCTAGCTCAGTTTAATGTATCTCTCTGTAGCCTGTGTGTAAATCATGTAGCGAAGTGAAATGGACCATGTACATACATTTGCCATCGGCCTCTGTGGATGGTCCGTGTGTCTTCAGAGGGGTTGACCTCTACAGATGGACTGAACTGAAGCCCTCTTACAGTTAAAACCAAAGAAAATGTGTCTGATCTGTACACCACAGATCTATGCTTCTGGTTCAGTTGGACCCAGCCTGGTGGTTCATTCTCCCTGCGTTTCAGAAACTTGATTGGAACTTTGGACCTTTTAACCTGGATCTCTGTGGAGTTGCAGCTCTAAATTTTCGATGGTAAATTAACTGAAGCTGCTTCATTCTTGGGTTATTTTGTGCGAGATGCTGCAGATCTGTGGACCCGCTTGTTTATCCATGATGCATTGTACGTCCATCTGTTCATAAAAGTATCTAAAAAGTCAACTCTTCAAAGTTCTGTCTGTAAGGATGATAATTAATAATTTAAAATAGGCACTAAAGTCTAAACTGTTTAAAACATGTTTCCAAATCCCTGTTAAACAACAGGACTGGAAAACAACTGAGCTCAAAAGAATTCATTTAAAAAAAGGAAGAAAAAAAGAAAACCTAATTGTTGAATTCAGCCGACAGATTCTGAAAAGCACGGACGTCGTTTGAGACTATTTGTATCTGTGATGAACAGTCACACAAAGAGAAAACCTTCATAAAACAGAAAACTCAGTTTTCCATTTAGGAGCGAATACAATGCAACCCTTCCATTTATCGTGGGAGCTGTTGTCTGGCTTGTGAAAGAACACCTTTTGTGCAAAAATAACACACAAGATTGCCATCTTTCAGCACTTTGTCTTTTACTACAGAGGGGGGGGAAAAATAAAAACACTTACAGTGTGGGTTTTTCCATTGCTAACCAACCGGACACACGCAGCTGTAGGAAATTGTATCTGGGAAATGAAAATCTGTTTCTCTGATGTAGATGAGATGAGTTCAAATAAAAATCGGTGCACTACGGTGATTTAAACACACGTAACAAATGGTCGTGTTAAGATTACCAATCATGTTTGTGCTCCATGTTTTTTTTTTATTATTTCATGGTCAGAACACAATTTGATAAATCTAATAAATTATCTACGGAGGTATATAGCAGAAGGCTTATCTTCCTCTTGATAATCCATCCATCATATTAGTAGTTAATGTTAAATATGCTAGATTAAGGTAGCTTAACTACTTTAATCTTTTATATAGATTCTGGAACCTTTAAGCTCCAGCAACATTTCTCTCCAACTAGCTTAGAAACAGTTTGTTAGTGCACAACTAATAAATTAAATCCTATCAAAGGGGTCAAATAGATAAAGTATATTGTTAATATATATTTAGGAAATAAACATTATTAAAATACAGACATTTTAGGTTGATGGATACAAATGTTTGCTGTAACAAAGCTACTAGCAACTAGCAAGAATCCATAATTTTTTTAGATATTGGATTCTAGATGGTTTTAGAAAATATGGTTCAAAGCTTCAATTGACCAATTAAACATCTCACTGTGACTTCACACCACCTTTTATCCCATTTCACGCCTACGTTTCCATATCGCCCTTCCCACTTCTACTTTGCTCACATTTCATACTCATGAACTCCAACATTATATTTCAGTGTCATTTTATTGGACGATTGGTAGCAGCTTAATACATAACAGTTAAAACAATCATTTGCTAAAAGCAGACATAACAATTCTTTTTAGTATTATTTCCTGGCGATTTTATGATCCTCTGTAAATCAGTTAACTTTTATGAAATTTGACATATTATGACCCTGATCGAATCAAAAGCCCAACCAGCCTCCAGCTGGTATATTTATGAGTCGGATAACCGCATTTTTTTTTTTACAGCAGACAGTAGATTATGATCTGCATTTTGTTTTTGACATATGATTGTTATAAAACAGACTGTGTTGTACAGAAAGTCCTAAAAGTACAAAAGTTAATTTAAAGTCCAAAATGATGAGGGAAGCCAAAGGACTGGTGTCTTGAGGTTGAAGTTTTGTAAAAGTTTTTCTTTGGATGCACTTCTTTTCAACTTTTCTGGTTCTTCATTAGAGCTCCTCGGCCACACGTTCAGGTTTGCAGCTACAGGTTTCTGTCCTGGAAATGCAATAGTTGGTAGAATTAACATGTTAAAGAACTGCTGGACTTCCTCTTCCTCCCTGTGTAAACTCCCTAAACACCCTTTGCCCAGAGTCAGCCTATTAACAGATGGTTCAGTCCGTCCCAGTGGGATTTGTTAGGCCACAAACCCTTAACTTGGAGGGATCACTGAGAAGACCCCCCCTCATTTAGTCCTATAATGTAACTGTGTCTGGTCAGCCAAAGGGGCCTGTGCTGCAGTGGTAAAGACTTTAGAGACGATCCAGTCCCAGGCCTCCAGGCAGATAAACTTTAGATCTGCAAAGCAGCGAGAAGCTCATTAGCATCTTAGTGCGGTTGTACAGTGATAAATGGGAGGATAAAAATCACAGTTGCTTAAAGCATACATGTGTCTAAAACAGCGGATATGCTTAATGATCCAAAGCCTTTAGATTTTCTAAATAAGTCATATTTCATGCATTCATGCATCAGTTCCATCTCTTATTGCCCCGTTATCTTTTACAGTCTGTGACCTGCTGTTGATAGCTGTGGGTAAGGCAGATGCACCCAGGGCTTAAAAGTAGCACAATAAATATGCTGCTTTTAATGAGATTGGTGTGTCTGATGTTTGTGAACATTTATGCACCTTATATTCTTGTAACATTAATGTAAGCGGCGGTTTGTGCAACGTTCCAGAAGTCCAACAATGTGCTAAAGCTTAAAGATAATCAGTCATATTTAGCAGTCATATTGGTCTGCTGGCTATGCTTTTTGGTTGTAGCATCTTCCATATGTTAAATTCATCTTAAACTGTAGTTCTTTATTGTGGAGCGACACAGACCTGCTGGATCTTTACTGCTAATATTAGGCTGCAATATAACGTATAAGTGAAATGAACAAACTGGTATTGCAACATTACCGATCCAGCACTAAAATGGTGATATCTGTACCAACAAATAGGGCTCCGATACCATTTTGAGAGCCAAAAGTTTATTCAACTATTGTCACCCATTCTAGGTGGGCAATAAAAAGTTCTACTGGATTGACTTTTTATTAGGCTTTTTCCAGCTTCACAAAGGTAGGCAGCAGCTGGACAAAGCCATGATTGCAATTAATTTACATTCAAGTAGTATGCAGTTCTTCATATATACACACACACACACACACACACACACACATCAATTTCAAATGGATTTATCGGTATGGTAACGGTATCGGCCAATACTGCACAGCCAGGTATCGGGTTTTGGTATCGGGGTCAAAAAATGGCATCGCCGCAACACTAGAACAAACCTTACTAAATAAGAAGTTAATATAAACATATAAAAGCTCTAACCTTCAAACGATTAAGGGCTTTTAATGATGGATTTGGGGAGTTTCTTCTTTAGGGTGGAAA
Source organism: Cyprinodon tularosa (assembly GCF_016077235.1). Taxonomy (NCBI): domain Eukaryota; kingdom Metazoa; phylum Chordata; class Actinopteri; order Cyprinodontiformes; family Cyprinodontidae; genus Cyprinodon; species Cyprinodon tularosa. The sequence goes on from NW_024038821.1 coordinate 1,469,173, forward strand.
GATGACAGAACATACTTCATAATGTCAAAAGCTTTATCTTGGTTTTAAACGTTTTACTAGAGGAAGAAAAAAACAAAAAAAAAAACAACTAACCTGTTTAATAAATAGAGCCCCTGCTGGCACCATCTCCAAGCCTCTAACCAAGTCTTTTCAAATATATTATTTTTAGCTCAAGAGTTATTAACAGTGCTTCTTCTTTTTCGGCCATGTTTAATTAAATTAAATCTAAAAGTTTTGTGAGACTTCCTGCTTGACATTTTCTTTTTTTTCTGAATAAAATCTGTGCGTGGTGTTATGCGCTTCCCCTGTGACTGCACACCACACACTGTAGGACCACACCTGTTATAACTCTTACCTTTTATCACCCTGTGTGAGCTTTCCTGGATTTTGAATTATCACCAGAAAATGTTAAAATCGTGTCGTGTGAACCATGACACCTCTGGCACCAAGTTTCACATGAATGTAAAAGTAGTCAGATACTTATGGCAACACAGTATGTTAGTATTTAAAGGAAAAAAAAAAAGATATAAGTGTAAAGTTTTACACTTAATCTAAAGGTAGATTATTTTTGATATTAAAAAACAAAATCAAAATATTATACATTCACAAAACAAACATCAAATATTTGGAGCATTTGGCATCATAATGTTTTGTTATTCGACAAACCTTTTAACATGGTTGTTAAATGAAAATGCTTTTTTTCTTTATGGTCAAACTTGATGATTTATCAGAACAATCTTTGATGCAGGAACTTGCTACCCTTCTGTTTTTAACCTTTTAAAATTTAGGAGTTCGGAGTTGACTCTCTTCCAATCGTTAACCCTCAGCATACCATACCATACCATACCAACTTTATTTATGAAGCACTTTATACACCGAACAGGACCAAAGTGCTGTACACAATCATAAAATACAATAAAATTATAAAATAGAGAAAAAACGAGTGTAAAATACATATTAGTATACAAAAAGAATAAAACAAAGTAAAACGTCTCAAATTGTGTCAAAAGCCAAGGAAAAAAGATGAGTCTTAAGAAGGGACTTAAAAGCAGTAAGAGAAGAGGCCTGTCTTATGCTCAGAGGCAGATCGTTCCACAGCTTAGGAGCTGCCACAGAAAAAGCACGGTCTCCTCTGAGCTTGCATTTAGTCTTTGGGACCCTCAGAAGCAACTGATCAGCTGACCTGAGGGAACGGGAGGGTGTATAAGAATGTAACAGCTCAGACAGATAAGAAGGAGCAAGGCCATTAAGAGTTTTAAAAACAAATAAAAGAATTTTAAAATTAATCCTAAAATGTACTGGCAGCCAGTGTAAGGAAGCTAAAACAGGGGAAATGTGGTCGAATTTTCGTGTACCTGTTAAAAGACGTGCAGCAGCATTTTGAACCCTCTGAAGATGAGAAATATACAAGTCGCTGACCCCTGTATAAAGTGAGTTACAGTAATCCAGCCGTGTCGTCACAAATGCATGGATCACTGTTTCGAAATGCTGTCTGGAAAGAATGGGTTTTACTTTTGCTAGCTGCCTTAAGTGGAAAAAGCTGGACTTTATAACGGCTCTGATGTGCGCTTCCATTTTAAGACCAGCATCCATCTTAACCCCTAAATTTGTAATAACCGGCTTAACGTACTGAGCCAAGGAGCCAAGACTAGTCACGGAATCAGCAGTGGATCTGCCAAAGATCATTACGTCCGTCTTGTCCTCATTGAGTTTTAAAAAATTTAGGGCCACCCAGGCCTTCACATCTTCAAGACATAAAAACAGAGACCGAAGAGAGGTGGAGTTTACATTCTTTAGCGGTAAGTATATCTGTGTGTCATCTGCATAGCAGTGAAAGGCAATCCCATGTTTTCTGAAAATAGCATGACGCTACATCCACCAAACCTCACAGTTGTTAACATATTTATGGTTTCTAAGCCTTACCTTGACTCTTCAAAATATTCTCCTTGACACAGTTGCAAATCAGTTGTTTTCCACCTCTGACCATAAACCTAAATCCCGTTTTTTGGATGACGTCAGCTGCTTAGGATCGAGACTGGTAGTCAGCGTAGCAACAGATTGAAGATATTTAGAGAAATGAACAAAGAGAAAGCACTCAGTAAGTTATTCCAAAAAACAATTTCAGCATCATCCACCCCTTGTCTACTTTGGATGCAGAAATAATTTAGAATTTATTTACATAAAAGAAATTGGAGCATTAAAAACCCATCAGCCGAGGCCTTTGGAGGGTACTCCTGCAGTTGGCAGTCATATACCTCAGTTATTCTCTAGCTTCTGCAGGGAGGTGTGCATAGTTTGAAAGTTTGTATTAAAGAACAGCTCCCTTCTGAAAAAACTTTACTCTCCTCTGATGTTCAAAATAGCTTTTTGCTGAAAAGTTTATCGTTTTTTTATTATTTAACTTTTGCTGAAATTGATATCTGGTGGGGGCGTCCGTTGCGCCGATCAGCCATTCAGATTAGAGAACACACGCAGCATAGCATCTTCAAGGCATTAATCATGGTCTATAGCAGCCTAACATCCATCTCTCATCCTCTGGCTCCGCTCAGATGTAGTCAGTGTCAAACTCTGCTATTTTCATGCTGAGAGAAATCGCCCATCTTACTCTGCCACGGCTTTGCTCCACTTTACATCATTTATCATGGTGAAAGCTGTTGTTTGCTGTGGGAAATTTCCAAGTAATATTGAAACCGCGGTTGCACAGATGCTTTGTACACACATTCAATTTTGCTGTGTTGGCTTGAGATTAAGCGGTTTGTGCTGATCCGTGTGTGTTTGTGTTTGTGTCGCAGGAGATGGAGGAGAGGATCCAGCATTTTGATACATTCCTGTGAGGTGGAGAGAAGATACTTTTCAGGGAGATCCTGATCAGCCTGGGACCACAAAGACTCACTTAAAAAAAAAAAAAAAAAAAAAGACAACAAAAAAAAAACAAAACCCCACACTCACAAAGCAGTCTTGATTTGTGAGAATGAGGACATTCGTTGGTGCTATCGTCTCAGGAACCTGGCCATATCCAGACCCATTTAACACAACCAAACACCTGCAGGTGTGCGGGTCATACACACACCAACAGTGACGGGCAACCCTGGTGCTACTCGGGTGCTATCCTAATATCCATGCTGCTCTTGGGAACACGTCTCAACTCAGACAACCGGCAAAACAAACACATCTGGACGCTTCTCTCCACAGCAGGCAGCTCGTACATACCTTCACACTCTGAGACCCTCACCAGCAAAAGTGTGAATGCATAGCGCTGCCTGGAAGGGGGGTGATCACCTCCTGAATCACTGTTGCAGCCCTCTTGCCCTCAAGTGGAACTCCTCGCCGTATGGGCCAGTTATCACCACGCTATTATGTTGCTTCCTGGCATTTCAGCTGCTTGACCTGTTCGATATCTGAGCCACAGACGAGGAAACTCACCCGAGCAAAAGCTTGCAGGGAGGTTGTAGGTGATGTGAGCACAGCAGGACGACGAGCAATCATGTCCTGCTCATTATATTGGTCATTGGGTGTGGAAAGCCTCTCTTCCCCCCTAAAGGTGTTAATTTAGTTTAAAAAAAAAAAGGAGCAGAGTGTAGATCCTCCTCTCTGAGCATGGTGGCTCACAGACCTTATGAGTTCCGTTTTAGCAGATTGTCCCTGTTCTGAATAGCTTTAGTGTTTAAATCCTTATATGGGCAAAGAATCCTGCTAAAAATGTTCTGTTCTTTACAATGAAATGCCAGGAAAATTCAGGATTTAGTACCTTAAACATTAGTGTTTGTAGAGGACGTGTAAAACGGATTGGACAGGGATTAGTTAAAATGACCAGTCATTACCAAGGGTTGGTTTTACTGGTCCAGCTGGATCAATAGACAGTTAGATTTTTGCAACGTTACACAAAATATGCAAAGGTTTTCCATTTTCCCCCGCTTTAAAGTACTATAGATTTTTTTTAGAGCTGGTTTGAGCAGTGCCCCTCCCTCACCTGTTGCTGCTAACAGAAACAGATCGTATTACTTTAGCCATTTTGGGGATAATGTTTGTCAGAAATAAAAACAGATATTATTTTGATCCAGCTTTTAGCAGATAGAGCTTCTGATATTAAATTTTAATTTTATGATCCCATCTAGTAGCTATAAGAATGAGAGCATATCTCTTTAAATGCAATTAATTGATTCTCAATTAATTGGCTGATTGGCTGCTTTGGTTAGCTACCATCCAATCAGCATTAAGGATTACAAAATGTGCCTAAATTAGAGGGCAGCAGTTTACTATGGAAACTTAAAAGTACAATTAATTTAATGATTTATTCAACATTGGACAAAAATAATTGATTCAATCTTCAAGCCCCTGGTGCCATTTAAATTGTTTTATTAATAAATGGCAAGAATGAAGGTTTTATAATTTATAATAGGCAAGTATTCCATTTATTCATATATTCAGTATTTTCCATCAGCCTAACCCTTGGTATGTAGTGGACGGAGTCGCTGCTCTGGACATTATTAGTCCAAAGGGGGGACTAATAATGTCCTAGGCAACAAATCACAAGTTAAGTTCATGTTTAATGAGCCACAGTGATGGTTCTACTGTAGCGTAACGCAGAGCAGCACAGGAACCATGAGAGAAATGGAGAAAACTGAAAACAGTCCCAACCCTTATAAAGTAGTTACCGGTATTGTTAGAGCTGGGGTTTTTTTCTTGCTAAAATTGTATTTTTATTTTTAACAATTCATGTCCAATCTGATTTGCACAAAAGTCCTTTCTTCACTTCTATTTTCAGGTATTTTTAAACATCAGAAGGTAGGATTTAAAAGTACTACCTTTTATTTAACCCAAATTTATGTCCATGTGATTCCCTTCCACTGAACTTTGCCTCCTTTATCTATTTGACCCCCAACACCCCGACTGAGGACCTGGAAGTACAAATAGGAAGGCGGCTGTAGGTTGCACTGCCTAGTGTGCCTTATTTCAAATCTTAATAGATCAGATTTAATTTAGTTTTAGATGGGGTGGGTCTTCACCATGGGGTGTGATCCTACAGCAGAAATAGATTATAAATATATTAACACTACACTAATTAAAACATGTTGGTTTTAACTGCGATCTAGGCAACAAAAGTACATTTTTATTAAAAAAAAAAAACAGCTGGCTGACGTTTGAGCCAACCAGAGGAACTTGGCTGAAGCGTCTGCAGCAGATGAAATGGTATCTTTAAATGTATTCACGTCTAGTCAGGCCTCAGACCAGCTGGGGGAGGTCGGGCTCCACTTGAGCAGGAAGCAGCCGTAATGAGAGCCCCACAACAACCGCTTTCCCTTAGTGTTTTAATATGGGAGGCTGAACTCCCTCCAAAGGTGCTGACACACCGCCGCCCGCTCTCTGGCCGTCTGTTTGAACTCAACGTATTCTATTGTCATTACAGTCAGTTTTATTTTGTAAACTTGATTATTTTGTATTTCTAATTTTCTTTGCTTGAATTGAGATTGTTAGGCATGTTTGGATTTCTAATGAACAAGGCCAATTCTAGGCACACACCCTCCCACCAATAGTGTGTTACAGATCCCTTTTTTATTATTATTTTTTATCTATCAGCAGACTAGAGAAGCTGGATTCTCATCTGTGGCCGTTGCAGTATAAGTTTTCTGTTTCTGTGGTAAATCAAGGTGTTTACTGAAGCTTTATAAAAGGTTTAACGGCATTCTCATGCTTTTTGGAGATGTTTTGAACAGGTGCTGACTGAACAAGACCCCCCTTCTTTTTCCTCAAACCTTTCAGGTCCACTCCAACTCAAGCTTGCGTCTGCCTTTTTTCCTCTTATCCTTGGTGACTTAAGCAGAGACGGTATGCAAACAGGTGATGACAGGTTAGCACTTGGACTACTGCAGTGAAGGGGGAATAAAAAACAATGCTACCTCAGCTTAATTTATCTTAATGCGTAATCTGTTTACCGGGTGCTAAAGTACTGTCACATCCACAGTATCATATTCGGTACCAGACGAGTCAAACCGCAGCTGCTGCAGTAATCCAACAGTTGTTTATCTCTCTCAATGTGTTTGTATGTTTTGAATTTGAGCCAGATGATGATGATTGCGTTAAGGATGTGATGCAGGCTGTATTTTAAAGCTTTAGTTTCAGGTTCCTTGATCTGTTCCTCCTGCATTTTCTCAGCTTCCTAAAAAAAAAAAAACATTTTGTGCAACTGTCGCTTTTGCTTTCCATAAATTCTTTCCCGCTTTTTTGGCAGATTTTCATCTCATTCTTACTATTTATTAGCAATTATTTTACACGTAATATTCATGGAATTTTCAGATTTTTTTTTGTATGTCATGAAGTTGTTCATTGAGCATTACACGTGCGTTTTGTAGCGTTTGTGTAGCAGGTTTATTTGGCGTCTATCGGGGGGTGTTAAAGGGTTTACAGGTCTCTCAGGTTCAACATGGGACAAAATGCCCTTTGAGCTTTTGTTTTTTTTTATTTATTTTATATTTTAAGTGGTTACAGACTGTGACATACTGGAAAAGACTAGCACAATAGTAGTTAAGGTACTATGCTTTGTGCTAAACAGTTTAAAAATGACCAGACTGCCAAACATTGTTTTATTGATTTATATAAATTTGAACATAAAATTTGGGTTGTTAAATGTCATACATTGTTATCTTCCTTTCTTATGGATTTTAGCCAGTTTGGACTAACAACCAATTTTTGTCTGGTAGATGAGACTACTTAGTCCAGTATGCAGAATAAAATGGTTTGTTGTAACCCTACTTTGTTTAATTCTTCCCCTTTTTTTGTGTCCCATACTTCTGTTCAGAGCGTTTTGTAGCCTTGTTGGTTCTGTTCCTTTGTGTATTTTAAACACCTGTTCACAATGTTACTTTAGTGTAAGTTATATTTGAAATCTCAATAAACTGCTGTTGATATACTTGAATAAAGGTGCAAACTAAATAAAAAAAACTCCTTGGAAGAAAGTTGAGGGGTGGCACCTGGAGCTTTTTCACACTGCACCTACATACTACACTTACAAACCTTAATTACTTTTAATTAAAGGAAAATCAAACACGTACACCCTGCAGATATTAAAGTTGTGGTTTGCCTTTTTATTTAGGCTTTTTTACTCCGATAGCTGTAAATCAGTGTCTTAACTGCCTTTGAGGGTCTTCAATCTACTGAAGCATCCTCCTTTAGTATAAATCCAGCTGTTCTTCAAAGGCTTCAGAGGTTGGAGAATATTAATGAATAAACAGCAGCTGGCAGGGAGAAACATGAGACATTTAAGGCAGGATTAGGTCATATCTGATGGTCTGAACATCTCTGGAAGACAGCAACTAGTAAGAGTATGGCCCTGTCTCAATACTCGCACTAAACCCTATGCCCCACTATGGTGCAAGTGCACAGGATTGCAAATTTTCTAGATTTACTTGCTAAATGGTTTTTTCCAATGTTACTGCTAAATATTATTTTAAAACTGCAACAAGAAATGTCTCATATGCAGTAAAATATTAATTATTTGGATTATTACACATGAGGACCGATTTTCATCACAGGTACTTGAGCTCACTTTTAATTTTCTTACCTTTTTCTTGGGCAATAAACTAGTAAAATTCAAACGAGAGGATACAAAAAGATGTGGAGTAATAAGTAGCTGGAGCAAGAACAAAAATGAAGGAATAAAAAATATTCAGGCTTGTCAGCACATTTTCCTTAATTTTTTTTCCTTTTCAATGTTTTGATAAACGGAACTAGAAAAAAATAAAGGTGTGGCTACTTTCCTTTTGCAGCAATAAATATTAAAAATTAAAAAATCTGTAAAGACCAGATTGCTTTTGAAAAAAAAAGACAGAAAATGGGAAATTATTTTCTCTGTAATTTAAGTTCTTCTTTAAAATGAATTACCAACGTATATTGAGTTTTGTATTTTAAGTGGCTTTCTTTAACCATTGGAGAAATGGTCAGTTGAATTAAATACCACAGAGGGTCACTGTTCCTAAATGTGATTTTTTCTATACATGGTTCTTATTTATAATTAAATAGAAAAGGGCAATCTGAAATAAGGCTGCCTTGATCTGTTGCTGGAAAGTTAAGCCTACAGATCAAACTAATACTTCAACATTAATTAGCTCTAAATCATGGTGGTGGCTGCATCATGCTGTGGGGATGCTGATCAAAGATGAGTCCAGTCAAAACCTGCTAAGATGCTACAAAAGCCTTAAAACTGCGACAGAAACTTACCTTCAGGGGCCCAACCCTTATCACTATATAATAATTTAAAATCTGAAGGCTTAAACAGATGTTCCCCATTTAATCTCAGCTTGAAAAATTGTGTCCCCACATGTGCAAAGCTTGTTATAAATATCCAAACCTTGTACCTGAGTTTCACTTTGACTGAATACACAGAAGCAGACAGGACAACGGATCCACGTTCCTGTATATGTAGTAGGGTTTAATAATAACGATTGTTAGTTGCTTCTTTTTGGGTACAGATTTACAGACATATGTTGAATCCAGCCTATGAGTCTTTTTTGTTTTTTTTCTAAAAACATTTATACAGAATTGCTTTCAGGTTGTAAAATATACATATTTCCTTCCTGTATTTACAGAATACCAGCCCAGCATCATTTGTGGGCTGAGATAAAACACACTGTATAAATCAGAAAATAGGGCGGGGGGGCAGATGAAAGACGAAAGAACCCATGGATTAACAGATAACATCTATGGTAACAGTCACAGGTGAATATTGTGCTTTTTTTCCCCCTTCAGTATCAGATCAGACGATGACAGGAAGAGGAATCCCTCTGTCTGTAATGTAAGCTTTGTCCCAGAAAGTAAAGGCAGAAGAGGGAAGGCTTCGGATTATTTTTCCTTTGTTGTTGTGCAACTCCAGCCCCAATCTTGAAATCTCAACATTTTCAATTTTTCTCACAGTGAACTCTATATGACCCAGATTTGATCATCTTCTAAGTTTAATGATTCCTTAAAATAAAAACTGGGTCACAGGGAGTTCACAATCTGGTTCTGCAGCTACCTCATAAATTCACACGATTAATTTGGCTTTCTGACACAGTGGAGAGAAGAAGCTCCTCCGATCAGTCGACGAGGAGGAAAGCAGTGCTGCTCGGCTCCTCCATGCTTCCTCTTCTCATATAAATATCATTACGTCTAAACCTAAACCTGGCGAACACCCGATATGACAAAAGCATGGACCTGCAATGGATTTCACTGAGGTGATGGACTCATAACGATCTGGAAGAGACTAACTAAAAAGACAACCTCACTTAAATAAACCAAAAGCTTAGAAGTTACTAAGAGGGCCCCTGTGCCTGTTGGATGAGAGGATGAACTACTACCATGACACGTACAGCACTCGAGGTTAGGCATCGTCACCTGGCATGGCTAAGTAGCATGTAGAACATGAGTACATTCTGCACAGGGTTTTGTTCCATGGGTGAGGGGTGAGTTTGCAGGGTTAGCCGTGTGGATCGATGCTGATCGGTCGGCCCCTTCCTCTGAGTGGCCGTCACACATCATCGTCCCACATGGGGAGTTTGGCTGCGACCCGGCACGATCCAGTCCGAGCTACCGTCAGCCGCTCTGGATGTACTTCTTAATGACCACGCAGCCGTGTCTGAAGAGCGGGCAGGGCAGTGACTGCAGGAGCGTCCATGTGTTGGTGCTAGGGTCAAAGGTCTCCATGTTGCCCAGGGCTGGACCCTCGCTGCTCACGATGCCTCCTGTGGCGTAGATCTTACCATCCAGGACGACGGCACTGCACAGCAAGGAGACAACAGTTATAGTTATCAAACAGAGATTTGGGCTTTCAGATTGGATGTTAAAGACATACAGTTCTGTGCAACCCGGCTTTCTGATTGTTAACTAGTACATGTGCAGGTTACAGTTTATACTACTAACAGTAGAGGTTCCACTGCAGCTCAATGATCTTGACATTCAAATCTGATTCCTAAAGGCTTTTATGCCAAAATTCTTTTGATAAAAAAATAAAAAAAATTTTTAAAGATAATTTGGCAGCTTTTTTTTCAGGAGCTGGACAATGTCACCGTGATCTACTGACAAATTTAAATTCTGAAAAGGTTAAAGCTTCAAATTTGCAACACTCTTCCATCATAGCCTTCCTTTCAGATTCACTTCCTTTTAACAATAGTCCAGTTATATGGAAAACATCTCTTTGGAGCAAAACCCGTCCAGGAAACACACAACCAGGCAGACGAGCTCTGAGCCAACTCCCATGCCAGAGGATGAAGAGAGCACATCCAACCAGTCACAGTCAGAGAAAGGGGACTACACTGGAAAACAGACCGATCTACAACATCTAAAATGTTATTAAAGTCCCGCTGGAAGAAGAGGAGGTGGTAGTGGAGGCTAACGTGGTGTCAGTGTAGACAACAGACTAGAGGGACAGAACAGACTCTACTTCTGATGAAGCTAAGGTCTCTGTGTTTGCAGCCAGATGCTGCAGATTCACCGGTCTGTTGTGGTATTGTAGAAGAATCAAAGCCTGCGTCTAAAAACAGCCTAATAAAGCCGGCTGGTTCTGTTCTGTTTTGGTGCTTCTGGTTTGGGACTTCGTGCGAAAGAGGGATGCATAAAAAAAAATCAGGAAAAAAAAACATTTTTGAAAGCAACTTTGAATGTTTTGCCTATACCTAAACCAACAACAGCAATATAAAAAAACTCATAGAAAGCATATAGTTGGATTTTCATGTCCTTTTGACATTTTTCCATATCAAAAAGCTGACTTTTTATTAGGTTTTTTATCTGCTTCTGTGTGAAGTTTAAAAAAATCTAAACTCGATGTATGAAATCAGATGAAAAGGTGATATTTAACAAAAAGAAACCAATAAATTCTGCTTTACTTGCTTGGAAAATCGTAAAAGAAAAACAGTAGCCTTCTGAATGTGCTCTTGAAGTGTCCTCAGGAAGGTAGATGTAAAAGCATCAGGTTCAGCTGCCTGTTTATGTCTCTGTCAATAGCAGCTCAGAAAGGTCTGCTCCTGTCCCTGACATCCGGAACCAGTATTACCCAGTCAATAGGCTGGTAAAAAGGTTAAATAAGCCAGCTGGTTACGAACACGCAGTCAGGGCAAAACGAGGTCATCAGCATCTATAAGTAGCTTTATGTAAGTTAATGCTGAGGCTTGGAAATGAGATAGCTGGGACTCCTGGCAGCAGCAACATAGCTCATGTAGTTGATCCTCTGATAACAGACACTCATCTATTCAAACATGTTGATTGTGGTGCTGGCGGCTGTGCCTGCCATCATCTGACACCAGCCGGCGGTTCCAGAGCAGGAAACAAAAGTTAAATCGCACATTACATTACCTCTCAAGGGCACAAAGAAAGAAGAAAACTAATGAAAAAGCAAATATCTTTACAAATGTGCTCATTGGATCGGAGAAACAGAAGCAGGAGTTTATGTGTGGAAAGGATTAAAACTTGGGCTGTAAGCTGATTAGAGCTTTGTTGCTCCTATTGGGCTTTGGAATGATCTGCATTTACATAAGGTGCACGCTACCAGAAATGAAATAAATAAACAGACGCAGCCGACAACGAGCAGGAATCCACCGCGCTGCTGGGATGCAGGAAGATTGAAGCTTGAATCTGCTCAGCTGATCCAGTGGAGAGGGCACAGGGTGCAGCCTGGAGCTGCTTGTTCTGATAAACAGAGGGGGGGTGCAGAGCCTGCTGAGGGCCCGGTGCAGTGAGGAGAGGGGGGGCTGAATAACCGCTCTCCTGCATGGTGACCTGCCAAGCTTCATCCTCACTGCAGCCATTTCTGAGCGCCATTCTCTCCCCACACCATGAATTTCTTGTTTTTCATCCTTCCCTGCATCCTTTCCTCTCTCTGTTTTGTCAGACTTAGTTAAATGTAGCAGAACAGTTGCCTGCCGTGTGCTGGTGCAGCTTATCAATAACTCTGACAACATGATATATGCTGCACATTCTACCCATAAGACCAGTCTGTAATTGCCTCCCAAATGCATTTTGTCCACGGTCTTTTTTCCCCCCTATGTCTGAAACAGAAAAAAAGGACTAAAAAGTGAGTTTATTATTTGGTAAAACTGCACGCCTCATTGGCGCGGCTTAACGAGGATATTAAGGTGTGATCCCTTTGCTTTTAATTTTCACCTATCGCCTTCAAAGACTATTGTTTGCTTATAAATGGAGAGTTTTTGTTTTCCTCTTTTATGAGTAAAACTAAACACACATCCCTTTTAATCCATAACCCTCCATCTCTAATGGGCAGGGCGTCCCAAATGTTTCTATGGAGTCAGTGTGACTTAGGGCCACTGCTCTTTAGCCCTTATACTATATATATATATATATATATATATATATATATATATATATATATATATATATATATATATATATATATACATATATACATATACATACATTTTAAAACGATGGGGTAGGAACCGACGTGTTTCAAAATATGATCTCAACTCACAACCTGGCTGATAATTAAGCCAGATTATCTCGACTGCATTTTCTACTTGAACGCAAATGGATGCAGTAGACACATTTAGACTTAGATTTATTTTGTATTCACAAGTGTAAACAAAAAGAAATTCAGTTTAGAACAGCTCTCTAGACAATTTCCTTTTTTAAGTGCAGCCTTCATAAGGTAAGCAGCAGTGATAAAAAAAAAAAAAACCATTGTGATATTAAGTCAGTATATCTCGTTATGGAATGCGCATCATTCAGGTTTGCTTGGCAGCAGTGATGTCAGACGGATCTGGATAAGATCTTAGCATCCAACTGGGATTTTTACCCTGGTGGAAGAGGATCTGATCTGCTGGAGCATTAGGGACCTGTTGCCTGGGCTTCACCCCATCAGGTGTTGTTGAGCTGCTACTACTGCCTCCAGCTCCTGAAGGACTCGCTTCTCCTGGCTCAGGGGAGGAAGAGGACGAGGATGACGATGCTGTGAGGGTGGTAGCCCCCTGGGTTGAAGAGGCTGACGTGGTTGAAGCAGCAGTGGTGCATCGGCAGGTTTAGCAGCGACAGTAGATGCTAGAGAAGGTGTGGAAGCCAGAGGGGGCTGGGAGGAGCCGGTCGGGGAGGTTTCAGCATTTGACAGGGAAGCATCTAGAGCGCTCTCCTCATTTTCACCTGTGGAGAGCCGTGCTTCCCTTCTAGATGCTGAAGATTGCCTGGCAACAGTCTCATACTTCTTGAGTAATTCTTTAGTTTCAGTTGTCCTCTTAAAGCTCTTGTGGGCTTTCCACTTAGTTTATTATTTTTTAAATGTGGGATATCTATCCATTAAGGTCATTTATGCTACAGTAGAATCTCACTTTCCTTCTTTTTAAGAAAAAATCTGATCTGACTGCAGATGGTTCATCTCAAGGAGCGTATCCACTACAGAAATAAATGAATAGAAAATAAACACATAAATAAAACAGAGCTAAAATGTAAGTGTTTGATCTAATGGATATTTATTATGACACAGGGTTGCTGATATGATCAAAGATGGAGATTTTTTTTTTAAAACACATTACTGAATCAGACCATAAAAAAAGAAATAAATAAAATCTCCATCATCCAGGAAAAACCAGATTGGAACATCTCTAAAACTCCTAAACGGATTGTCCCGTTTCTCACCTGGACGAGGCTTAGGAATCGGGTTAAGCCTAAAAATGCTGTTGCTACAAACAAAGAAAATCATCTAAATGTCACGGTCATAATCAAAACAGTCTGAACAGAATCAATTCAGTCAAACAGTCCGTCACTGAATGGATGTTTTCTTTCTCTCAGCATGGTACACAGCAGCTTCCTATTCAAGCGCCACTAGAAATCAAGCCTGTGAATTAGATTTTTTTCCCCCCACCCTGGGCAAAGTTTTACTGCTGAACTGCATCGCTCTGAAAACCTGGACAGCCCACGGCAGGCTTTGTTTGTGCTTTAATTAAATGGCCCGGGTACATTTTCCCTCTACAGTTCCCTTTACCGGCGTGCCAACACAAAGAATGATGGATTACTAATGAGCCTTAGTCTCACAATAATGTCAGAGTGGTTTTTGAAGCGTCGCACAGGTCAGATCTAATGTGTGAGCCTTTAAAGAAATCTTTACACTTCCACACTGGGGATTTCCCCCCATTACATATAGTGCCACTACATTAATTATCTCTTACCTGCAGAACTGCCGAGAGTGATTCATGTTGGGTCCAGCCTTGATGTTGCCTTTGTCTGGGTCATAGATAGTGGTAGCTCGAGCGTAGGCTCCTCCCAGAATGAATATAAAACCGTTTAGACTCACAGCAGGGGCGTATTTGTTATCTACAGACAGAGAAAAGAAGAGCAGGGATTATTTTTCTCTTTTTACAAAGAACACAGAGCCTTTGTTTGGATGTCATTCTCTCACACAGCAGACATTTCCATTAAGTTTAATGGCATCAATTTGTTTTTTTATTCTACCTTTGCTGAATGAGAAAACAATCATCATCAACATTCACCTCATCACTCTGAAGATACACCCCTCTCAAGATTGCTTTAAATCAAAATGGATACCTATACAGGAGAATAAATGCAGTCCATAAATCACTGAGGCTTTATTGGGTTCGGCTTCAAAATCTGTTTGGGCTTGGAGGCAATATAGGAGAGTTAGCCAAGTCCCAATAATTCAGAATTGCATTAGACCCACTGGCACTTTCACAGATTTATATAGAAAAAAGAGAAAAAGGCATACGTATTGGCAATACATGAGTGAACAGGTGGGATGATGGAGACCTTGCATATTGTATAATTCAGTATACAGCACATGGGGGAAAAAAGGCATGAAAGCACTCTGCTGTAGAGTTAGAGATGATGGGGAAACAAAATGAAACGGTGGTTTGAGCCTAACGATGGCACTGGAAACCTGGAGTTCCTCGGCAGCGGCCCCGCTGCGCCGCAGAGGGGAGAGCGTTTCAGACTCTGAGCCCTTCCTCTGGAGCACGCTGCAGCTGGCCAATTTACAAGCAGCATGAAAAATGCACTAACGCTTGGCCGCTGTCCCCGTCTGCTCCTCAACAATGAACTGGCATCCCTCATCGAAAACGGACAGCGGGAGGAGTTCAGGCTCAATAATGGCAGCGCAGGAAGAAGCACTTCTAACTATTTTACAGCAGCTTGTCGTAGCCGCTGAGAGCGGTCTGACATGTTTAATTAACAGGTCAGATCAAGAGGTTAGAAGGACCTCTGCTGCTCCCCCATAACTACATGGGAGGCTCCAACAAATACTAATTACACTTCGCTATCATGCTCACACAGAGAGCAGCCTACTTATCTGCGCCATCTCGCCTCGGTGCTGAAGTTTGCCTGGATCTCTTTGAGACAAACCAACATTCTGAGCATTTAGAGCTTTCAATAGCTTCTGAGGAAAATGTCATTGCTGTGATTACAGTATATAATTGATTAATGACTCCTTAAGGACATTATTGAGTCACAAATAACCTCACAAAGATGTTAAAGGGAAAGTTGGAAAAGTCAGAATTGATTCATCCCCTTAAATGTTCTCAAATTCAGGGCAGCCTGCTGAGCACTTGACCCTGTATCAGTGGTTTTCTTGCAATTCTAAATGTCTCCTGCTATTACAGTCACTTTAATCAATTGGTTTCCTGGCTTTTTTTCTTTCTTAAACAGGTATGGCATGTCTTTCCTGTTTGTTTTGTCTAAAACAGATTTAGAGTTCCTAGAAAAAGGATCTGCTCACCTATAAGATTTATCACATCCAAAAACTTTCTCCATCTCTTTATCAACTATGACCAGCTTCCATATTGGTAGGAAACCGGTATTTCTGCAGCCGTTTCAACATTGGGATGATGTGTACAGACAGTTTTTCACAGCATAGAGTTTTGCATGAAGCCAAGAATTTGCTCTGTCTGTCATTTCAGGTGGAGGTGCATATCTTCTTCTCTACTTTCAAACCGGCCTGTCTGATGGGTTCATTGGTCTTTATGGTGCTTTTTGTCCACTAACGTTCTCTTTCAAGCCTTCAAAAACAAATGGATTTATGCAAACATTTATTTAAACTGAGATGGAATCCATTTACTCAATAACTGGCTTCTGCATTTAATCAGTAGGAGTGGTTTGTATTAAGGATATTACAGTAAAGGGGATAAAAACACAAAAAGACTTTTAAAACCTCTTAAGCCCAGAGGGTTATAAGAGAAAATTTCACCTGACATATGTGAATTTTAACAAGTGAAGCTCCCAAACTATAAATTGGAAATACAATTCTTTGCATTTGTATGACGGAAAGGCATTGAGGAATCTTTTCCAGGTGGAACCAGTATTGTAAATGTCATTGTGTCTGATTTATAGCTGATTAAACAAAGAAAAAAATGAAAAATATTTAGCCTTGCCATAACTTTTTCCAAAATACACACTGAAAGACACCATGAAACTCCATTGGAAACTCTGGATGAACCCTGAGACTTTATAGATCCACATCTTGACTATAACTCAAGCAAATCTGGACTAAATAAGATGTAGCATGTTTGTTCCACAAAGGTTTTAGGTGGCAGTGTGCTAGCTACAAATGTGATTTTGGCATAGCGGTGCCAAAAGTGGCCAAATTGGGCCAAAATAATTTTTCCACTCATAAAAGGGAATCTTACCAGACAAATATGCTGATTTACATTATTGGAGACCTTCTGCATAAGACATAGCCTTTGCTCCTTAGAATTAGCTGTTGTTTGATAAAAAAAATTTACCACTGAACACATAATAGTATCACCTAACTGAATAGAGAATAAGAATGACAGAGCAAGCTATAATGTATGCCGGTTACATCACCTGAAATGGTTGCACAATTACCTCTGACCCCTCCTTGGAAAGGTCTGAGCCTCTGGTTTCCAATGATGCCGGTCAATAGGGGGTGTGGCTAAAAAAGAATACCTGCTGTCGCATTATTCCGGCAGAGTCATGTCAGGTGGAATTTTAAATCTCATTTTATATAAAGAGCTATAAAACAAAAAGTATTTGTGAAAAAATAATTTTCAAACATGTTTTAGAAATTTTAGAGCCCCATTTTTAAAGGCATTTGAATGAAACACTACGTGATCAACACAGATCAAATAGATCAACATGAGCATGAGTCAGATGGGCTGGTACCAGGCCCGCTGGGCTCAAGAGGATTATTATACAATATTTTTTACATACTATCAAATAATGCAGTAATGTACTTTGTTTTGGTCTTTCTTATTCATTTCCAGAAAAAATCATTTAAAGTTTGAGGCTGTGATGTTAAAAAAATGTGAAAAGGGCTCCTGGGTTTGAAAACTGTTGCAAGGTGATTTGGTTTTAATTGTTTCAGACAAAAATGGCACTGTTGACAATGTTTTGGTAATGATTTTTAATATAAAAAGGTAAGGCATTTTTTTTTTTTTTTTCAACCCAATTCAGCCTTGCCAACAGTCTCCAGATCCCTCAACCTCAGCTCTCCTTCTGATATACTCCTTTATAATCTTGCTCATTTTTGCAAGTCAATAAAAAACTAAAATCAACATTTTAGCTGCACCACTATCTCCAGCTCACCGTCTTGTAAACTTTCCACTTCTCCTCATGCAACTCTCATCCCTTCACTGTTCGCCTAATGAAGAACCTTCCACATTCAGTCTTTTCTTCATCTGTCCTTCTGCCCACTCCTTCTGGCAGTTGATCCCAGGTACCTTCAGTACCCTCCGCAACTCTTTTACTAACATTGATTCCTCTCTAGGGATCACTCTCCAGAGTCTTTTCCATATGTCCATTGCTCTCCTTTGACGTCACCTGCAAATGTAACAACTCCTGCCTGAATTTATACATCAACCTGTTCATCATTGCTGCAGCAACAAAAAAGAAAAATTCAGAGATGATGTCTGATTAAATACCAGGCCCACTTTCACCCAAAGTATCACTCCTACCTCACACCATGGCCTCACTGCCAATGTCCTGTAACTCCTGGCCTTTCTAAATTTTTTCTACTCTGTTCATTTATTTTCCTTCCATACCTAAATATCCATCATGCCTCTGGTCTTACTGCAGATTAGCACATTACCCTCATTTTTAAAAACACCTTCCTGCATCCAGTAGGTCATATCTAAGCTGAGCCTTTGCAGCTTGACCAATGTTCACCTCTGCTCCAATCCAGTAACAGCTTGAGGCAGTGACTGAATAAAAAAAACAACTAAACAAACAAATGTGGTCAATAATAACAATGGAGCCTTTAAAACTCCCAAAATGAAATAGACTAGAGCTGCTGGTACTTGAGCTGCATGTTCTTGTTTCTCGGATTTACAGTTTAAATTTATGTACTATTATTTTCCTTCACCAAAAATATCGCCATTCTAATTCTTCGGTCTTTTAAAGGTTTTGTATATCATTAATAGGAGAAAACATTACTGTTGAATTATCTAAACTTACTGGTTGGTGGGAAGTACTTTTTCTTTCAAATGATTTCCTATGGGGAACTATTTCAGCTCCACAACCTACAAGACTCGGTTTCTAATCTTTAGAGGAAAATGGTTAGGAGTTGTGACAACATAAAGAAATCTGAGAAACTTCAGCAGAATATGAGGTGGATAACAGCAGAGCGCACAGAGTTATTCACTGCTGCAGGCAGGACCAACCCTACAACGGTATAAACTGGGGTGCTTGAAGAGGTATTACACACTGTTGCAGTGGGAGTTGTTCAAATGATTAAATATGTTTAAGAAGAATTAAATAAATTATCGAACCAATGGTTGCTTGAGTTCAGCTTGGAGTTATATAACGATTACTACAATTATCACTCCTACAGGGCAAAAAACTATGTTTCAAATAATGTTTCCTAAAGAATTAATCATTTAATATGGATTACAAATAAAATACTGTCATATTAAGCAGAGAAATTGTAATCAAACAATTATATATATATATATATATATTACATACATACTCGAAACGTTCTATTAACTGTATTGCTTTTCAATCAGTCTAATTTGCTTTATCTTTTTAGTTATTTTTTTAGTTACCGGTATGTTATTTAGTTTAACCAATTATTGTTTTCAAAACAATCAGTGGATGCCTATGACACGTTTGTTCATATTATGTGTATAACTGATTTATTGATATACTCACAATCTGAATTAAAATCTCTAGACGACTCTGTTGGTCGTTTCGTTTTTAACTTTCAAATAAAATGGAATTGAAAGTAAAATTCTTATATAACTAACCTTGCCATTTAGTTGCTTTTTGTATTTGTTTTTTTTGCTTGAGGTTAATTGTTCAACATTTGCTATGCATCTGTCAGGATGAGGGACTTTGGAAAAGGTAGAAAGTGCTGAAGCAGGGATTGCTTTTTCTCCATTACTGTGAAAGTGAGTTAGAGCAGCTGCTAGGAAAGTTTTAGTATGACATCCTGGGAGTCAGGCTGCACAGTGGCTCAGCTTGTAGCAATGTTGCCTTGCAGGAAGAAGGTTTCTTTCTGCATGGAGTTTGCATGTTCTTCCAATGCATGCTTAAGTACTCCAGCTTCAAAACATGACTGTTAGGTTAATTGGCTTCTCTAAATTGTCCTTCAGTGTGAGTGTGTGTGTGCCTGGTTGTATGTTTCCATGATGCATAATGGTGACTAGTTCAAGGCGTACCCCGCCTCCCAGCCATAGACTGCTGCTGATAGACACCTGCTCCATCGCGACCCTGACATAATATGCTGGAAAAAATGGATTGATGTACCTGAGAGTCCAGGGATGAAGTCAGAAAAACTTCTCATGAAAACAACTGTGCAGAAAGAATCTAATTCTTTTAACGAGATTGAGCTTCAGAGTTCAGTCGGTAAAGTTGTGAAAAACCTATAGAATCATGAAAAAAAGATGCAAGGCTATGAGTGCTGCAAAGCCAGGATAGAAAAGTCAATAGAATTTACCATTGTTAGGAAGTGTTTGGAGACCGATGGGAGAGAAATAAACTGAATCAATTTTCCATGACAGAATTTGGTGGATACTTTATCTTGGTGCTATTAAAGTAGAGTGCTAGAAACATTTTACTACACCTTAGTAAAGTCAACAAAAGAGCTTTAGGAAGAAAATTAAGATGCTGCTTCATCTGTCTCTGTTTGCTTAAGTGTATAAGTAGAAGACTGAAAGAGGTGCTTTAGCTAATCATGTTTAAAATGTCACATGTTGAGGTACGGCATACGTTTCCACACTATGAAATAAAATTGAAAACGCCGCTGCAACAATCCGAATCGGCAGCTTCAATTTTCATCCTTGTGGAACAAGTTGTCACTGATTGGCTGTCCTGGTGCTCAGCCTGACGTTTTCATTTTCCTCCTCTACCTGCTTCCACTCATTGATATGCCGTTGCCCGTCTTTGAGAGTGCACGTGTGTGCCAGCATGGGCGTGTGTACACTGTGTTTTGTGTTCGCTCCCATAAACACAGAACACTCATTTCTCAGTGCCCTGCGCCTGAGGCAGAATAATAACAGGATGCCCTCAAAGGGAAAACCTCTCTCTCTTCTTTTTCCCCCTCAATGAAAGCTCCTAGCACCACTTCCCGCCCCTCTGTCTTGGCCTAACAGTGAGCAGTGAGTGTGAGCACTTGGAGGTGGAACAGGCAGGTTATCCCTCTCTGTGGTTGGCCAGACCTTAGGGGAGTTCAACATCCCCATTTCTTTGCTTTTGTGCTTATCTCTTGGCCTTCAGTGAGAAAAAGGATGCTGTTCCCTTAAAGCAGATACATTTTCCCATCCTTCATTATGAGAGAAAAATCTGATTACATATAGAAGGTTGATGAGGGCTAGTTGGACCAAAATGCTGTGATCAAATCAATATTTGAGCATTGAGTAAAACTGCGTACGTGATTTCTTTGTCTGGTTTTGTTGATTTTTGAATAGGAAAAATGTAATTTCACAGCTGACTCTGTTCTACATGAAAACAATCTGGGAAAGAAAAGTAAAGAAAACAAGACGGAAGGTGAAGGTTTTCACAATGCAGCTGTGATAAAATACAACTGTGCTTGTAGGGGGAACATCGGGTTGACGTACCTGTATTAAAAACAGGGAGTCACCAAAGCCTGGACCCCTTAGGGATGAGGTCAGGAACACCAAACGAACAGAAACACACAAACCCACACAGCCAGTGTGAGTTTAGTTACTGCCGTCTAAACAAATAGCCAGTACTCTCACATATTTTCTCATCTCAATCCCCCATCAGCACAAAGGATATCTGACTGGGCCAACCCGGAACCCCTCTCAGAGCAATAACACACAGAGCTATATCACAGTTCCCTCAATCAAACCAGCACAGATAAAGCCGCTGATAAAGTTTCCCAAACCGCCGTCGTCATCACATTTATGCCGTCATAGAAAATGTGTATCAGGGACAAAAACATGAAATAAAAATACATTTTCCTTCAACACTTGTCCAATACACGCATGAGTGCCCACTCCTATTTTGTTTTTGGAATCAAGAGGACAAAGAAGCTTTAGTCCACTGCTGCATTAAGCTTAGATAAGATTACAACAAGGTAATTGGAGCAGCAAAAACAACATTTTTTGCACACAATGTCCTTTTTATGTGGTGAGGGAAGAAGAAAAGCAGCCTTTGAAATGATGTTCCAAAATAGCTGAAAGAGGATGATGTGCTTTAATTCAACATGATGGGGACATGTCCAATTAGGTAGCTATGGAAACACTCCACCTTCCCTACCTCTTTTCACTTTGTTACTTTCCTCTCCAGTACACCCCCCCCCCACACACACACACCACCACCACCACCACCACCATCCACAAATGTGCCCTCCATGGCGGTGCCCGTTCAGCTTCTACGTAATTTGCAGGAGTAATTGTTCTGCGGTCAATTTCCCGATAGAGCAGCCAGGGCGCGGCGCTTCTACTCGGGTCCCTGGAGTCCACAGGTCGATGGAGACCTGTCTGTCAGCTGAGGTAAACAACAGGGGGGAGAAATGTGGGGTTTTGTATGGATGTCTGATATTACTTGACAAAGTTTTAAAGGGTCATTCACAAAAAGTAAGAAGGTACACAAGCTCATATTTAAGTTCTAATGTGTACACAGAGCTCTTTACCTAGTTGAGCTTTACGTTTAAACATTCCCCTATAATATATAGATCTATGATGAGTCTTCTAAATGTAGTCAGTCCTCTCCATTCTGGGTTTTGCAGAGCGACACACAGCTCTCCACATTATTAACTGTTCCATGGATTTTATCGCTCAGTTTGTAAATTTCATTTCTTTTTTATAATTAAGTAAACTTTCCTCTGAGAAGGAGCGCTCATTCAAATTGTGTATAATTGATTGCACCCTTGCTGCTTCCATATGATTTGTGAGGGAAAAGGCACAACTAAGGGCTGCTAATCAAATGCAGTTGATGAACAGATCATCAGTGGGTGAAACAACCTCTACCAAAGCATGAGGTTCCGGTGATTGCTGGTCTGAGGCACACAGACGTGTGTATTAACAGAAGATTTTCCACAAAGAAAAACGTCAACAATATCCTTGGAGAAGCAATTATTGATGGCCATCTATTTGCAAATTTCTATCCAAGCATTTAGACACCTGGATTAACAAAGATGAAAACTTTTAGAGTTGTTACTGTAACTTTATTACTGGATAATACTTTTTATATATTTAACAGCATGTGATGCTGTCATGCTGGATGTTTTTTTTTATTCTTCTATCAATCACATTGCAGGCTTTGATTGTATGGTGAAAAGTTTAAATAAAAATATGTTGGCAAAAAAGGTGAAAACATTTAGAGGAACCAGTAAAAGGGGGTGTCCCAGTTCACTGTGAAGAGCTTAAACAAGCTGCAAAAAATCAAGATAGGCATCTCTGACTCTCCAGCTCTCTTAGAGCATTCTACATTTCAAAGTTTCCAAAACTAAAAGGGGAAAAAGATTAAAAACATGTTTTTCTGGAAAGGTTGCCGATAAAATTCCCTTTCCACAAAAAAAGCCTGACTGTACAATACAGGTTTGCAAAGTTGCATCAATATAAACCACCGTACTTCTAAAATATATCTTTTGAAAAAATAATTTGAGAGTAGGTTTGGCAAAACTCCATGTCACGGGTTCGTTGCAAAAATACAAAAAAATGATGGCCCAGCCGGAAAAAATATTGTTTGTGCTTTTTTCTTTTATTGCTCCCCAGGTGGAAATAGTGAAACAGTGACGATATTTACAGTGAAGCGAGAAAACAAAAACAAGTATTTACAGGACAACTTACTTGGACAGCCAACACTACCATCAGATCCAGTACTCTCCCTCAAATGAGCTCAGCTCCCCTTTAAATACCCCTTTAGCCCCTCCCGCGGGTAAACCAAAATACAAATTAAGGGGTTTTTAAGGATAAAACAAAATAACCAAATAACAAAACCCAAAACTCAGTTTCCTGCATAGAAACTAAAAATTAACTAAAATGACTCCATACAATGTTGAAAATGTCAGGAACATAAACAATATAAAAATACAAAACAAAACACCCAAAATGGTTGAGTCCTTTGTCACGTGACTGGGAAAGCGCGCCACTCTGCGCTATTTCCAGCGTGACGCGGAAGTGCTCCGGTTTGGCCCCTTAACCAGGAACAGCGGGACTTAAGCAGAGATGAGAGGTGAGTGTTTGTGGAACTCGGCGCCGAGTGTGCACCCTCAGACGCGCGCGATGACCGGTTCAGACGGGGGGGGGGAATGTTCGTTGGGACTGTGCAGGACCGCGGGACAGAGGTGCGGGCCTGCACGCAGCTGTTTGCCGGGCAGCGCACTCACGTGGGAGAGCGCTCTCCCCGTGCGCGCGCTCCTGGCACCGCGCTCCCCTGGGCCAGAGGAAGCACGGATACTTAGAGTCTGGGATGGACGCTTTAGTGGCGCTCCATCACATTATCCGCCTCCTCCCCGAGGTTGACGACGTGCGGCAACCTGGAGAGATAATCTGCCACAATATTAGTTTTCCCCGCCCGATGGCGGATTTGGCATCGGAAGGGTTGGAGAGCGAGATACCAGCGGGTGAGTCGACTGTTGTGATCCTTCATAGAGTTCATCCATATCAGGGCACGATGGTCGGTCTCCAGGTCGAACTCTCTCCCCAGAAGGTAATATCTCAGGCTCTCCAGAGCCCACTTGATGGCCAGGCCCTCCTTCTCTACAGTTGAGTACCTGGTCTCTCGGGGAAGCAGCTTGCGGCTTAGGTACAGTACAGGGCGTTCTTCTCCTGGGTCTCCCTGTGCCAGGACAGCCCCGAGACCCACTGCGGAGGCGTCGGTCTGGACCAAGAACCGCTGATTGAAGTCCGGACTCCGCAGCACCGGCGACGAGCAGAGACAGGTCTTGAGGGTCTGGAAGGCTGTCTCACAGTCCTCACTCCAGACGACAGGGTTCTGCTGAGCCTTTCCCGTCAGTGCGGTCAAAGGAGCGGCGATGGTGGCAAACTGTGGCACGAACCTCCGATACCAGCCGGCCAAACCCAAGAAGGACCTCACCTCCTTCTTCGTGCGAGGCCGTGGGCAGCTGCGGATCGCCTCCACCTTGTCGACCTGCAGACGTACCTCACCTCGACCCAGCCGATAGCCAAGGTATTGCGCCTCCTCCTTGGCCCACTGACACTTGGCAGGATTCAGCGTCAGTCCCGCCTGCTCGATCTTGCCAAGGACCCTCTCCAGATGCTGCAAGTGTTGCTCCCAAGTGTCGCTGAAGATTACTACATCGTCCAGGTAAGCAGCACTGCAGTCACCGCAACCCTGTAAAACACGGTCCATTAGCCTCTGAAAGGTTGCGGGGGCCCCATGGAGACCAAACGGCATCACCGTAAACTGGAACAATCCTGCAGGGGTCTGGAACGCCGTGTAGGGACGACTGGACGGCTCCAGAGGCACCTGCCAGTAGCCCTTGCAGAGATCGAGGGTGGTGATGAACCGGGCCCGGCCGATCTTCTCCAGTAGGTCGTCGATCCGGGGCATCGGGTAGGCGTCGAACTCCGACAGGGCGTTGAGCTTCCGGAAGTCGATGCAGATGCGGAGCGACCCATCCTTCTTCACCACGATGACCACTGGGCTGCACCACTCGGACGTTGATGGCTCGATCACCCCCAGACGCTGCATCTCCTCCACCTCCTTCAGTAGCTGCGCCACCAGATGCTGAGGGACCCGGTAGGACCGCTGGCGAATGGGCCCCTTGTCCTTCAGGCGGATGACGTGCTCGATCAAGACAGTCCTCCCCGGGTTGGCAGCAAACAGCTTGGAGACCCTCCGGAAGACCTCGTTGAGCTGGCTGGACTGGGTGATAGAGAGATGGTCGAGAGTGGGTGGAGGCTGCTGGTGGAGGTCAACAAGAGGCAGCTCCTCGTCACCCTCGCTGTCGACCTCAGCCACGAGAAGAGACAACACAGGAGCAGAGACTGGGACGGCTTCTCTCCACTCTTTCAGTAGGTTGACGTGGTAAGTCTGTTTGGCTTTCTTCTTGTCAGGGTGGTGTATTTCGTAAGTAACAGGGCCCATCTTCCTCAGGACAGTGTACGGACCCTGTCACTTGGCCAACAGCTTGCTGGTGGAGGATGGCAGCAAGAGCAGGACCCTCTGGCCAGGCTGGAGCTCTCGATGTCTGGCCTGTCTGTCGTACCAGGCCTTCTGTGTCTGCTGGGCCTCTCGCAGGATGACCTCAGCCTCCTCCCGATACTTGGCCAGGCGCTCTCTCATCTCCAGCACGAACTGCACCACACTCTGATCACTAGTAGCCGTGGTGGGAGCCTCCCAGACCTTCAGCAGCAAGTCCAATGGGCCCTGGACGTCCCAGCCATACAGCAGCTTGAACGGGGAGAATCCAGTGGATGCCTGCGGCACCTCTCGGTAGGCGAACAGCACAAAGGGCAGCCACTGGTCCCAGTCACGTCCAGTGTCGTCCACGAACTTCTGCAGCATCTTCTTCAGGGTCTGGTTAAACCGCTCGACCAAGCCGTCCGTCTGCGGGTGATACGGAGTGGTCTTGATCGCCGAGATCCCCAGCTGGCGGTGGAAGAGCTGCATGAGTCGGGAAGTGAAGTTGGTTCCCTGGTCCGTCACGATCTCATCCGGCACACCGACCCTGGAAAAAAGTTGCACAAGACAACGCAGCACAGCAGGGGCAGTGACGGTGCGCAAGGGGAACGCCTCGGGGTACCGTGTTGCGTAGTCTGAGATCACCAGGATGTACTGGTAGCCCCCACTACTTCGCAGGAGCGGGCCCACAATGTCCATGGCTATGCGCCGGAATGGGGTGGAGATGACAGGTAGAGGTTGGAGGCAAGCACGGTCAGATTGGCGGACAAAGCAGGTTTTTTGACAGGTGGGACAGGTTTTGCAGTAAGTTTGAACATCAGAGTACATGGAGGGCCAATAGAAACGGGAAGCGATGCGCATGTATGTTTTGTTGCGACCCAGATGACCAGCCCAAGGCAAGGTGTGAGCCAAGTGCATGATCCTTTGGCGGCAAGACGAGGGAACAACGAGGCGCTTGACACCGTCTGACACTAAATACAGAACATTCTTGTCATCGATAACATAGCTCTCTCTGTTCCCCTTGGCACTGTCCAGCTCCCCAACCACTTTGGCAAACACTGGTTTCATAGTCTCATCCCGTCTCTGCACAGCCCCAATGTCTCCAGGTACCTCCCACAAGTCTTTGTCCAGCCCCTGACAGACTGGCTCCCTTGACTTCAGGCCCCTCTCGAACCTCCGCTGGCTACGTGGTTTCCTTGGACCCTTTTTACCCCCCTCAAACAGGTCACTGTCCAATTTGGAAAAAGGTTCAGGCTCCGGCTCCGTCTGCTGCTTTGTACTGGGTGCCTCCCCTGCCCGGAACTGAGCCCGGGTTAACACAGGACCAGCCAAACCCTTGTCACAGTCACTCTCCTCAGCCCCCTCCTCCCGCAATAAATCCAGGAGTACAGGTAAGTCCCAGCCTAAGATAGCGGCTACCGGTAACTTCTCCACCACCCCCACAGTAAGTAAATATGGTTGGTCATCCACCATCACCGTCATGTCCGCCGTGGGGTAAGAATGTCTGTCCCCGTGTATACAACAAATGTCCTCCTGCTTACTGTAATCCAACAAGCCCGTTGGCACAATGTCCCTCCGCACAAGAGTCATGAAGCTCCCTGAGTCCACCAGAGCAGTCACAGGTTCCCCATTAATGCACACCTCTTTGAACCACTGCTTTCTCCCTACCCCTTGCATTTCCTCAGCCCGTGGGGTGTAACACGCCCCGGTAAGTTTAGCCTTTCTGATTGGGCACAGGGCAGCTTTGTGTCCTGACTGCTGACAATAAAAACAGATGAGCTCCTTACCAGGACCACGTTGGCTGGGTGCAGGCCCGGGATCTCTAGGTGGGTGGAAGCTGGCTCTGGGTTGCGACGACGGCTGACGAACTTCCTGGTAAGCAGCTGGGCCTCCCCTCCGTGCGTTGCGGTACTGCAGCGCGAGCTTGGCTGCGGCTAGCCCCTCCGTCGGCTCATGCTCCTTCACCCAGGTACGAACGTCTGCCGGGAGGACGCGAAGAAGCTGCTCCAGGATAATCTGCTCCCCGATCTGCTCCTTGGAGTGCTGCTCCGGCCGGATCCAGCGCCGGTACAGCCCCTTCAGACGGTGGTAGGTCTCGGTCGAGCTCTCTCCAGGTGGCACAGACATGGACCTGAACTGCTGCCTGTAGGTCTCCGGTGAAACATCAAACTTGATCAGTAGTGCAGCTTTCAAGTCTGGGTAGGAGTGCGCCAACTCCTCATCCATGGCTGTGTAAGCTTCCAACGCCTTCCCGGTGAGTAAGGGCACCAGCCGACATGCCCACTCACCTTCTGGCCAACCCCAAGTTCTTGCGATGCGCTCAAAGCGTAGCAGGTAGTTTTCAATGTCCTCCCCTGAGACATATTGAGGGATCTTGGGGTCGCCGTAGAGCCGGCCCTCATGTCTGGAGGGTTCAGCTCTCTCCATGCTGATCCTTGGGGGCTCCTCGGAGAAACCACGGCGCTGCCGAGGAGCTGGCGTGGGGAGGTCCACCCGGAGACTCTGTGTTGACTCCTCGGGTGGTGATGCAGGTCCGGACACAGGGACAGACCACTGTGGGGCTGGGAAGGTGGCCCGAAGCCCTCTCAGCTCCGCCAAAAACCCCTCGTCCCTCCGCTCCTGTCCTTTTAAAAATGTCCTCATGACTTCCACAAGCTCCTCACTTGTACTTGGTGCAGGCTGCGTGATTGAGGCAGCAGCGCCACCTTCCTCATCTTCAGTTGCCCAGCCTCCATCGTCCACAGGTAAGTCCTGCTTCACTTTTTGTGAGCGCAGCCCTGTACGCTTCACTGTAGGGTGCTTCCGTCGACCGGCCATCCCACTCCTGACACCAAATGTTACGGGTTCGTTGCAAAAATACAAAAAAATGATGGCCCAGCCGGAAAAAATATTGTTTGTGCTTTTTTCTTTTATTGCTCCCCAGGTGGAAATAGTGAAACAGTGACGATATTTACAGTGAAGCGAGAAAACAAAAACAAGTATTTACAGGACAACTTACTTGGACAGCCAACACTACCATCAGATCCAGTACTCTCCCTCAAATGAGCTCAGCTCCCCTTTAAATACCCCTTTAGCCCCTCCCCCGGGTAAACCAAAATACAAATTAAGGGGTTTTTAAGGATAAAACAAAATAACCAAATAACAAAACTCAAAACTCAGTTTCCTGCATAGAAACTAAAAATTAACCAAAATGACTCCATACAATGTTCAAAATGTCAGGAACATAAACAATATAAAAATACAAAACAAAACACCCAAAATGGTTGAGTCCTTTGTCACGTGACTGGGAAAGCGCGCCACTCTGCGCTATTTCCAGCGTGACGCGGAAGTGCTCCGGTTTGGCCCCTTAACCAGGAACAGCGGGACTGAAGCAGAGATGAGAGGTGAGTGTTTGTGGAACTCGGCGCCGAGTGTGCACCCTCAGACGCGCACGATGACCGGTTCAGACGGGGGGGGGGAATGTTCGTTGGGACTGTGCAGGACCGCGGGACAGAGGTGCGGGCCTGCACGCAGCTGTTTGCCGGGCAGCGCACTCACGTGGGAGAGCTTTCTCCCCGTGCGCGCGCTCCTGGCACCGCGCTCCCCTGGGCCAGAGGAAGCACGGATACTTAGAGTCTGGGATGGACGCTTTAGTGGCGCTCCATCACACTCCACAAATCATGTCAGCATAAACAGTTGCCAAGCACGGTAGAGGAAGGGTGATGAGTTGGGATGCATAGGAAAACAAGGAAAACTTAGCAAAAGATTATGAAAATTCTTACATTTACAGGAAATTGAAGTTTCAAGTTTTTTTTCTAAAAAAAGGGAGTTATATTATGCAAAATTATACCACATCTACAATTTTTATAATAGCAGATTTAGAATAGTTTTTAAAAGCAGGTTTTCTGGTTTTAAAATCTAACAAATGAAGAAATCTTGCTGATGAAGTTGAGGGAGCCTCAGCTATGAGAAAACTGCAGCCACACTTATGACTCTGAGCAAATTAACTTCTAAAAAGAATCCATTGATGTTCATTTTTTTAGTCTCACATTCTCAGGTTCTAACAATTCCCTTTATGTAGAGCTTTATTCAAAAGTTGAAGAAACTTTAGCTATTCTCGCAAATAAAAAGATTATAGTGCAGAGGTGCAAAGTAGATAAAAATAGGTTTATCAGCCAACTAAAAACAGAATTATTCACTTATGCAGGAAAAGTGCTGGAAGCAACTAGCAAAGTGTGGTGCTGTAGCAGAAAAGTTTTATGGAAAGGTAGAAAATCTCATTGTTCCATAAGGCAAAGAAAATCACCTAAAGAAGGTAAAATCTGAAACCAAATCAGCATTTCGGTTTTGGGAAGTTTCCAAATCTATCAAAAACTTTTAAAGAAAATCCTTAAAAACCTATCATTGATTGGCATAACACTGTATCGGAATGCCAGTGGCCTTCTCACACCTTGAATTTCCCAAATGTCATGTTCCTTTGGTGTGAAAACCACAGACTAAATTCCTTTTACCTTCTTTGGACTGACGTTCACACAAACTCTAAAGGCTGATATCTCCAAACCTTGACATTTTGGTTATTTGGCTGCACTCTAAGTATTGAGAAATGAGACTTCATAAGTAGCTTACAGCCTGAGGAGGCGCTCGGTTCTGGACAACGCTGCCGTACACATGCCAATCAGGTCTGTGGTATTAAAGACAAAGGAAGACTTAGACAAAGTAAGCTGCAGGGTCGCTTCATGCATTCACTGAGTTGTTGGGGGGACTATTTTTGGCACAAGTAATACTTTTCACAGGAGATAGGAAGTCAGTCTTGATAAGTGTTTGTGAAACCCATTTGCAGTCTATGCGGGAGATGTTCCATACAGCGGGAAACACACCCACACACACACACACACACACACACACACACACACACACACACACACACACACACACACACACACACACACACACACACACACACACACACACACACACACACACACACACACACACACACACACACACACACACACACACATGCGTACAGTCACAGTAGTTGCACACAGCTGTATTTGTGTCAGTCGATAAGATAGTGCTGAGAGACTGCGAGAGACAGTAAGATGGAGGGAGGGAGGAAGATGAAGAGAGAGATTAAAGATGGAGAGAAATAGAGGCAGGCAGAGGGATGTTGGAGAGGCGCTCCCCACCGGCTCACTAAAATCATTGCCGGCCCAATTTCACAGGAAGCACTAAACCCGTCCATTATCTCCCGGCTCGTTGGCTGTCAGACGCCAGCTCGTCCACGCCCTGACAGATGATGGTCAAACCGTCTGTCTCTGTGACTGTCTAACAGATAAAAGCACCCTTTCCCCACCCACCCCCACTTCGGGTGCTTAGACGTGTTTGAAGCAACCCCCTGATTGGTTACATAATTCATGCAGTGCGTACCTGTGCCCTCAGGGTCTGGATGGCTGATAGGAGGTAAGCTGAGGTTGTCACTGTCTCGATCTGTCTCTGTGCGTTTATGCATATAACAGATTTTTATCTTTTTTTTTTCTTTTGCAAGCTGTACTAAACCCAAAGTGGCATTTAGGTTTTTTTTTCTTTTTTTTTTTCTTTTTTTTTAATTGAGGCAAGCAATCAGAGATATGCACTTGAGAGTTCTTTACATGGCCAGCTTTTTTACTCTTCTAACTAAAACTAACCTTGGCCAAGTTCATTTATCACCGATAGGAGGTGAAGGTTTAGTTTGCAGGATAAAACTGGAAGCAATGACGGAAATAATGAACCAAGTCAACTCTTATGCATTCCCAAGTGTGCATTATGTTATGAGTTCACCCAGCGAAAACCACCCCGAAGAATTTAGTTTTCCTGTAAAAACAACAATATGAAAAACATCTCAATGTTTAAGAGTAAAACGAACAGTGGAAATTCAAATATCTGAATTTAAAAGGATATTTCACCCATAAAACTGGGATTTATAGTTTCAGCAACATAGTCCATGTTTCCAAAATGTCCAAAAATCCAAATGCTAAAACTAATATTTTAATAGATAATTGATGAAGATATAATTTCACATTTAGATATTTCAACAATCAGATCACATATATTTTTAGTTAATTTCAGCAAAATAATATTATGTGGATTAAACTGTGGTTTGTAATTCAACACGTGATACTAACTAATCCAAAATCCTTTTATTTATGCAGGTGGAACTTTCTTGCAAACTATATCTGCTGGTATTTTGGCTTCACAGAAAGCATGTGTTGATAGACATCCTGCAATCTGAAAGCTATAGCAAGGCACTTAAACCCAAGTTCCCCACCTATCTGTTTATGAATGCGGCCCTTTAACAGAGATTGATTGGGTGAAACTGGGATCAGGGTGGTCAGTATGCCTGAAAAAGCTCTATAATAATGATATAAAAATATAATAAGACAATAAACTAGCATTTTTTATGGCCGTTTTTTCCTGATAGTTGGTTTAGTCTCCTTCACTGTTTCCCTGCTGACACATACAGACTCCCTCTGAAGCTGGGGTTGCTCTAATGTGAAGTGCCTCATACAAACTTATAGATTTATAGAGTGATAGCTTGTGCTTACTCTTAAGAGAGGAGGTGTAGTCGCAGTTTTTCCCAAAAATAGTCTTACTGGTATCATCATGGTTAACAAATCCTTAATGTCTCTCATTCAGAGCAGTTACTAATCAACACAGATAAAGCCGTTTGATTTTATTAGTATTACTATTATTTAATTTATTATTACTTATCACTAGTGAATGTGGTAATTTCAACGCAATAAAGGCTGTTTTCTTTAACATTTCTGACTAAATGTTTAGTATCTATGTCGGCGGGTCAACCTCCACTCTCATATCTTTTGCCGCCTTTATAAAGTTTACTACCAGCATTGCCTCTTTGGTCCACGCTACTTTTCGTTATTTTTGTCATTACCCAATCTGTACCATCAGCTCATTTGTGCATGTGCAAGCAGATATCTATCCAGGTCACTATAAATAATGTAGTTACAGTACAGTACTGAAAGTGCTCGTTTTGATCCTTAAATCATCAAAGAATGCTACATCTTATAAAATAATTTAAGGACTTTACTGAGAATTACTTGGGTTTTGCATTCTCTGCATTAAATGCTTATCTGATGTCATCAGACACCCTCAGCTTAGTATGGTAAAACAGGATTACACTGTGTTATTCTCAGAGATGGCAAAAGTACTCACTTTCTGTACTTGAGTGAAAGTACAGATACTTGTGTTAAAAAATACTCTGGTAAAAGTGGAAGTACTGATTAAACTTCTTTACTCAAGTAAAAGTAACAAAGTACAGGCTTGTAAATTTACTTAAAGTAAAAAAGTAAAAGTAGAAACCTAGAAGCCTACATTTTAAATGGATGTCTGCCAATAGGACTAGATCTCCGTTTTGTTCATTTTCAATCATCTCGTCGTCCATACTACTATGCTAATGCCACCGCCTCCAAGCTGCAATGATTTGCCGGGAATGAATACCGCCGAATCTGTCCATTCATCTTGTAGCGGTGCGTCAAATGCAACGTAGATTCCCATCCAATTAGATTGAATTTGGTATTGATGACGTGAAAAATAATAACGGTAACTCCATTGAAATGATTCAAACTTAAAGTAACAAGCCAATTTTTAAAAATGTAAGGATTAGAAAGTACAGATATTTGTGTAAAAATGTAAGGAGTAGAAGTAAAAAGTCGCCATAAAAATAAGTAGTAAAGTAAAGTAAAAATATCAGAAAAATCTACTTGAGTACAGTAACGAAGTATTTGTACTTCGTTACTTCCCGGCTCTGGTTATTCTATACACCATTAAAATACAACAAAAGGCAAACATAAAGCTGAACATTACTGCATTGATGTATAAATCCAACGCTGTTAAAAAAAAAAGCTGCCAAAAGTAGAGTAGGATCCCATTTCTGGGACAGATCTGGCACAGACTAGTGATATAGAGTAACAGAAAGAAAGGATGAACAATTACCGTCTCAGAAAATAAATTAGTAACCTTTTAGACATTGTAGTTTTGCATTCTCAATAAAATTACAGAGAGAAAAAATGAATTTCGTTCTTTTTATAAAGTCAAAGTTAGGGTGACCTAGATGTACACTGTGTGCAGAATTATTAGGCAAGTTGTATTTTTGAGGATTATTTTTATTATTGCGCCACTATTGTGTTCTCATTCAATCCAAAAGACCTCTTAATATCAAAGTTTCATATTTTTTGAAGTTGATGCGTTTCTTTTTTTGGCCTGAACTACCCCCTTTGTTCTTGTCCACAATGGAACTACCCCCACGTTACTCACAGCACGGACCAATCAGCCGATGCGCAGACAGGAAGTGTCCGCACGTCATTCATGGGTTAAAAAGCGCAGCGCGAAAAGAATCTTTCTCTTTTTCCATGGGTTTGCAGCCCGTCAGGAGAGGCCCCTTTCACGTGAAATATCAGAAGAAAGCTGACTGGAAGTAGCTTTCGTTTTCCTGCGTCGAAAGTCACGGATCGCAGTGTTCCATCGTGCATAGCAACCGCGCTGACTGGGAGACAGAAAGCCTTTGAAGCTGACCGCGGAGTTTCGTTCTCCCCTTCCTTAGACGAATCGGCTGAGAGGACGCTCTTTTGCCGACCACCTCCTAAGATCATCTCCTGAAATCCCTCCTTTCCAACTCGTGAGCAGATCAACCCCTCTGCTGCGGCCCGAGCTGACTGAACTTTCCCGAGGGGCGGACCGGTGGCAGAGAACCTCTGCCCGACAGAAACCAAGCTGCGGTTGCCGTGGAAACGCCAACCTCCCTCAGACGACGCATCTCACAGTAAAATCAATTTACTTTCCTTTTGATGCATCAGGATTGCTGTGCTCAGGCGAGAGAAAGGCAGTTTAGGGTTTTGAATTAATGCAGATGTTCTTTTTTTTATCTGTGCTGATTAAGGGTTTGTTTATTTGGTTAAAATAAGTGTGTGCTTTTTACTTTCTTTCTTGGCTTTTCCTGTCCTCTTCGTTGTTTCTGCTTTGAGATAGAGATAAAGTTATCACATTCAGCCACGTGGGGTCCCGTGGTCGCCGCCATCTTGATTACAGGTCGCCCCCCCACCCCCCCCCCCCATTTCTCTTTGTTCCCCTCACCGCGTGGAGAACAAAGGGGGGTGGTCCCCATTTAGCTACAACCATTCACACACATCACTACATTGCCAGGCAAAAAGGGGTTTTTGCTGAACGCTGCTATTGTTAATACATGTTCAATAATTTACCAATACTAAGCTGGATGTATTAATGTTCATGATCGATTGCACTGTTATCATTACACCTGCTGCTTGTTAATGCATTTAATCATTTGCTGATTTTAAGTTGGATGTATTAGTTTACACTGATCAATTGCACTATACCTGCTGCTAGCGGACATTAATGAATGTATTAATATCTGGCATATTTTGGACAATTTCAGACGCCAGTAATAGTTTATTTCGTTGTTTCTATCTCGTTTAATTCTTTATTTTCGATTTTTCTTTTCTTTTTCTTTTGAACTAGTCATTTAATCTACCTCGTGTTTATTTTTCTAGTAGTGTGTAGTGTTTGCATAGATGTTAGATTTCTGTAATCCTGAATTATTAGAATAAAGACATCATTGGTTAATCTGTAGTGGTTTTGGTCGTTCATATAACGGAGGGTTTATCACTCAGAGTAAACTCGATTCCTTTTGGTAATAGTGCGAATAAACAGAGATAGAAGGTTCTTTATTGATAATTTAATAGCTTTGCTGATAACTTAACCGGGGCCAATAGACTGGTGGATACCTGGATTTTAACAGCCGGTCCCGGAACCCTCCAGTTGTGGATCAACAACCGGTAAGTAGATAACTCAGGGCTATAATTATCCACCTAAGAACACTAAATTGATTTTGGCCTTCGATGTTGAATAGGATAATAATTAACTATAACTCCAGTTCTAGTTAACCATCTATTCATTATCTGCAGGACCTTATTTTTGCACAACATATGTATGAAAAGGATGATGTGGTCGAAATATTCACACACAGTGTATTTCTAGTTGCACATGTGCAAATGAATTACATGCTCGTACATGCTTTAAAAAATATCTCTATATAATATAATGGTTTCACAACAATCCTTTTTAATCATGGCAGTGGTCTTTTCAGGATGTTCTTAAGTAAAAAGCGCACGGTTCTGGCTTCAGGGCAGCCTCTATATCGACCGAACAGCTCATTTTTGTTTTTATTTTCCCGCTTTATTCATAGACACAACTTTAAAGGTGAGTGTATATGCATGTCACACTTTTTATTTTGATTTGTAAAACAAGTTCAAAATCACGTATCATATTCCTCCCACGTCACAATTATGCGTGAAAAAATCGAGGTCTCTGGTGGTAATGTTCAAAGTGTATGTATGATTTAACATGCAGCTGTAAACAACACAGCATAAAGCTTGCTTCTGACCAAAGGTAATGAACCACATCTGAGCATTTCAGTGTTTCTGTAATAAGGAGGTTATATGTTTATTTCTCTAAGGAAGGATCAGTCACTCACTCTTTCAATAGATTTATGGCCTTTTTGTTAGCTTGGTTCTGCAAGAACTTGCAGTCTGCAAAGGAACTTATCTTGGGTAACAAATATCCAAGCACATAATGCCTCATAAACCCTCAATAATCTTCTTATTGGTCCATCACATAGAATGTTTGGTGGAGTGATGTTTTATTCATGCCTGAGTATACAGATAGATTGATTCTCAGAATTTGTTCAAATCCATAACAATCACTTATGTGCAACATCTTTGGA
This sequence comes from Cyprinodon tularosa, assembly GCF_016077235.1. NCBI lineage: Eukaryota > Metazoa > Chordata > Actinopteri > Cyprinodontiformes > Cyprinodontidae > Cyprinodon > Cyprinodon tularosa. Next base: position 1,505,438 of record NW_024038821.1, read on the forward strand.
GTATAAAGTAGTCAGTCATGGTGGAAAAGTGTACACATGGATAAGATCTTTGCTTTGGAAAGACATCTGGCAAACCTGAGAATCACAGCGAGGTGTACACTGTTTTTCCAGCTGCCTCAGACTTATGGGAGCTAGATTAGAGTATTTCTTGTGGCTCTGCATCCTTTAAAGGTCCCCCGAGGCTCAGGCTGTAATGCTGTTGCCGCTTTGGCCAATAACATGTCAGGAGCTGTGGTCGGACTCGCCTATCATTTTGCAATGGTCTTTTCATTACATAGCTAGTGCAATAATGTGGACGGAGAAAAAAATGATGGAAAACACAGAGAAGAATTACGATGATACAGGGAAAAAGAAAAGACAAATGGAAAAGGTTCATGAACTGATCTGTAAGAGTTCTAAGTGGCTATGGTTATTATTTACACCTTTGAAAGGAAGAATTTGATCAACATAAGGTCTCAGAGCATTCACACATCACTTCACTTTTGCATGAGGAGAATTACTTCATTAGCATGACGCCACATTGAGAGCTCCTCTCAAAGCACAAAAATGATTCAATCTGTCAGTCATATGGAACGTACATACTCTGAGATGCCTTGGCTCAGCTGTGATGGGTTTATGTTGCCGGCTGCTCAAGTCAAGTATATGATACGGAACGGGACGTGTTCAAGTGGAGAAAGTCAGGGGAACACTGTTGCTAAGCAACCGTAATTGAGAGACAGAGAGCCTGTGTTACGCGCTAATGTGAAAGTTTACATGTGAATGAGTCAAGGCGTGCATAAGAAATAAAATGACTGACTAAGACTGTTGCACTGTGCACCATTTCCCTGTTTAGGACATTTTACTTTACAAGAACATTGAGCGAAGGAAGAATATTAACTAGAAGGAATAGAAAAACAGTGCTCTAAAGATTACTATCCTTACTTCAAATACTTTTCAAGTTAAGGCTGAGGATCTGGGGATTTAAAATAGATAAAATCCCAGTATGTTATATTATACATATTATATGCAGCCTAGGTTAATATTCTTAATACAGCTATTTTCTAAATTGGACCAATTCCTAAATCACCTACGTAGTGTAGAGGTTAAGTAACAAATAAATGAAAAAAATAAAAATAAAAAAAACTTTGAAGCTAGGCTTGAGAGACCTACTTTCTACCTTTCTGATGTGCTGGTGCCTCTGGGAAATGTAATTGTATTCAAATAGACACACATATACATATATGTAGAGGTTAAGTAACAAATAATATATATATATATATATATATATATATATATATATATATATATATATATATATATATATATATATATATATATATATATATATATATGGATGATATACACATGATCACATGATTTTTCAAGTGTTGAAAAACTGCCATAGCAGTAAATTGTATTAGTAAAGACAGTGTTAAAATGACAAAAATGGCATGAAATAGTTACTGTTGTAAACTGAGACAAATTTAGCATCTTATACTATTCATAAGCAGAGATGGTACCATTAAAACACCCACCCTCATATTTATTTCTGAATACTGCAGATTCTAAACTTAATTATATCATTTTCTAAAAGCTTATACAATTTTATTGTTTCCTAGCATATATTGAGCCTTCCTATTTTCTGTTGGAATTTTGCAGGCTGAATGAAATCCTGCAGAAATGTCTCAGGATATCAGACAACAGAACCTTCTTCTGAATGTTTTCTAAAGTCTGATTTGCTCCATTTTCATCTAGGCACTGCCTGGTCTAGGCCAAGTTAAAAATCAACTGATTGTGGTCATCAGCCAGTTTCTATTTCTAACCTTTGTACTTTGAGACATTATTTTAAACACAGCTTGCATTTCCATAATATCTTGAGTACCTTAGCTTATCGGGGTACTTGAGAGAGCCCATATCATGTAGTGAACTTTTTTAACTTTTCTGTTATTCATCAAATCATGCCTAAAGAGTTATTTTGCTTGATTCATGCAAGCCTCAGAAATCCCTGTTAACTCTGCTCTCTAAGTAGAAGCTCCTTCTTGACCTCCTCGACCACACCTTTGCTGCCCACTAAACAGCTGAGAAGGAGCACAATCATTTCTGCTTTACTGCCTAATCTGCACAGTGACAGCAACTGTTATTTGTTTTACCTGTAGATAAAGTCCATGCTGCCAAAAAGTTTTTTTGGCTGTGAGGGGTCTCAGACTCATTCATTCCTCCTAGGACAGAGCCTAATCGACCGAAGTGGTTGGTTTTTGATTTTTGGGAGCAGACCATAAACCCTTAAGCTCTTGTTTTTGACGGTCACTTTACTGATGACTCCAAGGTGAGCCTCTGCCTAAAACGCATTAGATTGTCTGGGAGATTAGTCGTTAAAACTCCTACAATATAAACCACCCAGTGGAGAGGCCAGAGCCTTAAGTAAATAAAACTGCTTTAATAGAAAATGTCATGTCAAGTTGGTGAATTATAAATCTGTTCTCCTCGTTGTGCATTGTTTGTCAATTTCCATAATAGCACCTATGGATGTGAACAACTTGACAATATGAGATGCTAAAAAATATACTACACAATAAACACATATTCTGTATTTTAGCTTTCAATTTCCCAATCAGAAATGTCTCACTGATAACTTCTGCACTTCAACCTCACATTGGAAGTCTGGCTGGAGATCATAAGACATTCTACTGCGTAAAAGGTTCTTACTCTTTCAGTAATATCCCCCAGGTTCTTTCCTTTCTCAAAAGCATGCACCCATTATTTACTGAGCTTAATGAACACCTCAAAATCAGAAATAAACTTTAACACTTTAATCCAATAAAGGCAGAAAATTATTTACAAGTTACCAGCTCTAGGCTCCTTCTGCTGTTTATTGTTGCAGCTTTATGTGCATAAAAAGAGAGCGAACGGAGAGATTACCTGCTTAAATATCCTTTGGCTCTTTCTGGTTACAGGAATGCTCAAAACCTATTGTGTATCAGTAAAGACTGAGTAAGGTTATAACTTTTTCATTTGTGTTTCCTAACCCCCCAAAAAACTACAGAATGTCTGTTCAGATTACAATCATCTCACCAATCCAACCTCTGGATAGAAATGGTACCTGTTTCTTTATTCTAAACTTAATTGCATCTTTAGAATTCACTTCAGAATTAATTATAGAACTAACATACCTGTCATCCATCCTTTACTAAAGTGTTTACAAAGTTTGGTGTGTGTGCTGGTGGCTCTAGGGTAACCTGAGGAAATGGGCAACACTCTCATGGGGAAAGGCAGAGTTGCAGCGAAGGCAAGCAGCTTTCCTTCCGGTTGGAAGGAAATATTATCAGAAAATAAGTTTTTCCAAACAAATAAAAATTTGGCTGTGCCAATGCAAATATCTCATCATATACTTTATAATCTGTCCCTAAATTATTGATTTTGGATGTCTTAAAACGGCATGATGTAGAACCTTTAAATAGAGTGTTTCCTTAGGGGGAAATGAAATCCAAGCATGTGGAGAAATGTTTCCATTTCCTACCTATCATGGGTGATTCAATGAAGCTCCAGGCGTTCGTCTGCGGTACGTAGGACTGGAGGACACCTGCCGATCGCCCAGCCTCGTTCACACCCCCAAAAACGTAGATCTTCCCTCCGCACACAGTGGCAGCCGCCGAATGGACCGGCTTAGGAAGAGGAGAAACCGTCTCCCATGTGTTGGTGATCGTATCGTACCTGCAAAGAGAATAATAACTTACTACGCCTGAACATTTACCTGATTCTGACAAAGGCCCATGATGACAGAACAAAGACAGAGTTTATACAAAGCCTCTGATTTTGAAGTTCCCACTGCTCTGAACCGCTGTGAAACACTAGTTTCTGGCTGCAGAGCTGACAGATATAATTAACAGGATGGCTACACCACCAGGGAAGATGAAAAAGCCCAACCATTACATACAATGACAGCAATTAAAGCAATTACGCAAAACAACATATGTTGGGAGCTACCAGCCATTAGTCTCTAGAGTTGGGCTGAGTGTCAGAGCTGAGTTTTGGACATTTTTCATGGAGCCCTCTCTGGCAGAGCCTTCAGCCAAGCCAAAGAGGGAGGAACAGATACTGTAGGACAACAGGGACTGACTCACCAGACTGCAAGAAATACACCGTTCCATGGATCCTGCTGTTATTATGTGTTTCCGTTTCATCTCATATTTCTTACACCTGTATTGATGTTTAGTGAGCGGCTACCAGGGTTAGTGTTAAGACATGAGTGCTGTTTGTCTTGAGGTGCCATTAGCGCGATGTAATCCTGCATCCACGGGCCACTGATCAAAGCGGCCGCACCGACAGCTCTCCAGCTGGAGCAGGCCTCATTAAGCAGCCAGGACCTGTGATTAAAACACGCATCCATTCAGGCTAAAGCAAACCTTCCTAATCAAGGTTTCATCTTTGTTGTCAAGCAAGAAATAATAATTAAAAAGATTCAGAAAATCTGCTGCAGGCATCCTGCTGCCACCAAAGTCACTTAAAACACTTCAGGGATGTCATGAAAAAGCCGACTCTCTCCTAAAAGCATTTTTTAATCGGATTTTCCATTGGGATCAACCACCTTCATTAGGCCACAGGTGTCTTTTAGTTTTCTTTTATGTGCTCATGTAACAGTATTTATTGCTACAGCCCCTATGGCATTTTAAGTCGGCTGAATTTAAATGACACCAGGGAGCACTACCTGATTCCCCCACCTTCTAAAAAGAAGGCTTTTAGATAAAGTGCAAGAGGAGATGGGCGAATTACCCTTTGGGAGTATTCTCCTTGGGGTTCTGATAATGTCGTTGGCAGCTGCTGCACAGAGGATGGGTTTAAATCGACTGTCAGATGGAGAAGGTGGTGACACAGAAGCCACTCAGAGAGGTGGACTCGAAACACTCAGAAGTACCAATTAGCACTGTTCAAACATGGACACACACACACACATAAAGCAGTATCAGATTGAGAAACTGAGCTCTGCTGAGACAGAGTAACAAACACATTCCTCAGTCTCCAGCAGATGTAATTACCCCTCAGACTAACATCGGGAGAGCTTTGTAAATTTAAGGGTCAGACGCTGCTGAGTGATTCTGATTACAGGACAGACAAGAGTCCAACAGGACTCCTGCAACCAGACATGATGAGATAAGACACAGGGAGAAAAACGATTCAATTCCAAGCACCTTAATGGGGTAGTTCAGAGCTTTTGAGGTGAGGTTCTGTTGCAAGAACTCAGTATCTTATAAGCAGTTGAATCTTTTTTGGTGTCTTTACCAAGGCCTAAGCTTAGAGTTTGCTAAAGAAGCTGGCAGACACAGAAGATGACTTGCACCATGTTAAAACAAAAACCTTGAAAAGCAGTTCAGTTCAGTGCCTTACAGTGCTGTCCCTGACCAAAGTAAGTAAATGTTATTTGGAGGCCCCCACCACACCTCTTGCCCTATGCCATCAGACCCCTTCCACCCCAAACACATATGCACAAAATGACTGTATCAACACCTGCAATTAATAGGACCAAATGTAGATTACTGGTTGTTTACTTGGAATCACACCTATACGTATAAAGATGCAGTTAAATGGACCTGATGTGCTGAAAAATTTCAGCACAGACTCCGTAATAGTAAGAAATCCAGGCAGGAAATCCATACAAATAGATTAAAGGTATGTTAAGATCCTAATGGTAAACTACATCGTGAAATTAATTTAAATACTCGCCTCAAAAAGATCCAAAAGCAGGTTATGCAAATGCCTAGAACAAAACAACAACTACTACTAGTACTACTATTATTAATAACAATAATAAAAGAATAATCAGGATTAAAATAACTATTGTATACTTCTACTCCTATTACAACTTGCCTGTTAGTACTACTATTTCTACTAATATTCCCAAAATTATTGTTGTAGTTTCATTATTATTATGCACAAAATATAGTCTTGAGAAAACATAATTCAGGTTCAAATAGACTGATATTAAATCTACATTCATGTTTAGTTCCCTCTGTCAACAAATGCATCAGTGTTTCTCTGTAGTCTCCTCAAACGACAACTATTTTGAATTCAATTACCGACAGAGATCAGTATCTCTATGGAAATCTGAAACATTCGTAACAGCATAAAAATGGATATAAGACTATAGCCAATATATTATATATTGGCTAAAGTTAATAGCTTATATACGACCACCAACTAGTCTTTGTATCATTGTTTTTCAACAGAGCTAAACACAGAGGGTATGTGCTTGTGACAAAGTGTTATTTCAACAAAATTCCTCCTTTAAAGGAAGAACAAGTTGCCTGCCTGCGCACCCTCACCTGATTGATCAGATGTCGAGAGCTGACAATCAGATCGTATTACTGGCGGTCTCTTTTATGTCATAGTATAGCACAGGGGTCTTTAACGTTTTCCAGGCCAAGGACCCCAAACAGATGGTGAGATGGAGCGGGGACCCCCTAAATATATATATTGTATGAAATTGTGTTAAATCAAACAGCTCCTATAGTCACTGTATTACATATGGAGTAATGTAAAGAAAGTAATTTCACCCTGAGATTATTAAAGTGTTTCTGATTCTGATTCCTGGTTGATGGGACAGGTGTTGTGAATGAAACAGTGTCCAGCTTTAAAGAGCTCCTGTGTGTTGCGAAATGTGTTCATTGATGACTGAAATACATCTTCTGCCTCCATTTATCTGTTTACTACAGTGTGCTGAATTAATATTAATGTGTATTTAAAGATATTTCATTTAAGGGAAAAAATTGTAGGGGGGAATATAAAAAATGGAATTAACCAAAACTTTCTGGGCCCCCATGCATTATCCTCTTGGCCCCCTTATGGATCGCGGACCCCCTGTTGAAGATCTCCGGTATAGCACAAACGTGCAACAGAGTGCATCCATTATGCATATGCTCTACCGCACACAGATACACTTTATATTTTAGTCATTGATCCATATGGGGGGACCTAATAAATGTTTAGATGGATCAGCCCTGAATAGTGACCAGCCAACCAACGTTTATATCCAATAAACTATCTGCATATTTTCCCTTCAATGAATGTTCCATGGGCAAACCATACCAGGTCACATAAAAAACAAAACACTGTGGTAAATGTTACTAGTTTTAGCTTTTTATAGTACGCTGTTAAGGTCTCTATGTAGAGGCTTCAGTGGCTCAATGGGGAAAGTAGTCATTTTGCAGAAGGAGAGATGTAGGTTTGATCCTGTTTTTCTTTTTTTTTTTTTTTTTTACTATTTTAGGCAGCTCTAATGTTAATTAAAACTTTAAAATGGTAACGATTTTAGCAGAAAATAGGAAGTCTGAATGAGGCACACCAGTGTAAATCTCTTTTATTCTACTAAACTTGTAATTTCATCCAAAAGTAAAAATCTACATTTCCAACAAAATACGCATATGTGCTGGTGTTTTCATAATGCTAGCCATTTTTATTGCTAACCTAAGTTTAAAATAGCATCTATGTAATTTGTTTTGGTTTAAAAATTGCAGAAAAGTCCCATCGTACAGAAACTACTTTATCATACATGCAGGGCTGCGTCCCCTCTGCTCCTGCTCTTTTTTATCTGTTTCCTCAGAAGAAATCTAATTTAGTCCCATTCCATGTTGGCAGGTGAAACCTTCATAGAAACCTGATATCAGCACTAAAGCACAAACATTGGTCAGTAAATCCCCCCTTTTAATATGTCTGCTTCTAACATTGCATCATTATGTCATTATGCCTAGTCTTTTCAATCAAATAACACAGTCAGAACGGTTTTCTATCTAAGGAAACCCAGCAGATTGCAATGAGTCATTGACTTGCAGAAACAACTTCTCCTGGATGGGGAGGTAGCAACAGCAGATAGGTGCTTGCACTATGCTGATGACTTTGTAACAATCCGTGGTGCTCAGTATGTGCTTCATCCCGAAAGGTAATTGGTGGCGCACCGCCCCCTACCTCCATTACCAAAATAAATAAGCATCAGCCTCTGTAAAAATAACTGCTGAAAATAAATGTAATCACTTCTTGTGGGCTCATAAAAAAGAGCATAAATAAACCACAATGAAGTGTTTTAGGAGTTGAATTAAGAAGGTACAAGCACATGCTTTGGTTTTGGTTCCCTCCCAGACTAACTGGTAAGCTTCATCCTTTGGGACCAATTCATCTGGATTTACACTTAAAGAAGAGGCTAAGAGGCCGCAGGTATCGACTGACTATAACCTCTTAACAGAACATCACTTCAAAATTTTTCCAACCATCCAATTAAAGCCTGGAAAGATGGTACTTGTAGATAAATTCTGCCCTGAGAGCCTGCAGATGAAAAAGCCTACCGAACATTTAAATGAGGATGTGTCTTAGATCTTATCTGCTACAAACCAAACTATGCAAATAAGCTGCTTCTATAACTAAAATATATAATCAGCGAAGGCTTCAGCTTAGCAACTTTAAAGTACAGCAACAGTCTTAATAAAACAAGATGGCAAATTGCATGAGGGGAAGTTGTGATGGTTAACAAGCTTTGCGTTCGTTTGCTTTACGATGGTGGGGATGAATGTTTAAACAGAGTTAAGGGTGAGAAGCAGCAGCCAGGTGAGCTGCAGAGATGCACGCTGGTTTCATTTGCATACTCCTCGATCCAAAAATGTTAAATTAGGCAAAGGTGCAGAATTAGATTTGTAATATTTTAGGGAACCAGAGGATCTTTTAAGGCCAAAATAAATCTCTAGTATTAAAGTGAAGGTTATCAGATTTTCTATTAGGAAGGTTTAAAAAGAATAAAACATGTTTTTATGTTAATATATTATCTGATTCTTATAAAGGTTCTGAAAAAAAAATCGAATTAAATAACCGGAAACATTGCAACATGATGAGGTATTAATGTTTAAATTTACGGTCTCCATTACTTACAAGCATATCATGGAAAATAGGCTTTAAAAGACCATTAATGTAAACATAGCTGTTCTTGCTTTCTGTTAGAAGGAACCAGGGTTTGGATAAAGAGAAACACGTGCAGGTCAGGGGAAACACGATGTCTCCCGCTGCCTCTAAGGTCGCCAGTCTGATTGAATTCATTACAAAAGTGATCCACCATCAAGCGTCTAATATGAGCCGTGACACTGAGACTGACACTAAAAGAAATGAATGAGGTTTGATTATATCTTTGAGGCAGAGAAGATGAAGAGAGGGGGATGACTGCCAAAAAAAAAGAAAAAGGTGCTTAGGCTTCCCTTAAGGTGTTCTGCCCATTGCTGAGCCTTTTTTCATCATTGCTGGGACACTGTAGGAGTTTATCCATCATCATGTTGTGCTGCATCGATTGCGTTTCTTAAAAAATGTTTGTACACAAAGAGCGATCACTGCTTGAAGCCCTGTAATCGCGTGTAGTTCCTGACAGGGCTCGTTTCATCACGCAGGGACAATCATCTCTAAAATGCAGCTGTGGGATTACAACAAAACAAATCACGTAGGATTGGGTACCTTTATGATGCCTGATGAAAACAAAGACTGATAGGAAAGGATCGTGAATAAAAAAAATAAAAAATCCAGACTCTCAAGAAGACTTGGTTCAGAATGTATTTTTTGGATAAAAAAAAAAAAAAGATAAAAAACACAGTTGCAGTTTGCAGCATGAGCCGCAGCCAGCATGTTGACAAATCCAAATCATAATTCAAAATCACGCAGGTGGAAGGAAGCCCATGTTGAGCTACTGTGTTGGTGCATGACTGCCAGCTAACACCTTAGTGACTTGATTAGAGCCGTGCGGTTTGATAAGTACAGGTGAAATTGAACAGTTGCTGTGGAAAAGATGTTGTCACACCGGTCATGTCTGTTTATGTTGACATCAGTTGGCTTTGCTGCATCTCCACCTGCCTGCCTGCTCTGAGCAATGCTAATGAAGACCTATATCCATGCTTGTTATATCAGACCATTAGGAAATTACTCCCACCAAATACTAGGTGCTAAATAAAAGGTTAGGAGCAAATTACCTGAACTGCATTTTTTATAAGCAGACTGTTTTATTAAAAATTGGTGGACTAGTTAAGAATTTAGCCACAGGGTGTATTATTGCAAAGGTAAAATGAAACAACCACTTAAAACGTATTATTGCATCTTAAATTATCAGTCTTTTCAAATATTCATTTCTGCTTAACTTTTTCCACAGGAACTGATTGTCTTTATTTTTTTCTGATTGCTTTTTAGCAGCCTTATCTCACCCAGTGTTCAGCCATTGCAGATGTTTAATGACCCATTTGTGACTTGTAGACAGATTTTTTTTCAGTGTTGCTTTCAAACTCCAGAACAATATCTGTCTTACTGTAACATTGTCTGACTTTACTGATTTTAAATCTCTTTTGAAAAAACCCTCCTTTTAACTTGGCTTTTAATTTTTTTTGAGCAGACATTTCTTATTATTAGTCTACTTTTTATTTATATTTCTCCATAGTTACAGTTTCAGTTGGGCTTTTTATCTTCATTTTAGGCCTTTGTGCCACACATTAGACATTTTTGCGTGTTTTTACTCCAGTCAAGGTGCTAATATCTTTTACAGCGTTTGTTTCTTGGTAAGAAAGATTAAAGAAACAGTCCTGGTTGGATTGCTTAGACACACTTTTTTTTTTTTTTTTTATCAAAGGTGTGTCTAAGCCCAATTTAGAACTCATTACATTCTGGTGGTTAAAACTTAAAGGATTTATTAAGACTGTGAGATAGGACAGGGCTTTTCAAATTGCAAGGTTGTGCAAAGAGAAACCATATCTGTAAACTACTATCTAAACTCAACCTTAAACAACATCTAAGAAGTGTCTAAAAATGTTTTATAAAGCCTTCTTGGGGTAGTCAATTTTTTTCTTATATCTTTTCTTGCATTTTTATTTTATTTATTAAGATTCTGGGCACTTCAGTATAAATCAAAAAAATTCTTAAACCTATATAGTAATATAGCCGTCTGTTCTTTTTATCCATGTCTTCCACAAATAATAAAACAACACGATAAGCTTTATTTCTAAACGTGAACTAAGCAATGGAATTTCTAATGCAAGATCAAAATTCTTTAAAGCCCAGTTTGCAATCTTTCAGCCATTTTGTATTTTAATTCCTAAGAAATGTTGGCATTTTGGACTTAATTCAAGAACGACATGTGTTGTTTTAGAAAAAAAAAGAAATTGTATAAAGACAAGAGATATTAAAATGACCGGCAAGACATCTACCACTAGTGACAGTTCAGAAAAGAGGGTTAATCTATGTCTGGGTCCACTGCTACACCCAGGTTTTGAGCTGGACTGGTGTCTTCCAGCTGTATTAACCAAATCCATGTACTTTTGAATGCCTTTCTTTGGTCCAAATTTCATTGTGTCAGTTTTACTTTGATGTAACTAAAGAAGATTGTGGCACACCAGTGTGTTGATTTTTTTATGCATTTACCCAGTGCTTAGAATGGGTTCATAGTCACCTGTTGACATTCTGATGTATAACTGTGTGTCATCTGCATAGTTTTGGTAGCTTCTGTTGCTTGATTAGATCTGAGTTAGGGGGGACATTTAGGTATCGAAGAGGAGGGGCCCTAAGATGGACCCTTGGGGCTTGAGATTTTTGTCATCTCTGATCTAAATGTATGCACTGACACAGAAGGCCCCTGTCTGTGTCATTAAACACCATGAAAAAGGGCAATTTCTGTACTGTGGTCAACGCAGAAGCCTGACTGGAAGATGTGAAAGTGGCTGGTCATTGTTAGAAAGTTAACTGTTAAAATAAAGATTTTTCAGCAGTCTTACTAATGAAGGGAGATTTGAGATAGGCCAGTATTTCTACAGTAGCAGTTTGTCAAAATTGCTTTGTTTTGACTTGGAAAACAAATGAAAATGGTGAAGTTGTTATTTATTTCGGTTAAAGGTTTGGACAGGTAAAGCTGTCTTAAGGAAAGTTGTGGGAAAAACATTGAGATAGCAGAAGGAAAAGCACAGTAGGAATACGATTTCCTCTAAGTTAAGAAGTTCAGAAATTTTGTCAGGATTAATTCTAGTTGGATACTGGATTCTATATGAATGTACGCACTGCCTCTTTAATGCTTTTTAGTTTAAGTCCGCGGTTCTCAAAGTGTGTGGCGCGACCCACTGGTGGGGAATTGAGACGTGACAGGTGGGGCGCGCCAAGTTCCGGTGTGTGTGTGTGTGTGTCGTGTGACTATAAATGTAGAACGTGTGAGAGCAAACTGTCCTTATAGCTGCATGTTGCCGCTTATAAGACCAATCAAACCCACAAAGTAATCATTACTAGCCTACATACAGTCTAATTAAAAGAACATTAGATATGAGAAAAATTTCACCTGGAACTGAAGTGCCAAAATAATGATTGACGTGACGTCGGTATATTATTTGTAACGGAATAAACTTTCGCGCCCCAGTGTTGCCAACTCAGCGACTTTGTCGCTGTATTTCAGACCCCTCCAGCGACTCTTTTTCAAAAAAGCGACTAGCGACAAATCTAGCGACTTTGGGAGACTCTTACGTGAAAGCACGTATCGTTCCTTTTCTTGTCCTCCAGCGGCAGTTGCTGCCGTGGGGCGCCTCCCCCATCCCAACCCCGTTCTCCCCCGCTATCACAGGAGTCCCTCTCAGCGCTGCAGTCAGATACACAGCATGTTTACCTTCAGCGTCCAGACTGCAAATAAAGCGCACATGCGCCGGGATTGACGGCGCAGGTTGATCATAAATAACTGAATTTGAAATATTTTATCTTAAATAAATAACGGCGTTTGATTCACACAGCCACATGTTCATGTTTCTGGTTTGGAGTGGAGAGGGAGTATCCACTCATCGGGCAGAGAGCTGTGTGCATTCTTCTTCCCTTTGCCACATCATATCTCTGTGAGATGGGCTTTTCAGCTGTTGCTTCACTGAAAACAAAGCATGACAACCCCGTTTTGAGAAACTGTGCAATGCAAAACAGGCTCATTGCAGCCACTGATGCAGGGATAAATAGACCTGTCTTGCCAGATGGATTTCACTTCTTTTCTTTTATTAACAGATTGCAGAGTGGCACTTTAATTATTTCTATCTTTGAGCTGCATTTTTATTTTCTTTATATATATTTTTTTTTCTTTATTTTTGAGCTTGCTGTTATTTAATGTAGATAGTTTGTATTTAGATACTACTTGTTACTTTAATAAAATTGGAACATTTTAAGATTGTTTCATATTTCATTAGCACTGTGTTGGGGCGATGGGGACAGGCGGGGCTTGAAAATTCCCCCTTGTCCAAAGTGGGGAATGACAGAAAAAGTTTGAGAACCACTGGTTTAAGTGAATAAGTAAAATATTCAATGCAAGATAAGGCATGTTTATTTACACTCACCGGCCACTTTATTAGGTACCCCATGCTAGTAACGGGTTGGACCCCCTTTTGCCTTCAGAACTGCCTCAATTCTTGGTGGCATAGATTCAACAAGGTGCTGGAAGCATTCCTCAGGGAGTTTGGTCCATATTGACATGATGGCATCACACAGTTGCCGCAGATTTGTCGGCTGCACATCCATGATGCGAATCTCCCGTTCCACCACATCCCAAAGATGCTCTATTGGATTGAGATCTGGTGACTGTGGAGGCCATTTGTGTACAGTGAACTCATTGTCATGTTCAAGAAACCAGTCTGAGATGATTCCAGCTTTATGACATGGCGCATTATCCTGCTGAAAGTAGCCATCAGAAGTTGGGTACATTGTGGTCATAAAGGGATGGACATGGTCAGCAACAATACTCAGGTAGGCTGTGGCGTCGCAACGATGCTCAATTGGTACCAAGGGGCCCAAAGAGTGCCAAGAAAATATTCCCCACACCATGACACCACCACCACCAGCTGAACCGTTGATACAAGGCAGGATGGATCCATGCTTTCATGTTGTAGACGCCAAATACTGAGCCTACCATCCGAATGTCGCAGCAGAAATCGAGACTCATCAGACCAGGCAACGTTTTTCCAATCTTCTATTGTCCAATTTCGATGAGCTTGTGTAAATTGTAGCCTCAGTTTCCTGTTCTTAGCTGAAAGGAGTGGCACCTGGTGTGGTCTTCTGCTGCTGTAGCCCATCTGCCTCAAAGTTCGACGTACTGTGCGTTCAGAGATGCTCTTCTGCCCACCTTGGTTGTAACTGGTGGTTATTTGAGTCACTGTTGCCCTTCTATCAGCTCGAACCAGTCTGGCCATTCTCCTCTGACCTCTGGCATCAACAAGGCATTTCCGCCCACAGAACTGCCGCTCACTGGATGTTTTTTCTTTTTCGGACCATTCTCTGTAAACCCTAGAGATGGTTGTGCGTGAAAATCCCAGTAGATCAGCAGTTTCTGAAATACTCAGACCAGCCCTTCTGGCACCAACAATCATGCCACGTTCAAAGTCACTCAAATCACCTTTCTTCCCCATACTGATGCTCGGTTTGAACTGCAGGAGATTGTCTTGACCATGTCTACATGCCTAAATGCACTGAGTTGCCGCCATGTGATTGGCTGCTTAGAAATTAAGTGTTAACGAGCAGTTGGACAGGTGAACCTAATAAACTGGCCGGTGAGTGTATATAGCACATTTCAATCGTAAGAAAATTTAAAGTGCTGTAAATAAGAAAACAAAAACCACACACACAAAGTAGATTGACATAGAAGCAAAACAAAAAAAGGACAAAAATTAAAAACTATATATATCTTTAAAAAAGATACTATTCATTGGAAAAAGTGGAAAGAAAGTTGGATTGGAATGTTATTGCAGGCAATGGCAGAGATGAGGACGTCCAATGCTACAGTTATAGTAAGGTTTGCTAACCTGATGACCGTGATAAACGGGCACTGATAATGTTTTTGCTGAGGATTTAAGAGAAGAAAGTTATTTCTGTAACTCTTTATATAAGTTAATGTCAAGCTGGACTTAAGACATTCCCCATCTGCATTAAACTTTTAGAAACTCACCTTTTCCCTTCTGTCTGGTGAAGCACCTCTCCTCAGAGTCATTTTCTTCCCAGACACAAGTAAATCAATGATGTTGAAGTTTTTAGAATAAAGATTATCTACAAGCTCATCAATGGAGTTAGATGGAAAAGTAGTGGTAGAGGTGCAATCTGATTTGAGTAGCACTGTTCTTAAAGATACGTTTTCTTATGATGTCTCTTTTTCTAGGATGGGGTTTAGGGGGTTTAAAGAGGGAGTCCATGCTTCCTGTGGAATCTGGTTGGGGGGCCTTCTGTGATGTCATCTTTTTTAGTGAAATCCACTCTAGGAGAGACGGGAGGCTTCTGTGGGGCGGGTGTCACTGTGGGCTCCACTTCTCCTGTGGAAGCCAGTAGGGAGACATTTTGTGATGAACTCTCTCTAAGAGCCAACCGCCTAGTTATCTCCGTCTCAGCTGAAGCTGCATGTGGCAGCCTTATCATAGCTGTTTCACTGCATTCTCTTTTCAGGGTCGAGGCATTTGGTGGATGGTTACAGAATAAAACAGATTAGATATGAGATGTTTAGCTCCAGAACTCCTCAAACAAACCATCTTACATATAAATGAAATGGTATCTTTTTTTCTCCTTAAAAATTCCAGAGTTTTGCATTGCAGCATTTCTTTAATGCAGAACACACTTTTCTACCCATTAGAGATCTCGTAAATATCTATTCACAGAAAGTCAGGGGTAACAGTCCGCTAAGAAACATCTTGATATTCAGACTTCCAACTATTTTTAGTAGATGAATGAAATCCTCCTTCACTTCTGATTATTTTTTTGGGGTTGTCATCCAATGGCTGTACAAGAGTCAGGCGCACTTTGGTGATTGCCAGAACATTCTTTAAGATATCAGACACCACTTTACTGGTAAAAATCCTACCTGTTATGTTTTTTTCTTTTGGAAAAACTATTTAATCCTGTTCACAGCTGTGTTGTCAACTATTAGGGTCCTTGGCCAGGTGGGATGCTCTTTCTGTAGCAGCTTATGAGATTGTTTGATTGAAGACTTTTATTGTCTTCAGAAGATGGATAACTTTCCTGGTTTCCAGCCAAAGAGGGAAGCCGTTTTTTGTAGAGGGTTTCCATTATTTCCAGCTGGTTCCCTCCTATCAGTTGTTATGACTAAAACTTTCTGTAGTGGCCTCCCTTTCCCAGGGGAACCAAGGGACTTTTAATGTAAAGCTGCCAATTCTGATTTATTTCTTTGCCGAGATCCTTCAGTGAGTCGTCTTCTTGAAGTTTTGGTTTTGCACTTAAACCATGTCATTTATTACCAATGCTGTGTTTCCTGGCTGAGTCATTGAACGGGATGTCACTCTATGGGATCGCAGACAGAGTTGAATTATCTCTGTGTCCAATTTTAACATCCACATTTATTTGGCCGTTGGACATTTACTTTTTTGGATGGCTTCTCATCTATAAAATAGCAAGGTTTTGTCAAAGTGTTACACATTTCTCCGGGGAAAGGAAGGCATCGTGTGCTGATTGGGTAGTGCTGACTTCTTCTTCTTTCAGGTTTGATTAATAAAATAAAAAAAAAAAATCAAACTAATAATGAACTTTCTGGCTAAGAGATAAAAAAAATAAAAGGACACGAGCAAGCAGGGAGGAGGGAAGACGAGTGTCTTAGTAGCCGAAGAGGAAGAAGAAAGTCTAGAGGCCTGGTAGGTTCAGAGTTATGTACATGGCTTCAGCTGTTCTCAGATTTATAAAGCTGTTTATAAGTTAAGAATAAACAGCTTGTTTGTAAAGAAAGAAACTTTCTTTACAAGAAAGTAGTGTCTCAGAGAGTTCTACAAGTAGACATCCCAACAAGTCTAAGGTCAGACTTTGCAATGTCCAGGGAAATGCTTAAAAAGAACTACTTGAAAGGCTGTCCAGATCAGGGTTTATACATTAAATGTTAAACTTCATGGACAGGAAAAATCAAAAAGAGTACTGACCTTGTGTAGAAGCACGGGACACAGAAAGATATTTTCTTAAAAGACCATGTCTGGATGGGAGCTGTTTTCAAAGATGATTCAAAACGAACCAAAAGCCTTCTTGACCAAAGCAGAGATGCCCATTTGGAGAAAATAGTGGCTTTGAGCAAATCAAAACAAACTCCAGACAAACCATCAGGCTCACCTTTGGGCTGCAGATTGCTTGGGCTTATTTCATGGCCACAGGACGTAAGCATCTTCCAGTCATTGAAATCACTACAAAGTCTAAAGTCTATACTAAAGTAAACTGTGAGGCACTGTGAGGCAATCTGACAGCTGAACCTTACAGCAGAGGGTTTTTAGAAGACAATGCCAAGCCTGTCAACAAATCCGTAAAAAAAGAAAAAGCTGGAAAGATAAGGATGGGGGTCTTACTGAATGCTAGACGATAAATCCTAGTCCCAACCAGAACTGGATCTATTTAGTATTTCTTAATTCATATAAAAAAGCTTTAGATCACTGCACCTCTTTAGCTCTTCTTTGCAAAATTTGTTTTTATTTTTGCTTATATACATGGACTGTAAATGTAGATTTGAAATATAGGAAGTAAGTTTTTTATCACTAATATGACCATGAAGACAAATGCATAAAACTAAAATTACATAAATGCTAATTTAATTCTGCCTCAAAGCACTTACTTCAGATATTTATGTTTACTTTTTACTTTTTAATCTACTGAACCACTAATGCACCATTACTGCAATGTCAACACAATACTCCTAACTGCTCACAGAAGACCTTCAGTTATAATGGATTCGAGTCTGCATAAACACATGGGCTAAAGGCGGAATTACAAAACTTAGAAATCATAAGCCTGTTTTCTTCTCAACTTCTTGATTCTATCAGTGACAACCAGCTTTAAGCCTGGCAGCTCTCACAGAGGAAGGGAATCTTTCCAAAAAAAAAAGATCCTAAATACTCTCTCTCTCTCTCTCTCTCTCTCTCTCTCTCTCTCTCTCTCTCTCTCTCAAGACAAATGAACAGTGTTGGAACTAAGATGAATACTGTGGTTTTTCAACAAAAAGGGACACAGAGGACGGCAGTGATTGGGAACTATTTTTGGCGACAGATTAATAAACATTAGATGTCCTTGTGGGTATTTATAGGAGCAATAATGCATCAGTGGATTTCTCTAAAAATACACCGCAGTGTACAATGCTCATGTCCAATGCGGCTCTCCTACAGCCAAGGAGAATGCAATGTCAGGTATTTACAAGTAGACTAATAATCTAGAACAATTCGTGGAAAGGATATGTGTCAGTACAAGTGAGTGTACAAATGATTTTTGGAGGAGATCCTTTTGGTTTATCATTTTAAATCAGAAAAACTCTTAATTAGTGGCACTAAAATTTATTTATTTTTTTAGATTTTTCCTTGCATTTTTAAAAAGCATCCATAAAACAAAGAAGATTAAGTACAGTATTTAAGAGAAATGGTCCACACAACCAAAGCTTTAGGTGTTATTTCAGCTCTTTGATACCATATGTAATATCCAGGGACATGTGGTCAGGGGAGGCAGGTGAGCCTCACCTGTCATCATGCCAAAAAAAAAAGGTTACATAAAATGAATATTAATATTTGTCCACTGAACTTTATGTATGACTAATTGCAAACATTTTATAGTCAAAATCACTAAAATTGCATATTTCCTGTTTAAACTAGTGTTGCGCCGATGCCAGTTTTTGGTCCCGATACCGATACCCGATACCTGGCTGTGCAGTATCGGCCGATACCGATACCATGATAATGTAAAATAATTACCATCATGGCTTTGTCAAGCTGCTGCCTACCTTTGTGAAGCAGGAAAAAATCTAATACAAAGTGAATCCAGTAGAACTTTTTATTGCCTACCAGGATTGGATGACAATAGTTGAATAAACTTATGGTTCTCAAAATGGTATCGGTGCGCTATTTGTTGGTACTCGCTGATACCGATAACAACGTTTTAGGGCAGTATCGGGGCCCCGTCCGATACTGGTATCGGTATCGGTGCAACACTAGTTTAAACACAAGGGTGGCAGCAATTGGCGGCAATATAATGTTTGCATATACGTTTTTTGCCTGATGTTCCCAAGTCTGGCTAGTCTTTAACCCTTTGTATATGTTTGATGTTTGTTAGTGACATATTTAGTTTTGCTAATGGGACATAAAACTGGAGTGAAAAGGCACAGGGTGAGGCAGGGCAGTACTGCCACACGTGAGCCAACGCAGAGGTTGATTGATTAATTTGATTTTCTCAATTGCAGAGATGAGTAAGAGTCAAGTGCGCTGCCAAGTTACTCCAAATGATGCTCACTGTACCTACGCAGAGAATGGAAAGGTCATTCTCTGCGTTGAAAAGACTGAAAACATACAATCCACATAGGCCTGATTCAGGATGACTTTCCTTCCTGGAGATCGCTTTTCCTGAAGAGAGTTTTAAACATAAAGGAAAATAAGAAGGACTTTTACAACAAAGTAACTGAGGTTTTTGTGGCAAAGGATACTGTAGGCACATGGACTTTATCTACAAATATAGGTAAAACCACAAACAGTTTTCATTTCAATCTAATAAAAAAACAAAACAAATGAGATCAGACTAAGAAAAATATAATAAAATATTTAAAAACTAAATTTTGGCGATAAATAAAATACTTTTTTGTTTTTCTTTTCATGCTTTTAGTTGAGCGATTTGTATTAAATTCATTTTAGTATCCAAATTAAAAACTGTTAAAAGAAACTTAATATTTCACTTAAGGTCAAAATGGGAATCTCTCTTTTTGTACACCACTCTATACTCTTGTTTGTATTGTATGAATTGTGTAATTGTGACGGGCAACACACAGAGGGTGCAAAGCAACATGCCACCTTCTCTAACTGCTGTAATTGTAACGTTTTTTCTTATCTTTACCTTTAATACCTAACTTAACTGTGAGAAAGAGATTGTATGAAGAATGCTGATGAGATATGAAATAAATATATATAATTTTTCATGTGTGAATATTTGATAAAAAACAGACGTTTAACAGGAAGGTTACCGTACTCTACTTTAAGTTTTCAGTGCAATTAAAGGGAGAAGGGATATGAAAAATAAGTTTTACTTCTTCATACCCCTTTTCAGCCAATTTACATTAATCAATTTAATTTCTCTGGCTGTATATACCGAGAGGTTAATTTAGTGGAAGGTTTTGTTTCTATTTACATTCAGGTGAATTTAGTCAGTTTGGAAATTGGTGATCGGTTTGGTTGATGTTAACTCATCTCTTTTTTGTGTATTTGGTTAATTACTTTATTGTTTTTTGTCAAAAACTGTCTGAAGTTTTTCCTATTGATTGATTCATTCGTTCCTATTTATTTATTCATAAATCAGACTCTAAAGTAGCCAATGTCTCACCAACTATAAACCTCACAGTAAATCACTGGTAATATCCTTCATATAGGTATATCAAAGCAACTTCAGATTAATTGAAGTTAATTCAAGTTAATTCAATTTAGCGCCAATTCACAACACATGTCATCTCAAGGCACTTTACAGTTCACCAGATCATACAGTCAAATTGATTACAGTTATATTTCATTTCAGTTATTTACAAATTTCAACACTGTTAATGTGTTAATGGACTATTACTGAATAACAGCAAGATAGAAAAACATCAATATTGATGTCTAAATGTATTTGGTCCTAAAAAAAAACCTTAAAAGCTCAGAATAAATCAATCTGTGATGATGCAGGAAGGCAGAGAAAACGCAGTGTGTAAGCAGGAATTGCCCCTTGGGTTCCCTCTTTGAAACATTAACCGGAAAATGTACATCTGAGTCACAGATCAGAGAAATGAATGGATGCAGCAAGGTGTCAGTAGTGATGTAGGCTGCATTCGGATTTGCTCATCCAACATCAAAAAGCAATTTTCCTTTTAACACCCCTATTTCCTTCTGACTGTAGGGCAGCGTCCGAGTTAAGTAGCCCCAAGTAAATATGATGTACAGTAACATAATAAATGCCAGTTATCAATCACTACATGTTGCTGCAGTCCTTTGGTCTCACAGAGCATGAAATCATTCAGACTAGCTGGTCAAGTCCTGCTTTCTAATTCTGATTGTTCGCCCTCCATTTTTATCAACACAGACCCATAAACTAGCTGTCTCCAAAACACACCAATGAGATGCAATCTAATCAGAGAGGAAGCAGCCGTGGCATCAGAGCCAGTGTGGTTAACTGAAGTGCACAGGGAAGATAGCGAAGCGTGCCTCCCTCTCTTCATCACACATGTGATAATTTACAATAGATGGGCTGCCTGTCACTGAGATAGTGACATGTATAATTTCCCCGGAGACACAAACTCCGCCATTTGTACTGAGAGGAAAAAGAGAATGAGGAGAAGAAAAAAACATAGAGGCTCCATAAACCTCAAGACTTACAAAAAGAGCCATTAAAAGGCAGGGGAGAGCTTCACACATCAGCTACAAGCAGTCTGGAATGACATAGCAAGCCCTGACTGAACAAACAGGAAACATGCTCTTATAGAGTTTGTATTCATTTAAACTGTTGACTACACTTGGGCCAGACAGGTCCCACAGCAGCGTAACCTTTAAAAACTGTGTATGTACTGGAATGCAGTACAGTCGCTTAGTTGATTTTTTTTTTTTTATCTTAAAGCACTCGATGGCTGCATAGAGGAACTGATCTTTTATATTCTACCGAGCACCAACTCATGCCCTTTGGTAAAAGACCCGTATGAATCCCTGCAGCACACACTTGTACGAGGATCTCTGCGTGTCTCCTGTGATCGGCAGCCCACACACATCCTCGACTCATTTTAAGTCTGCTGCTTTCAGAGTTTGTTTATACATCTGATATACTGTTCGAAGTGCAAAGTTTTTTTTTGTACATTTTGCCAATTATACAGCTGAGTTTTACAAAAGAAAAATATGCTCCAAGTGAATTATTTCTAAATAAATACAGGTAGTACTGACATTCACAGCAACTTCAGTCTGAAAATGAAATGTTTTAGTGTTAGATCTCACTGTAAGATAAGGGAAATATTCACACGTCTAATAAATTAGGATATTGGAAAGTTCTACGGTTTAATTAAACAATATGAACCTCATATATTACATCATTTATGCCACAAAGTGATATATTGGAGGCTTACTTACTGGTAAATATGTTTTTTTTATAAGCTGCAACTTAAAATCGTCAATATTTACAGAAACAAACTCTTGAAATATATCACTCTGTGTGGAATAAATCTAAAGCAGCTCTGAAAAGTCTATAAACCCCTCCTAAAAGTCCAGCCTCTGGTGATGTAAATAAAAACGAAAGCGTGATAAATCATTTCAACACTTTTCTAAATCTAATATGACATGCGTATAAATAATTCAAATGAAAAACAAACCAATCCTTTAGGTGGTGAGTGGAAAAACTGCAATAACCTTGTTACATTAATATGTGCACCCATTATATAATACCTTCTGATTCATTGTCAGTGTCCAGCTTCATATTTTCACTCATGTCATTCATTATAGGGAATCTGATTAATGAGAAATGTAGCCTAGCTCTCTTAGTTGAAGTTTCCCCGACTTTTCCACATTAGATTTTATGTAGGGTTACAAATGATCAGAGGGAAATTATTATACGAAGCTATTAGTCTGAGCAACAGTGCTTAAAGTTTCTCAATATTACATAAATATGATGCCGCTTTAAAGATAGCCAGAGTTATTTGAGGAATGTTTAAAGCAATAGTGAAATGTCTAAAGAACAGCATACCTTTAGGGATTAAAAAGCTGAAATTGACAGATCTGGTCTGGTAAAGAACAATTAAGAAGCTGCAAAAATTTCCAAACAATGTTATCACACTTTGTATCCCTTGGTTCCAGGGTTTTCCCCAGTGGAAAACCTCCATCTACACCAGGCATGCCCAAAGTCAGTCCTCCAGGGCTGCTGTCCTGCAGGTTTTAAAGGTTTCCTGCTCCAGCACAGCAGAGTTTCATTGCTAGCTGATTAGCAGGTTTTTGGCTGAGCTGCCATCATCATAATAAGCTGTGCTGAAGCAGGGTAACCTCTAAAACCTGCAGGACAGCAGCCCTCGGGGACCGACTTTGGGCATGCACGATATAAACAAACCTTGTGGATGAAGCTTTTAAAGTAACCAAACCCAAGGCAACACCACTGCATTATAAAAGCACCCTGGATCCTCCTGCAGGACAAAACTATCCTCTGCCTCTCTTCACATTAGGCGTGGAGAAAGAAACACTCAAACCTTTCCTAAGCAGGCTAATCTGTAAACCCAATTCCTGGTCATATTTATGTGTCAGGGCACTTGGTAAACCCTGCTGAATACCTCAATATTTCTTTTAAAGAATGTAAGGCACTAGATTCCTTATGCTTTCCTAAATGGCTGACTGTGTGCCATCCTACAGATAATATCTTTACCCGTTAAGCTGGTTTGATGGAGAGATAGGAGCACATGTTTACTTGAAGGTACACAAGCCCCCACCCACTTTCTGCTTAAATTCTTATTCAATCAAAATATATAAAAACACACGCACACACACATAGAACACACATACATAATGTAAACTTGAACTTACTTAACTGTCTTGCAGCAGGATTGTTAAAATCCCTTTCTAGGACCAAAGATTTAGTAAAAGGCAAACTTATTTCCATGTCAGCACCTGCTCGGTATCTCTAAACATGAGTGTTTGACCTGGCAAGGTTGCTTTTCTCCATTTTGTTCATCTCAATGACTGAAAGGACACGTAAAATTCAAACAAGCAAAGAGTTTCAACGTCAATAATCCTATTTTCTTTAACATAACACGACAGCCTCTGATTGGCTAAACAAATCCTGCCAGATGAGTTGACCTTGAAAATTATTTAAAAGCAGAGGTGGATTCATGAAACAAAACTGGTCAGAAATCTTTATTCCTAGACTCTTGAAGATGTGATAACCCATGTCCCTCCTCATACTGCATTTTATAGTGCTTTCACACCAAACCATTGAAGAGCCTACAAAGGGATATGATGGAGGAAGACAGTATATGATGTAGAAAAACAACACGTTTGAGTAGAAGAAGAGGAAAAACAATTCTAGAGCTCAATTTGAAAGACAAAACAGTAGAAAAGCCCATGAGATGGACCTTCTTTCCGAGCAGACCATTGCTACCCCAAAACATCAGCTGAAAGCGCATGACGTTTTTTGCTCCTTTCTAGAAATCTCTGTATGAAAGCAGGCCGGACCAACTAAAGGTGACCAGATCTGCAGAGTGTATGTGCCCTGAGTCATATTTGCAAATAATTAATTTGGCTGTAAATCATTTAACCTTGCATTATTCATTCTAATTTGAATGAATAATATGTTACACAACACATTTATAAAGTTGGTGTAATACTCAACTTTACAAATTAGGTTTATTTGGTTTTATTTTATTTTTTATTATGATTGCATTGATTGATACATTTTATTGGTATTTTTGTAGATTAGAAGAAGTGCTGATTGATTTTGTCACTTTATTACATTTGTCTGATCTTTTGTTTTAAAAGGCAAATCATCAGGTTGATGTTGAAAAGTCATTAACTAACATCAGTCTAATACAGTTAGTGATTCATGCAGTGGTATTAAACTCCCAAATACTGATTAACAGCAGATCGTTTGTTGTCTAGCTTTAAATGCCTTTTATCTAATCCCTTTATAGCCCACCAAACAGAAAACCTGCAGCAGTTTGTGAACGATACAGTTTCTGTTAATCTCAAGACATTTGGCCACGACTTTATCACCAGTGAACAAATTATGGGTACATAGCAGAATTTCACCTACAGACTTTCCTCATGTCAACATCCTAAATGCCTGCTGTTATTAGCATTTTGCTGAAAGCAGAAATAATTAAACTAAAAGTCTCCAATACAAAGTCATCCATATGCAGTGCCGTGTTCAGCCATGGTTAATTTGGTTTCTGTAACGCCACTGGAAGAGGCAGGAGAACAGAGGGAACAGCATTTGTATGTGAGCGCATCAATCCCTCATAGCCCTCTGTGTCCTGTCAGAAGTAATGAACTGAGAGTTTGTGATTTGGCTGCAGGAAACCAGGGCTACTGTGTGAATCAGCTCCAGCCTGGAGGGTGTTCAAAACAATTTGCACACATATATTGAGATCATTTGCTTACATTAACATTTTTCAGATTTGCCCAGAATGTTCATTAGTGGCAAGGTGGGGGGAAATATAAAAAGAAGGACATCTAGACTGCAGTAAATGTAGAAATCCTCTAAGTGCAATTTCCTGAACTTTCATGGAAAATTGGCCAACACTTTCAGAATCGATGTATAAAAGAAGCTTTGAAACTCCTCTTCAATCACTAAAATATGTGTATTTACCTGCTCCCTGAGCAGCATCTTTTTGATAAGAAATTTTGAAAGGAAGCGAAGAGAAAGAGAGCCGATCCATTAATGTGTCTGTCAACAGTGAACATGAGACAGGACATCCATTTTGGAGAGAAGGAGGGAGTGTGTGGGTGTGCGAGGACGGGGCGAGAGTCGATCCGTGTTGTGTCAGCTGCCATCTGTGTGTCAGAGCACATCGCAGAAACTGTGAGGCCGGCGCCCACACCTTCAGTGTCACCCTGCTCTCTGTTGGTCACCAACACACTCGCGTGCTGCACATTTCTCCAAAACACCAATGTTGCCCCCAACAAACACACACATACACACACACACCTTACCAGACATGCTCATTTTGGAAGCTTAATACTTGGACATGAAGGCAGGCATTATTAGTCCCTGGAGAACATGGCAGATGCCAGAAAACATGTGCTTTTAGTTGGTAATTTCTGAGCATCGCTTGAATGATAAAGGCGCTGTTGATGATACTGCATTTAATCTAACAGGTAATTTGACAGCCCATTGTACATCTTTTTTCTCCATACAAATGTATCTTGAATAAAACCCTTTTTCTTTACCACGGTCTGTTTAACTAAAGCCATCTTTTCAAATTCGCTGGAGATGTAAATCAAACCAGTTGCTTTGTGACAGTTAATTCAACCCCTTTGCATGCACCCCTGTTTCTATGTAGATTTTCTTCGGGTGTGACAGCTGTTTGTACCTGTGTTCTCTCTCTGCAGGTTGCTAATCAATGTCTGATGGTGGATTCTGCAGAGTCCTACTTTGTGGAACGACGTCTCAGTGGCGCTCAGAAATGTAAATGTTTGGTCTAGGGAGTGCATCATTTTGCTGACAAGCCTGAAGCTTCACCAGTAAACAGATCTAACAACAGTTACTTTTGATTTTTTACACTTTAAATAGTTTTGCAAATTCAGCAGCAACCTGAGAACAAAATACTGATTTCACACTGATTCCAGGGTTGTTTGCAGATTAGTGCTTCAATGTTCATGGGTTGAAGGTGACTTTTAGAGAAAGTTAAAATTGGCAGCAATTGCTGTAAAGTTCACTCTTTTTTATCATCACACATGCCATCCATATACTAATTGTAGGTAATGTAAGATTCATTTGAATTGCACTAATGATAAAATAGTCTTGCACATGCTAAAAAATCTAACCAATCCACTGATGTTCAAAGAGAGAAATTGATAACAGTTTCAAACACCTGGAAATATAGTTGAGACTGAAATTTTCATTTTTTATTTATTTCTAAATGAGATACATGCAACCATTATTTGCAAACAGGGAGTCATGTTGAAAAAAGCATGTTGACGAGCAACAAGTGTGACATAAATGTACAAAAGTCAGAATGTCAAAAAGTCATAAGAAATACAAAAAAAAAGAAAACAAAGATGTTCAAGATTTTACTGTTTCCACATGATTTCAAAGGGCCTATAACATGCAAAATCAACTTGTTAAGGTTTTATTACATTATGATGCTATTCCTTCTTTAAAATCAAGCACACAATAGTGCTTTACTTGATCCATGCATGTCTGAGTAATCCTAATAAATTCTGCTTCTCTGAGCAGCACCGCCCTGCATAGGAAATCGTTAACCCACCCTCTCCAGGAAGCACCTTCCTTGAACCTTCATCCATGCAACTCCTGTCACACAAACAAATTCTTAATTGTGTTAATCACAGAGCCGTGATGAGAGGTAAAGCATTACCTTTAAGTCGAGACGAAGTGGTTCTTATAGCACTTAATCTGCATCTGTTCAGCCTTTTCTAAAGATGAGCCAAAACTCCAGAAGTGGCAATGAAACAATGATGTCAGAAAATGTACAGCTCCCAGACTGGGAAAGTAAGCCTACATCTGAAGGAAAGTGTCTTTCTAACAGGTTGAAGGAAACAAATAATATTTCATATCTAATGACAACCTATACTGCCAAAGAAAATATTAATTATAAATATTCCTATAGTTAACTTTAATAGGTTTAGAAAAGCATGACAAAGAAGAATTAGAGGATAAGTGCCACTGATCTAATTTAATTCACTGGTTGATTATAAGACCTCTATAAAAACGGACACTATACCCATCCTCTGGTCTAGAACATGCAATACACCAAAGTGGAAAGGCTGTAACAATTGTAGTTTACTGATAATATGGAAGGAGCAATAAGATAATTTAAAGACCCCATTTTAAAGGTGTAATACATGAGACACATTTAGTAAAGTTTCTAATCTTCCCATCAACAAATCTCCCATCAAGCTTCCAACGTGTGTATTTGTTAAAAGACTTAGGACAAATGATAAAAAAATACCTCCATTTAGCATCTGTAGGCCTTAGCTAGCATGTTAAATGTTCATGGTTAATCATTCAGAAACAACTCTGAATGGACATGGCTTGATTGGAAAAGAAGGGCAAGTCTATTTTCTATAAAAGAATAAGGTTTCATAACAGATGTTTGCACAGTAGAATCCAATCTCACAGCTTCAGGACCAATTTACTTTGAATAGAAAATAAAGAGATGGATCATCATGTAATACATCGTATTTAGAGAAGAGGAGATGTAGTGGCTTGCATTTTAACTTTAGTCACAGGAACTGGGCTCCTCAGTCAGGTTGTTTACCATGAGCTCCTCTGTAAACTAAAAAACAACATCTAACAGAACAGCTTGAAAAGGATGTGTTGCAAATGCACAGGAAAGGTCCAGACCTCAACTTGTGAAGTGCTGTGATGGGACCTTGAAAGAGCAGCGTCTGAATGAAAACCCACCAAACTCAAGATGGTGTGTTGAACAAATGCTTGTATGACAAGTCAAAGAACTTCCTCAAGTTAAGGAATGTGGGTGGGGGGTGTTAAAGGTTGTTTGTCTGACTCTGAAATTCATACAACTAATCAAAGTGATTAAGAAGCCTTGTTTTATATAAATATATTGACAGCAACATCTGCACTTGGATGAAAAAAAAAAAGAAAAATGATGTAATAACAATACAATGATGAAATTAAAATGTAAATATAATCTGTCTTATACAAGACCTAATAAACATTTCATTTATAACAATCAACCTTCATAGCATAAACTCATTAGTTGACGGCTAGTAAGTCATTTATCTTTCTTCGATGTTGATGTGTTTTTACAATGTGTAGCTGCTAGAGACTGCCAGCTGCCTAATTATCTGAAATATTTACATCTGGGACAACAAAAGGACGAAGATTAGTGCTCTAATAATCTAGTGTGTGTATGTGAGTGTTATATTGAGCAAAGACAGGCACTTTTATCCAGTTTACCATTACTAATTTTTTTTCCCTCTATCAAATGAATGCAAATAATTTGAAAATCAAAAGAGAAATAATATAGTTTGAGTCCTTTTATTTTAAAAGGATGGATTTGTAAAAGTACTTTGATCACTCAGCATTTTTCTTATAAAATTAAATAAAATGATGTAAAACCTCAAAACTTTATAGAGAAAACAATTATAAACAACATCTACACTACCTAGTAGTTATTGTTTAAAACCTTAATTACCAACTAGAGTAGATACATCCCTTATTAATCCCACAAAAGACTATCTCCTAAATTTATTTGATCTTCTTTTGTACATGGATAGGCTAAGCAGAAAGTAAACATGCAAGAGTCTCCTCTGGTTTAAACTGATAAAATAATTTGTGTGGGTGGTATAAGTGGTGCTCAGCCACGCCATGTTGAAAATATCAGTATTTTCCTAGAGGCCTAAAATACTATTAGTCTATGTACTACTACTACTACTACTAGTCTATGTAAGCAAATAAGATGTAAAATAAAATAGAATATTTAGGATTTTTACTGGAGCAAAGTGATCCATGAAAGCATGGATTTAAGCTCAAATATGTCTCTACCACCCACAGTGGCTGTTAGTGAATAGTTAGAGTTTATAACAATATATATATATTTTTTTGCTACAGTATTGTTTTTATAACGGTTAATCTGTGTACTTAATCTACATCTATGTTAGGAAAGAGGTCAATAGAAACTGCTCCCAGAGATAGGATATGCCGCACAGTACTAAAGCAGTTTCTGGTGTTACTGCATAGGTTAGTTAGCACAGCAACCAATCTCCACCACAACCGTTATGCTGCCCACAACCAGTTTCTAAGACAGTTTGATATAAACGTTTCTTCCCGCTGAGCAGTTTGTAGTGGGACACCGCATGCGCATTTCTAAAAATGGAGCTTTGTACAGATGTGTTCGGTTGATGTCCTCTTTCCATCTCCATTGAGCCTGGTGTGATAAATATCACCACATATCATTTTTGAAGAACTCTTGGAAAGAACTTTATGACTCTTGGAAGAGATAAAGAGGCCTTGACAATCTTGGAAACAACTAAAACAACCAACCGAAAGGTCAACAGTTATATGATACATCAAGTTTAAATATAAAAAGTATCGGTATGGTATCAATATCGGCGATACTAGTCCTGTATTTACTTGGTATCGATTAAAAATTCCCTGTATCGGCCACATCTTGTTTGCAGCAAGAAGGTCCAGGGCTTGCCAGAGGCCTTTCTATGCACGTATTGGTTCTGATTAGATAGTCCTATTTCCTCCTACAGACTCAAACACTTTATTAGATTCAATTCAGTTTTCAATTCAATTCAGTCTATTTATATAGCGCCAAATTCACAACACATGTCATCTCAAGGCACTTTACAGTTCAACCAGATCATACAGTCAAATTGATACAAAGTTTTCTATCTACGGAAAATCAGTTGATTGCATTGACTCATTGACTCAAATACAATCCCTCACACTAAGCATGCTTGCAGCGACAGTGGAGAGGAAAAACTCCCTTTTAACAGGAAGAAACCTCCAGCAGAACCTAGATACATGCTAGGTGTATTGTTTACTCAAAATTACCATTTAGTACTATTTAGTACAGTGTGCTAAATAGTAGTAATTTTAAGTAAAGAATACACCTAAATAGTCTCAAAGATTAATAAAAATGGTTCTTCAACAAGGAACTGTTTGGATTATTGTTTGCTATTTAAACCCGTTTTCAGCTGGTAAACATTGTGATGTATTTCTGTGGGCGGAGCTTAACTGGAGACAGAAAGAACCCCCCCCCCCCATGAGTCCAATATGTATCATACTCCCATATGGAGGAAACATTGGCTGGATTTGGGAATAAAAACTGATGCTGATATGGCTCATTTCAAAGTTACCACATAAGAAAAGATTATAGGTCATGTATAATGCTTGATATGAAAAGAATATGAGATCACCAGGGAGTCAGTGAGAACTAATGTCCAGTAGTGTTAGCTGTAATCATGCAACAGTTGCTGTGCAGTGCTGGATGCTTACAGATGGCACATTTTCCAAGTGCATACAGGGGTGGTTACTTATATGCTCAACACGTTAGCAGGGATATCACTTTAGCAGCTTGCTGTAGCCACATTGGCATGTATTGGCATGAGTGTTGCAATACGATGCGTGTCACAATACTTGGGTCATGAGATTGCAATATCACTATATATTGAAATATTTTACCCATCTATCAAAATGAAATGTATAGATAAAAAAGCAAGTTCTGTATATGTTCATCAGAATCCATGTTGTTTGGGGTTTGATTCAGTCCAAATCTTCCACTGACTGTATCAACTACAGAAATGATGCAAAGGTAGCCCATTTTCCCTCATTGTTTTAGATTAAAATTTTTTTTATTTCTTTAAATCAATATAAGGAACTGAAAATTCAATATTATATTAGGCAGCTGAAAATCACGATAGATCACCATATCTATTTTTTCCCATACCTCTACTAAACAGCGTTACAGCATCACCAGTTCAGTGCTGTCAATACTGTATGTCCATGAAGTGTTTCTCCCATGCAGGCTTGGCTGGTGTCACTGACCAAACTGATTTCTTCATCCTTTGAACTTTCCAGCTTTATTTTTCCTCTGTTTCCTAAATAACCCCCCTTGAATTTTCAATGGTATTTAATTGGAGGTTGATGGGCTACTGCTCTTTTCCAGTAGTGACACCTTGACTGTGGAATAAATTTTTATGCAACCTTGGCAAAACTAAAGCCTTTAAAAAGCAGCAGAAGAGTTTCCACTTTAGACCAGCTTTTATGCTGAAAAGAAGTTTTAAGACTTGTACTCATTTATATCATTTAGCTTTTTATTGCATTATTCATTATAATAACTATGATACACTGGTGTGTATAAGTCTATCACTTACATTCAAGAAAATACACTTTTTTAGGGTATATTTCAGTCACATAACAATTTATAACTAAATAAATAGACATTTTATGCAAGGGGGGGTTGATCTTTGAGTAATTTGATCTGTTATGGTAAAGCATACACTGCAAACAATTTTTTCTTGAATTAGGCAGGTGAGTGAGACACTTCGAGAATGGAATAAGACTATTTACATTTAAAAAAAGAAAACAACAGTTGCAGTCTTTTATTTCAAGTGCATAATATGTGATTATCTTATTTTAAGCCTAAACATACTCATTCCCTTGGCAGATCATCTTATTTACCCATTGAAATTAAGGGTAAATACACTAATTTTAGGATTTTTTAAACTTATTTCTAGAGTGTTTTTGCAGTGTGATATGCAAAATAAGACTATGATCTGTTTTCATGCATTAGCTCTGCCTATTATTATGTGAGTTCTTAGATTAGACAGTAAACATCCTGATTTAACCTCTAAATTTGTTCTTCAAGTCACAAACTTCAAAATCTCCCTGTTGTGTCTGTTATTTGCTCATGGGACACACATCTGACAGACAGGGTGGGATGACATCTGGGGATCTGATGGAGCCCTGTATGAACAGCCTGGGACTGCGCTCAGTCTGACAGACAGAAGTCAAGGTCAGTCAAAGACACACGGAACACACTCGGCTGCCATCTCTGTTGGAGGGAGCTCTCTCTCACACACACACACACACAAAGACACAAACAGGTCATTAACTCTGATGGATTACAGCACATTTCCAACTAATAACAGACATACTTTTACACACGATGCATGGATGCACACAGATGCACAAATCAGTCTGTGGGAGCACATAGAAACACAGATGGGCACGGACCTTTCACCTCAGTATCACCTTCAGCTAATCCAAGCGAGACTGAGAGCAATCCATCCACTGGCCCCACAGATTTACCCATAATCCCTGAAAATGAACTCATTCAGAGAACAAGACTCCTTCCTGCGTGCCTCTGCTCACAATCTGGCCACACACATGTAGACAGACACATTCTGTATGTAGAAAAACTTTGAATATGTTGTACTGCACCTGTGTAAATCTGAAAAGGCACCTTGAGAAACTATCAGACGAAGTTTGGGAGGAATGATGTGTGTGTGAGTATTTCCGGAGTCTGTAAATGTGTGTGTAGGCACAGATTTAATTGGATGGGAATGTCACGTAGGACAGCAGACATGAGTGCTGTCGGTGGTGTAGGTCGTACACCAATTACTGCTCCTTCCCTCTTCAAAACTAGATGGAAGATGGAAGGCTGAGATCTCACTTCATTACCAAAGTAAGCTTCTGTGTTTATAGCAGCCAAGTAGGGCATCACTGTGAGGGCATGTTGAGAGAGCGTGCATGTGTGTGTATAGTGTGATGAGACAAGGGGTGTTTTCTTTTCATTGCTACATCTAGAAATGGAGACGTGCTGCATTAACACAGCTGGCTGAAATGATTTAGGAGAAAATTGACCAAATGTAGTAAGGAAGGGTGTTTTAATGTTGAGCCATATTTACACAGTGAAATGCTTTTCAAATACTGAATGTACTCATGCTTATCTGCAAGAAAATTATAGTGCCAGTAAAAGTATTCAAACTCTGAAAATGTTTACCTTTTTTTTTCTTTAAAGCCACAATTTTAATGCATTGCTTATGTAATAAACTAAGACCATATGAGTATAATATAAAGTGGAGAGCAAGTAAAAAATACCAGATATGAAGTCTGTGGAGCATTTTCATTCAACCTTTCCAGAGTAAGTACTTACTGCAGTAGATCCACTTTAGAGGCACTTTTAGCTGCAAGAGCAGCTAAGAATCTCAAACAGCATTCAAATGTAGAAAAAAAACAACTACTTTTTCCATCTTCACAATAAAGAGAGCACCTGAAGAGTTACAAGTTCTTAATTTAATTTAGGTCTAGACTTTCATAGATCAATCAGTGATAAGTTTAACTATTTAATTTTACACACATCTGGCCAGAGCACCTTCCTCCACAGGTGGCCTACATCCCACTACATGGTTTGTTTACACACTGGATGTAGAAAGACTGCTAGCCTTCATTCAACAATGACTTGAGCAGTACATGACAATGAGTCCTCCTGTGCACAGATTCTCCCAGCTGTCTGAAGCTCCTTCAGAGTTACCATTTTCCTCTCTCGTTAACTCTACCTCCAATCCACAACAACATCTAGGCTAAACAATGTCTTGGTATGTTTAGTCTAAAATGAATTTGTATTCATAATGTAAAAATTCTTCCACATTTTTAGGGGGTGGCAGCCTAGTGGTTAAGACTTGGCTCCCAGAGGTTCTGAGCTTAAGCCCGACTCCTGCAGACTGCCACTCTGGGTTCTTGAGCAATTGTGTGAGATTAATAAGGTTCAATTATTTATTCTTTATTTTTATTTACATCAAAGTTATGCTCCACCTGCAAAATACTGTATAAATAGGGTGAAAAGTGGAGCTTTTCTGCACTTTTCCTTCCATAGTGAAAGTCCTCACCTTGGCTGAACACACCAAACACCCACCCACCCTCATGGGACAAATCTATATATAACAAACTAACCCCCATATCTCCAGTGTTGATCCTTTCCTGGGAGCAGTGTCTGGATATTGCAAGGTTTTTTTTACAGGGCTGTGCAGCAGAGTGACTGCTGAGCGTCTTTGCAGCATCTGTCACATCCTAACCATTGATAATTAGCCAGGAGCATTGTACAGCAACAAGAGAAAGTAGAAGAGGGGCTAGGGTGGTATCTAGGAAAGAGAATACATCCAGTAAGGGCTGAAGGGGGATAACATGAAATGTGAGGGTTTTTAGGACTAAGGGATGGAAGGTAAAGGAGAAAATAGAGGGGAGAAAAACGGCTAAAAATTGTCAGAAGTGCCTGCCGATCGTTTATCAGCGTGGCAGAAGCACACCCGGCTCACAGCACTCATTAACTGCAGCATCTTCTTGCCTTTCTTTAGTATCATCCTCAAACACAGCTGTCTCCAATCCCCAGTGCATTTCTCCAACTGTCCCGTGCACAGACGTGCTCTGTACCCGACATCAACCTGCCGTCGTAGTTTCTGAGACCTTGGCGCCCCATTAGGAGGCACAATGGAGAGTAGTCGCTGTCTTTACCAGAGCATGTCAGACAGATGCAACGTTACCAGCCACGCAGGCCTCAAATACACCCATCATCTTCCTGCCCACCTAATCAGCACTGTGAAGAGACAGAGGGAGCAATTGTGTCGGAGAAGGAAAGGTTGGAGACTGTGGTGAAAAAAGGAAAGCAGGGGGAGGATGGGGCAAGAACCAAGGGCATGTATGGTGAATAAATGTGCTATTCTGTCTGATTTGGGACAACTTGGTTCCTCTGGAGTCTCATTATTACTGAAAGACTTAAAAACTCCTCCATAGATATGGGGAATGATGACACCTGATAAGGAGCAACATCTTCTGTCAACACACAACAAACACAGTCGGCAATACACCGTCTTAAAAAGGTATAATCTATGAACTTATTCTTTTTGAGTTTTATGGAAACCATAAACCTACCTGTGTTTTATTGGGATTTAAGGATATGGATTTAAACAAAGTAGTACATAATTGATGGATGGAAAGGGTTTACTGTTTTCCAGCAGCTGTGCAAATAAACTCTGAAAAGAGTTGTCTGTATTTGTATTCTGTCCTGTGAATAAAACCGCCTTCCACGGAATCAAAGCTGTGTTTTCTTTAAGGGGTATGTCACCAAAAGTTTACCACCTCTATAGAAAAACTTTGTTCGCTTCTTCTTTGAAAAATACGTCAAACTTTATCAAACTTTGTCAGATGAGAAGAGCAGAACAGTTTTGATTCATAAAACCTGCAGATTATATGAGTTAATACTTACCCCATACTGAATTTACCATTAATCTGATATCATGTAAATACTATGTAATCTCAGTTGATTTACATTTTCATTTTCGAGCTACAGTATGGCTGAATATTTAAATTTAAACCATCAGACTAAACAGGCAGTGAATATGAACTTCAACCATATTCACCACTGGAAGACCGGATTCCAACAAAAATATTTTAACAAAGGAGTACGCTTAGATGTAGCTCACTTAAATTCTATTTAATTTGATTATACTTAATTAATCCTGAAGGGAAATTCAGTTTTGTTACAGTCTTTCAAAGAAGAGAGAAACATACTGAAAGACATTACACAGACACTATACATGGGGGGTGACGCGGTGTCCGAGGCCTTGCTGCCAAAATCATATTTCATACTTTATCCTTAGCAGGATACAGTGTGAGGCTGCAAAACCCCCCAGAACATGCCAAACACAGATAACTTGACATCTTGCAGGCAGGATAACATTCGAGAAGGATGGGAGGTGCTCATGCTGCAGGTTTGTGGTATTTTTCCTGCTGGAAGGTGAATCTCCACCCCTGTCTAACCCTTTTGCAGGTTAGCCCTCCATTTAGCTCAGCTCATTAGCTCTGATTTGCTCCTCCATCTCTGCTAAAGAAAAACAATCCCACAGCATTAACCAACCATGTGGATGGTGTGTCAAGGGTGTTATACTGTGTTTCTTTTCCCACCATACATGTCTATTTAAATGTAGGGCCAAAATGTTTTCTTTTATACGTTTGTCCCATACGTCCCCTTTGGAAAACAGCAACTGGGATTTCTAATTGTTGTTTTTCTGCTAAGGGCTTTTCTTTAATACTCTTTATTAAAAACAAGGCTCTCGAGATTTGGTTCTCCTCTAGAGACACCATTAATGTCTTGGCTGCTTTTCTGATTAGTGATCGCTTTGTCAGGACTTAGTTTGAGGTGGACAGCTATGTCTTGATAATGTTTGCATATTGCTGCATACACTATGCCTTCATTATTGTTCTCCACACCTTTAATTAATCTTTAAGATAATATTTGCTCACAAATGTTCTCCAGCAGACCTCTGCTGCCCTAAAGGAACAAAAAAAGGGTTAAATTGGATAAAACTGGACTTTTTTTCCCCTTTTTTCAGAATATTTAGACACTTATCCAGCAGTCTTTATTATTACTGGTGACTCATACAATAAAAGACTGAGCTTAAGTCTGGTTACTTCTGATTAAGCCTGTTTTTTGGTTGCCTTGACCCAGATGATGGAGAATTTAATCAGGATATTTTCAGATTAGATAAATACACAGCTGGACTCTAGTTACTAATGAGATTTATGAAGGGAATGGATTGCACTGGATTTATGCTTGGGTGTCATATTACAGGAAGATTAACTACAAAGAAATGCCGCACTTTTCAGATTTGTATTTGTAAAAGAAAAAAAATATTTCTAATTTATTTTTTTTACAAATTTTTTCTACCTTATCATAAAAAATCTTAAAAAAATAAAGTTTGTGGGTACGGCGCGAAAAAGTGCAGAAATGTTTAGATGTTCTATATGGAGAAAATAGGGAAGCAAAGCTGAAATTCTCTCACATTCAGTTTCACATTTGATCCTCACAGGAACTCTAATAATTAGTTATAATGAGCAAATTTAAAACAGCAGGGCAGACTAACAATGCCTGATTCAGTCTTACTATTTGTTGCACAGGCTTACATAAGGAATCGCCAGTAGTGTAGACTTAAAAGACATGAGAGGATGGGGAGAACGTGTGGCTGAGGAAGATGCAGAGGGTGAAGGGATGCCTTGACAGCTCAGTAGAGGCCATTGCTGTGAAGTTTGTTAATCCTGGGGAGAAGAGATTAGCTCCACAGGGGGGGACTGCCTCAGCGAGGGGCCTCTGGGAGCGTGAATGTGCCCAACCACAATGCCATGGTGTGTGGCTCCCTTTACCCAACCCTTTCTTTTTCCACCCCAACTTCCTACAGGCGCTGTGTAACCAAGAGGGAAAACAAACACCAGCTGAAATACACCAACTTTCAAAAGAAATGCTCAGCAGCTCTTTTCAGTTTAGTATTCCTGCACTGGGGCTGGGAGGGAAGGGTAAGGGCGTCTTCACATGAACTCATTGGTTCCAGTGTGACTGATGATGCAGGACTCCCAGGCCCACCTGCAGCTGCTCCATCTACCCTTCCCTCTCATCTTCCCAGGCTTGGCTCGATATTGCTAAACTCTTCTAGGCTGTTGTTTCTCTTCTCCTGCAATCTTTCTCGACTGTTTCACTGCAGGATCTCTGACACCTGGGGCTACCGAGCTGCAGGATCATCTCCCTACTGCTTATTTGCCCAACATCGCCAAAAGAGAGTGCTGTTGGGCAGGAGGCTGCAACTCGCAATGGATCTACAGTTTATTTCTCTATGCCGAAGCAACATTTAAGTGTGTTCAAATTAAATATCTCTAATTTATTTTCTGTTAGGCAAGGTGAATCCACAAAAGAATAAGACTGTGAGAAATTGATTTAAACTGACCAGACTAGATGTAATCTGACTGTCCAACTACTTCCTTCCACTTTTTAACCATCTTAAACTTCTACCTGGGCTTTCCTTTTTTTATTTTGATAAAGAATGCATTCAACGGAGAATATTTCTCATTTTTGGTAACGATTTAAAGTTTAAAGAATTAAAGTTTTATGAGTATGTTTCCTTTCTGCATTTTTATAAGGTATCATAACAGGCTGCTTGCTGGCTTATTAGTCAGGTTATCTGATCAAGTAGCCAGCCTGTAGTGTTAATTTGCACAAACCAGACACATTTGCAAACATGCAAATTTATCTTTTCGTATGCCAGCTTCATGTCGGACGGATTTTTAAATACTAAAATGTAAAATCTTTCTGTATATTAAGAGAAATTTTACAACTCTACCCTAACCTCTTATAAATTTGGTGCAGGGCTTTTCCTACTGCCAGTGTTCCACAGAGGGGCGTCGCTTCTCAGGGTGACTCGCAGCGCAGCATCCGTACCACCTGCCGGCAACAAGTGCTGAATAACTTAGTAGTTCAAGAAGCATAGTAGGCATCAGGAAGCCTCCTCCTGCTCTAATCATGGTCTCACAGCGTGTTCATTGTCATGCTTTTACTGAAAAAATTTCTTCTGCAAGGTTGTTGAATATTTGCAATTTGCATCCTGCAGCTAACTAAGCCACGCTAGGAAAAGGATCCATTACTCAGAGAAAAAGCATAGCTCTACTAAATGAAAGAAAGTAAAACTTAACAGAAATTGAGGTTTTGTTAGGAGCAATGCAAAACCACTGCTAAAGTCAAACCAAGGCTGACAACTCTATAGGAGTGCAGCAACCTTCATTTAGACGGGGGGCACAATCCGAAGCTTAGCACTCAGTGACGCTTCCATGAATAATAACAGGCAGAAGTAAAGAGCAGGGATGTTTATGCGATAGCAACAGATGTTAATGAAACTGAAAAACAGTACATGAACAATAAAGCTTTCACAACAGATTTCACAGGCACGTACGCAGAAGAAAAGGTCATTTTGGTTTGAAAAGCAACACAAAAGCTTCGTCTTTCTCATTCAGCCTTGTTAACCAAACAGTACAACATCCCCAAGGAGAAAAGCTTGTTGCTCTACTCAGTATCATGTTGCTAACAGTCTTCATACAATATTAACTTGCAATAGAGCTCAGAGATGCAAAAACCTATGCATAGCAAGCAATAAATAAAACAAAACCAGCTGTGATTGACATATCATTAGACACCTATGAATTATTCAATATCTGCAATCATACTGGTTTGCCAAAGGATCAACATGCTGAGGAGTATGCAGGCCTGGGGTACCTGATTGCAAGTTAAAAGCCTCCCAAACTAGCCTGAACGCTTCTCTGAAAATCTGTCAGTCATTAGTGCAGAGAGCGGTGACAGCAATGAGCCAGCTCGGTCCTGTGTGTGTTGATTTGAGCCTCCTGCTGTTCCCAAAGAAAGCCGGGATCCTACCGGCTCTGAGATGGCTCTGATTGAAGACATAATTGTGATTGTGGGTGAATTTCACGGTTAGGAGCGTGAAACCCTCGGTGAGATGGATGGAGAGATGGAGAGCGAGGGAAGCGGAGTGGACTACAAATTAGGTGTCAAGGTGCTCTGAGCCAGAGCTGGGCGGTGAGAGACCTTGGATGGTGTTGGCTGATGTATTCAGACACACAAAAACAAACATACAGTATTTAACCTGATCTATAGACAGATTTCCTTGTTTTTATACATCTAACTAGTGTCTAAAAGGAGCTGGAATTCATCATGAATAATAAAAACGAAACCAACCCTTTTTATTTTTCAGATGTTCAAAACCTTATAAGGCACCCCCATGTTATCAACCTATTACAGGTCATCAACTCAACGGGAATTTACCTGTGCTGCATAGAGTCTCATTAATTCAACCATCAATTGATCTATACTCAGTGCCATGCAGGTGGGTGCATCTTAAAGTGCCTAGAAGCAAAGTAGCTACAGTCATAATGAACAGGCATATGTTTAAAATGTGTGGAATGAAACAAGCTTTAGGAAAGTTTTTCACTCCTTAGTGGCAGAAAGTCTCATCAGCATAGAATAAAAAAAAAAAAAAAAAAAAAGGGGGGGACTGGGATGAATGTGAATGTAAAGTCTTTTAAAAAGTGTTCACAGTATCAGAGAAGCCAGATAAACTCAGAGTTCTGGATCAACACAGAAAGAGTCTTAAACTCAAGTTAAAAAGTGCAAAACCAATTTAGTTAGCCCCATTCTACTTCTCAAATAACTTCTGCTATCTGGAAAACAGGGAGGATTCACAATATTAACACCTAGATGGAATCTAAGCAAATATCCTGATCAAACTATGTTTTTTAACAATGCAGTGACATGACTGACAGAGAAAGCCTCTAACTCCTGTCGAACCCTCCTGTCAGTCTGAGGCTTTACTCTCCATCAGACATCAATGTAAGGAAAACCAAAAGTATAAACACTTTCCCTAAAGTGCTTTGGATACATGAAGCAAAGTATGAAAATACATTGCTCTAAATTTAGTTTCCAATACATTAACAGTAAACAGAAAATATGATGAGAGCTAAATCTTCACACATAAAGAACGGCAGCATAAGGCTATTGCTTTTTAACTCCTATTGCAAAGATGGTTCAGACAATGTTCCATTTATTTGAAATAATTTCACTTTGTAAACCTTTATAAGGGAAAACAGACTTTTAATAGCATCTTAAATACTTTTGACAGGTTCATTTTTCTTCACCTTGCAGAAACACTGTATATGCTTCCTTATTACCGAGCAAAACCAATTTCCTACTGTCCTACTACTATTTTGTTCTTTAAGTAAAATAAATGCAGGCTGTTTTAAAAAAATGTACTTGCAAGTTAATCTTGATTAGTTTATTTTTCTTCCATACCAGAGGGGCTCTGACCTGGATTGCACTGTGTTGTTTTGTAAAGGGTGCATGATGCTGATGTGAACAAATCCCTTTCAGAAAGTTCTAAAGCCAAACAAACTGGGACACATATGAGAGATTGACAATTTTATGATAACTTTCATCAACTCTGTAGAACAAAAAAACACTAGCAGAAATGGAAAACTCAAGTGTGGACAGAAATGCAAATGCACAATCAGTGTGCGAGTGGAGCAAAACAGCTCTTGCTGTTGCATCATTTTCAGCTTTCAGATCCTCACCAGTCATCTGCTTATCGAACAAGACAGCCATACACACACCGATTATAATTTTCTCTGTTATTAACTTGCAATATTACAACTGCTCTTCAGATGTGTGTGGTTAATTCGTCTTGTGCAAAGGCGACGACAACAAACAAGGCTAAAGAAACTGCTCACTTATCTCTACTAGACAGGAATTACCCCCGTTATGGACTTGCAGCCCTCGCTGCTGAAGTCACTGCTATCTTTTGAGTTCTGGCCTCACAGCGTTCAGCTAAAGGAAAGCCAAGTGTGTCTCACAGCAGAGCTACACCTGCCAACTCTGGTAGTTAGCTTCAAAATTAAGGATCAGCTTTTAATGGCACTCATTTATCAAAGCAAATCTGGATAAATGCTTTTAGAATAGACTCGAAATATTTCTTCAGCCGCTGCTTTTTTTTTAACCTCTGCCAAGAAACATACATGGTGATTCATATGTACTCAAGAAGTATAATGTTTAAAAATTTAAAGTAAGGTTTCAGTGTATGCAGAAACAAACTCCAGGCTCTTGTGCGTAGGACGTCAATGCTTTAGAATAAAATGTTATTTAGTTCACAGCTGTTCAGTGGGAACATAAGCTGTTCGGGTCATTATGATGGCTCCAGGCTACAAAACAATGAATATCTCAGTTTTACAGTTTAAACCGCAAATACAAAAGATGAATAATCATTTTGCTTTTAGTTTCAAATAAGAGTCTATTTTCTGGATTAAACTCCTGGTTATAACTATAATGAAATGCTGTTGATCTGTGGAGTCCTTCATCAAGCTGTTGGGATTGCATATGATTTATGGCACCTGCTTTTCAATTTAATTTGACAGACCCACTGCCAGTTGTTCACAAATCCTCCCTAATCTCTAAAAAATCCTCTTCCTCCTTAGTAAAACAAACATGCTTGCAGTATTAAGCTGCAAAGGTCCCCCACTGATTCATTGTTTATCCCTTTATCTGAAAAATAAATGGAAAAACGTAGAGTTCACTCCATCACTTTAACATGCATCATCGCATTATATGCTATGAATGTCACCAAAGAATACTGCAGGATGATGGGAATGTGTGTGAAAGGTGAAAAACAGAAAAATAGGGTAAACGCTGCCTGCTAGGAAGAGACCATTAAAAATGACAATGGATGCAGAATTCTGGCCAAACCAGCAGGGATTCATTTAATCACTGATGGGATCAATTACGAGCAAGTGATGTTCCTTCTGGTTTTCCAGTTCACTCTGTGTCCCTACAGCATGCCTGTGAGGTCTTGCCTCAGGTCTGTTAAGGGGCTTTCAGTTGCTGATGCTCAAAATTAATCATCCAGTAGTGATAGTGATTTACTTCCTGCAAAGGAAGACTAAGATCACTAATAAGAGAATGTTGTAACCTCACTCTCATTACTTTTCATCTCAATGAGGATAGATCACACTAAGGTTTCGGTACAAGGTGATAAGACAATGCCTAATAGATAACTGACTTGGCATCTGTATTTTGTTCATTTCAGCTTAGGGTTTATGCAAATACTATCATTAAAATATTTTGTTATCATGTGAACATCCATGTAAAGAGAGAATGGAAGAGTTAGACGACG
The DNA here is from genome assembly GCF_016077235.1 of Cyprinodon tularosa. Classification (NCBI taxonomy): domain Eukaryota; kingdom Metazoa; phylum Chordata; class Actinopteri; order Cyprinodontiformes; family Cyprinodontidae; genus Cyprinodon; species Cyprinodon tularosa. The sequence continues at coordinate 1,548,115 of NW_024038821.1, forward strand.
TGAAAAAGTGGAGAAACTTCATATTTCTTTTTTTTTAAATTCTTGTACCAACTGATCTGGACTTTTAGTAAATGAAAACACTTGCAATAATAATTTTGAATGGTACGTTTCATTCTTTCCTAGATGTAAGGGTTGGGGTTGCTTATTATAAATCATCATATTGCTGTTATAAATAAACAAAATAGAGGTCTGTGTTGCTTAGAAACGGGCTAGTTAATGGGCTTCAACAATCAGCCTAAACATCTTCAGAGACCCGATAGCTTCTATATGTTAGAGCTATGATAAGGCTTTTTTCTTCTAGCCAAGTCAAGATCAAATCTAGCTAGATGTGCATGTCTGTGGGTAACTTTGTCCTCAGCTTTTCACTGCCAACCACAGGGGCATGAATACCAGAAGGAGAAAGCCTCAGGTAGATCTTGGGGAGAGGTAAAGTAGGTTAAAGTTTTATGGTGCTCATAATTGAGTCCGGTTGCTAAGGGCCTCAGAGAACCTTCATGATTGCAGAAAAATGCACACAAGAGAACGGACCAAAAAAAACCCCACACCAACAAACACACAATGCTGCAAAGAAAAAAGAAACGCTGATTTCTTTGGAGGGCTGTATGCCCCAGATGCATCGACAGCCCTCAAATTAAGCAGCTCCGAGACAGATGAATCAAATGCGTTTCCATTACGGGGCAAATATTCCATCTACCCCCAGTCATAACGACACCGTATAGCAGCATTATGGGGAAATATCAAATTAGGCTGTTTCATTTGGAGGACTGTTGTGCATTGCAAACAGCTTTTGAGATCAATTGAGCAGCTAGGTAATGAGCGGCAGCGGCCTGCTCTAATATACTCAGTAATGTTCTTTTGATTGCTTTGGTTAATCTTGCTCTGCCATGCAGAGGGAGGTAGCCCCCTTCCTCTGCTAAAACACACTCGTCAGCCCAAGTTGGAAGGAAACAACTGGAGAGCAGTGGTTAAAAAAAAAGAGAAGGAATATGAATCAAACTATTAAATCTGGATAACTCTTGTTCATGTTTTTACGCTTGTAGGAATTCATTAGACTCTATGAGAACATTGCAAATGTCTGGCTCGGTGCTGAAGGACTTTCAATCATATCCCTGAAAAATAAAGAGGCCCCGGATGAATAGGACGCGTTGTTCAACCTTCAGAAGAAGACTTGGTGATACATTGACGCTAAAGTGGATAGAATCAGACACGCTTCAGCTCTCTGACTTCTGAAAGTAAATCTTCTCCCTCTCAGAAAAAAAAGCAAAAGCCACTCAGTCACACCACAACACTCACAGCTGAGGCCATTTCATTTGCTCCAACTCAGCCTGATTCACCTGCACCTCTCGCTGTCCTAAAAAAACGCTAACAAACCTGTCCAACTAGTTTTGCAATATGCTGCACCACACTATTGTAGGCTGCACCATCTGCCACAATTTGTTGTGCAGTGTGAATATTTATTCACTCATAACTATGTAGCTCAACATCCAGCTATTTTTGAAGGTCCTCCCATGCCAAAAGACAGCAGTCAAACTGCTTTTAGAACCGGGGCACTCCACAAGACATACAGAATGTCCTCACTGTCATAAGACATCCTCAACGGGTCTGATTTGTTTTTGTCTTACCTCTCTACATGATCCAGGTTCCCAGACATGCCAAGTCCTCCTATGGTGTACAGTTTCCCATCGTACACCAGGCTGTTGTGTCTGCAACGAGCCACAGTCATCCGGGACACCAGATTCCAGTTGTCCAACAGCGACATGTAGCACCATACGTCAGCCACCATCACCCCTGATTCTGTGCCACCTGTAATGCATAAAGGTTATTGGTGACATTAACACACCCTACAGTCAAGATGCTTAAAGCAAACTATTAGTACATGTTTGCAGATTAACCTTGATTGGTGCTCATACCCTGAAATTTTAAGCATTTTCCCCATTTCCACTTTGAGAACGAAGGCCTCCGTACATGGGTTGTGCGCGCTAACCACAGCTCCACCGAAGCATGCCTATCCCCATTTTTTAATTGTTTGTGATATTGATAGTAAATAACTGGAAGCTCCAGTTATTTGGCTGTAAGGACATTTGTAAACTTGTTTTGTGTCTTTTTACACCAGATGCCCTTCCTGATTAAACTGGGATTCAAACCTGTTTTCCATTATGCATTCAAGTCCATGACTTGGAGCACCAAATCAGCGGGACTCCTACAGTTGGCGGAGTAAGTATTGTATCACAACAAAACACTGCTACACTGATATCAGAGTGAGGAAATAAGGTGGATTTTATGAAACATCCAGCTTGTTAACTATGTTTGTCGCTTGTATAATGTTTCCACCTTTTTGGTGAATGTTTACCCCAATAAAAGGGTTTGGTATGCTTACTTATTCAATTATAGTAAATATTCAACTAAATAATGGGATCCCAAAGTCTTTAGATACCAACTGAAGTAATTAGTCAGGGAGGGATGTCTTGAGTTTCACTTAGTTTATAACATTCTTTGTCACTATAGCAAAGCCTGAAATTAGGTGATGTTGTAATTGAATCACTGTTGACACAAATGAGTTGCAATTGCATTTTAAAGTATACATACATGGTGTTTGCAGCCTGGCTTTTCTGGGAATTAAATTGTGTCTGCTGCAGTGCTAAAGCAATATAAAGGTAAAGTGGGAGTGTTATTTTGTTATGGGAGCATTGCTTCCAAAAGCACAGAGACAAAAACGCTGACGGGCTATAGTGTAATGGTGTGTAGCAGTGAGTTTGTGTTGTTGGCCAGTGCTGTTACATGCAGAGGTTCCCAAACTTTCAGCTTCTGACCAATGAAATGCTACCAAAGTCGCCTCCTGACCAAAACTAAAATAATTTGAGTGAATTCTTGATATATTTAACATAAATTATTTACTGCTTAGTTTTATTTTCTATGTGGACCCCATACTGTTTGATCTAAGTGCCCTAAGTGAGGTCACGACCTTAATATTGAGAATCAATGGCTCAACGATTAGTACTGGGTTACAGGAATCCATTAATACAAAGTTTAAACAAATGAGAAAAAAATGGAGAAGAAATATCCTTCTAGTTGTTGCAGTGATTAAGGTCCTTTTAGTGAGATGTCAAGGAAAGTGATATGATTAGAATTCTCTATGACTGTATGACTGTTCAAGTAGTACAACACTTCCCACCCACAGTTATTGTTATGCACTGTCACTCAATCTGCTGAAGAAAGGATCCCAGACTTCTATGTGTTAAAAAAAAAGTTATAAATTGGAAATATTTCTTAAAAAAACAACCAAGAAGGTCATCCTGCAGATGCTAAAGTTACATCCATCACACTAATTAAGGTAACTGTACAGCTGGTAGGCTATGAGTAGAATGAAGGCTAACTCTTGTCTGCATGATCGCTACCTGAGCAGATAGCCTGACTAATCAAACAGCAAATGTCAAGACAGATTTATTTTCATAGGGAGATATTTTAAAGCACTGTACATGAAAACAGAAACTCAATAGGAAAACCTACACAAAAAAGTACATTTCAGTGACATAATGGTAACTAAATATTTAACATGTCAACCTTTTAGATCTAGGCCACTCCATAAAAAGGTACATTATTTTGTGGAATAATCATGTTTATTTGATATACAAACAAACAGGATCTCTGGGTTTCTGTTTCATGTATTTAGATGTTTATGAAATAAGACAGTGTTTTACTTAATTTAATATATATATATATATATATATATATATATATATATATATATATATATATATATATATATATATATATATATATATATATATATCATAATACATACTGAATTCAATATATTAACAATTAAGTCAAGAAAACAGAAAATCATATTGATTACTACTGAAATACTCATTGCATGTTATTTAGTACTACTAATAAAAGTAGTTGTATCATGTTGTGCATCTTTGCTTTGTGATTTTTGTATATACTGCATATACAGTACTGTAAAAATGCCAATTCTGTATTTACAGTACTCCTACAAATCTCATACAGACAGGATTATATGGCTCACAAACATATAAAACCGACCGGTAGATAAGTTAATGTGTACTTCAGCATACTTAAGAAAAACTTATTAGAAATAGCCCCAGTTCTATGAGTACCTCTATAGGCCATGAGTGATCTAATAAATGCTGACTAACAGCATAACCTTGACTGTACAGAAGAGAAAGTGGAAGAAAGACCCGGGGAGATGGAAACCACAGGACAGCTTATGATGATGTGTCAAAGCTTCGAGGCAATGAAACTGCTGGTTGTTTTTGTGCAGCTTGCTTTTCTAAAACCAGCATCTCATTTAAACAAAACCAAGATATATTTATTTGCCGTGTTTTATCAAGCATAAAAATAACAGCTGCTGGGTAATCAGTCTTCTGTGGAGGTTCAAATCAGACAATGTTAAGACATATAATTGCTGCAAAGATGCAGCAGATACTTAGAATACTTCTAGATTTTTAGTCTGATGGACTCACATGGTATAGGTTAAGGCAATAATTAAAGATCAATTTAGATTAAAATGCAATGATGTGGACTTGCTTGGTATCCGTTTAATCTTGTTTCTCTTTTGGATTTTAAAATAAAACAGCCGTTATTGTGAGTCAAGCATTCCTCATCTTCTTATGACATCAATTCAAAGTCCTTGAACATTTTTACACTACAGCTATGACTTCTAGGTATTCTTCTAGGATTGGGTTTCTTGTGAGTACAGAAACACTTTAATTTGCAGAACACATACTGTATTGTGGGTTTTGACTGTAAAGAAGGCAACAAGCTAAGGCAAGTTGTTCAGTAAATTAATTTAGTTCGCAGAACTTCAAGTTTTGGTTTCTTTACTTCACCTTAGGCCAGGGAGCGACAACCTGCGGCTCTTTTAATGCCCACCTTGCGTCTCCCTGAAGCTTTTTTAAAAATGTATGAAAATGGAAAAAGTCTACTTTCTTTTTGCTTATTTGTTTATTTTAATATGGTGTGCAGGAGATCAAACAAACATTCATTATGTTTCCCAATACTGTACAAATTTGTATGATAAATAAATGTAAATAATAAATGTAAACATTTCCACCAACGAAGATTTGCCTCATAGCCTGCAACACTTGATTCAGTGCAGTGCGGTTCCAGGCGAGTGGCTGTTGAAAACAAACAAGCGGGTGTGTCTCGGGCAATGGATCCTTAAGGGATCCATGGGAAGTTATCAAATAATAAAAAGAGTAATTTGACTAGGCATTTTCAAGGAAGGCATTCTAAAAACACATTCCCAAATAAGTTGAAAATGAGAGAAAAATTACTATTACAGAACTTCTGGATAAATAAGAGGAGTGCAAAGATAGATTTCAGGAGTGGATTGCATGTCCAAACTACTGCTCCTAGGTTTATTGCAAGCATGGAAAACCGTTCAAAGACCGAACAGATAACGCTCTTATGCCGGTATGTGAACTTGCTTCCATAACACCAGAAATATGATGACTTTATCATATTTCTATAATTTCATCAATGCATCAAAACCTAAATATATACAAGCGGTGATGGGTGGTGAAGCAGTGAGCGGTGAACTCCACACCGTGAGAGCGTTCACTCCTCCCTCACCTCGTGCTACATTGGAATTTAAACTTAAAGCCACAAATATCGTACAGCAGAGTAGTCACATGATATGAAATTTGCTCCAGGATAAACATTTAATCATGAATGCTTATTATATATTTAAGCCCACATAGTCCTCCTTTATAGTGGGCTAATACACTTTGAGCCCGTGTTGCCATACAAGGCTTTTATAAGACTTTTACAGATACTTTTCCAGATAAATTTGTTTTTTTTTTTGGTTGAATATGGCTCTTTGAACAGTTTGGGTTGCCGACACCTGCCTTAGGCAATGAACAGCTGAGGACAGTGAACATTTGGAAGAAGCTATTCTTCTCAGGAACATCAAACCTTTCTTTGGCCTATGTGTAAAACTTTGTGTGAGGCAGAACACTGACACTGCACGATGCGGTCAGACCTTAATCCTATTGGCAGAAGTTATAAATTGATGATCAAATGTACCCTCCAGCCTATGTTTACAAATAACTGTAGATATTGTAAGAAATACGTCTTACAAACTTAAAAAAAAAATCAACTCAGATTGTATGTTGAACTTTATATGAAAAACTCAAAATGTAAAGTCCGTATCGCACTTTTGCAAGCTACTATATCTCCTGTGCAGCAGTCAGACTTGATTTCAGACAGCTGGGTATGTGGTGTGCTAAGTTATCTGCCTTCATGCACCCAGATATGTTATTCTAAATCCTCTATCCCCTGGAAACATTAAGGATGATTGTTTTCCTTCCCTAAGAACAGTGCCACCCTTTCATAACTTAAACGGATTAAAAGTTGTTTGATGCTGGGTTGATCAGTCAAGAAATCTCTACAAGTTTCAAGTCTTTCCAAATCAGCCCTTTCAGGTGTAAAGCCTGACTTGTAATGCCTAACAGCAAGCTGTTGACCCTGTGCTGCTTGTAGGAAAGGTTACAAACCAGAGCCTGTTGATTGGCTAAGCTCGTATAGGCCTGATTTCCCCACTGGCAACATGACTCCCACTGGACACATGCAGACCTGTTCCACAGCCCAAACACAAATTTACATTTATATGAAAAGAGCTGGAGAGGAAAGGTACACGCAGGACAAATCCTGTTGCATTTCCAAAGTGCAGTGTGAAGGCTTGAGTAGTGTGCAAGAAAAATTCAGTTTACCACTGAAGGAGCGACTTAAAGGTGTCATATACAGGGAGTCACAGAGCACACAGTGGACAGCTGCACAACCAAAAATGCTATAGAACAGTGCAGCAGCAGTGAAGCCAGGCAGAGAAAAAGTAAAAAAGGAGAGGGAAGAACTTCACAGAGGGTAAAGAGAAAATAAGTCTGACAGAAAAATGACTTCTCTTAAAAGAAAGACATTAAAGGTGTCTGCTGTGCTGGGCTTGGGAAAGCTTTCAAAGCAACATATGAGTTAGTTTTGAGTCTGCCATCTTTAAAAAGTCTTTAGATGGTTCAGAAAAGGTCATAGGAATAGAGCAATGGCCTGTGAAGGCTCAATTTGCTAAATCACTCCTTGAGCTGAAACGAAAAAAATTATGTCAAATGTCAGATTTAAGAAAAGCAACAAGAAAACGTCTTGTTCCATTCTCTTCATCTAAAAGCATAAAACACTTTAACTATCGAATAACCAAGCTGTAGCCACAGGAGGAAAGAATCAAAAATCACTCAAGGACATCAAATCTAGAAGGCGTCAAGGAAATAACATTTTCATTTGTTTCTTAATGTTATGTCAGTGGGTTTTGCCAAAAAGAAACTGATCTTTTACACTTGAGTTCAGACTGAAATTAATTGAATAATTTAAATGCTGCTCAGACATCTATCACAGCCGTTTCTCACCTTCCCTTAGAAATAAATTACAATAGGTTTAGCCTTTGGGAGGGTTTGTGATAAAACAAAACAGAAAGATGTTTTAGATCAAAAGCATTTTAATTATAAACCACAAGGACATGAATAAATAAAACAGCTGAACTGTAAAATATAGTATATATATTAATAATCAATATTGAATCTTCTGCAGAACAAGTTTAATTAAGAGCTCCTGCTTGATTTATTTAAAATTTTTCCAACCTTTTTTTGTTCTGAAGTTCTACTCCACAGATTTTTATTTTATTATTCTCTGCTGAGACAAACTTAAGACTTTTACCCTGCTACTGGAGAGGAGTTTTATTTTATTTTAAAAAGATCGGCATTGCAAACTCCTGTAAATGAACATTGGTTTCGTTCTAAATAACAAGAACTCTAACCTCATCATCATCCTTAATCTTTTGTAGCTCAAACTTTTCCAGCTGCAGTAGAATATAGTTCTATAACTTTCCAGTAAACCAAAAGAAAGCCTTAAAACTCCCTGTTTGAGTGGACAGTAGAGCTTACCTGACAGGTAGATGTTGTCCCCCGCTGAGATGACACTGAAGAACTCACGGTCATAAAAGGGCAGGCTGGCCAGCGGGTACCACTTACTGTTCTGGGGGTTAAAACATGTGACTACTGTCAGGGAGCGCTGGTTCATCCCAATGGCCTGACGCCCTCCCACCAGAACTATGACCTCCGCTACACCTATAGGAAAAACAGAAGAAACAGAAGCAAGCAGGTTATTAAGAGGGTTTCTAGCAGTAAATAACCCTAAAAATTACTTAAGTCTGTAAGGAACGAGAAGCTCCAATTCTTTGTAGCATAGTCTTGGATGTTGATAATTGCGGCTGAACTTACTGACACGAGGCAAAGACAAAATGTTTGCTGCTTAGGATTCAGAAAGCCTTGAGTCAATAAGCTGTTTGGAAAATGCTTAATGCAAAGCAGCAAAGTTTCCTCTCGGTCACTACTACTGGGTAAATGGGAAAGCATAACTCAATTAGCAAGACTGATGGGGCTGCCAACTGCATGGTCGCCGCCCAGCTCCACTCCTACACATTCTAATGGCGCTAACAACAAATTCACTCATTCACGCACGCATTAAGAAACAGGGGTGTTTGAGGATGGAAAAGGAGGATCACAAAATCAATAGGAAAATCAATTTCTCTACGTTAAGGTGGGCCAGCTTGATTGGGAACACACTTAAAACATGTTAGGTTCAGCATACCTTATAAACACACACATAAAGCTGGTAGATATAAAAAAAAGTAGTGAACTAAAATGTGCACTTGCACTCACACACCTACACAGGTTGGCAGGCTGCCACATGTACGTTCTCTGGTCCCCTTAGTTTGCAGCAGCAGCAGCAGGCTCCGCTGAGCAGGCAGGGAGACCAGACAAAAATAAGCTGTGTTTGTATGCAAGCAGGGGGAAGACGGGGGAGAGCTAAGCCAGGGAGGGAGAGGATAAGAAGGGACTGATACAGGGAGTGTAAAAGGAAGGCATAAAGTAAGTGAAAACGTAAATGTTGGAGATTAAATGCTAATCTTCATAAACTCCAAAATAAGAAAAATAGCTGGTTTTCCTTGTAGGACCAAGAAACTCCCCTAATTTTTAAAAATCATAGCTAGCTGAGCTTTCTATACTGTAAAACTTCTTTAGATTTAAATTATGTTCTTCTAATTTCACATTTTTTAAAAGCTGGTAACACAGAAATCCTTTCTTTAAAAGAAAGATGCAAGTAAATTACATTGTGCTTGGCTTAAGCTGAGGAAACACACCACTGCCTAAGAAACATTGTGGACAAACAGCTTAGACTCGGTGGACAGCTCAGAGCTGGCTGACTCCTGTACCTCTAGGGTATTTAGAAAAAAAATGTGTGCATATGATGAAAACTAAAGTGGCGTCTGAAGGAGAAACTCTGCGTCATGACAAAGATGAAGGTTTTGCACACAATAAGAAAATGTCGAGTGTTGGCGTGCCTGGTAGTGTGTGTAAGAGTTGGTAGCAAAGGTAGAAACCCATTTCACTCCTTTTCCCTTCATTCTGTTATTGTTTTTATTGTGGGAATTCCAGCATCTTCTGTGGTTTAGGTGGAGGGCAAAGAGCAAAGAGCTGTGTTAGCAATCATAGTGTTAGTGAACACATTTCTAATCTCACAATATCAACTATAATTTCCAGTTTGATGTGTTCTAACCTAAAAAATGTATCTTAATATATAGCACAATGTACTGTATGTAAATATATCAACTTGGGCTTTTTGGTGAGTAATACCATTGCCATGCAACATTTGGGTCTGAGACTTTAGTCCCAGCTGAGGCATGGGTTTTAAATGCTCTCCCTATTCTGTCCACAATTATGATTTCCTCCAAAACTCACAAAACTAACAGACATGTTAGGTTATTTTGCCTCTGTATATTGCCCTTATGTGGGAGTAGTTGTTATCTTTGTGAGACACAGTAAACTGTACATGGTGTACACTTTACCCCTCTCTTGTCCAATTTTGGATTTCAATATTTTTTCTTTTTATTTCTTAAGAAAACCATAATTTTATGTGAACTGAAGATAATTGTTCAATGAAGTCTTATAGTATTGTCAAAAAAAAGGAAATAGCATTTTGATTAAAATATGTTTTAGAAAGAAAAACAGTTCAAAAACCACTGTAGCATTCAGGTAAACGTATTATCCACTGTTAGCTGTTGTCATTTGCTCTGTGCACAGCATAGAACAGTTAGCTGCTTATATGGGCTGTATTGTGAACAAACAAATCTACTTCATAAAAGTGAAGAACTTTCATAAGAATTTGTAAATTTTTTTTGCATTATTTGTAACTTATTTTCTGCTTGATAAGATGTATCGTCTCAGTTTCTGTATGATACTACAGTAATAAAAATAGCCTAGATTTAGAATAAAGATTCTAGGTAGCATGTACTGAAAACTTTAAGGACAGAACAACTACTTTTAAATTAAGTTTATAATCAGGATGTTCACATATTAGCATCCATCAGACTGTAAACAAACATTAAGTACAATATCTTATAGGTAAAAAGAATGCTTTTTTTATTGGTTGAAAATTATAGAGCTGTGAAATATTTTTTGTATACGAGAAAATTGATTCTGACCCTAAATTCTTATATGGTTACTTTTAGGGAACTGCTATAATTATTTTACTGGTTAAATAACAGCAGTTTATTTGTGTATAAGCCCTAGATATTTTACAATACTGCACCCATTTCATACAAACTAAAAGCCTTGGATGGCCCTCAAGACCTACAGCAGACCTTTGGTGTTCGTTTAATAAATGAGAGTTTATTTTTATGGGACAGCAGGAGATATGGCAGCTATGGTTTGGCAAAAATATCGGCGGGTAAACAGACTCTTTGTCTTTCCTCACAGGAGCCTTTACCCTCACACAAACACACACACACACCGCCTCCCATCCTGACTGAGTTCTCATTGTTCTTCACTGTGATTAGTTTGCTGCTACAGCTGAACATGTCTGCACTCCATTTCAGCTTTATTGGATTTTGAAAGTTTAACTATTTTCTTCGCTTTTCTCTGTTTTTCAAACCTCCTTTCATCTCAGTTTCTCTTATTCAGCTCATTGTTTCAGTTTGCCGATACTGTCTGTCTCAGTAAAGCTTCTGTCAGAACACAATGGCGATTCATTTTCTCTTAACTCACCCATCGATCAATTCTCTGCTGGTTTCATATTCTTATGTATGTATCTTTACTCTTTAATCGGAAGAAATAAACTCCATTCTCTGTCTAATCCCCATATTTAAAAGGAAGCTCACTTCTTTAAGACAAACTGCAGAGCAGACATTTCTATTATTGTTTGCTCAATCCCCACAATAACTAATTAGGCCAACTTAAAGCACGCAGTGCCTCAAACTGCTGAACTGTGCGTGCCAACGCACATGCAGGTGTTTATTATTACCCCGTACACAAGTGTATGAATGTTCTCTTCACTTTCTGGTCGACCGGACACGTCAGTGAGAGTCCACATCTGGGTGCTGAGGCTGCTGCGTGGCCCTGACCCCTGAAGCCCCGGACACATCCAGCAGCTAACACAAACCAGCACTAGCCTGTCAGAACGCAGTGAAACACAAGCAGGGCGCCGTTGACGGGGAGCCAAGGCATCCGATCAGATGGCTGCGTCGGTGTGGGTGTGTGCGTTTGTGTGCGCACATGTATGTTTTTCTCAGACAACAAGACCCTCACAGGGATGGCTGTCAGTCAGTGTAAAGTTTGATGGGAGTTAGGTACAAGGATGAAGGGATGGAGGATGGTACGATGGAGAGAAGTGTTTGGGGATGAAGGGATAACTGAGACTTGACAGCTCTCTTTTCCCCCCCCTTATTTCCTGACAGAATTTATACCCATGGCAGTTTTGGGGAAGAATTTCTCCATCCTCATTGTTACTGACCTTTTCTGATATTGTTGTCATATTTTTAGCCTGTCAGCAGACTACTGTTTGGAGCAGCAGCCATTTGTGAATTAAATTAAATAAATAAAGGGAGAAGATTTGAGTCAACCAAAATTCAGTACCTACAGGGGCCGGTTTTGTGGGTAAATGGAACATAATTTATTTTACATAAACTTATCTAGATTTTCCCACAGCTTAGTCTAAACTTGGATCTAAAATAGTCTAAAAGGATAGGTCTCCTATCTACCTTCAACCCATGGTTTTGGTTTTGAAAATTCCATTATGACTAGAGTTGTTTACATTTTTTAATCAATTTATGTTTAAATAGAAGGGACAATATGCTGAATGACAGCAGGTTGGGTGGAATAACAGCTGTTAATCCAAGAGAGACTTGCATTGCAGTCATTAGATCTATACCCACCAATTGTTAAGTATACAGGCTTTATTCTTGCACCTTTGCTCTAACTGCACATGTAGGAATCCTAGTTGCATTACACTCCATTATGTTGGATTTTATATATGCTACCTAATTATCTAATTTTATCTAATCCAATTTTATCTAATTATCTTATTTTAAGAGTAAAAATACTCATTCCATTGGCAAACTATCTCATTTACCTACTCAAATTAAGGGTAAATACACTTAATTTAAGAAATTCTTAATTATTTCTAGATTGTTTTTCCAGTGTATGAGTTGCTGTTGCTGCCGGGAAAAAAAGTCCCAGTACACAGTGATGCATAAGTAAGTGGCCATGTGATTATTTTAAGGCACAGAGCTTATTGACTAACACACATTTCAAAAGTTTATATAGTTTATACAATAGATTATGTAGTAGGGGGAAGTGTTATTCAAAAAGAGGCACAGTTTTAACACAAATTAAAGCCTTTTATAGTTACAAAAGCATAAATCAAGTATACTCACCAGCTAAACATGAAGCATGTTTTATCACATACATAATCAGGCTGTATATCAACATTTAAATACCATGCAAACACGTTGCTACTGATTTAGCTTACCTCACTTATTTGTAATTACAAGCAAACAGCATTTATTATTATCAAAAAAAAAAAAAGAAAAATGGCTTATGTTTGTCTTTTTACATTTTCCAAATTTCCTTTCTGATTTTTTAAAAAGAATTAACTGCGTTTCGTTCTCTAAATATTTCCAGTAATTTGTCTTTTAATTGTATGTCACAAAATGTATCTGATATGTCCGCTGTGTCGTCGTGAAGCAGTTTCCTGCAAACTTGTTTGAGTGCGTTCCTATATGAAAGGGCCATTTAACTTCAGGGCAAATCTACATCACTGATTGGTCAGTTGCTGACAGCTTCTAGGACTGATTGACAGGTAGCATCAATTATGTTCTACTTTGTTTGTCCAGCCTGATTAAATATATTGATGAAATGTGACAACGTGCAATAATTTTAAAAGGATGTAAACGCTGGATCTTGGCTTTTAATATGAGGCTTAACACTTATAGGAATATGTATTTTGCTCTATTAGCCAACCCAAACTATTCAATGCTGTGGTTTGCAAAGGCTCATCAGAGGATCTAAACTGTCTGACAACATTGTCTCTTGACTAAAAACTGCAATTACTAGCAAAGTCACTAAAGCAAAGTACATTTGATCCTTAGAGTCACAGTCATTAAAATAAAAAAATCTTTGTATTTGTTTTTTTATGACTATACTCAGTGTAAACACAGTAGTTTGATTGTGGTTTTTACTAAACAGTTTCATGGATAAGGCCCCTGAGAATCCTTCCAAAGTAAAATTCTTGTCTGACACTGGGGCCTCTGGGGATAAAATAGATCCAAGATTAAGCTGTATTCTGGATAGGCTCCTGTAAAAGCTGAATCAGAAATTGAAGATGACGCCCACCCACAGGCTGAAACGTGAAGACACAAATATCTCTGCATGCAAAAAAAAAAAAACTGACAGTTTCCACAAATTGCTTCCACACAATTGGGCCTGAAATAAATGAATCTATCTGTGACAGGGACATGCCGCCCCTGCTTTCTACCATGCAGGGACAACCCTGGATCTCACTGTGGACACACATACACAACACAAGATGTACAATCACTCGTGAGAGAGTGGGGCAGATCCAAAGATAAAGACAGGAAGGAAGAATTCAGTCGTTTTTTTTCTCTTCCCTGATGCCACAATGATTCTGTCCTCACCTCTCTATCCACCTCATGCTGCGACCCCTCCTTCCTTACTCCACATCTTTAGAGCCCTGCAGCAAACATCCACCTCATGCACTTGTTCTAGCTCCCTTCTTTTCCTCTAAACCCCATAACTCTTTGCTCTTTTCAGTACGCTCATCTCTATTTTTTCACTGTTTCCTGTTCTGTTCACAAACATTTGATCATTTTTTGCTTTTTTACTGAGAAGTCATGAACTTTCCCCTCCTCTCTGTATAAACAAGAAAACAGAATAGTTATTGCAATTTACTGAAGAGTGCAAACATGAAGAAAAGTACGAACATAAGCAAAAAACAGCGTTTGAAAAATCCTGTAGTCAGTAGTGTTTTTATCCTGTGAACCTTTTGCTTTGTTGTTCTTCCTGAAACAATTTTTAGGAAAAATCCTCAACATCTAGTTGGACATAGCAAATCAATGCTTTATAGAATATTGCTGTGATCCTGCACTCCTTGAATTATAATTGAAACTTTTAGGCATCTAAATCTGGTGTAATCTTTCTATGTTGAAAATTGTTAATATTTTTGACCGAATCAGCTGTGTTCTGCATATGATGTGTACTTTTGTACGAGCTCATTAGGGATGTTGGCTTTAAATAACTTTGTGAAGCTCTCTTTGATGTCATCAAAGTGCTGTAAATGCGTGGGAGATAGTACACTGAAACTGTTTTGGGAAAATTTAGGCTACTATTTACAGAGAAAAAAGCCACATGGTTACTCATCAAAGCCAGAGCCTTGTTAACCGCTTCCAAGTGTGCAAAATGGATTTATTGCGTCACTCATGTCTGTTTCAAAAATTTTTTTTTTTTTAAATACACCTTTCCTTTTACTTTAGATGTTTTATAAACTTTAGTCTGTTGCTTTTTCACATTTACTCTGCAAGGTCAGCAGCAGGCAGGGAGCAAAACCATCTGTGGGTTTGCTGGTACAGTACAGAACACTAACAAAATGCATTCTTTCCCTTATAACTTTACTTTCAAACCACTGTAGAGTTAGGTAACTGATATAACAGGTTTCCTTTTCTTTTAGTTTATTCCAGCTGTATTTCATTATAGATCAATTCTAAAGCTTACAGAGTATGATTTTAAACATATGTGAAAAACAGCTGGAAAAGACTTCGTGATTTTGTACTCAATATGCTAACATCAAGATAAATATAATTTCTAAATGTCACTTCTTATACAGTGTGATGGATAAATGAGAACTGGTCCATACAGTGGAATTGATTTTGGTTTGATGAAATTAGCTGAAAATTTATTTATTCAGCTCAGTCATTTTTTTGTTAACTGTTAACACTTTTTTGTTAGATTAAACACATTTTGAAAGTTTTTATTGTTTTTAAGAGCATTTGTTGCGTAACTTTGCAGGCTGTAAGAAAATTCCCTCTCAGATTTGACTATTTTTTATTTTTTCGATTTACATCTCTTGGTTGAACTGTATAATACATTCGCCCTGGGGTTGTAAAGACATTCTTTTTGTTTCTGTCTATAAAAACACATCTTAGAAATAATGCCTCACTCACCACTTTCTCCAACATTTTTTAAGGAGGACTTCACACCGTGATGAATAATGCATGACTAAAAGCTATTAAAACAAACACTGTTGTTGACAAAATAATTTGTATCTGTCAAACAGTCAAAGCCAGCATTTATTTCTAAACAAAACTAAAGAAACAGGGACATGTGACTTTGTGATAGGTTGCTCAAAACAAAATTCCTAAAGATACAATGCTGCTTTTATGCTTGAATGATAAGTGTTGGTATCAATAATGAGCAGCTTAAACAAATAAAAACAGTCCTCCAAAAATGATCTTATAAGGTAGGTGGCCAATGGCAAAGATGAGTTAAAAAAACAGAACTGTTTAAGATTTTGCAAGTTCTTTTGTCCAAAGACCTGTTAAAAGTAGCAGAATATAAACAAACTCGCATGGTTTTATACCTTAACTTTTACGTTTTCTATGCACACTGGGACATTGAAGCTTTTACCTTCAGTTTTCAGATACAGCTATACAGGTTTTAAGAGTTTTCAAAACTTCTGGAAATGTACGTTTTATTTTCAAATCATAGAGAAAGGGCAGGAAAGTATCCTTGCCATATGGTGCGCAGCTTAACCCTGTGTTGTGCACTGCTAGTCAGCTGGCTGAAAAAAAAACACTACATGTTTTTCCTTACATGAAGGATGAGCTAATATATTACAGGAAGCTCACTGACAAAAGAGTTTATCAGCAAATTATTTTGGCTCCATGTTTGTAACCCAGAATGAACACATGATGGTAATGCTGACCACTACGAATGAAAAAAAATTATAGTAACTGAACCCTATCTCAGCAGTCATTATCCACATTTGAAATATACTAATACAAAACATAATTTTCATTATTTAAAATTAAGCTTCTTTTAGAAATAAAGCTTCAATCTTGTTAGATGTCATCAGCTTCACCTGAACCACCTGGCATGTCCCTTGTCCAGCTTCAGCCAATCATCTTGGGGGTGGTACCTCCTCGGAACTTAATCATCTTTCAAGATCCTCTTCATCTAGCTCCTGTCCTAGCCTCCCTGTAGCACGCCAGCAAACTTTTACCCACTTTCACCCCACCTCCTTCCTCACTCTAAGACTATTCTTAGTCCCACTCACCCTGTGACTTATTCCACCACCAGAGTTTAAGCTCCAGGGGGGAAGATTAATCTAATTCTTTTCCTAGGTTACTCATTCAAGCAAATGTTGATTCACAGCATCAAAGTCTTTTGCTGGGGCCTGAGCGCCAAATAACTTTTTTGCTTATCTCAATGTCTGCATATCTGATTCCATCTCCTTGACCCCCATTTGGACTCGGCCGACGGCCTTCTGATGACTGTGACTGCTTCTGCTGGAGGTTTCTTCCTGTTAAAAGGGAGTTTTCTTCCCTACTGTCGCTACAAGCATGCTCAGTGTGAAGGATTGCCAAGAGTCAACAAGTCCATGCAATCAGCTGGCATTGCTCAGATTGAACATTTTGGACCAACCTCCTGTGTTAAATAATTTGAATTGAATTAAACTTATCTAGCGTAAACACAGCTAGAAAGACTGAGTCTTTCCAGATTGAAATTTTATTAGAGGACATTATTAACTTAAGTTCCACCTATATTGAAAACAGAACATAAAACTTACTTTTAAGTATCAAAACGAGTCAAACTCCATGTAGAACCCATTTTTAACAGATAAACATAACTTTTGAATATCCTTCCAAACATGAACCATCAGGAACATAAAGCAACATTCTGCTTTGGACAGATTGAGTTTTTTTTTGGGAACCTTTTTAGGCTAAAAACTAGTTTCATAAAAGGCAATCTTTAAGGCTGGCAGCTAAGTAAGATTAAATGAGCAATTGGATCATAACTAAGGGGCTTTGCTGTTCCTCATAAATAATTACACACTTTATACAGTAGCCAAGTAGGGCAGAGACCTCCCAATCACCAGTGAGGGGAGCTATTGCCAAAAGCTGCTGGTTGGGTCAGTAAGACTGATCTGTGACTACTTTCAGGAGGTTCTAAGAAGGCAGATTTGAAACCCTTAAAGTCCATCCGCAAGTATTCTGCTTATTATTATTTTTACTACTATATAATGCTTGTTTTACAATGAAAAGATGCAGACAAAGAAATTCAGAGACATGTTTTGTTAGAGTATAAAATGTTTTTTAACAAGTTTTTCCTTTAAATGAGAAGCAATTAAAATATTTTCTGCTTACAGCCACACTCCATGAAGATAAAGCACCACTGACTGTAAAACAATGAAGCCATGTATTGAAAGGATGGTAAAGAGAAAAAAAAGTCTACCTATTACAACACAGTTACATTTATAAATTCATACTGCATGTGCAAATATATTTATACACTGAACGCAGGAAACTAGCAGGCTTGTATTCTCTGGATATCAAAGCCACAGTGACAGAAGCAGTATCTCTCTCAGGGCTCTCAGCCACTTACTGCTGGTCCATAAACATTTTCCCTTATCTCTGCTGCTCCTCTCTATTCTCTCTTTTAGCTTTTTCCCCCCTTTACTAATCCCATGATTTCTCTCCCATGGAGTTAATTTGTGATGGTGAGGGATCAGGGGTCCAAGGGCTCTCAAATTATTTCCCGGGCCACAGAAGTGCAACGTGTGTGAGTGGTTTCATCATCAGTGTGTGTGGGTGTGCACCCATGCATGCGTGCATTTTGTGGTTGGTGTAGTGGGCATCTACCGTGATTGACTGGTGTCCTTAGGAGGCTTATTTCATGGCTTAAAGAGAGTCCTTAAAGCCCATTTAAAAGCTCAGTTCACTCAATATCCTGATCTCTGCTGATATCAAGGTTTGGCATGGCTTGGTAAGATAACTTTCAGTTATATTATAAAAGTTTTTTGTGTTACCTCAAAACATCTGAAACTAAAAGATAGTAGTAGTATTAGTAGTAGTAGAAGTATTCTAGTATATTCTGCCTTAAATCACCAATTATAACTAAATGAACCTTTTTTGGATGATGAACTGTAAATGAATGTCTTATAGTGCTGTCTGCATGTCCCAGACATTATTGTGACATTTACTGCACAGTAGGGGTGTGCAAAATAATCGTCATGACGATGCATCGCGATTCTAATTCTTGTGATCTACTGCATCGATTCTTGATAGCAAGAATCGATTCCTAATAAAAAAAAAAAAAGAACAAATAAAATACATGAATGGTTGGCGCACATCAGCCAAATCAAGTGGAATACCACTTCCAGTCCAGCAGATGTCGCTGCAGATGTGTTGACTAGGGTTGTCACGATACTACTTTTCAACTCGATACTGATACTAAGGAAAATATTCGATACTCGATACCATTTCGATACCACAAGGATATAAACAAAGACTCCAAAATTCTACAGAAATATTTTCATTAATAAATAAAATACAATAAATAAATACAATAAAGGTTGTATGCTGTGCATAATATTAAGCAAGCTTGATAAAAAACGTATAAAATTATAATCAAGTGTTCCTTACTTGGCTATGCTTTGCACACATAACAATGACACTAGCCAAACCAGTTAAGAAACAAAAATAATTCTCAGCAGCTGCGCCTGTTGTCAAAAAATGTCTGAAACTGAAAAGTGCACAGAGTTATTCAATCACACAGTGTTCTGAAAGTGCATTTTCCTCTATTCTGCACTATAGGAGCCAATTATCCGTTGGTGTTTGTCGCCACCAGGGGGCGTATTTAATTTTGAGTTCTGAGTGTCTGATGTGGGGATGGGTTATTTAAGGTCAACAATCAATTCTGTTCAGGTGTTGTTAATAGGTTGAGGCAAACAGTTTTCTACTGTGCTTGGTTTGGATATATGGCGAATTTATATGGATATTGAAGGAAACAATAAGACAATGGACTTTGTACTGAAAATAAACAACTTTATTTTATGTCAAACGGAAGATCAGCATTCTGAATCTTAATTGAGCGCACGTAAAACCAATGCCTTCCAACAACAACCACCAGTAGCCTAAAATATAGGATTTTAGCCGCTACATGCACTTTAGATGAATGACTGCTTAGGTGCCACTGGTGGTAGCACTGTATCGATACTTTTAAAAACGAGTATTGTATCCGGATACAACGTTTCAGTATCTATACTTTTTTGAGTATCGATACTTTTCACAACCCTAGTGTTGACGCCCGCTGCTTTGTATCACAAGCATGTCCGGCCGCGGGATACTGAGACGAGTCATTCGTGAACAAAACATGGAGGTGCCTGAGAAAATCCGCACCCCGGCTCCATCACATTTCAAGTCAGATGCTTGGATGCATTTTGGCCTTAAAAAAGAAGAAGGTAGAAACGAAATTGATATGACGCACATAATTTGCAAAAGATGAAATGTCATACATTTGAATGTTTTCATTTCATTGGTTTAAAGGACTACTGAGGCCATTATGCTATGTTCAGACTGCACACTATAGAGGAAGCAGAAGCAGCTAGTTTTATATACTGAGTTTTATATATATATATATATATATATATATATATATATATATATATATATATATATATATATATATATATATATACACTATATTGCCAAAAGTATTTGCTCACCTGCCTTGACTCACATATGAGCTTAAGTGACATCCCGTTCCTAATCCATAGGGTTCAATATGACGTCGGTCCACCCTTTGCAGCTAGAACAGCTTCAACTCTTCTGGGAAGGCTGTCCACAAGGTTTAGGAGTGTGTTTATGGGAATTTTTGACCATTCTTCCAGAAGCGCATTTGTGAGGTTGCACACTGATGTTGGACGAGAAGGCCTGGCTCTCAGTCTCCGCTCTAATTCATCCCAAAGGTGTTCAATCGGGTTGAGGTCAGGACTCTGTGCAGGCCAGTCAAGTTCATCCACACCAGACTCTGTCATCCATGTCTTTATGGACCTTGCTTTGTGCACTGGTGCACAGTCATGTTGGAAGAGGAAGGGGCCAGCTCCAAACTGTTCCCACAAAGTTGGGAGCATGGAATTGTCCAAAATGTCTTGGGATGCTGAAGCATTCAGAGTTCCTTTCACTGGAACTAAGGGGCCAAGCCCAGCTCCTGAAAAACAACCCCACACCATAATCCCCCCTCCAACAAACTTTACACTTGGCACAATGCAGTCAGACAAGTACCGTTCTCCTGGCAACCGCCAAACCCAGACCCGTCCATCAGATTGCCAGATGGAGAAGCGCGATTCGTCACTCCAGAGAACGCGTCTCCACTGCTCTAGAGTCCAGTGGCGGCGTCCTTTACACCACCGCATCCGACGCTTTGCATTGCACTTGGTGATGTATGGCTTGGATGCAGCTGCTCGACCATGGAAACCCATTCCATGAAGCTCTCTGCGCACTGTTCTTGAGCTAATCTGAAGGCCACATGAAGTTTGGAGGTCTGTAGTGATTGACTCTGCAGAAAGTTGGCGACCTCTTCGCACTATGCGCGTCAGCATCCGCTGACCCCGCTCCGTCAGTTTACGTGGCCTACCACTTCGTGGCTGAGTTGCTGTCGTTCCCAAACACTTCCATTTTCTTATAATACAGCTGACAGTTGACTGTGGAATATTTAGGAGCGAGGAAATTTCACGACTGGATTTGTTGCACAGGTGGCATCCTATCACAGTTCCACGCTGGAATTCACTGAGCTCCTGAGAGCGACCCATTCTTTCACAAATGTTTGTAAAAACAGTCTGCATGCCTAGGTGCTTGAATTTATACACCTGTGGCCATGGAAGTGATTGGAACACCTGATTCCAATAATTTGGATGGGTGAGCAAATACTTTTGGCAATATAGTGTATATATATATATATATATATATAAAACTGACAACAGCGGCTCTACGTTGGGCAGCTGTGGTTCACTTAGGAACTGACAAGAAATTAAATGATTTATAACATTTTTGATGTTATAGCAAATGGAACTAAATTATGCTTTTTATTTCAAAGTTTAAAAAAAACCTTACTAAATGCATTAAGTTTTGATAAAAACAATTCATCACTTGTCCAGTCTAGTATAATATTTTGACATTAGTTTTGCGTCAGTCCCATGACCTAAAAGCTATTGGAAAAACAATTCAAGGAGGGTTTTGAACATAAGATAGAAAATGCATTAAAATTAGACAAACTGTAGTCTGTCCCATCTTTCTCACATAAAATAATGAATAGAGAATACATCTAAATAATGACTTAGATTGATTCCCTGTATTCTATTTCCCTCTTCAACACTTTTTCCTCTCTAACCTGTGAAGACAGTGCAGACAAATCCTCCATTTCATACGACTACTCTGTTGTAAAATGTTCATCACTAGGATTGCTTTTCTCACCATGTTTCTGTTGCCGTGAGCAGAAGTACAGCTCTGGAGCAACGCATGTCGTACATAAACAAATAAAATAATGTTTTTATTTTGATACATATAACAAGGCAAACGTACAGACTAAACATCTGCAAAAATGTTTGAGTTAGGAAACCAGCTTACAGACAGTCAGCAGCAATGAACAGTGGAGAAATACATTCCTCTTTATTCAATCAAGGCCGGTGAAAACTCGACCATTCCAGCAGTTTGTTTGAAAGGAGTTAATAATGTAGGAATAGTATAAGGTCAAATTTTTTGTAGCTTTTAAACCATTAATTATTCAAATGAGGCTTTGAGACCTTTACCCAAAATCAAAAATTGCAATTATGATTGTGTTTAGATTTTCCTCTGAACTTACCAATAATCAAAGAAAATACTCTACATGCTTGGCTGCAGGTTTTCATTGCTCTATTTTCCAAAATTCACTGTTGCAGGACATTATCACTGCATGAAAAAGTGCCATGTACTTCTAGAGAAAAATAAGTCTTACTTTAGTTAAAGTTAAATATATGAAAAACTGAGTGCCTCTGCTTTTTTGGAAATATGTTTTTTGGTGTAGGTTTTTGTTTTCAATTGCGATTATATTGCAAATACCATAAATTGTCCAGCCCTAAACCTTGTTAAATTTTCATAATGATAGCACTATGTTCCTAGTCTAGGCACATAGTGCTACTTTCAGTGGCTCACCCCTATGGATTTAAACAAAGTACACAGGGGATAAATATTTCTGGGATTTCTCACTTTGGAAACATGCAATATGTATAAAGCTTAAGTTTGAAAATGCTTTCTAGCTTTTCGGATGAGAAAGGATTTGTTGTTTTTATGCAGAGACACATAATGCCGACTACATAACTAAACCAGGTGCAAATGTACAGATCACATCCAGAGCCAGTTACCTACTGAATATGACATGCAGCTGATGTTGCCTCAAAGCCTCACAGCAGGTACTCCGGTCAACGTGTCAGATGATTCAAATCGGATCCATGTTTCAGTAAATGCTCTTCACTACTAGTCTGAGCACGAACTTTGAGATTTAAGTTTTTTGACCAGAAAATCCCTTTCTCCAATTCTACCTCTCTGATACACAGTCACACGCCTTTCTGCTTCATCTTTTGCCTCCCTCCTTGTATCTCAGGTAGAATGTACTCAATTTACTACATCTGAGGTCAAGCTGACACAACCTTAATTTTGATTTCATTCTCTGCAGATATTCAGACCAGGGATTATCTAAACCACATGTACTACCTCTATGTTACATTCATGAGCTGAGAGAAGGCAGTATATATGATTGAGATTTCCCTGATAACACAAAGAAATATCAAAACACACTCTCCAATTCTCCAAATAGAAGCTGCATCCAACCGTCTCTGTGGTTCCTTGGTTTTCTCAGTGGCTCTTGCCATCCAATACCCTCCTCTGAATCCAGGAATAAAATCGGATGAGATATTGCTGAAGGGCACTCTTAACAAACAGCGATTAAGATGTTTTTTTTTTTCTTTTGCACATTCCTCCTACACCCTGCTTTTCCAGTGTGAGAGGTGAAACAGAGTAATCTCACGCTGCATTGGTTTTTAAAGACAAATCAAGCAGAATAATTACACAGAGGAGGACAATAATCAGCAAACCCCTCACTGAAAAAGAGGCTTATAATTTTTTTTTAAATCACCGACAGCTTCCTTGTTACTATTGGCTAATCTAATGACTAGTGTTAGGACAACAAATGCCAGATAAATTCAATTATTCCACAAAATATAGCGAATGTCAGCTTTGGTGCTGAGGACATGCCATGGAGATCATTGAGAGAGAAAATTAATCAGTGGCTGGAGCCAAAATCAGGATGTGGCAGACTTCAGAGGAAAGGCATCTGATGATCTTTTATGCTCTTCTTACAAGGTGTGAGACTTGCTCCCCTTTCTTTCTGCTGGTAGTACACTACAACTAATCTCCAAGGAGCTGCTGGCTGGCAGAGGTGTGAATGAGGAGATGAATGTCATGCCTACAGGCTTTGGACTTCGCAGAGCAGCCTATTTTTACTTCCTTCGAGGGGCGAATGCAAACCACACTACTGTGCAATCTGATCTGATGAAATCCAGCCATCCAAGAGTAGAAGAGAATAATACAGAAACAACAATGTAAAACAGCCCATTGAGTCTTTATTCAATATTTAAGGGGACTTTAGGGCAGCACCCCCAAGTCCAAATATATTTTCAAATAGAAAAACCTTCTCATAACAGAACAGTAGCAACTGATAGTAGTGCTTTTTGTGAGCCCCCTTTTGCAGACATGCATTCCACTCCATAGACATAGGTTGATTCAAGACAGCCCAGCAAAACAAAGGCCATATGGATGCACTTTAAGGGAACACCTCAGATATATTGCATGCTTTTACCACAGTACAATGTAAAAAAAAAAAAAACAAAAAAAAAGGAAAAAAAACAGGCTAGGTATAAAAAAGAATGAACTCCACTTCAAAAGTCTGGTTCATCCTTTGGTACAATTTTCCAGACCACTGAAGCTGCCAGGGAGATCTGTTTAATTTGCTGCTATCAGCAGTAAAACAAAACCTGTTTCAGCTTAGGCTAAAAGGCCCCTAGGCGAGAATCATCATCAATAGTTTTAGAGGAAAATGAGAAAGCTTGCAAGACTGAGAACATTGTCTTAGCTTCAAAGTACAGCGGTGGTTGTATCATGTGTGTGTGTTTTGCTGCACACCATGAGGAAAGGACATTATGTAGACAGCAACTTCTAAGCATATCAGGCAGAAAGCTAAGGCAGATACAGAGCGGTGTTCCACATGGACAATGACCCAAGAGGTTAGCTCCAAATTAATGACAAAATGGGCTGAAGGACAAAGAAGTCAATGTATTGTTCTGTATATGAAAATTTATTAAACATTCTAAGAGCTGAAAAGGTGATTCTTCACAACCATGAATAAAAACCTGACCAAGTTCTGCCAGGAGAACGAACAGTTCAACCCTAGTCAAACAGTTAAAAGGTAAAAAAAAATAAAATAAAATAAAGGTGTTATTGAGGATTATTTAGGGTAGAACATCTGAGCTCTTTGCGAGGCCCATTCCACAGACACGCATTCCACCCCATAAAAATTGGTTGATTCAAGACAGCCAAGTTAAACAAAGGCCATATGGATGTACTTTAAGGTAACACCTCAGATATGTTGCTTCATGTAACACAGTACAATGTAAAAAAAATAAAATAAAATCAGCCTAGATATCAAAAAGAAGTAATTCCTCTTCACAAGTCTGGTTCATTCTTTGCTACAATTTTCCAGACCACTGAAGCTGCCAGGGAAATCTGTTTAACTAATTTGCTGCTATCAGCAGTAAAATAAAACCGGTTCCAGCTTAGGCTAAAAAGCCCCTAGGCCAGGAAGTCATGATCAATAGTTTTAGAGGAAAAGAAGGAAGCCTGCAAGACTGAGAACATTGTCTTAGTTTTCAAGTACGGCGGTGGTTGTATTATATGTGGGTGCACCATTAGGAAGGAAATTATGTAGACTGCAACTTCTGAATGTATCAGGTAGAAAGCTAAGGAGCAGTGTTCCACATGGACAGTGAGCCAAAATGTTAACCCCAAGTTAATGAAAAAATTGGCTGAATGACAAAGAAGTCAATGTATTGTTCTGGACATTATTATTGATTTAACATTCTAAGCTCAGAAAAGGTGTTTCTTTATAACCTTAAACAAAAACCTGAACGAGTCACACCCATTCTGCCAGGAGAACAAATACTTCAACCCCAGTCACACAGTTAAAAGGCAGTTCAAACAAATATAAACTTTTAACTTTAAAGTTATGAAAAATCTAATTTTGGTCATCCTAAATGTGTGGAAGGAGCTATTCCTGACATTTTGAAGTGAAAAAAGCTTTCTGGATGGGAAGTGAAACATTTCAAACTTAGAAAGAAGTCCACTGGATTGTTTTTAATTTTCTTTTTTTGGAATGACTACGACCTGGATGACTGAGAACCCTCACCAGCAAGTCTAAGAAGATGTTCATCAGCGACAGAGTGGTTTCATTTGAAAAGAAGTATAACAAAAAAGGGCAGCACACAAGGAGAGCCAAACAACAAAAAGTGAGATTTTTCTCAATATTCTC
Source organism: Cyprinodon tularosa (assembly GCF_016077235.1). Classification (NCBI taxonomy): domain Eukaryota; kingdom Metazoa; phylum Chordata; class Actinopteri; order Cyprinodontiformes; family Cyprinodontidae; genus Cyprinodon; species Cyprinodon tularosa. The sequence goes on from NW_024038821.1 coordinate 1,574,151, forward strand.
CATTTCCAAAATGTGTTTTTCTAATAATAGTTTAGTCTTTATTTTAACAATCAATATTAAGGCTCACCTCACTCTAAATCACTCTAATGGCAAAAAACTAAATAAAGAGGTTATTGAGGTGTTTTTAGGATAGAGCACTTGAGCTCCTCTGCAGAACATTTTTCCCCCTGTCAAAGCTACCTATGGAGCTAGTCTACTTTTACCTGAAAGTATCTGCCCTGTTTTACAAACACCCAATTGGTCTTGGCAGACGGCCGTCCTTTACTTGGAAGTTTCCACTGCTGATACGTGCATGTTCAGCATGAAGGGTTGCTGCAAAGTTAACGACATATGCAAGCAACGGCCCACTGTACATGCTCACCTAGCAGGAGTGAATTCTGCTAACTCAAAGAAATGATGCAATCAGCTGGGTTTAGACAGAAAACCTTTTAACCATGCTGTCTGTATGATTGGTTGTGATGACATCATTGTAATAATTATGTCCCTGGTTAGCTGTGCAGTAAGGAATTTTTTCGTCCAGGGCTATAGATGTGCAAAGTAGGAGTGGTTCAATCTACGCAATTTAATAGAAATATACCTGTAGGCAAAATAAATCTGGTTCATCGTACTACTGAGAGTTAGGGTTGGGAATTGAAAAGATTTTCACGATTCCGATTCCCTTTTCGATTCTATGAAACGATTCGATTCTTAATCGATTCTTTTTTCGATTCCAATTTGGGGGAAAAAGGAGAACAGTTTGATTATCAGAATCAACTTTGTTTACTTAACTATTGCACAATCTTACAAACTCAAAAAGATCAAGATGTCCACAGGAAATGTGAAACTGGAGTAACATCTGTGTTTAAATGAAAAATGAATACAAGAACAAACTTAATAACCAACAACGTCTAATAACAAATGATGGGATAATAACCTATTTTAAATAACAAAAAATACTAATTATAAAACAGTAGTAGGGAAAGATGAGCATATCTGCTTTTTCTGGAAGGATACGGGATCTTTCAGGGCTTATGGTGTCTCCAGCCGTGGAGAACACCCTCTCAGATAGGGTGGAGGAAGCCTGCACACAGAGGTAGTTTTCAGCCAGTCCAGATAGCAAGGGCAGCGTATCTTGCTTGTTCCACCACCACAGTGTGGCGCTATCCCTGCAGGGGATGGAGGGCAAGCTTTTATAGAGCTGGATTTCCTGATCTACCCTCTGGGCTAAGGAAAGACGGGGCTTTGATTCACAAAGTGACCGCAGCTCGTTGTCTTCCTCCTCGAATAGTTCTTCCAACTTGCGTAACTTGCGTAAGTTGCGTAACTTACGTAAAAAACGTGACGTAAGTCGTGCTCCCCAGAGCAGGCGCTCTCGGCTCTGGTGCTGCGGGAATCGAAAAAAGAATCATTCAGCGAGCTGCCAAACGATGCCATGGAATCGGAAAATACGGAACCGGTTCTGAACAGGAACCGGTTTTCGATTCCCATCCCTACTGAGAGTTGACTTTTCTTTCCTGAAGGCATCCACTGAATTTGCTACCCTGGGTCGTGAGCCATATCTGTAGTATCAAAAGCAGCACCTGGTAGTATGCTGTCTCACAGCAGCTTACAGTATACATGACAATTAATACGTCTAAAAATCTGAAGTGAACCTATAACTGGTATCAACTTAATTTTTTTTCTGTTGTTACCCTTGTGTATCACTATGGTTAATCTTTTCACTCCTTTTAAGCATGACCATGCGATTAGAAATAATGAACCGCACAAGGAAAAAATAAATAAAAAAGATGGCGCCACTGCTGAAAGATTCCCTTTATACAGCCCATGCATTTAAAGGTTTAACAGTGTGAGTGTGTGAGAGCGAGACAGAGGAACAGTGTGAGCTGAGCTGGACCCCTGCGTCTCCTAGTCATTACAGCTCATTTGTCTGAGTGCTATTCCACTTGGCTGGGTTGAGTTAACAGTTTGCCCTGGCGCTCTCCACCCTCCTCTGAGCCGAACACAGCGACACATGTGGAGAGAAGGAAATGGGATCATAATGTATGACTTTGGGAGGGCTTCGTGCATGCACATACTGCATAAACCCAGCACAAAGTTACTATTTTTTGCCTCGCAATAGACCAAATGCACATATATACTGTACTTATGCTTTCTGAAAAAAAAAAAAAAAAACATGTGATTAAACTCACAGTGGCAGTGGCTGTTTAATCCTCCTGATCCCCTGGAAAGTCTAATGGCAGCTAATCAGATGCACATCTACGGTCTAATTAACCAATTAGCAACTAATGGATTCACAAACGCTACACAAAATGCCACAGATTCATTGGGAGACACTCATAGTTTTCACTTCACCCAAGACTCTTTTTTGGGCCAAATTAGGCCGACAGAAGGCTGTTAGCAGAGGACATGAGCTATATTCGCCCTGCCTTCCTGAGAGGTTCACAGCTGCAGACAGGAGGTAAAAATAACATTCAAATCACTGATGTACGTCACAAGTAATACAATCCCCCAGCATGCTAATCACTCTGATTTTAAAATTGGATCAGACAGCCAATTTCTCTGCTCAATATAATTTTTGACTCCTTAATTATCATCTAATAAAATTTATGGCAAGAGCATCCACTCATTAAAATGCAGTAGAATAAAAAATGAGAGCAAAGCAAACCTATTTCTAGGAGCATGAGGCTGCATGGAAATAAACTTTATGTCATGGAATTTATGGGGGGTTTTACGAGTATAGTTTGGATGTAAATCACAGAGGAAAAAGTCTGCCCTGAAAATTTCGTTTTTCTGTAAAAACAGTTATCTCTAACCCAGAACAACAGGAGACAGAGTAAAACAATGTGGTGACACTTTATGAGCCGTAAGACCAGGAGATGGAAAAAGTTCTGGAAAAACTTTAAACTAAAAAAAGAAAGAAAACAAAAACAACACAGCACAGCAGGAGAAAGCACAATGGCAGCTTCTCTCACGTTATCAAAGATATTTGATACATAATAACTGGTCTTTTATTTTTTTACCAATCTAATTGAAACATATTGCAACACAATGAAAAATGGATATTCAGAAGAAATTAACGGTATAGTGGAGGGTGTTCTTTTTCTGGGTGCATCATTAAAATACGTGTTCCTCCTAATTCTCAATCATTCTGGTGATATGTTTCTATGCATGTGCACTTTCAGGTATGTGTGGTGAGCTACAGTTTCAGCCAGTCATTTAAGCTCACCTTTTTCACCGCAGTTCTTTTAAAATGGCCGAGGGTCGTAGGAGGAAAAAGTGTCTAATAAGTGTATGAGAAGAAAAGAAAGGCTTCATAAGAGAGAAGAGGATCAGAGTGATTTTTGGGAGATTCTTTCATGCGATGGCGTACACTGAAAGCACATGTCCGGCTTCCCATTAATGCCTCGGATGCAAAGTTATTACTCGACAGGTAAAGTTTGAAAGCCATTTGGAGAAATCCGTTTCAGGTCTCTGCTAATAAAACAAGGAGAAATGGGCTTGTGCATGCTCTCGCACACGTTTAATAAGCATTCCCTCTCGGGAGCAGGTGCAGGGCTGTGCATGTGCATTTTTTTTAAGTGGAGAGGGCAGTTCTATTCATAAATTTGGGGAAATCACCCCCCATAACGTTAAGTTTTACATTAGAGAATATTTATAAACAAGGGAGCTGACTTCAATAAAAGTTGAATTTCCTGACAAGCTTTGTAAATAGACATCTTTTAGCTTTAGTTAGATGGTAAGCTAACTGTTAATCAACTTTTACTTTTAAGTTTAACGCTTTACAAGTCCTTATCAAAGTGACACTTATTTGTATTTGTGTGGTTCTGTTTTCCAACAGTGTAGTTTAGTCACACAGCATGAAGACCATCCTTTCAGATAGAGATTGACCGATACATCTGCCAGCCAGCATTTTTTACCAATATTAGCATTATTTTCTTCTATACAATCAAGCGTAGGTCAATTCATTTGTGCATTCAGTAGCTGTGCCTTGTGGTCATGTAAAGTGCATGCATTTCTGCACCCTCTATTTGCCATTCGTTATTTATACTTTTTTGATATTTTAATAAAAACTGTATTTCTTTTTAGTCAAATAGAGAATTGCGTAACATTTGCTATTGTTTCATTTTATCATGTAAATGGGGGAAGCGAATCTGCTCAAAAAATTTGCCATAATATCAGTGATTGGCTAGATTAATGTAAAAATAATCTGTGTCAAATCTGGCCTTGAAAAAAAATTAATCGGTCAATTCTAATTTAATGCATCTACTTCTTGATTTTAGCAAAGAAGTTGTCAAAAATGTTTACATTTGTTTCAGCACCATTAAGTTTCGATAAAAAAACAGTACTGGGGGTGACTATTGGAATGTGTGTTGTGATACAATAAGTGTCCCGATACTTGGCCTACATATATCACAATATTGCAATATCACTTTATATTGTGATATTTTACCCAACTATCAAAATAGAATTCATAGATAAAAAATGAAGTACTATATGAGGTTTGAGTCAGTCCAAGTCTTTTATTGTGACTGCCTTAGCTGTGAAATGTTGGAGTAGGGCTCCAGAGCGGGGGTGCAGAGCTATCCCATTCCCTTCATTGTTTTAGATAACATTTTTTTGTTTTTTTAAATTGATATAAGTAACTGTAAGATTGATATTATATTGGGCAGCCGAAAATCCAAATTTTTCCTACACCCCTACTGGATACTAGGTTTAAATTTAGCTACCTACCTATGCATAACAAGCACACTATCTTTTATTACAAACAGAAATATTTATGTCACCGTAAGAAATGTAATTATAAATCATTTGGAAATGCATTATTGTTGCACTCTGTTGAGATTAAATACGTTACTATTAAAATGAACCTGCTTTTTTAATCATGCAGTTCTAAGATTTAAATTAATTTTATGAGAGGCATGTTATGTGGCTCTGTAAGGCTTAAAGTAGTGCAATGCTGCCGTTTCTGGGCCCTGCTGATTAGCTGGCTGAAACAAGGTTACCTCACCACCCTCTCACAAAAGAAGACTTGGTTGAAGGCAGTCATGTTTGCGTCATCCGTTCTAATCGACAAACTTATATTAATCTGTGACTATATAAAATAGTTTATCATGCAGTTTATCTAACTATTATAACTGTAATAAACTTATGATCAATTATCAGCAGTAAGAATAATTGCTGCCTTTAGGTTAAACTAAAAGTAAACAGATCATTATTCAATAAAGAAGCTCCATGGCAGGGTTATATAAGGACACACAGCACCAACAATCATCCACACACAATCCCTACTGGCATTTTGAAATGGAAAATGAACCCATACAAACAAAGAAAATGCAAACTCAGCACAGACATGCCTCAGACAGGATCTGAACTCAGGGCCACATTGCTCTGAGGCTGCTTTTCAAACCTCTGAGCCTTCCTTTAGAAAGCATATCCAACCACCTGCTATCAGTCCACTTATTATGCATGCTCTGAAAGATGACTAACTTGCTTTTTTTCCTCCCAACTCTGACATTACCAAAAATGACATCAAGAAAAGCATATTCTCTGTTCAGTAATATCTAATTGTGCATGAATTCTCAAATTAGACAACTTCTAAGTTGAAACAAAGATTATCTTTAATACTGACAAAATCTCTGCATGCACGTCTTTTGCTGACTCTCCTCATTCTTTTTATCATTGAAGCGTTACTAGTCCTTTATGTCACGGGAAGCCACCTGTGCCCCTCCCTCACCCTCTTTAGCCTTGCCAAATCCTTGACAAGCTTAATTCTAAATGGAATAATGAGCGTCTGGCTTAAAAATTACATGTTTAAAGATATCATTCATATGACTATTAGTCTACTTTGTACAAATTTGGCTTTTGTTTCTTGAAATGTACTGTTTATATATAGCTAAATAAAACATAGAAATGTTATGAAAAAGATAGTAGTAAACAAAACACTTATTGGAAGCAGGAAAAGTCATTAAAGGCGTTGGAGTGTTTAAAGTCAGGCTATATTCTTGATGTGTAAAGGATAGATAAAGGCCCCATTTCCTAAACGAAACCAAGATCAATGTGCAATTTCATGATTCAGATGAGAAAACTGCAGGGTATAAAAAATATAATGCAATAAAGAGCAGGAAAGCAATTCAATATACATCTTATGATGACATTAGCACCACCCATTGGACTAATTGGTTGATAGTAATTGCCCTTGCTGTTCTAACTTTTCTAGCTTAAAGAAACACTCCCAGTTCATAACTGAAGTGTAATAAAACATATACTGTAGATAGGTTTTGGTGCGGAGGAAAATTGAATCTTTCACCACCTTTACTCTATACTCCTAAATAAAACCCAGCACAACCAATCAAAACCTAATTGGTAATTAAAGCATAGTTGTGGCAGTATCTATATAAATTATTTCTTTAGCAACATACACGTTTGCTAGAAATCATGAGTGAAAAAAACAACATAACCAAGATCTTTATTAAATAAGTATTAAACTAACTACAAATATACCGAAATATCCTCATCCACCTAAACAGATAGATTGGGTAAGCACAGAATATATATAAGCTTGGCTGTAAGCTGAAATCTTAAAGTATTTGTGGGTTTATAAACATAAAAATCTACTCCAGCTTAAATCCACTTATGTTCGACTAAAAACAAGATGGCCAATAAAGTTGCACTATTATAGATCAAGGTGGGAATTATAGCTGTAAGAAAAAGGCCAAAGTGACAAACCCACTGTCACGATCTGGCCTGTTTGCTCTCCCTTAATTAGTCATTCCTTTCACCTGTCCTTTTTTCCTCCCTGCCTCAATTAAAATTTATTCCTCTCACCTTTTTCCTCTGGTTTATATTTAGTTCAGCCTGAGCATTCAGTGCCAGATCACTACTTGTCTTTCTGTTAGCCTGTCTGTTAGTATTATTTCCTTGGTTCGTGTCCTGGATCCTAGCTGCCAGTGGAAAGAGGGTTTTAGTGTTTGTTAGTGTTTGTCTCTTCTCCTGATCGTCCACTGTTCCTCATTATGGGAGGAGGTTCAGTTTTTATCTAAGTAAGCCTGGCTCCAGGGTGGAGACCAGTTTAAAGTCCTGCTTCAAGTTCCGGTTCCTATGTCCTGTCTCGGCTACCCTCTTCCACTGTGCCTGCCTGTCTGCACCTGATCCTGTCTGCTCCTGTGCGTGACCACCTGGTCATGCTTCTGGTCCCAGTCAGACTCTGAACCCTCCTGGGAGCCTGTGGATGCCTGGAAGTCTGGATCCTGCCATCCTGTTTCTGTTCCTGCCTGATCTGGATCCTGCCTGTTCTGTCTGTTCCTGTCTGTTCTGGATCCCTGACCAGGATCAGCTTCCAGCATGCCCTCTGGGACTGCAGCACCTGGGGACATTCTTGGTCTGGACTGTAAAACCAGGTAAGTGAGCAACTCAGATAATCTTCTGTCAGATGATCGTGGTCACTTACCTGTGTTTCTCCCACTACAGAGTGTCTGAGATTGGGCGGTGCCCCGCCCCCCTGCCTGCAGTGTCCGCGAGCCACAGCTCCGCTTTTGTTTTATTTAATAAACGTTTGAACTTTCCTACTGGCTGTCTCTCCTTGAATACTGAGTCCTTCTGTCCTCGATTCATGACACCCACAGCTAAACCAAAATAAAAATGGCTGTGCAGCTGATAATATAACATCTGTTTTGTCAGAATACATGATTTAATCTTGAAAGAGGAACAGCAAGAACTAAAAGTTATTGTAATTTCTTGTGGTGTCTACTGCTACTGTATTTCATTTAATATGAGTGGCTAAAACCAAACTTTGGTATGTAGTACAGTGGCCGCAGGTGTAAATGATGAAACGTGTGTGATGCAAACTCCAAAACATGCAAGCACAGAAAACAAATGCAAAAGAAAAATGTGGCAAACAAGAAACAAGCTGCAAACAGGGGAAAATGTGCAGCAAATTGTGAAATGAGCTGCAAACACAGATATGAAGCAAAATTCCAAAACAAACACACAAAAAAACAAATACAAGAGAAAAATGCTGCAATCGCAAAAAACAGAAGCAAAAACCATGCAGCAACCACAAATAAAATGCTAAAATCACAGAAAATTTTTAAAATAGTAAAAAGATCTGCAACTCGCTTTACAAAACATAAGTGCTCCAAACCACTAGAGGGAGTCGAACAAAGACCTGTCCATGACGGTCCAGCTGTTTGACAATTAAATTAAAGATAACAACTTTACCAGCATCAAAGGTTAACTTCCTGTTTTAAGTACTCTTACTGTATAAGTAGCTGGGTGTTCACCTGAACAATAAACTAGACTGGACTCACAACACTGAAGCTCTCTAAAAGAAGGCTCAGAGCAGACTCTTCCTGCTGAAGAGACTGAAGTGCTTTGGAGTGCAGGGGGCGCTACTGAAGACTTTCTATGACTGTTGTAGCATTAGCCATCTTTCATATGGCTGTCTTTTGGAGCAGTGGCTTAACTGTAGCTGAGAGGAAGCAGCTGGATAAGTGGATCAGGAAGGCCAGCTCTGTGATTGGATGCCCTCTGGACTCAGTGCAGGACAAGGGAAACAATAGAATCCTAACTAAAATAAAATTTCTGTTGGATAATGTCCCCCACTCCATGCATGAAGATGTTGCTAAACTGGAGAGCTCCTTCAGTGACAGAATGCTGCACCCTATATGCACCAGGGAAGATTATCAAAGATCCTTCCTCCCAGCAGCTGTAAGACTCAATAACTATTATTTCTCCCAACAACCTCAATAAGTTGTTACATTCATGCTGATTTTGCACAGTTTCTACCTTAGTCGGTTAAATAACATTCTGTTGTCATTTTGCACATCTCTGATGTTGCTTTTTTTTAAATATCCAATACTATTTTTTCTGTCCAGATGGACAGTATTTGCAATGTAAAAACACTGTACAGTACAGTACAGTATCTTATTTGTTTTATTTTCTTAACGCTGTCACTTGTTCTGTTATTTTTATACATTTTTAGGTCTACATTTGTGTGACCACTGCTGCTATAATCTAATCTTTTGGTGCTGTAAAACCACAATTCATCGTGGGACAATACATTGCTTTTCTATTCTATTCTATTCAATTCTATTCTATTCTATTCGGTCCAATAAGGTTTGCTCTTTTTTTGACTTATTGGTCCGGAGCACCTCACATTGTTAGAACACGTTTACAGATGATTTTATAATTAAAATCACTTTCTTTCTCTTTCTCTGGTTGCTTCTCTGTTTGCAGCATTTTTTGTTTTAATTTTTGGTTGATTGCAGGTTTTTTTCTACTATTTTTAGTAATTCCAGCGTTTTGCGTTTGCAATGTTTTTCTGTTGCATTTGATTTTATGTGCATATTTTGGAGCTTGCACATATGCAATGCATATCCATATGGCATACATATTTTTGCAGCTCGTTCTGTCACTTACTGCGCATTTGCAACTGTCAGCCACCGTAAGGCAGGCACTAGGCGAATATTCCAAGATTAATAATGAGCAGAACTAAACCATTGCTACACATTCCTTATCTGGCTTGCATAAACTGATACGAAAAATGGTAAAAAGTCTGGTGGTAACTGTGGAGGAGCTGCATAGTCAAAAGTTCAGGTGGAAGAATCTGCCAGAACACCTATGAACTGTACCGTTAACTAAAAAATGGCCTCTATGAAATTGTGGCAAAAAAAGAGAACTAATGTAACAGTTCACAAAAAGAAATGCAGGGAAAGCAGCAAAGCTGGATGATGGTGCCCAGATCAGCAGTATATTCAACCACCCTAACAATGAAACATGGTGGTGTTTTCTTTAGCTGGTAAAGGGAATCTGGTTGTAGTAAATGGGTTGACCCTCTGGACCATCCTTTTAATTTGTACACAATCTAAATAAACGTAAACTCAAAGAGTTTTTCTGCATGGCTGAAGAGATTTCAGTCTCTAGAAGTCTATAACTGCTGGAACCAAGGACTTGAAGCTAAGATTGCAATAAATACTGGTTCTGTGGTATACTGATTCACAGTACATATGAATGTCATGCTTTTGTTGTTTAATGTAAATCAAATGATTTACAGATCTTTGCAAGAAAGGCCTCTCTCTCCAATGGCAAAGAGTTAACTTCAGGCATAACTACATCAGCTTAGGCTGGAATTAAAGAAGATCTCAACTAATATTTTGTCCAATAAAATTAAGTTAAGATTTCGGTGCTAAATAAAGTCCAAGCAAATCATATTTATCCCAAATAAGAAGAATGTCAGTGTGAGATCCTTTATAAACATGCCCATGCACTAACTCACATACAGCCCCACACACAAACTGACGCCTCAATACATCCACGTATTCACGAAACCCACTAGTTCACAGATTGACTACGCTCAGCAAGAAGTGCTTCACGGATGGCAGTTTTTCTTTCTTTTTCCGCTTGACAGACTTATCAACCAAGCTCAGGTGGTGCCCCATCTGCTTGCGTTCATTTAAAATCCACACACAAGCACACAGACGCACAGTCACTTACTGCTTACACAAGAAGACACATGCCCAAGAAATAAGCTCAATCAAATGTCTGCCCTTCAAATTTCAGTTCTGATTTCCTGGGCCTTTCGTCTCCCTCCATCCCTCCCTCCCTCCCTTCTCATCCTTGCTGACCACGTAGTGACCTCTCCTCCTGTTCTTCCATGTCCTTTCACTTTCACATCCTCTGTGTGTCAGCAACACTTTCCAATAACCTCAAACTCTCCTTCCAGTCTTTAGTCCATCTTTCTCACTGTCACTACTTCAACAAAACCCAGCTACCAGCACCATTCTGAGGAGAGCCCACTCTGTCCAACTGAACAGATGGTTCAGCAAAATCTACATGCAGGCATAAAGCCATATATGCTGCTGTGAAACAGTATTTGCCCTCTTAAAACTTTCAGTCTGTTTTTTCATGGTTGTTTTAGATGGTTATTATGCTATTATAATGAAAAATAATAAAACAGGCTTACATTATTTATAATTTTCAACTATATAAGACCAAAATCAACCTGCCCAAATTTGGAAAAAATAGTTTCCCTCTCTACATCACTCCTTGTTCCCACCTTGGCAGTCTTTAACTGCCTCTACCCTTGCCAATAACACACTTGATACTTTTTTTTTTTGCTTGTGTTAAGCTTGTATTAAGGTTATGCTAAAGTGGCTTAATTTGATTTAAATCCAAGCTTTGACTAGGCCGCTACAAATAGTTTTTGGGGATCTCTGGTTTGCTTCTTATCATTTTCTGCTTGCATAACAAGACCTTACCTAATCTCAGTGTCATAAAGTGATCTCCACACATTTTACTTCTGGATTTTCAAGTAGTGAGCAGAATTCCTGGTTTCAATAATTACACCACAGCATTCCAACCCGCATTGATGTTGGAATAATATTTGTTTTTTTCCCCTGAAATTTGCATTTAGTTTTAAACCAGATTTGATGTGAAAAGTTCCAGTTATGTCATGCAAAGGTTTTTTGGCATGTGTGTTGTTATTGGTTCCTATTATTTTCTATTTATTCACATATAGTTTAGAAATCACCAATGGTTGCCCTGTCTCTGTTTTATTGTTGAATCATGTGCATGGAGCTTAAATGAGCAAAGTTAAGCCGACATTGGTATATATGTAAATGTTCCTCCTGTATTTGTCATCAATGGAACAGTTTCTATAGACCAGCCACTCATAGGAAGGCTCCCCACTGTTACATGTTTTTATTCTATAGTGGGTAATGGCACTCACTGTTGTTTACAGTCTCAAAAAATTACTCTTTCCAGACGATACTTGTTAAGTTTTTTTTTCTTTTTTTCCTCATATTTAATTATTTATTTACTTGGGCATTTAAAGATCATTAAATTTAACTGATGCTGTCAAAAAATGTGTTATTTATGTGATTTAGGTATCATAAATATTTGGCATTAAAATGTGGCTGTGGAACTATTACACAGTTGGAACAGTTAGTTTAAAGATAAAACGTGATATATGAAGGGTAGTTGTTACTTTTTCACATTTCAGAACAAATAAGCAAAAACCAATAAGGGTTGCAAACTGTTTACGCTCATGCCATGATCTAAGCTCCCACAGCAATGCAGAAGGAACAAAGCATATTTATTTCCCATACTGCAGTATATACAAAAGCACCGACTTTATCAAACAGACAAATATGTAGATAAAAGCCGAGGTAGTAAGTCATGGTAACGACTTCAGCTTTGAATGAGTTCAAACTTCTTTAGTAAAAAAAATAATATGTTTGCATATCTTAATCAATAAGCCGTTGGCATAAAAAGCAGAATGAATCTATTCATCCTAGCAGCGTTTATTAATTCTGTAGTAAAGGCCATGAACGGCTGTGAATCAGTGCACACTTCATCCTGCATAATGGGAATATAGACCATATAAGATATGCACATACAAAACACTATAGCAAGGGCCTCAACAGGAAATGCTTCAAGAAACTGCTGAGAACAAAGAGAAACTAGAGGATCGTGGATGAGTAATGGGATGACAATGAGCACCTGAGACGCCACAAACATATTGTCTCCAGAGGCCAGCGATTTTTTTATGAAGCCCCAGGAGACTGCGTTGAAGACGATTAAAGATACAGCAATACTGACTTGATGCAATTTTCCAAATGTTTGTTTACGGGCAAATAAACGCACCGGCTGGACTACAGCACTGGCTGCTAAACCGACCTCTCCGTAAAGTGCCATTTGTTAGGCAATTATCCCTATTCTGCCAAGCAGAAAATAACTTCAGCTGAATGGTGAGGTGTGCTGGCACCAAACTCATAATACCACGCAGACACTATAATTAGGCGGCTCTTTACAAGGGAAAGAATGTGGTCCGAGATGACCCTGTAGAAGAAGAAAATCCTACAAATCCTGCAGCAAAAAGCAATTTGCCCTTGCCGTTCAATTTTCATAAATTATTCTATGGTTTTAATGATGTAAACAAAAACGGTCATCAGGATGGACGTCAAACGCGGTTGGTTGCTTTCAAAACACACGAGCACATCGACCCAAGTTAAAAAAAGAGTGTAGATCTTTATGGATCTATTGGTGTTCAAAAGTATTGATAACCCTGGAGCTTTTTCAGACTTTCTCATGCTGCAGCCATAAACTATTGAAACGGAGTGACAGACCAACAGAAAGTGGTGCATAATTATAAAGGGGAAGGAACACGAAACATTCCCCTTTAGTTCACTGCAAAAATGATCTCAAAATTAGTAAAAATGTCTTAAATTAAGGGTATTTACCCTTAATTTGAGTAGGTAAATAAGATGATTTGCCAATGGAAGTAGTATTTTTACTCTTAAAATAAGGTATCTAAGATAAAGTGCACTTGAAATAAGACAATGCAATAGTTTTTTCTTATTTTAAGTGTAAATTGTCTTGTTCCATTGGCAAAGTGTCTCACTTAAACCCTTAATTCAAGAAAAAATGCATTTAATTTAAGAAGAAATTACTTATTTAGATTTCATTTTTTTTGCAGTGTTGAGCTTTCTTCACTCACCACCTGTAATGAATTTAGTCTTAGTATAAATAAAGCTACTTTTTTATTTTTGTTTTAGACATTTGTGTAAAAAAACAGCATAAAAAAAGATCCTAAAAAACACGGCAAAAAGTTGTTCGGAGAGCTGAAACAAATTTAAGCTATGAAGCAATACTCATTGCTTTGAACGTTTCACAGAGCGCTATTTCGTCCATCACCTAAACATGAAAACAGTAATGTAGGTATAAAGCTGTGACTTTAGACCTACATCAGGATGGCAAGAAAAAAAAATCTGTTTAATAATTAACTTAGCCAATTAGGGGACTCAACAAACAAGTGAAAGAGGGTGTTCAATTCAGACTAAAATAAAACTGATCAAACTGGCCTACATGTTATAACCTAACACAGGCCTGACAGGTGGCAAAACTATAAAAGTGATCAAACAAAAGGCTTTCAATCCAGTTCTATCTTTTCAAGTTGAAAAGATAAAAAATGCCTATCTCTAGATGTGCAAATGAGGTGGAGGTGTATAACCTGGCACAAGCCAGTTTAATTTAGTTCAATTTGAATTCTACATAGTATCCATCAGGAAAGACTCCTGTGGAATGTGTTTGCCAAAGAGAGGAATATTCAATACAATTCTTCGAGCTGATTGGGTAAATCACAAAGTTCACATGCCTCCCATATGGAGAGTTTAGCCAATCAGCAGCAGTAGCAGCTGCGACACATCAAATCCTTTATTTTTCACAACAGCAAAGTTAAGTGATAAATCAAACTTACCAAATCCAGTCAGGAGGAACATGCAAACATTTTCCCCTAGAAGGGAAGTGTGACCTACAGTAGTGGTTAGGGTATTAAGCTTAGAAACTAGAGGTTTTGAGTTCGAGCCCCACTCCTACGGAGTGACACTCTTGGTCCCTAAGCAAGACCCTTAACCCCACACTGCTCCCCAGGTGCTGCTGCAAAAAGACAGCCCACTGCTCTCCAAGGGGATGAGATATATGCAGGGATTTCAATTTGTTGTTCTGTACTTGTGACAGTGTAATGAAAATAAAAGCTGAAAAAAAAAAATGCAAAGGCATAAGTCGTGTTTCCTTATTTGTTCTATATTGTTCTTCTGCCTGTGGTCCATGCATTAATATCATACACCAGACAGCATTTCATTGCTCCAAAGCATTTCTGTATGGAGGCTAACAATCCAATGGACTTTGTTTCCAAGTTTAAAGATGTTTAGCTTCTCATCCAGGAAGCTTTTTCAATTCAAAATGGAGGAGTTCAGGAGTTTGTCATTCGCAAATCTCACTAGAATTCATCTTGCTGGCAAGGTAAGGAGGTATACACTTAGGGCCTGATCCTCAGAACTTTTGCGCATCTTAAAAAAGATGCAAATTCTACATGCTAAGTTATCTTCAAATGAGGAGAAAACTGATTTGCTTGTGCAATTCAGCAGACAGAATTTGGAAACTTTTTTTTGTGCGTCTTTGTCAATATGCAAATGCAGATTTTGCATCTTTTCTTAGTATAAGAAAAAAAATTAGAAGCAAACTGACGTGAAAATATCTGCAGTTATTGTTGCTACAAATGAGACATTGGTTTATGACATAACTAATAACAATAGAAGAATAATACTAATAAAGAAATAAGCTTCTACACACGGGCATAAATCAATTCAGCATGATAACAGACGATCTTTATATAATTAAACCAAAACTATGAAAATAATTGAATTTAAATACTGTGGTGTGTTTACAAAAAAACAACTTACTGCACAAATATCTTCACATTTGTGCAGCACGTTCAGTACCATCTGTAACGTGTCAATTTTTTGAAACTACTTCAAAAAAATTGCATGTGCAATTTAGCACCTCTTATTTAGAATATTTGAAGATCAGGCCCAAAAATAATAATATTCTTCTCTCTATGATCAGACGCTACTGTGTTTTGACCAGCTACAAAAACAAAAAATAGAAACAATACACAAAAAAACTTTAGTTGTAACAGGAAAAAAATTGTAAAACAAATGGTGGTATGCACACTATGCAAGGGTCAGTATCTTAAAAAATAATAAATGCTTTTAAGTGAACATGTTTTTTTCTTGTCATCCATTAGACTCAGCAAACAAACAAATCCTTCCAAGAATTTAGAAACATATCCCAATGTAGATGCACACATGCGAGCATCAACATTATGGGTTTCTGAAATATTACTTTCCAGTTGCAGGCCAAAATCAATAGAATGCACTGACAGGTCAAGGTATTCTTGTGGAAATCTGACCTCTCCGCCACAGGGATGCTGTAAACCATGAATAGTGGACATGTGTGTAGGTGTGGAGTAGCCAACGACGTTTTATAAATCAGTTTTATGTGAAGCAGATCATGTGTGTTGCACCAAAGCTGAAGAAGACAGGGGAATCTTTCGGTGTACCTGCAGAAAGTCTTGGTCGGGTCCTGGGGGTCTGCATTTCTTGCCGTGCGTGGGGCAGCATGTGGTAACGTTTGGCTTCGTTGACAAGATCCCGACACGCCTCCGAGGATTTGATCAGCTCCTCGTTATCCACTACATTGAGCAGGTAGGACGGATGGATGAAGGGAAGACGAACCACTGCCAACAGCTCGGACAGATGCTGTGGAGACACAGAGAGAAAATGCTTCTTATACATTTCTCTCGACTCAACAGGTATTTTTTTAAAAGATGCAATTATATCTGAAAAAGCTTCGCTCTATTAGTGTGTCGAAACTTGGCGCCGGCAATAATTTGTGGCAGACCCTAAAAACTGCAGTTCATTACAGTCATGCTTCCCATTTCAGTTTGAACATGTGGGGAGCACAAAACGTTTAAAAAGGACAGAAAAATGAGGAAATATGGCCTGAAATTCAAACCCTTTTATCTATCAAATTTACTGTCACAGCCACAGGAGAACAAAAATAACCCAGAACTGAAACAAGTTAGGAGGGCTTGCTTTTAATTTAGTGTCTAAAAGGAATACATGGAGTGAAACAGAAACTAAAGTGACATTTAAAAAAAAACTTTTCCACACAGTCAAGCTTTCATATTCCGAATTTAGTCTCACAGGGAGCGCTCAAACCAAGCAGCAGGGGGTATCTTACTTCCAGCTTCTGGTGACTATTTTTTTTTCCTATTTCCAATTAAATCTTCCATCAAATGGAAAAAAGGTTCTTTCTGCAGTTAAATTAAAAGTTTCCTCTACTCACCCCCCCCCCATTCAAGCCAAAACACTGAAATTCCATCGGAGAAGTTTGTCTTTTGTTAAAAAAAAATAATAATTTTTTAGCTTGTAAATGCTTTATTTAATTTCCAGTGAAGGGAAACAGGTTTGTGGCGAATAAACCTTGAAAGACACGTGGTATCACAGCACAATTATAGCAGGAATATTTATATTTTAATGTTTAGTTCCCCTGTTCATTATTCTATACAAAAAGCGTTCAAATTCAGTTGATGTTAAACATTGGCCTAAGTGGTGCTTAGATCTGGATTTTGACTTGGCATTATAAATATAGTATCTTAGAAAGTGATACACTGTTCCCACAAATGCGGAAAAAGAAACATATTAATACTAAAATAAATAACTGGGCTGTATTTTCTAACATAAAATAATCAAGGGCTGTGAATACCTCAGCCAGGCTCTGTATATTGGCCCTATCTTGGCTTCTACATATGTGTTCATATAGAAGGTTTTACACAGTAGCAGGGTATAGCGTTACAGGAGTCTTGTTTATAGCTATAGCTGCAGAGAGGTGCTTTTTTTCCTGCTCTGTGAGTGCAAGTATATGCGTGTCCCTGTGGGAGTCGACAGTAAAAGCTGTAAACAAGCTTGGACAAAGCGACAGGGAGCTGGGTGAAGGCTGACCCCTCTGACCCTTTGGCTCAGAACGAAGTGACCGAGGCGAGCAGGGAGAGCGACAAAACAACAGACTCACAGAAACATCATTCAGGGGGACAACAAATAATCAGCCAACATTCTGCCTGGGCTGCTCTCGCTCCCACCTGAGGTCTTTTTACTCTGCCATGCGCCCCATTTGTTTTCTAGCAATGTCGTCCTCTCATCTGACCAAACAAAGGAAAAAAAGAAAAAAGACCTGAGAGGCAGAGATGAGAGGAGAATAAATGGATAGGACACAAGAAAGTAGGTGGGAGGATAAAGGAACAAATAGGAATAGCGGTAGTTTAAGGATAAAAACTGCATGCTTAGGCAATTTGAAGACAACACGAGGAGAGGAGAGTGGATTTGATGTTTCCACAGGAATCAGAGCTTTATGCAGATGACATTTCCTGTCCACCAGCATGCTTGAAGCCAAATGCTGTCCTGCATCTGGGACTGTGTGCTTTCCCTCACCCTCGAATGCACCCAGCACGCTTTATTAAACAAACAACTCAATAGCCACATAAACACTTGCACTTGCTTAAAGCATAAACTAAGGAAGCCAAGGAGGACGCAGCCAATGCAAGCTCTGTCGATTTCTGAGAAACTCTTGTACGGAGACTTTGAGGTCCAGATTAGCCAGTAGTTTAAATTAAAGAGGGTAGAGGAGGATTTGCCCAGTAGTTACTCATTCATGGCACATTTGAATGGATGGATTTAAGCTTCAGGCTTACTCCTCTGAACTTCTGGGCAAACTACTTTTCTCCAGCTCTGCTAAAACGTCACTCTCCTTATTTATTTAGAGCATTTTAAAAGTTAAAATATTGTTGCTGCCAACTTATAAAACAGATAATGTTGTTCTCCCTAATGAAAGAACAACATGTCCTTGTAATAAGCTATTTCAGTTCTTTAGATTCTGTGTGCAGGTCAGGTGGAGACCTAAACTAGGTCCCCCGGTGGCTGTTCTGACCCCAGGAGCTAAATTAAAGCTGGGTGGACCAATTTCAGTCAGGTGGCAGAACAGAAACAATAGGGCTAAAATGCATGAACCTCGAAATGCTGCAGATGTTTGCTTTTGACTTCTGGTGTTTATAATTGTAAAAATTACATTTTTTAGATCTTACAAATTTTTGAATCATTTAAACCCATTATGCACTGTAAAAGCAAACATTTTTTGTAAGAAAGAAATAAATTAAAGGGATTTCAAGACACTGAAAATCATTACATTATTCTGCTTCAGTTTGTTTTCCAGCTACCACACCTTTACTGCTTTAATCGACAATTTATGATATAAAAAGTAGGAAATTTAATCTCCAATATCCTTTTTCTTAGAACTTAAAGTATATGCCTCAGAAGATAATGCAGTTTACCTCTCTACAGTATAGCACCTAATGCTTAAATAGAGCAAGTTAAGTGACAAAGCAGCTTAAACTTACTTCATAAAACTTCTCTAGCAGATGGAGACTTTTTTTTTATTGTTTGCTGGTTTTCAGAGTTGAACCATTTAAAGTTTTCTGTTTGACTCCAGGTTCCTCTGTTAATTTAAGCACCCTTCAGCATTTGCTTTATAACTACAAAGCCCCCATTTAAAATGTTTAAAAAGCTTCCTCTAAAATATGAAAATGTAGAACTTACCTTACTGACTTATGTAAGTTTTTTTTTTAACTTCAACCAGATAACCTGCCCTTCATCAGCTCTCTATAACAACCTTTGCTCAGGATTGTGTTCCTCGTCAATATGGCTTGAGGGAGAATGGCTGGATTAATTTGAGTGAATTAATCCCAGCAGTGCAGGCCTTTTTGTGCACAGTCTGACAGCTCCTTTTCTCATATGTTACAAAAGCAGCCATGTTGGGTTAATTGGTTTCTCCTAATTGACCGAAATAGTGTGTTTGGCCTGTATGGCTGTTTGCCTTCTGTGTCTTTGTGCTGACCATCTGATAGACCAATGGGTTTGTGTTTTTCTATCCACCCCCTGATGACAATTGGAACAAGTTTGAATGCCACATGCCCTGTGACATGAAAGCAGGCATGAAAAAATACGTGACTGAGATGGACACACTTTCCATTTGAAATTACTGTATAAAATTTTTACATGAGGCTTTAACAAAATAAATAACACATTGCAATAAGATGTTGTTTTTTGACAATATATTTACAGAGGTTTAAGACCTTATAAAGGACTACGTTTTAAAATTAATACAACATAAGTGACAAAAGATCTAGCTGTATGTGTTCGGTCCTTATCATAAAGGAAGATGTGCTTTTTTTCCAATCCAAATTCTTTTGCTGCTTAACAAGTTTTTTTATGTATGGTCTTATCCTCAAATCTATGGAAGCAAATCGTTACCATATTTCAAATTAAAAAGCATTCTCAGAAATGCTTTTTCATTTTAAGAATGTGGCTGCATAGTTTGACTCATAAATTAAATTAGTAATCAATAATCCTGTTTGCATTTTGATTTTCATCCTTTTCACACTGCTCATCCTTTTACTTATAAAAATGAAAAAGAGAATGACATTTGACATTTATTTTTCAAAATGTACCCCAGCAAATACATACTAAAATTCAATTTGAAATGTAAAATTTGAAAATGAAAAAGCATTTCCAGAAATGCTTTTCCATTTTAAGAATGTGGCTGCATTACTCGACTCATAAATAAAATTAGTAATCAATCATCCTATTTGCATTTGCATTTTCTTCTTTAAGACTGCACATTTTATGCCATAATCAAAGAGAAAACACAGCCGACATTGCTTTTTCGTTTTTGTGGTCTGCCTGCAAAGTACTGTCCATAACTCGAAAACGAAAAAGCATTCTGAGCGGCGGGAGCAGCAGAGTGACATCAGCAACCGCTCTTCCTCAGGTCCTTGCTTACCGGGCTACCCATCTTGTTCGGTAGGGGGCGCTGTGCACGTCTGCATTGCTGGCACGCTACATTGTAAGCGTGCCAGCAGGAAACTGGTTGAATTGCCGGGTCTGACTATTGGGACATACTGAACAACCACAATGGCCTCCTTCAGTAGCTCTGCCACTGTTTTGGTAATTTAAGTTTGGGCGTTTTATTTTTAATGTGTACATAATGCTTTTTATGATGACATGTATTCCCAAATGCTTTCTAATGAAACTTTACATACCAACACTTTGTGGTATTGAAGACACACTTTTTCATCTATTTCTGATCTCAAATTTATCTGTTTTTCCCTTAACCATGACATAAAATCTCATTAAATTAGACTGAATGTTGTGGTTGTTAAGAAAGAAAAAACAAAGAATATGGTTGTTTGTATTTTTACAAGTTTGCAAGTAACACTGGGGTCATGCAAACCTGACCCAAGTGTTAAGAAAACTTATGTAACAACAGAAACAAATTCTGATAGATAAGCCTGTTTCCACAGATAAACTTTGTTGAATAATATATGATAAAGTCTCGGTCACCGGAGATCTTGTTTGTTTGGAGAAGAAAGGCCTGAGCAGCAAAAATAAGGTTTGTTTTAAAAAATTATTTTGTTAGAGTGACACAGAAATACAGCTCACTGTAAAACCACGCACCCACACACAACCCAAGAAGTTCTCCATACTATAAATTTCATTTTCTTTTAAGTGTGGAAAACTATAAAAAAAAACAGAATCCCACAAAACCGTCTGCAAACCTGAGCTCCATACTAACCCACATCTGTTACAGCCTCTTTTAGCTTGCCAGATATCATTTAACGGCAGTAAAACTACCTCAGAGAGCATCTGTTCTGTGAAAAAAAAACAGACTTGTGATGCTACATACAAACAACAACAAAAATAAATAAATAACATCCACCAGCTGAGAGCACCTTAGACCAGGAGACTGAAAGCAGAAATCTAGAATTGGTTACAGTTGGATGCAATATCTTCTGCAGGATTTTAGTTCACTGGAGTCATTTTAGGACATATAGTACTATAAATACAAAACTATTTACAGTAATTATTAATTAGTGTGGTGTGCACAGTCTGAAATTTTATTTTGTTTGTTGGACTTCCTTGTAAAGTAGACACCGAAGGCCTGAAGTATGATGGATAAGAAAGAATCATATTGTAACTGTGTATGTGTTTTGAAGTGCAGCTAGTTGCTTTGCAAACTTTAAAACTGAGGCATTTCATTCAAATCTCTCTCTTTGTCTTTGTTTTTGATGAATAAATTAAACAGGAATGGACAATTACTCTCCATTGCTAGTTCTAACTAGCCACCTATAACACCCACTACTTTTTCCACTTCACCCTTCTCTATTCACCTTTATTCCTGCTCCGCGGTCTTCCTCCCACACATGCATATACAGGCATGCAAACCAGAGACGGTTCCACACTTCTTAATATTCAAATATAATCTGCCAGACCGAAAAAAGCCAGAAGAAAATACAACAGGAATCCTGCTTTGTGTCAGTCATTGAACTCCCCCCCCCAAACAAAGCAGTAATCTGTTAGAATATATTAATACTTGATGCAATATTTCCACTATTTGCTGGAAAATTGGTGTTCTAATAAAATCAATCACAAAATTTCATTTTAAGTACTGTACCTTTGTAATACTATAAACCTATGAGCACATGGAGACGATACCAAACATTAATAATCAAGCCATGGTAAAACTTTGGGACCTGTTCTGTTAGCTACAAATAAATTATTTTTGGCCATTTATATGCTTTAGTGAGGAGTTTGTGAGACTTGAAATGTTTCAACTTTTAACTTAAAGAGGCATTACGCAGTTTTCTAATTATGCTGCCTACTGTGGCGAAAACATGGCACTGTAGTATTCTTCAGTCGTTCTCTTAGCTTGTGTACATACTTGGCAAGGTTCTTTTTTCTTACTTTTTTCCCCTTATGTGGAGTTGCCATTGGTGTCCGGCAGTGTAAAGCTGGATGCCAGTCACTTCTGAACGTCCACAAAATCCTATTTAAATATTATGCATCCATTGTTGCTAGGTCGGACCCATGCAACATTGATGCACTTGATGTCACATCCGCGAAACAGCGCGGTATTTTCAAAAATGAAATAAATTCAGGAAATTGGTAACAGGCTTACAGATGCATCAGTGTTGAACTATGGGGGATTAATAAAGTATCTATCTATCTACATATCTATCTAGTCTGTCTGTCTGTCTATCTATCTGTTCATTAAGTTATGTTGTAAAGTATCAAATAAAAGCTCTATTTTGAAGATATACATAATGTCTTACATATTGTGTCTTTAGGGTATGTAATTTATTAAAATATCATCTTTAATTGTACATACAATAGCTTATCCTTAAATACTTTATAATAGCAGTGGTGTTTCAGGTTAGGATATTATATCATTTAGCTAATTTTGTAAAAACTCTAGTACGATGATGTAAATAAGATTTCTTTTACTTTGCAAAATGCTGAAACCTCTAATGGTGGAAAGAAGGATCTTTTTAACATAGACGTCCTATATGCAGGTAATATCAATTAGGGCTGTAGTGGGGTTAAAAGTTTTGGGTTAAACTTATGAAAAAGATGAAATATCTCATGACATTATTCTAAAAATTAGCTTATGGCCATGATCAAGACTTTTTAACATGAGCCATTCATGGGTAACTCAACAACTCCCAAAACATGTCGAGTTTAAAAGGTGCACTTCCATTCTTAAACTGAAAGCACAAGCTTATTCTTGTGTTCACAGCTTAAACTTTATTATTAGCTGTGCATTAAGCTAAAATCAAGCCAGAGAATATTAAAAGAGGCTAAAAAATAGGAAGATTATCTTCTAGTGTGTGCAGAGAAAGAATAAATGTAGGCTATAACACTAAGGTAAATTCATAATAACCGCAAAGTCAAGAGCAATGTACTGATAAACTACGTCAGTGCTGTTAATGGTGTGAGTTGCTTCATTATCTGGCATTACCCTAATAATCTAAAAGAGTATGAAGCCCTTTAAAAAAAATTTTATTGTATCAATGATTTGTATGTAAAAAGCATTACCAAATATCTACTTTTAAATAATTCAGACTGATAACAATGGGAAAAAACTGTTATATACTTAGAACATTACATTTATGAGGTGCTGTTAATTTAATGCTTAACCTATGAAACGTTTCTACAATCAACCCTCAAATTACCATTGTCCTAAATGAATCACTACATGTTCCAGTTTTTAAACCAGCTGTATCAAACTCCAGCCTTGAGGTTGGTGTCCTTCTCCTTTAGATGCGACTCTACTTTAACACACCTGAATCTAATAATCAGGTCATTAGCAGGACTCTGCAGAAATTGACTGCATGCTGAGGAGGTAATTCAGCCATTTGATTCAGGTGTGTTGGACCAGAGACATGCACATCTAAATCTCCAGGATACCGACCCATTAGGACTTGAGTTCGACGGCCCTGGTATAAGTGTAAACAAGAAGAAAACCTTTCAGTGATTCTTTTTTTTCCTCAAGGCTTCAAGCTATACTTAAGTCAAGTTTAGTCATATGACCTTTTACCATATGAATGAACATAAAGATAACTAAAAAAAGAGATAACTAAAACATAAGTGAAAGTCTGTATTTCTAGATGTGTTCCTGAGCATTAGCCGTGGCCACCACTGTAGTTGCTTTTAGTGTCCACAGGAAGCATGGAAAGTGCTCACACTAGATGGATTTCTTATAAACAGTGTGCAAAAACCTTTTAATGCTCATTCTTGCCATTAAGTTACATTTATGTGATAGGAACAAGTTAAGTGAGAGTGCTGGCATCACTAAGGCCAGTGAGAAGAGGTGACAAGCTTCCAGCTCAGTTTCTCTCCATCTCCAACTAGCTCTTCAACAATCCCTGGCCCCTGTATGAGAGGAAAGAGTAAATAAGACACCATCCCCTCCAGACATATTCTTGACCTGTTGAATTTATTATTGAGGCAATTCATTGCAGCAATTTGGTTGTGTTAAACTCAAGAGACAGGCAAACCATACAAACTTAAACAGTATGCCAAGAGCAGGAAAATGAGCCTTATTTATACAATCTGTCACATTTCTAATGGGGAATTCAATATTTTTCTAACACTTTGAACACATGGAAGGTATCCACAGGAGACTGACAGCATATGGTGATGCTTCTTTTAGCTTGTCGGCCCAATCGTATGCTTGTCTGTGCCTCATTCTCCCTGGACAGGAGGCATTTATGGGGATCCTTATGCATATCTATTTTATTTGATGATGTGAAATCTAATGTGCGACTTTAAATCTAATGGTCTCTAGATTACACACACTGAGCGAGAGCACAAACACAGCAGGCCAAGATTTTCATTGCCAGCAGAAAAAGCATGCCTTTCAGCCACGTCCACATGCAGTTATTGCTAAACTTGCAGGGAATCCACTGCTGCAAAGCCAGCCTGCACTGTTCTCTTTCTGCTTTATCCAGACTTTCAGAGAAACAAATACTCAGGCAGGTGGACAGTAGAATTGAAAAGGTTGAGTGTGGTGAAAGACAAGGATAAAGCATCTAACAGGGAGCCTCTAAGATCTGTCAGAAGCAACAGAGAAGCAGCCGGGGGTCAGCTAACACAGATGACAAATGTCCGCTGAGCATTTCCCATTCCACTACTGTCAGCAAGGACTAACGCTTCTTACTGTGCGGGTGTATGTGTGATGATTCAGAGCCATGGTGGCTTCCAATAAATGACACAAAGGCTTCTATTTGCTCTGCTCTTAGCAGATAGCAGCGTGCTTCAGAGTAAAAAATGGACAACCTGAAGCCCAAAAAACATGCATTATAGGAGAAATAAAAACCCACGCACTCCTCTAACTGCAAGTGTGCATCGAACAGAGGTTCATATTTATTCTAACAGTCATTCAAATGTCAGTCCTTAGCTTTATAATGTGGATTAAACAGGAAATGTAGGTTTCTGCTGAAATAAAAAAAAAAAAAAACATGGATTTGGCTTCTCTGTCGGTCTATTATGGCTGACAAAAATATGCTCTTGCAAATGGTACTTTTTATAATCCAAGTGATGCTCAGCCGAGCTCGATCATGTCCTCTTGTGACTTCACGACTATGTGAGCTTATTTGCCAGAAGCATGGAAGGGAGATGGAGTGAGACGTAGCGGAGGACAGACGCTGAACGCTGCCCTGAGCAACTACTGACAGGTGCCATGTGTTCTCCTCTGAGGCCTCTTTCAGCATGACTTCATTCATGGAAAATAAGCTTATTTTCTCTGCTTTAATAATAAACAAAAAGGTTTATTTATTTATTTTTACATAACACGATAACCATTCTGTTGGGTTTACCAAGTGCTTTTCCACACAGTGAATCTTAAGTGTCTTGCAAAAGTTTATTATTTTGTAAACCTTTTTCATATCTGCATATTTAACACAAATTAATCTATAATGAAAATGGACAGAAAAACATGCATTTTCTTTTTTTTTTTCTGCTACCATTTCTTTGATATCCCTAAATAATTCTGCTCTCCACCTTAACTGGCAAGACGTTTAAGGCAGCATTAATCAGAGAAGCAGACAAGAGGCCCGAGGTACAGTAACTTTAGATGAGCTGAAGCTCAGCTGGGATAATCTGTTGACAGGAAAATCTTCATTTATACCTTGAACCAATACCAGGTTTATGCTGAAATTCTAAAATAAAGGGCCATTAAATGAAATACTTAAAGTTAATTTTGCTCTTATATGTATTGGCTACACAGCAAACATAAAGGGGATCTGGTCAGATGAGTTCAAAATAAAACTCCACATGCTTTTTGTTGTGGAAAACTTACGCCCTAAACACACCATCCTTTATAGAGGAGGCATTATCATGTACTGGTCTTGGTCTTATTCAGCAGGGAAATTGTTAGCTGGTTGAGGCATACCCCAGATGATTTGCAGCTGCAGGGAGAGGTGGATTTACAGAGTACTGACTTGGCACAATGTGTCCCTTTTCTTCCACTTCACATTCGTGACTACTTTATGTCACTCTATTGCTCAAAATGAATACGAAATACAACCCGTTTGCCATTCAACACAATATAAAATAATGCTTTAATAGACATCTTAACATAATTATTTTTCCTTTTAAATCTTAATATATCCCTCTTGTTCTTTCTATATTTGGAAAGAACACAAAAAGGAAATATTTCATTAGTTTATGCAAATAACAGCACTCGTGCATCTCCTTTGTGTTCATGAGAGAACCCAAAGGACACGAAGCACCTCTGGACATGCAACTGACGTGGTTGAATGACTGCAGATCAACTGGCTGCACACATCAGGACTGAGAGTGCTTGAGGACATCAAAGGACACAGATGAGAACGGACATCCGGAGTTTACTGCCCTGCATCCATCGGATCAGCTCTTATTGAATATGGGGGTTGTACATGGGCTCATAGACAATGCTTTCCTGTGTGAATGTTTAGGCTTCTCACATGTATACAATGACATCCTAACAGTTCTGTGTTAATCCCCATGTGGCTTTATGCTCCAAGGAGAGCAGCAAACACTATACACAGAATCGATCCCTCCTGCCTTGTTCCGTCTCTTTGTAGTCATCACTCAGACAGCGGTGTGAATCGCCTTCATGTTGGTTCACTCTACCTAAGCTCCCATCTGCCCCTATACATTTCAAAAGTCTGTAACTAAACGTCTCGATATTAAAAGGAGGATTTTAAACATTCTAGAAAAATGAATAAAGAGGTTATCTGTATTTTTTTATAACCATGAATTTCTGAAAAATCATAAAATATGATTGTGCTGAAGTTGTTGTGCTCAATTCGGTAGTCTGCGTAAGCCATATTTCCCTTTTTTTGGCACCTTGACAAAATTAAGCAAGTCTGGTGTCTAAATCTAAAGACCGACATATGAATCCTGGAGAAGAATATCCAACATTAAGCGTTATTAAATGTACAGCCATCTTCTTTTCTTATTTTTAAATCCTCAGAAGAACCACAGGTGCTGTTATTTGATATTAAAACAAATTAGGTTAAAAGTAATTCAATTTCCAGAAATTCTGATTACAACTAAGTTTAAGATAATGAAAAAAGATATAAAGTCTGGAGACTCAATTTTCTCTTTACTTAATCCCTCTCAAGCTTTAGAAATGATAAGAAATTCTTCCTGACTATTAGGAGCACCTAGAAAGCCCTGTAGGTGGATGATCATTGAGACACAACCCTGATCTTGTCCAGAATCAAATTAAAACACTCCTACAGGGGCTCAAAATTATCTTAAGTTTTTATTTTGAAGTTAAAGCCTAAAAGGAGAAATCACTAAATTAAAAGCCATGCTTGAGATGGCGGGGTCATTGTTGGCTCTGATGCTAAATGGATCGTGAAACAGTGAGGGAAACTCAGTTCATATCGACGCTCAGCCTCAAAGCGTTTCCCTCCCTTTAATAATTTTATACACTAACTACTTAATGATAGCATCATTTGTTCTGGGAAAATGATTTTTTTCTTCTTCTGTTTAATGAGTGCCGGTGGGGAAAGAAAGTTTCTATATTACCAGTTGATTGGTGACAAAAAAAAAAAAATCCTTCCAAATAATCAGCAGCACTGTTTCAGGACTAATACCTTCAACTGCATTCGCTTAGCATGGAAACCGCAAATGTCAGCTAGTACTGTTGTTATTTCTGATGAGTGGACAGCAGGTCCATTTTAATGGCAAGGCTGGCCTTTTTTTTATCATGGAAATGCACCATTAACTGTCCTTCGGAGCTGTTACATTAGTTGGCCACTTTCCAAAGAGCCAATTAATCAGCCGCTTTTGTCAAGCTGAGTCACCTGGCAAGATAGGATCCTTTCTGAAATATGTTGAAGTGGGGTGTAATGGAGGTCCTATTCAAGGATTTGGCAGAGCCATGTTACTTATAATAAGAGAGACGTGTCTGTGGTGGTCTCACAAAAGCCTGTGAGAAAGAAAGAATAAAAAGGCTCTGTCAGCAACTTCATAAATTGCATGACACAGCTTATTGAACTTCCTGGTTATTTTTGTAGAGCCACCTTGTTGAACCCGAAACAAGAACATATGTAAAAGTGTAAATTAACAACGCCGCGAGCTTGTCTCCTGCACCCCCAATGAGCTATGTGTCCATTTAAAACCGAAGAAATAAACAAACAAAATGGTCTATTTTATGTTGCATGCCTTGTAAAGCTATATTATAGGCCTTGTACATTATTTTGCTGATTAGACAAATGCAAGTATTATCCCTGCTGCCTAGCTTTTACAATGATGTTCCCAGTGAAAAAGAAACTATAAACAAGAGTGTTGGCAAGAGAAAGCTACACAGAGCAGCTGACACAATAACCATTAAACTTTATAACGTAAAAGCAAAATAATAAATGAACGAACAACGAAGGTAACTTTCTTTTTGCGTTTTGTCTGAACCAGATGAGGTGGAACCTAAATAATCAATTACGTGTTATTTCTTCTTATAAAGACAAAGTAAACTTGATAACCGCAACCTAGCAGTTTAACGTCAGGATAACAAAATACAGACATGATTTAATTTCTTTGTATAAATTAAGAGTTTAAGTCTGAATGTGTCGAGCTAAACATAGTTTAGAAAGGGTAAAGCTGTTTTGCATGAACTTTGGGACAAAGGTTTGTTGCCGTCACACAAAAACACATAATGAGGTGTTGACAATACCAGTGTTGCTTAATAACATGATTAGTAAAGAGTTGATGTAATTACTTTTAACAAATTCTAACATTACTAAAACTTGATCAATAACTGACTTTTCATAAGCACACGCTCTAAGCGCTGTGCAGAGAGAAGTCTTTCAGTGCAGAAGCTGATACCTGATGCTGATTGGCTGAGGGGACGTATTGAGGTAGGTTATTCAGCATGTAGGGATTGTTCGTACAGACTGATAGGAAAGACATGAGACGATGATGGAGTGATGCATAGGTTACGCTGTAAACACTC
Source organism: Cyprinodon tularosa (assembly GCF_016077235.1). Lineage (NCBI taxonomy): Eukaryota > Metazoa > Chordata > Actinopteri > Cyprinodontiformes > Cyprinodontidae > Cyprinodon > Cyprinodon tularosa. The sequence goes on from NW_024038821.1 coordinate 1,603,362, forward strand.
TAGAAAATCAAAGAATAAAAGACTGATTTGCTCATCATAAGACTTTATCCACATCTGCTACTAGCTACTCTGATCTAATGACAGACCTCACAACATTAACATCACTGACTTAGTTTATCAATACATAGCTATTGTCTTCTTTAGTTTTTACTGAATTCACCTGCATGTTATAGCCTATGTTTATTTTTCACAGGCACACACTCAAAGTCAGTCTTCCTATTTTTTTTTTTTTTTTGCAATTTTTTAAAATTATCTGGTTTCATTTTATCTTAAATTCTTTTTCATTTTTGTTAAATTGCTTGAAAAACATTAACTTCAAGCATTACTGCTATTTTTTTGCCAACTGAAGCCTGTTTACATTAACATATAACAAATTCTGAAACAGTTTGCTTTTTTGTTTCATTATTAATATTAAATAGCACCTACAAAAACATATTGGAGTTGAGTGTTTTGGCTGCCTTGTCCCACCTCACACACTGAGAAGGTGAACATTAGCAGACATTGTTTTCCGAAATATGAAGATTTTTATAAACAGATGTATTATTTAACTTAGCAATTATTAATAAAGAGAATTTATCTAATGTTCCATTGAAAGAAAGGTTTTAGTTTATAAAAACAACTCTATAGTTACTTGGCCTAGTAACTATGAGGGGCGTTCAATAAGTAATGGCCCTGACCCACTTCCAGATGTTTGATGGAGCTGAAATTTTGCATGCAATGTTGTTTAAATCTCTTTAGATTAAGTAGCAAATTACAGCTCTGAACTATTTGTGGTTTCCAACTTACAGGTGTTTGAACTGAGTAAAGTCTGAAATGGAGCCTGTTGAGTGTCGAGCAGTGATTTGTTTTTTCTATTGGAAAGGACTCACACCACGGGAGACTTTTGATGAAATTAAAGTAGCTTATGGTGATGATGCTCGTTATATGACCTTGCAAAATGTTTTACAAGGTTATATTATGGGACATAATCAAATTTGATCAAAAGTCTTCCACTGTGTGCGTCCTTTCAAATGCAAACTCAGACTTGACTCAGTTTTAACACCAGTAAATCCCAAACCACAATTAGTTCAGAGCTGTAATTTGCTATTTATTCTATAGAGATTTAAAATAATTCATATGCAAAATTTTAGCTCGATCAAACATCTGGAAGTGGGCCAGAAGCATTACTTATTGAGCACCCCTCATACTTTGACTGAGGAGTAATAGCGTAACAAGCTCAGTTACTTTTTTGAAGCAGTAACTAGTAACTACAATTAGTTTCTTTTTTAAGTTACATACCCAGTACCGTCAATGCTTGGACTGTCATTGTTCTGTCAGTAAAGTGGGATGAATGATAATAGTAATGTGGGAAAGGTAATAGTGAGGAATTTGAGTCCAGTCAAATTGATTAATTGAGGGAACAGGCCTTTTTGGCAACAACACAATGTTAGGCGTGTGGTCATAATGTTATTTCAAAAATGTCTAATTATAGAAAGGCATCAATCTTCTCATCAAAGCTAATACGAAATAAGTCTAGTTCTCACTAGAAATACAGAGAGGTTGTTTCAGTTGATTTGACCAACACTTGTTTTGGGTTTATTTACTGCACATACTCCTGGGCTGAGAGGGTTATATCACTTTTTAAAAGCTTTAGCAGCTTTTTTTTTTATCATTTACACTCTCAGCCGTCCCAACACTCCCAGGATGATACACGTTTAGTGATATACACATAAAAAAGACAGGACTCGACTTCAATTCAGACGTTTCGTGTCTCATAGCAAAAGCATTTCTAACGCCCAAATGCTTTCTGTGTCTCTAAGCAATGTCCGGGCCCCATTTCCCAGTGCCATCGGTTGTTAGTGACAGCATAGTGGAAAGGGAAAATTGCATATTATTTACCCAGCCTCTTCAATATGCCACTTTTCCACTCTGTAGCCTACAGCTTACAACTCGTGGCACACGCACAGACCCACAAATCTACAATGCCACATGAGGCGCATGCTCTACTGAATGCAAACAGTTCTCTCAAGGCTTAAGGCTTCCTGCCCTTTGCTATTTTTTTTTTTTTACACACAGCAGTTCAGTGACATTCTGCCCTGACACATCATTAAAAAATGTCACAGGTTCTGGGGGAATGATTTCCGCCATGCTCTGGCTCCAAATGGGCAGGAGGGAACGAAGCAAGGAAGTAAAGGAATGACGAACTGGAGTTGGACCAAGCATACAGAGTCAGGCTTTTTTTTATGTACCATATGAGCAGGAGATTTGAGCTTGACAGAAAGCTTAATCACATTACTGCTTTCTGTGTGCCATGACTGCATGCAGAGGGCCAAACCATCAGGAATCAGATCAGAACACAGGTTCACACAGTTTGCTATTTCACACCATATCTTTTCTCAGCCCACCCCTCAATCTTTTCTACCCTTCTGCCTCACTCTGCTGCTTTTTTCTGAGTCTTCTTCCACCATTCGTTTTCTTTCTGAAGGTGGGTTGACCCTGGTGTCTCATTTCAGGAACCGGTGTGGTGGGTTGCTCAGCAAGCGGGGAAACTTCTTCTGCTTCATCCGACTAACTCGCGTGTGCACCTTTCCAATCAAGTGTGAGATTAAATGAGTCCAGTTAACTAAACTGAGTGAAGTTTACGGGGATTTAACCTTAAAAGGCTGTTGATGTTTTAAAGTTCAGGTACTTTGCAAATCTGTTCATGTTTCACCATAGAACTTTGTGTAAAAAGCTCTTCCACAACATTGTTACTTCCAGAGTTTAATAGAAGTCATATCCGGCTAAGAAAAATATCTGGTATCTTTGCCTTTTAAATATACTCATATAACTTTATAACTTTAAAAAACATCAACAACCTGTAATGTACAGTATAAGACCAGTTCAGATCATTACAAACATTTGAAGTTGAAGGAAGAACAGACTAATCTTTAAAACCTTTCAAAAGAAGAATTTTTTTTTTTTTTGCATTGATGCTATGCCAGCCTGGGTCAATACTAGATCCACTTTTTGCTGTAATTACAGCTGTGAGTCTTTTGAGGTGCAGTACATCAGTGCAGATTTACAGTTATACACACTGAAGGTTTTCTTAAAAAGATAAATAAATAAAGCTCAGCCAGACTGCAAGGAGAGCATCTGAGAACATAAAATTTTCAGTCCAGTTCCTCAATTGGATTTATGTCTGGACCTCTTGGACACATCAATAGCCCATAAACTTAACCAGTTTTACCAAATCCCAGGACCATTATGGTTAACATGTTTTCATTTTTAATGAATCAAAATGAAAATTAATAAACTAGTAAGTTCAAGTTATTTGCAAAACATGCAATTAAAATATGCAAAGAAAGTAAACTAGGTATTTGAATCTGCTCTATTAGATCAAAGTCTCATCTAAAAGTAGTAGGAATCCAAGGATTGCTAGGAATAAATGCATTCATATTGATTTTATTCTCACAAGCTGCACAAAAGCAATGATTTTTTAAGATGATAAAGAATTTTACAAGCAAAGAATCTCTGAAAATCACATAATCATTCTGGATAATGATTGACAATTACAGATATTTAGTTTGTGGTTGTACAGCGACAAAACACGGAGAAATTAACAGCTGTGAGAATTCATTGTAAGTTATCCCCCACTACCTAACACTTTCTAATCTCACCATTATTAATAGAGAACCACATATCAAAGGATAAATGCAAGAGGTTTAATCCAAAAGGTGAGAAATTGTAATATCGCTTGTGCTCTGAGTAATGTAATACTGATTGCTAAGGTCTGGACTGCCAATGATTAAGCTCCTATGAGCCAGTACCCCCACTAGCTGCTTGATGAGAAGACATTACTTTTAGGGAATGAATCTTGCTATGATGGACCAGGGTAATTTGTCTGATATAACATCAACTACATTTTAAAACAGCAATGAAATACTTTAAAATCATCACTATGAAATTCATGGAGTCATAAATACCTCACAACCTTAAGAGCTCTTTTTTTTCCCCCAGCTGGATAGATGTATCATCAGAGCAGGAGTCCATTTGCCATCTCGTAAATGCAGCTGCAGCTTCGTCTCTCACCTTGATACTCATTGATTGCACGTTGGTTAAAACTTGACCTGCTGTACCTTCCTGTCAATACTCATCTGTATGATATAACCTTTTGATCATGATTAATAGCCTAAAGAAAAAGAATACACCTTACGGATAAAAAGAGTGCAGACATGTTTGGTTAAAGAAAGCCTAATGGTTTCTTTAAACAAAGCAAACAAAGGAAGAATAACCAAAAGTGATGCAAGTTTGGAGGGCAGGGTACTTCTGAGATTACAAACAACTGCTGTGTTAGGCTACATCTTTAGAACAAAGCTGATGACCACTATGAGGAGAGAACCAGGAGTTACCTGTCTGGTCTTTCATGCTGTGTGCCTCTCAGAAAAGACAGGTCTACTGTACATAAGACCTGTTCTACATACCTACAGGGTCTGAGCTGTCAATGTTTAGCCAGTAACATCTAGAGGCTTTTGCATCATGTTACAGATACAGTGTGAAAACGGAGCCGTTTTCCCCCTCTGTTCCCAAAGTATAACCGCCGTCTATCACACACAGCGTCGCATCCTTCACTACATTTCCCAGCATGCACCACAGACCGGCCGTCATGGCGGCGGCCGATCCAAACATTTCACCCGGAAATTTACACTAGTTCTGAAATTACAACGTCACCTTTCATTTAACATTTTTCTTACTCACCAGCATAGCGAACTCTGAAAGTATCCACTGCGTCAGCGTCAGTATACATTCCGTAGTCGGCAATAAAACTTCCCAGTCAAATTACACTTTCTCTTCTCTTAGTCCGTCAGAATACTGGTCCGTGTGGAAACACGTACCGCATCGGAGCCAATCTCTTATTCATTGTCCCAGGGCATTGGAAAAGACTACTATGGTGCCGGGGGGCGGGGCGTGTTTCGGTGCTCTGTGGGGCTGGGGCGCTTCGGTCGGCGCCGTGGGGGGGGGGCTGGTGTTCGGTGCCCGGCCCTACTTCGGGGTGGCCGGCGGGGCCCGCGGCTCCCCGGGGCGCCGGCATGGCGGTGGCTGGGGGGCTTCTTCGTGGCTGTCTCTCCTCCTGCCTTGGTGGGGTCTGATTTCCGGGGCTGGCCCCGCTTTGGTGCCTTCGCTTCTGGGGTCCCCTTGGGCGCTTGGGGCTTTGGGTCTCCCGGCGCTGGACTCAGTGCTCTGGGGGGTGTGCCTCTCCGGCTCTCCACAACCACTATTGAGCATTTTTTCTATGGTTAAACTTTACATGTTCAAGTTCACCCTCACAAACAACTACAGGTGCTAGGCTTCAGGTACTTGGAGATTCACTTCCAAACAGAAACCCCACATTCATATCTTCAGGTAACACAGAGTACATGTCAGACTTAATAATATTACTTTAGCGATAGTTTCAAGGTGTTTGCTTTATTGTATATCTCGTACCATGTCTTTTGGTTGTGCTGTTCTTTTTTTTTTTTTTTTTTTTTTTTCCATCTCATTACAGGTGTTGAAGCAGACTGAAAATGTTTTGTCATTGTCTCCTTCCTATCTCCTCTTTCTTTCATCTTTTGTCCTGTTTTCTTTTCTTTTTCCTTCTTCTTCTTCTGTTTTTCTGCTCTACTTACATTGCAGTGTCCATATGAACTGTAAAACTCCCTGCATAATTATAATAAAGCAATTTATATACATGAAACAAGTGGAGCAGTATGGCAATTGCGATACCGCTACACTTGTGAAAGTAAAATCTGTTGGGCTCCTTTTGGCATCAAGACAATTATTCTTATTGCCACCTTGCCAGACAGGACACTGTTAAAAAAAAAAAAAAAAAAAAAAAAAAAAAAAAAAAAAAAAAAAAAAAAAAAAAAAAAAAAAATAAATAAATAAAAAAAAAAGGAAAAGACTATTAGGGGGCAGGGGTGTTAAGTGGGATTTCAGTGTGTGTGATAATTGTTTGCATGATAATAAGTAGGTGAAATGGTAATGTTTGTATGGTTAAATTATTTCATAAATATGTATGTTTTTGTATGAATGATGATATTGTCTGTATTAATTTTTCTATAATGTTAACTGTGGTTTATTTGGGATTTGCCTTCCTGTTCAGTTGGGCTGTCCCAATTGGCTAATTATTGGTGGGTCTATTTAACGGGCATACTCACAATGTCTTGAGAGGGCTGCTTGGAGAAACTGCTTTGGAAGGTCTGCTTTAAAAATAACTATATTTAATGTCAGCTTGCTGTGAAGCTGTCAGTTTTTTGTATTGCCTGCAATGGCCGGTTTTGTTTTCTTTATTTGAAAGTATTTTGTTTGTTTTTTTTTTTTTTTGTCTTCACCATCGCCAGTAAATAAATTGCTACACGCTTTTTAACTGGAATTTTGTCGTCCGCTGGTTCTTACCATTTAATTTTTTTTGCAAGTCATCTGTTTACTCCTCCTCTGACGTGAGACGGGAGCTGGCGAGCCGTTTTTCTCACATACAGTATGTGTTCAGTGTAAAATAAATAAATAAAACAGGAGGGAAAGCTTGTGTTTTTGTATTACCTGAACTCTTGAAGGGGGGTCTTGTTTGATCCACTTGATGACAGTCTCATAGACCAGCTCCTCTGCCTTTGTGTTCAGGCTGTCGTTGGACAGATATGCCACCAAGTCCTCTTTGGACACGCTTAAAATCTCCTCCTGACCTGCCACCTGAAACATGTTTAAAAGTAAAAGTTTTGTCAACATATTCAAGTCTTTGAAACCAGGTTTTAATTAAATACCATCCTGAGCACAGTTTTTTATTATAAGACGTCAAGGATCTGGTCTGATGTTCAAACATTCACCGTTCTGAAGAGTAAACTCTAAACATTCATAGGAAAAACTTCCTCATTCACCTCCAACTTGAGCAGTGTTACCCCCTATTATTGTTATGCCCTAAAAATGATCATCCCTGGCATTTTATGTAAAACAACAATTCATTCTTATTGCAATTCATGTTACGCATCAAACAGTAGGGCCAAGATTTGGTGAAAGTGGTGATCCGGTGGTTAGAGAAGGATGTTCTTCCTGTCTGACTCATCTGATCTTAAGAAATACAGAATAAGGATTTTACAGCATAATCAATCCAAAAAGACTGGATCCCTATCACTGATGGATGACACAGGTCTCTCCGTCATGCCACATTGCCGTGGCAACACTGTGAATTACTGCACAGAATAGAACTGTGTCTTTATGTGACTGAGAGCAAAACACATGGATGACAAAGTCTGAGTGAAGTCGGGTACAGACCCAATGCCCCTCAGACACTTCACAACAGCACACTGCTCTCTTAGCGACCGAGGCTAAAGAAGAGTTTCAAGCTGTTCAAGTCAACTCATCACAGATAGAGCTATAATGGAACAATGTGATTTAGAAGAGATTTGAATACCGTGAAAGAGGCAAGACATTTCTTTTTTACAAGTGATGTGAAAAAAAGAGTAAGACAGTTTCTTTCCCAGCAATTGTTTTGGTGATCTTGAAGTTTGTGCTTACTGTAAAACCCCGTCTGAACAGAGCCTAATCTTGTGTCCAACATTGGTCGTCTGACTGGTCTAAAATTCTCTGAGGGCATAGCAATTCAAAAAGGTGTTGTCATCCCTTCTTCTCCGCTGGCCCAGATATTCCAGGAGCTTTGTGTTCAATTTTTCCTTAAAGCATGAATAGTTGGGATTGAAAATCTGGTACTTGTTCTCTCTACTTCAATTAAACCCTTTTCTCAGCTCTTGCAGGGTACATACAGGCTTTTACAACCTGTAGAGGTGTAACACTGAAAACACAACCCAAAAGACGAACAGATGTAATTGCACTGACTTAAAGTTGTAGTGGAGGATGTTCTTTTTCCAGGTGGATCATCAAAATAAGTGGTCCTCCTAATTGTCAATCATTCAGGTGTTTATGTACATGCTCGCCCACAGTTAGCCATCTTTGTTCTGCAAATGCGCACTTTCAGGCGATTACGTGTGGTTAACTATGGTTTCAGACACTCAATGAAGCTCAGCTTTCTAAACACAGTTCTTTGAAAATGGCAGAGGTTTGTAAGAGAAAAAGTGTCTACGAAGTGTAAGAGAAGAAAAGAAAGGCCTCAGAGGAGGCAGATTTATCCCCGAATGCTTTTTGTGAAGAGCTCTCCTCGCAAAGAGATGCAGGATTTGCTGTCACAGCGACCCGCTGTCGCTACCTGACAGTGGCAACTAATAATAAAGATGGTGCAGGCACCGTGCAGTGGAAGAGGAGTTATGTGACCAACAGGAAGCGAAAAGTAGTCATCATCTGTCCAAACGGTCAGTTAACTGAGTTTGCCACCATATATTTTCCGCTCTATATAGTTATTAAGGGATTTAGGGGTTAGGTTGACCGTTCGGGCACAGTAAGCTTGTATCAGCTATGAGAACAGCAACTTTTAAATAGAGCGTGCATGAGTAGAAATGGGCCTGTGCATGCTCTCACACGCAAGGACGGGTCTTTTCAAAAATTCGCAAAAATCCTCCACTATACCTTTAAGGGTGCTGAATACAGCATTTACCAATATGTTTGGTCAAAATGTAAGAAAGGAACAATTTCCTTCAACTTCAGAATTATGTATCATATAAAGTTCAAATGAATGCAGTAAAGCTTGTCTGTGTGGTGCTTAAAAATGCAATAAGGTATGAATACTTTTGTCCTGTACTTTGTGAAACATTCAAAACAGCATTGTTAAAGGTTCGCAAAAACAAAGACAAATGAGCAGGAACTTGGATGTTTTACATGACCATTTCATCTGATTTTACCAGATTTTTTATCTTTGGGATTTTCTTTCATGGAAAAGGCTTTCTCTAAGAATTACATTATTTCCCTGATATTCAAAGATTGCTATGAGATGTGAATCAAAAAAATATTGACAGGCAAAAGCTGTCTTTAAAAAAACTGGCATATTTAAAGCAGTAAGCATCCTACATTATTATGCCGTGATGTGAAAGATAAAAATGTGTCATTCATACATTTAAAGCAAGCAACCAAGTCAAAGACAAGTGCACAAATGCAGTCAATACATAGCGATTTCACATACAGTAGATCTCTTTATAACCACTGGCAGGCACATCGACCTACTGCTGTCTCCCCTGGCTGGAAGCCTCACAGCACAGCTAATATATAATGTATAACTTTTTTCATGTTTGAAGAAATACAGGCTGGTGGTTTTCCCCCTGTGTGCAGCTTTTATATTAGGCTAAGCTAACTGTCTCCAGGTTGGTAGCCTCATATTTAATTGACAGACAGGGGTATTGACCCTCACACCTCCTGTAACTCAGTGCAAAAAGGAAAAAGAAACTTATGAGGTGAGGCGCCTTCTGAAAGCACAAACGTGGTTTGGTGTAAGTCAGCCTTATCTGTTGAAGCTATTTTCAAGGATTACTGAAACTAGTTTTTCAGCATCACTCTAAAACCAGCCTTACAGATTTCTATCAATGTGACCTTTGCAGCAGAAGACATCTGTCAAAACTATATCTACATGTTTTTCCATAAGTGTCAGTTTGTTGTTCAGATAAAGCATCTTGGGGTCACTTTGACTAAAAATACGCAAACAATCTCACACACGTCTGAGACTCAGGTCTGAGACAATTCTGCTTTCAACAGTCTGATTTATGTCCTCTATCAACTATTAATAATCTGTGAATATATAATTCCACCTGACATTTAATTACAGTTCTCTACCAAACATAAACTCTACCCTTTGAAAGCTGCGCAAGATAAGAATAAAACATGAATTAAGAGAGTACAATGGCGTACTGTCCATCATCGGCATGGTGACCTGACCTCAGCTAATAGACTAATGCATCCAAATCATTTTCTTCCAGTTTTAAAGCTGCTTTAAAATTGTTTTTAGATTACATGAAGATGTTACATCACATACAAATAGAAACAGATATAAAACTTGTTATAGCTACTATTTTGTAGAACTTCTAATCAGAAGAGTGTAAATTTAAAGCTTAAGTGTGTAATTTTCAACGACATCTAACGTCCAGACTGCAGACCGCAGCAACATGAACATCTCCCCCCCACCGCTTCTCCCCCCCAACAGTACGGCGAGCGTTACGGCACAAAATGTCTTCCACGACGTCCGCATCACCTACCTTCTCAAGTGATGAGGTTTGTTTACATAGATAATTTTAATACTGCCATCTATTGTTCAGTACCGTCTCAGTTCATCTCGCTCAACTTGCCGTAGTTACTTTCGAGCGTAATGGGTGATCTCACAATCGCTAGTTTATTGGCTCTGCGCTGCCGTAGCGCAAAGATGTCTGCCTCCATGGCTGCGAGACCCGCTCCTATGTAATTATAAATAACGAATTCTAAGGCAACGCAAATATTAAGGTTAAGAGGCTGAGCTCATAGGTGATGATAAATAACATAATTATGTATAATATATTACATTTCTGACTGTATATCCCTGTAATTATTACACACTGTAGCTTTAAAGAATGTAAGGCTGACAAATCGTAGATTAAACCTCTTTTATATACTTTAGTTCCTTAAAAAGAGTTTTCTTAGGATATTTTCAAATGTTGTAATCTCACAGCCACCTTACTCAATGCATCTAAATTAGGATTTTACACAGCAGACTACCAGAAAGTTACACATAATTATCTACAACCCAAGTATCTCAATCTCGCTTTTATCGGATGAGTTTAAGCGTCTACAAACAGGAACCAATACACACAAATATAGGATTTAAGTTTGGACTTTGACTAGGCTGCTCTAACACCTAAACATGTATTATTCAAAACCATTCTATTGCATGTTTCCTCCAGTTCTGCTGTAAACATCCAGCAGTATTACATCTTTTGCAGCTTCTAACCAGTTTTTCTTGTATTTAGCTCCTTCTGTTTCTGACCAGCTTTCCTGCCCCAACAAAAAAAAAAGTTTCTTCGAAGAATAATTCTGCCATTGGACCGTAGGTCACCTCAGCGGATGGTAGTCCCATCCACTATAGTGACCTTTAATTACAAATTTCCAAGCTTTATGTAAGAGTACACGATCGCTGTGCTCATACATCATTTGACATATATTTTAAATAGAACTCAAGTAGAACAGTTGGTTTCCCACCACCCTTTTATAAAGCCAGATTAGGAGATTGTCATACTGATAGCTGTATCAGATGATGATTTGAACAGTGCAAAAACTTATGATGGTCGCTCAGACACAATTGCAAAAAAATGCAATGAATGTTTTCTATTATGCAATTAAGCATAAAGCTCAATAGCAATTAATGATTTTACACGCAGCAGTGAATGTGGACAAAACCTTTAAGGCAAAACCTGCTGAATAATCCATTCACTTCTATGCAGCCCTAATCTCCTATGAAAAACAATTCACTTAAAACCTTACAAATGGTTAGCTGTCTATTTCAACACAACCAAAGGTTAAGATTATGTGTATTTTATTCTTGCAAAGGCAAGGTCAGAGAAGCAGCATGCTTTCAAACGCTGCTGTGTATTTTCTGATTCCATGCTCTGATGCTCTCATTATCATTTCTAAGTAATTTAGGATGATTTTCCTCTCATTCAAGGTACAAAACAACTGAGAAGTCTTTGAATTCTTCTGTTTTTCAGTAGGTATCTGTCTGCATCTTTACCAGTAATTTATTTAAAAGCAGCTTTGAACACACATCTGGTCAGAGGTTCATATATACTCATTACCATTACAACAGTTTGGGGTTTTACAAGCGCATGTAAACATTTCTTTTTCAGAATTTAATGATTATATGGCATACATTTTAAAGGAATATAAATTGATTTTCTCTAATACATTTTTTGCACTGGATAGTATGAGTACACCTTGCTTCAAACTTGGTCAAATGGTGTTTAGCAAGTCAAACCCTGACAGCATATATTTTTTTATCCATTCTGTAATAATCCAGCAAGGTTATTTGTCCAGTCTGTTGGGTAGGATTATTGGAGAACATTTAAAGAGCCGGCTTCCTTGCATATGATCCGGTTTTACACATAGTCCATACATTTTACACAGGAATGACCTTACAGTTTTAAAAAGGTTACTACAGCATATTAATGCTAACCAGCATCATTATTCTCCTACATAGCTTTAGAGTCCCCTGCTTTGGTTTACAACAAACATTCTTTAAATAAGCAAAATATATTATTGTTTGATAATCATTTATAAACTGCACCCTCTCCACTTTAAAAAGGTGCACATGCACAACCCTGTACCCGCTCCCAAGAAGAAACGCCTATTGAATGTTAATAGCGAACTCAGTTAACTGACCGTTCGGACAGGTGATCACTGCTTTTTGCTCTGGTGGTCACATAACTCCTCCTCCACTGCCTGCCCCATCTTTGTTATGTGCCATAATGTTTGCAAGGAGAGCTCTCCTCGCAGAGCATTCCGGGATATATCTGCCTCTTGTGAGGATTTTCTTTTCTTCTCATACACTTTGTAGACACTTTTTCTCTTACGACCCTCAGCCGTTTTCAAAGAAAAAAGGTGAGCTTCATTGACTGTCTGAAACCGTAGCTCACCACAGATATATGCGTAAAAGTGCGGCATGTGAAGAAAAAGATAGCTAACGGGACGAGCACATAGGACGGCCTTATGTGAACATATCACCAGAATGACTGATAATTAGGAGGACCACTTATTAAGATGATCCACTCGGAAATAAAAGATTGTCCTCTATACCTTTAAGACCTGAACTTAGCCTTTATTTTTAAGTTGACTTCCCCATTCATGATGGACTTACCCTTACCCTAACATCAGTGGGCTTAATACTGTAATAGATGATCCTTTTGCCTTTCATAAATAACTTGGATGCAGTTTGAGAAATTAATCAAATATTATTAAACCATCTGTTAATCATTAATAAATGGTATCTTTACCATTTATAAATGATAGATTTGATGGTTATTGTACAGTGTAACCCCAGCTGTTTGACAATAAGAAGTGTGCAGTTTATTTGTAAGTGGCTCAGGAATGATCTTATTGAAATAACTGAATGAGAGCAAAAAAAATAAAAAAATAAAAAAACATCTTAGTTTTAAAATAGTAGAGCCACACAGAGGATAGAGAAGATACATTTTTTTCACATTAAAAATACCAGAACAGTCAAAAACATGCTCATGTATAACAATGTGTATCTCCAAATTATACTTTGCTATCGTTATTTTATATTATTTCTTTATAGGTGCAAAGTTGATGACGGAGCTGATTGAGCTCTACTCACCTCAGGGAAGTTCTGAAGAGCAAACGCTTTGGCCATGTTATGGAGCTCAGTGCAACTCATGGCTTCAGCCATGGCTAGAACTCCCAGACAGTTAGCAGCAGTCAACTGTTTCTCTGGAGTCAATAAAGAAGGTCGGAAAGACAAGGAGGAAGGGACAAAAAAGAGAGGAGGGGGGGAGAAACAACAAAGAAACAAAAGACAAAGGCTGATTGATTAAGACAGGGGGGACAAAGCACATTTCAAACATCCATAAAGAGATGTAAGAAGCAACAATAACAGACAAAGCAGCTCCAGGTAGCACACTCTCAGAGCCTACTGGGCTTTGTATCTGCCTGACACCAAGGGAGAACAACTATAATAACTCAAAACAGCTTTGGGGACAAACAACTGGGGGAATCGATCGTTCACAGCCCAGGCATGAGGTGGAGGATATCAGGTAGCAGGATGTGGGATTAGTTGGGGTGCTTTAAAGAAGTCCTGTCAGATCTCGGGATCTGCCATGTGCACACACACATAAGCACAAAACCACCCTGATGGCCAGGCCAGCGGGAACAAGGCTTAAGCCACGTTCTGTGATCTTGCGTACCGGCGAAGCATTTAAAGCGACGTCAACAAATAACAATACCGTTTTATCACAAAAGATGTCCCTGAAGGAAGACGTGGGTAAACACCAGGCAGGTAAAGGTTTAGAAAAATAGTTTGCTTGCTGCTGGAAGAGGGTTGATTAAATAATGATCATCAAAGGAAACACCAGGATGTTTATCACTGAAGACAGAGTCTGACAGTCTTTTCTAAACAAATAGCCAACAAAGGTCAGTAAATCTTTGGCAAATCCCAAGTGAACAAAGTCAAAGGAAATGGCAAATTAAAGCAGTGCTGATGCCTGATCTGAGCCTAAATCGAGCCTAGACAAAGCATATCTGAAAATATTTCTCTAAGAAATGACTTATTTTATCATGGCTGCTCACATCCTCAAAATGTTCTCTTTAACTTGGTTTCCTTGATGTAAACAGGATCAAAGCCCAGTTTGTAGAAAGTAAAAAAAAAGTTATTAATACTGCAAAGCTGCAAAGTATTCATAGAATTTAACCATTTTACATTCAGTCATGTTGCAAACAGGAATCATAATGTATTTTATTAGAATTTATTATGATAGGCTAGCACAAAATAGCCCATAGATATGATGTGGAGGAGAGGAATACATAATTTTTTTTAAGTTAAAAAAAATTAGTGAGTAGTATTTTAATTTATTCCCAACATGTCCATACATGTACATACAGTGGTTTCTCTCTACCAACTTTTTACATCTAGAGCTTAAAATTATTCCCATTTTCCTACTAAATATTTTAAGCTTGGTCCTATTCAACCGGGAGAGTCTGTGAACATCAATTGTATGTCTCCCAATTATTCTCTAACAGATGTAGGTCTGGACTTTGACTAGGACATAGTAATAAATGAATATCCTTTGATCTAAACTATGAGGGTCCAACTCTATTTATCAGGATTTTTTTTGTAGGTTTTGTAGGTTATAGGTTTGAATATGTTCCTACCACAGCACAAATCAAATAGAATGAGATACAGTTTAATGAGGTTCCATCCGATTCAGAAAAGAACAAATAAATTCAGCAAACAGGCCTTAGAAAGTGACTTTGCTTCGTACCCGAACACCCCCTCTGCATGCTTGCTTTTATTATACGGAACTTGGAAAAAAAAGCTTGTAAGATTTTGTTTATGAAAAACAACATTAAAAAACTTTCTTTTGCTGCATACCTTGGTATAGTAGATATGCAGTTGGACTGAGTCCTTTTATTAGATGTTTAAAGCTGCTTTAAACCCTTCCATTACTTTATCCCTGACCTGTCTGATGTTTTCCTTGGTCTTCATCGGGCTGTTTTTTCACTAGCATTCTCTTATGAATATCTATTGCCTTCACAGAATGCAATTATTAAAATTTTCACTGAGGTGGATTTCTTAATAGGTAACATCTGAGGAACTGGATTTTATTAATTGGCATCAGAGTAATAGAGGCTGAATACAAAGAAGCATCATACTTTTTTGTTGTCGTCAATATGGTTTAAAAAACATTTCATTTTTACACTTTGTATCTGTCAATCACATTAAACTCTAAGAAATACACAGAGTGCTGTGACTCTAACAAGATAAAGAGTAAAATAGTTCAAAGCATATAAATACCTCTGCAATGCAATGTCACAGGGATTGAGTCTATCTGGAGGCATTGCTGATCTCACCATCAAAAAGATAATCCCTCAGACTTTAGGACTTCAAATAGAGCAGGAAAGACACCAAACACTCTGACTTACTTTTGTTTCTTTGACTATGAGGATGGATAAATAAAGGTCAAAGTTGTACACTGGAAATAGGTTGAGGAAATGTTTGCCATTTATCCTAGATGTATTTGTTACAAACCTCAATAATTCTTGACGCAGTATCAATTCCTCTTTGCTCAAGGACATGCGCTTGTGCCTGTATTTCTCTCGTTCTAATGTGCTAAAATGTCATGAATCTTGTCGAGGAAGAATGGATTGACGTCTCGCTGGCAATGAAGGTTACAAATGTGTTCTTCCATCTTTTTTTTTCCCCTTCCCAAATTGAGAAAAACAAATCAATATCATGTGCTTCCAGTTCTCCTTTACATTTTTCTATGCTGCTGACCTTTTTGCCAACATGCCCTTCCCTTGTGTTACAGATACCTCAAAAGAATCTCTTAAATGAAATGCAAAAGTTGACATTTGCAGCTTTTTGGTTGCCTGACCCACAGACTTTTGCAACATGCCATTTGCCTTTCATATGACCCCTCAGGACTTCTGAAACCACTCCTCTTGTGTGCTCCACTTTCTGTACCTTTTGCGGGTATAAATCTGTTTGGCTATTTTTCAACTCCATCATTGTCTAGGCCAGAAGATTTGACATTTAAGTGACAATTGTTCCCTGACCTTTTTAGAAATCTGTGCTCGTGCTCCGTCCTGTCCACTGGGACAAAATCAGAGGCACCATGCCCAGCTGAGAGAAATATCAAGTTGAATTCTAACAGGGTTCTAAGCTGTGGAAACACAAAGGAGTGTGTTGTTAAAAACCAGGAAAAAAGGTTAGTTCTAGCCCAGAAGTCTGTGAGGTTATGCATCGTAGAAAAGCTTGTCTTTATATACAATGTCTTGCAAAAAACAAATACATATCCTTTAAAAGTTTCTTTACATTTTGCCACATCATAGCCCCAATGTTTCATGTGATGGACCAAAAAATGTTACATGTATGCAAGTGAAAGAATACAAGGTCTCAAATAATTTAGCCATTTGACAAAGTATTGAAAACTGTGGCTTGCAGTGTTTTAAAGTATAACTAACCACCAGGGAATTTTGAAAATGAGCAATGCCAAGAAATACTGTGGCACTGTAAAATGTGGGAGAGGGTTAAGCAGGGATGTGATTGTTATGCTGACTAATAGGCACAAAAAAAAACTCAGCTGAAAAAATGCTATCAATCAATGCTCATAATTCTTACAGTTTACGTCACGTTACAATCTGTTCAAAGGTAAATTAAATGCACTATTATGTATTAGGTGGTGTGACGTAGAAATTTTCCAAAATGAACAAATCCCTGCAGTAAGCATGTTTTACCCAAAGACGGCAGCACAAAAATGTTACTTTATGCATAGTGACATTAAAAAAGTGCATTTACAGTATTACAGTTTGTCTGCAAAACAAAAAAAATTAATTGGGGTTTAGTAAATCTTTAGGCCCATTAATCAATATACTGTAGAAACACCTTTTCCTGGAATTAGAGCTGTAAGTCTTGATGGGGTGGGGCCATAACTTATTTCTCCATATTTGGACTGAAACTTATTTCTAATCTTTTTAGCCAAATAGCTCAATCTTAGTAAGATTTTATCGAAAGTGTCTCTGAACATCAGCTTTCATGTCTTTTTATTTTTATTTATGGTCTTAATAGGTGAGACTATGCCTCAGTTCTAAGCCTTGTGTGACCTCGTAAAATATTTTCATTGAAGGATTCTCAAATATGTAGCTGCACTGAGTGTCAAAGTTATAGGAGAGAGGGATTCCCATAGCAGTATACTGCCACCACTGAGCAGTACCATATGTTTATTGTGTTCAAGATAATCTGCGATAATAACTTTTAGCTAAACGTCACTTTTGATCTTCTTTAATTGGATTAATTTCTTTTATTCACAATTTTATTCAGAATTGTTTCATAAAAGCCTGATTTTTTGGAGTGCACAATGATTATTTTTGCTAAATATTTCATACCTGACCTTTCTTTTTTGTTCTTGTACTCCTCAACTCTTTTTACTCACTGATACTTTGAACCCTTTTCAGAACATCTGAATGTATAAAAACAGTTAGAACGACAGAAGTCACGTTTTTGCACTGGATTCATTTATTTTTTTTTTTTTAGATTACAAGGTTAGAAAAACGTACCACACTTTTTAGTTTTAGGAAAAACAAAAATAGCTTCCACATCAGATATATGCACCATTTCTTGTATAAATGTAAAATATAATACAGTAGTTTCTGGTTGTGCGATATCAACTTTAATTAAATATAAGGTTGAATTTTTTTCAAGGTACTGCATTAAATAGAATAAAAGTGCTTCCAAATGTCTTACCAAGGAAGGAGACACAGACTTTGCAGAAGGTGTTGAACTGAAACTTGTTGGCAGCCTCCAGTAGTGTCTTGGCGTTAGCTGAGTCAATAACCAGCGATCCTGTGTAGACAAACTCGAGCAGGAGCTCCAGCACATCGGCGCCGATGTTGCTCATGTTGAGCTCCAGCATCTCCCCACTCTTCGTCTCCCCTGACGACCTGATCAACCAATCACGGTGGAGAAAGGCAAGTTCAGGGAGGCGTTCTTAGGAACAGCAATAAAGACCAAACCAAAAAAAGCAAACAAAGAAAGGAAGACAGGGATACAAAGACAAGTATGCAACACACAGCTAAAACGAGAGTTGGGAGGAAAATAAGAAAATTGTTACACAACCATCTAACAACAGAAAGAGGAAAAGGGACACACACAGAACTGTGGATGGGTTCTACTTCTCTATGGGGTAGCAGATTTACAACTATAGCACTGCATCTGAAACAAAATGTTTTCTCTGAACAAAGATTAGGCAAAAAATAATGTTATTGTTTTTGAAAGAAAGCATGCAGTTTATGGCTGGTTTCATGTATGCATGAATCTTATGCATAGGCAAGCATACATGACAAGATAACAGAGAGAATGGAGAGATGAACTTGTGACAATGTTAAGAGCCTGTTGCATGAGCCTGCTCTGCTGTGCTGGATATCAAAGCTGCATATCCACTCCTACTGGAATGACGTAAGAGGTGCCAGGGAGTGCTTGGATGCACAAATTGAATAGAATATGATATCCCTTCGTAATGCAGAGCCCAATATGTGCAGAGGAGGGGTGGAGGGATGCTTTCAGAACTGGGCCAGGTTGTGACTTTACCCAGATCAAATGGCAGAGATTAGTTATCATGCAGGATCTCCTTGGGGAGGTATGAGAGCATTAAATAACACCTTACCACCCATGTTTAATGTCCCATGTGAAACAATAATCCACTCAAGGGCAAAATAAATGGAATCAAAGCGCCGCAGACTGCATGCCCCCTCTACTATGTCTCGCTCCCTGCGGATACGGACATCAGCAATACAAAAAGTAGCCTACATTAAGATGGATGGAGGCTGTTTGCTCCTGCCAGTCATGCAGGCACGATTATTGTGATGATTATGTCTGCCTGTGCCACTGTGTGCATTTGCAGGTGACTGTTTCCCTCTTATTTCGAAGGAATAAGTTAGAAGTAGTGTCAGAATTTGGTGAGACAAAGACAGCAAAAAAAGGAACAACATGACACAGATGGAATGGTTGGAGTGAAAGCTAGAGATGAGAAGCAGAGGAGAGCTGATGCGGTTGATGACAAGGAAGCAAAAAGGAAAGGGAAGCAGGGCGAGACGGTCCTTCCACAGGGAGCCAGCAGCCATCCTTCTGAGGGAAAGTTTAGGTGTGTTCCATGACTGTACCCTGGTCTTTTAAATAAGAGATAGCCCAGCCCACCCCGGAAAAACACGCCATCACACCTCAACAGAGCCATTGTGCCTGCTGCAATAATCATCAGTAGCCTGTGGTGTATGAACTGAGGCATTAGTTGTCATTTATGAGGTGCACTCAGGAAGTGCGAAAGGAGAAAGTCATCCAAAATAAAATGAAAGACAACTGCATTTGTCTCTGGATGGACATTAGCTGAAAAAACCAAAGAGGTTACAGTTTTTCCTCCTGCAAAGCAAAAAGCCACATAGCGTTATTGCCCTTTTTCCTTTCAAAACCCTGCATTGGGGGCAGGTAGCAAGACAGAAAAAAAAGCGAAGGGGAGTGTTCGTCAGGGTTAAAGTGATGGAGGGAGGAGGGAAGAAGAAAAGGTAGGAAGAGGAGAGGGGAGCTAAAAATAAGAAAGAAGAGCATGCTCATCATCTTGGTCAATTAGTGCAATGGGGACCGGCTCAAGTGGCAGTTTGTTTTGTCTAAGCACTTATGTTATGGAAATTACTTTTCCGGAGCTCTCCAAAAGAGGTGGATATTTATGCTGCTTTTGATTGCAGTCTCGAATTTAAATACTGAAGAGGGAGGCGGTGAGGACAGGAGAGATAGAGGAGGGATAGATAGGGTGAGCTCGGAGGAAGATTGGCACACTCAGGCAGAGAAATCCGCTTGTGAGAAACGCACCACTTATTCAAGAAAATTTTTTTAGAAAAACCTGCAAGACTGTCAACATTACAAACACACCCACGGACTACCTTATTCATCTCTGAGCCTAAAAAAAGCTAGTTTACAGGGAATGCTTCTAGCTGGCTCTAACAAGACCATTATTCAAGGGAAGAACGTGCACTACCAAGATATGCTAAAATAGAGGATTGCAAATACTAAAAATGGCTTGCATTTAAATTATGCCACAACATATATCAAATATGACCTGTATTAATGAATGTAACAAAAGCTTTATCAATGCTGGGAGTAATTTGTCTTTTATAATGGTTTTTTTACTCTGTGAAAATGAGATTGGAACTACAGTCAGTTGCTTTTAAATTGTGCAGAAACAAGCCCAGTGTGTTGGGCAAAAGAAAAAGGGGGTGACAGGTGGGGAGCTAAAAAGTTTCAACATTCATTCAAGTGGAACAACACTGAAAGCTTAATGGAAAAACCTCAACTCTGAAGTAAATATAAATCAGTATTTATCATCAGTAATTATGTAATATTCTGGTAAATATTAAAATTAAATTAAATTAGGAAACTCTATTCATTTAATGTCATCTCAATTAGATCATCTTTTTTACTCCTTTCATTATCTGTGGTTTTTAGTATATCATCCAGGGAGGCTCCATAATCTACTTTATCAGCAGCAAGTAAAACCATATGCTAACAATTATAGTTTTCTTAAATAAAAAATATCAGTTATTCCAGCAGTGAAATAATCTGCACAGTAATATGACGGGACAAGACTGAAGCCACTTTCTAACAGAATTGTCGTCCCCACTGAATATGAAAAACACTGATGCAAAACCTCAGCAAGTTCTAGTAAATTTTTATAGGGCTTCTTATATATTATTCTAAAACATTTCTTTACTGTTCCAAGTTTAAATTAATATTAGCTTGCCATTTGTGGTCTTTAAGGCTTTTTTCACCCTTAGTTCAACTACTTCCAAGTTTGCAGTGTCTACAGTACTTTTCTGATATGTCTCTAATGAACACCAAACATTATAATTTCTTATACTTTATGACACTGGCCAATGACACTGGAAAATAAAGAAAAACAAATCCTCATATTATACCAAACCAGAAAAACCCCAAACCTAACCTCTGGCATTCATTAGCATAATAAGGTTGAATCTACCCTTTTCTCTCTGTTTATATATTTATAAAATACAAATTCTCTCCTTTAAACAGCTCAGCAAGCTGCATAAAGCTCTGGATACCACTGCTGTTTTCCATCACATTCAGGTAAACAAATTCTAACTCAGTTGTTGGGGTGTTCTGCTTGTTTTAAAGTAAAAAGTGCTACATAAAAAGAGTTTCATTGAAAATATCGATTATCTCGACCCCTTTCCTTTAACTGAATCCACAAAAACACAACTTTAATAATATTAAACAAACCTTTAAAATCAAAGTACTTTGGGCTCACTTGATTCTGCAACAAGTTAATGTACAACTAGATTTGGCATTGTAGGAAACTGGGGCCTATAAATATTAGTGGGAACAGAGTTGTGGTAAATGAGTATTTCCCCCAACCTGGAATGTGCAGCAGAGGACTGAACAAAGCGGATAGGATGATCGTATTCACACAAGGCTGACAATGTAATGGGCATTAAAACAGCTCCCTACTCATATCATGGTCATAACTCTGTCTGACTACCAAGCATACAGAAATCATGGGTCGACAGAGATGGAAAAATGGTTGGGAGGGGTGGTGGTGGAAAAAAAGCACATGTCAGGACTACTTAAAGATCCTGGAGCCTTTTACATTACTGTGGTGTGGCGATGCAGTAGCCATAAATTAAACGCCTGCAAGCACTAATAATGGAAAATCCCAAGGGCTAAAATGGAATTACAAGCAATGATCTGTCTCCTACTTTAAATGTTGGACCTTTTAGAGATAAGGTAACTGGTTTAAAGGATGGGAAAAGGTGCTAGTGTCTCTATATTTAGGAATGCATCCTTGGTAAGTTATGTTGGTTAGTGTAAACTCTAGGGACCACCCCACTGGAATAATCTAGATCTACCTTTATTATTTCAATTTTCCATTTTAAATGGCAGTGAAGCCTGCAATCAGTTTTGCATAGGCTGTTATATCTCATAGAAGTTGCTGGTTTGTGTGTGTGTGGGTAGACCACAAAAATAAATGTGATGTGTTCTCCCTTATTTTGCAGAATAACACCTCTTCTGCTCTGACTAATACAGCCCACTTAAATTTCACATTAGTAGCCTATCATTTTGTTTCCACAAAGAAAAGCATGAACACTATAAGACACCTTAACAAACGTCCTGTTGATTACTATGAACAAATACTTCCAATCCTAAGCAGATACTGGACACTCTCGTAACACTTTGGTGTTTTATGAGCTGACACGGGCTACGACTGGCAATAAATGCTCTCTGAACCAGCTGGGAGGGGGAGGACGGAATACAGAGCATATACGAAGATGAAAGCCTCTCTTCGTATTTCTGTTATTTGACCTCATAAAGATGTGGACAGTAGCGAGCCACGTGTAGCATCAGCATAATTCCAGCCGGGCACAAAAAGTGACCTGAGCAGCACATGGGAGGTTGTAACTCAGAGACAGACAAGCCTTTGGCCGTCTTTGCTCTTCTTTGACCGAGGTTGTTGTGAGTATTTCAGTTATGGCTAAAAAAAGCCTGGTTTTTCCTTTGTGAAAGTGTAAGCTAGGAGTCAGTCAGTGTGCTGCCTTCCCATTGTACAATTTTATTCATTTTAAAATACTGCAGATGCACTGGCTTTGGGGGGAATTATACATTATTCAGCTTAATCTGCCTTTAGTTTAAAATAATAATGTATTTTTTACAGCGTCTGCTGACTGAGCGAGAGCAAAATATTTGGTTGCTAACAGGAAGGCTGAACTACAGTAAGTGCCTAAAAGTAGTTCCAGTTTTCTCCAGCTTTTTGATAATCACATTTATCTTTGTTATTTTCTTTATTTAAATTCAAGAGTAAAACATAAATAAGAGAAATAATAAAATCTGATTGTTTTCCTTATCTTATCTTTTGTATTACTGTTGTTAAAAATCAGCAGGCCAATGGGTAAAATAAGAACCAATTATACTTTGGACACAGAATGGGTCAGAGTGGGTCTTAACACAATTCTTAGAAACTGATTGATGTGCAGAAAATTTTCCAGCATTAATTGGACATTTGGCAGTAAGAGGTCAAATGACAGTTATGAATAAATGTTACCTAACAAAAAGTTTTATTTATATTAACTTGTTAAGATTTTTTTTTTTGAAGAAACAAGGGGAACCAGACAATAGAAGAGTCAACGGGTATGAAGATTAGCATGGTGCAATTCCTTCTGCTCCTTTGGGACCTTTTTTCTGTGATGAGACCCTGTCTTTGCACATAAATGATTGGGCTTTCTCTCAGAAAAGAGTTGCAGTCAAGACAGCCTGATGGACAGGTTCACGAGCACAGGGGCCTCAATTTTATCAAAAATCACTTCAAGTGTCTAAGGAAATAGATGTGCTATAGTCAAGGTCAAAGGAAGAGTCTCCGTCTGTGTTTTATTCATGGTTCGAGCAGCTGTCATTGAGATGAGCAGTCCTTTAAAGGACGTGGCTCCACAGCTTTTTCCACCTCTGTTCAGGCTCCCCCCCCCCGCCCATCCCTTCCCTGTTCAGGAGGAACAAGTGTATCTGTGGCGAGCCAGGAGGCCGTCACAGCTGATAAGCAGCACTCTGTCCTCTGATGAGCTCAACGTCGGGGTACTGTGACTGCGAGGCAAAGTGGCATAGTTCCCTACGGCAATCCTGCTATCACTAGGATGTACATCTTTTTGCTTTCCTTTGTCCTCGCAAAGCACTTCCCTCCTACACAATCACACTAAATAAACATAAAAGTGACAAAACAAGTTTGGGTCCAATCAAGCCGAAAGCACCTGCAGGGATTTAAAGTAAAGTTGACGACATTAGGGATTTATTGTATTGCCTCGGTGAAAAATGTAAAGAAGAAAAAAAGACACACAGTCACAGTCATGTATGACTAGCACACATGTAGCTAAATCCACAAAGCTGCAACTAAAGACAAAAGGATATGGAGCACAAAGGACAAAATACTTGGGGAATCCTTGAATTAAAATCATATGAATACTTGGGTGAATGGTTGTGAGAACCTGTGAAAGCTGTGGTTCTGTTTTGTCCTTTCTAATGCTTCTGAAATTTCTTAAACTCTCTTACCCAGATATATTAGCATATGAAAAGACTGGTAATCAAAGAAAAACTGAGAGCAACAAACAAAATATAGAAGCTATGGTGACAGAAAAAAAAACCTGCTTGTGGAGGACAGTGTGGCGTTTGCAAATTACCACCTAATGTGTGCAATGTATGATTCTTTTGTTTTGGCCCTTAGGTGAGTTTAAAAACGGAGAAGAAAAAAAAAAAAACACATCCCCAGTCATGGAATATTTTCACTGCTCATTAAAATGGAAATGTGGTTAAAATCGCCCTACATGGGGAGGAAAGATAATGACGAATGTTGACCTTTTTCTCCAGTTTGGGATACATTCATTTGAGTGGGTGGAGGAAGGAATGGCTGCTGGCCCTGTGCTAGGAACCAACGTCTTCACACACCTGCAAGAGAGAGAGGGGAAGGGAAAGAAAGCGACACAAATGCGCCCTATGAAAAGAACAGGCTGGATCAAGAGCTGGTGGCGGAGCGGAAGGGGGGATGGGGGGTGGGGCAAACCTTTTCACCAGGTCCTTGAAATACAAGCTGCAGGAAGCTAGAACATTTTGGTGGACTTCAAACTCTTTGCCTTCAACAATAATTTTCAGGTCTGTAAACTCTTTCGTTCTGCGCTGTTGGTTCAACTCCTTCAACATCTCTGTAGACGAAGAAAAAGAAACAAACAGTGCCACAGTGAGGTAAAGAATTGCACTATTGTTCATACATACATGCATAGACAAAGATAAGTGCATGAAGAGCATGGCACGAAAAACAAAGGTGCAGACTGCAGAACACATTTCTGACCAGGTTTAGCTTAGTAACAGCAGATAATGCATATGTTCAGATTGTGTCAAGAATTTCGAACAGAAAGAAAGAAGAGGTCATGTGCAAGTAAAACATAAAATAGGTGTAAGCTATATTAAACTGTTTAGGATAAGAGAAAATACTCATGTTAAGCTGGTAAAAAAAAGAATGAACTAAAAACTACAAAAACTTGAACTTTAGCCCATTTTGTTAAAACCACAAACCATATATATATATTTGATAATGATTTTATGTCATAGGCAACTTGTTGCAGTAGCATACAATTGGGTAGTAAAATTAATTGTTTGTTTTAGTGTTTTTGCTCAACGTTGATCACTTGTATTCACCTCTTGTTACTCTGACACCCTCAAGTTAACTCTACGCCTTCATAAGTCATCTAAATAGAGAATCAAGCCCAGAATGATGACAGATAAAGTTGTATTAAAGTCTGGTATAAGACAATATCAAAGCTCTAAACAACTAAATGAGCTGGTTTGTATTTCTGAACTGAAAATGGTAGCGGTGCTACTTCAAAGTTGGCAAAAAGAAGGTTAAAGGAATTTTTGTAACTCTGGAGGAGCCCCAGAGATCCACAGCTCAGGTCTTTTTACAGACCACAAATCCAAAGGGGTACCAAGAAGGAGGGCATAGTTGAAATTTCTAGGAAATACTCTCTGTAGTTTCCTGCAAGCTATGTGGTCAGGTGAGATTAAAACCTTTTAGCCTTTTAGGGCAAAACGCACTGTAGAAAAACTCCAACTGCACATCTACCATAACTAAACCATCCCCATTGTTACACACTGATGGTTTGGTAGCTTCATGGTCTGTACTGTAGATGGTTTACAGAAAAGCTATTTTGGATGATGGAAAGATGAATCTCTAAAGACTGGTGATGCCACAGTTGGCACAAAAATAAAATAGTTTGGGTTTAAGTACATTTATGTGGCCAAATGGTTTGGTCAGACTTCAAACCTTAATCCAACAGAGAATCTGTGAAAAGGTTTGAAAATTGCTGTTTATTAACCCCTCTGGCCAAGACCTATCTTGCAGAAATTAGTTTTATACACTAGAAGAGCACCGTTGTTGAAAACAGAGCCTAAAGGTACCATGGCTGTATTGACTCTGGTGGGATGAATACAAGTTCATGTATTGGTGAAACAAATTTAAAACTATATAAAATGTTCTTTTCACTTCACAACTAAATTTACAATTTTTTGATGGTCTCTCATATAGAGTCCTGAATTTACACTGAAGTTTGGGGTTGTAACATGAAAAAGGGTTAAAAGTTCAAGGAGTAAGAACACATCAAATTAAAAACTAAAACATTTTGAACATTGACACTCATCCACAGCAAGAACAACAGTTAAGAAACTTGGGCTCAAACCTAATACAAAGATTGGAAAGAACTTAAAACACCTAAGGACTGAAAACAGACACTCTTGATGCATTATTCAGAATGAAATCAAAATCTTTGGCCTCTCATTTAAGCCGTACTCAGCACAGAGCTGACCTTCACATGTTATCCGCTAATCCCACCATCCTCTCCTCACACGCTTTCAAAGAAAAAAAAATACATCCATCCATGCACATACTTATCCTCTGGAAAAAATATGAAGTGGGGGGGGAGAAAAAAAAACAAGGACAGCACATTCTGAGAGAACATGCTTAGAGCCAAAACCAATGTGCTGCTGAAGGCCACAGCGCACAGCAAAAATGTGGCGAAGCAGCTCCATGTTAAGCCTGGCCTTACTGTAGCGATGGGTTGGGGGCGCTTGTTTGTCTGCATCTTAATGAGGCACCATGAGGGGATGCTGAGAGTGAAAATCAGCGGGAGACTGGCAACTTATCCTACAGCTCTGGGAGGGAGATCCGACGCCGACGCTTTGTTAATCTCCTATTGAGAATGCCACTAAAAAGAGAGCTAGTGAGAGACTTCCATTGCTAAATTCAGATGAACGGGGATGTGGAACATCGCGATTATAGAAGAAGGCATCTCCCAGACAAATGTTGCAGCATTAGCGGAGCGGTTTGCTGAGGTTACAGACCGTGATGCACAGTAAACAGTGCCTGAATGGAATAAAGGAACACAATTCATGCAGCAGCAAGAAGCACAGTTTGAGATAAAGAATATTTCAGGTTAAATAAAAAAAAGGTGGCAAATACGTTTTCCAGAAGCTATCCTGTACATCACCTTCAAAGAACCATCTTACATGTTGCAGTCTGAATAAAGGTAACCTACATGTAGTCTGCTGAACTGCTCTGGTGAATCAGTTGTCAATAATGCAACATGCTCTGAGAAAGGTGATGTTTATGAACAAATGCATCATTTAAAATGGCCTTAAAATGACAGAAACCGATCAATTTGATTGTCTTGGTGAAAAAAGGTTCTTGTTGTTGTCATCCTGACAGAGGTCTGTGTTCATTGTAGACTCATAGCTGGGATTTAATTAACCCTTAATGGCACTCACCTTTCTGTTCGACTAGAATATCTGCTCATTTAGCTCCCTTTATTCTTCCTGCCTGACATGCGGAACTCAGCTCTGAATCATTTTAGTAGCTGAAATTATACAGCATGAAGACACATGACAAATAAGGTGCAATATGAGCTTTGAAGGGAGGGAAAAAAAAGCCTTTTCTTCACAGTTATTGCAACAAGGAATAACTGACCTAAAAGAAAATGACCTGGTTATTAAATATGCTGAATACTAATTGAGGGAAAAATAATGAGAGCTGCTGTGTTTGACAGTATTTCTCCTGTACTCTGATTGGAGGCCCAGCAACTGTATGGTTCATGTAAGCCAGAGACAGCCATACAAAAACACAAAAGGATGCCGTGTCTTCCATCTCTCTCTCCTTTTCTTTCCACTTTCCACTGTCAGTCGGTCAGATTTCTGATTACTTTGTTGACATGGACTCGAAATAATGAAAGCATGGCAGTTACTGTAGGAGCCTGCATTTGAGGATTTCCAGTGCCTACCATGGCTCTCACCTCCAATCAGCCACACCTCATACCCCGGGTTGGCCCTAAGAATAGAGAAAGTAAGCAGAGGAGATGGAGAACTCAACTTGTCAACGCACAATGGGCGTCTCCCTATGAGCTGCGCACACACCAAGCGTGATGAAAAAGCTAATTATGGCTTCATGGGGGTCCGCGGCAGAGCACCCAAGAACAACTCATTACCACTGCAGACCATGAAACTACATATGGCATCCCTATTCTGAGGATGGGCACAGGGCGTGGAGAAGAAAAGCCGTGCTCAATGGAAGCAGGGTAGCGTTGAAACATCTCAATACTCCCAAAAGAAAAACTTTTGAGAACTGTAAAGCTTTGCAAGACTCTGTCATACCAGCTGGATTAAACAATGGAACGGTTTCAAGTGTGCAAACACACACATAAGGGTATTATATGCTACAGTACAATTCTTGAGTCTGACATGCAAGCAAACACTGATGCCGTGTCCTTACACATTGTCATGCCCTTGAGTACCATACAGGAACATCACCACCCTGTGCTAGCTTTTCATGATTGGCCGATGCACCACAGTGGGGGCATAAACGCGGCGGCAACTCTGCTGTTCAGCCTAGTAACTCTACTCAAATACATCGGTGCACTGCAGCCAATGGGGCCTTCAAGTGGGATCTCAAGTAACCTATCAGCTCGCACTAGGCCTCCCAAATAAACGCCAATCTAAGTCATTTCCACAACATCTGATTGGCTGAAGACAGAAAACGAGTCAGAACATCATTGGTTACTGAACTGGGAGCCATTTTGGGGTTCTACTCTGAATTTGCATGTACATGTACTGTAGTCCCACCATTTTGTCTCACATATTACTTTATTATTTACGAAGCAGTGCTTTGAAATCAGATTTCTTTTCGATGTGTTTTAGGTGAAACTCATTTGAGCCACCCTCGGGGTTTAGTTAGATAGTAAACAGCTTAATGAGAAATAAATCTAAAAGATTCATTTATGCAATTATCTGCACATGGAATATCTTTATTTTATATTTTTACCTTCCGAAAAAAGCTAAGAATGAGAATATCTTAATTGAAAAAACAGCTGTAAAATTTTATTTGTTGTATGTTTCCAGACTGTTGCGACACTTATCTATCATGGTTACAATATGGCTTAAAAAAACAATGAAGTTTATTAGAACATTTGTTTTTAAAACCAAATATTATTTCCACGGAAAAGAAAGAGCTTAAAAATGTATATTTAAATTTACTTTAAACATGTCTTATCTGGCCTGAAAAGCATGAGGGAAATAAAGAATGCAGAATAATTTAACTTTTTTTCTAACTTACAGAAAAAAAAAAAAAACCTGCCTTTTAACACGTAAAGACACGAGCACATAATCATCCCCATGTTTCTAATACAGAAGGACAACTTTCTATGTTGAACCTCTTAAACGGATGCTGATGTGTTCATTCTGACCTTTTACTTCTCTTTTAAACTTTCAACAATCAATTCCCAGCAGAACTCACAGCTTAATTACCCAGAACAAACCAGGCTCCATGATCGATACATCAATGTACAATTCCACCATAATGACTGTCTTTAGCTTGGAAACAATTAAAATCAACCAGTCACTTTTTACTAAGGCAGCGTACAAACATTGGTTTATAAATATGAAGAGGTAGTTTTTTTTAAGTATATTTAAAATGGCAATGAGATAAAACTTGTCCTTGTCTAGAAAATGAAAAAGAAAATATAAAATTAAGGAAAAGAATGCAGAATTTTTTTTTCTTTTGTTTAGCAGAATGACTCCAATGTTATTCAACTTTATTAGAAAAATTATTTAAAAAATGAAAACGGATTATTTTTATAATTATTATTATTAGTAGTAATCAATTGAAAACATATACATAAAAAACACTATTAAATGTATTGCTATTGTATAATAATAATTATAACAATAATAATGTTATACTTTTGGGAAATAGCCAATTAACAGTATGAACGAGACTCTTTTTTACTGCTTTCACTTTGGAAGAGAAATTTAAGTAATTACTGAAAAATCACCAGAGTGAACCAGGGAGCCAGACAGAGATGTTTTGATCAAAATAGATTTCCTCCAGCAAAATACTTTGATATAAAGAAAATTTCATTTCACATAGGGAGAAAAAGCAAAGCAGTAAAAGCTGGCTGGTGGCACAGTTTTTCACAACACAAATAATGCAGCAAATTTTGAATAAAAATCTTTCCCAAAGCGATGGTTGTCCTTAGAAGATAGCTCTAGAAAAACAGAGCAGAGTGAGCGTGAAATAGAGCTAGAAAGAAATCTGTTAAACGAATAAAATATTTAAGCATATTTAAGCACTAACAGTTTAACATAACCTAAATACATTTTATATATCATTTATATTTAAATGATTAGTAAATATTTTCTTTCACCTGCTGACTTTGATGAACAGTTTCCTTATTTCTTTACAATCAGTGTAACACTAACTGCTGGACAGTGATTCCTTATTAGGGGATTTAATGTAAATATGTCTGTGTCTATTCCTGCTTTAACTCTGCAGGCACTGCACTGCCTTTGTTCAGAATACAGGCTCATATACAGAATTTTTTTTTTAAACAAATCAGAACAATTTAGTTTCATTGATCAAACTCTTTTAAAACATGAAATTTAGATTGATAATTTGCACAATTTAATGTCCGTATTTGTGTACAAAATTCGTAAAAAATAAGTAAAAAAAAAAAATTTTCTTAATGGTGATAAAAAGTACAAAGGTATTAGTATTATTACAAGACATAAAATATAATTTAAAAAAATACTAAAAGTATTATTTTATTTTTTATATTCAAGTAGGAAGAAAATTAGGAAAAAGATATTGTTACTGTATTATAACTTTATTAAGTATAATTACTTAACCCTACTTTTCGTAAAAAAATTTTGTCATATGCAATTTTTACATATTCAAATTTTTTTTGATTTATATAGTTTGCAACTACAGTATGTTCATGACTTTTTTCAGGTGTAGTTATTTTCTAAACCGTTTCACAAATAGCTGATATAGTTTATATCTTATAATGTTACAATAGAAAAGACTATAATTAAATAGCTAAAAGCTTTTAATTTAGTTTAAATAAATTGTTGTAAAATGAGGAACAAAAAATGTAATTTTTTTCAAGACGTACTTGGTTTTTTTCATACTTTTTTTTTTGCCATAGTGCAAATGAAATAGTTCTATTCAATATGCATTGGTTAATTCCAAATGAAATATTTCTGAATTTATTCATGTTAACTGTAAATAAATCTTTTCTGATACGAATACTAAAAATGAGTTAAACACAAGTTTATTAATCCACATTTTTATCTTACCAAAAACAATGTATTAGTCCATAAAATTGTACCCCATAAAAGTTTAACCAGCACCTGAGTAAAAGCTTAAACAAACCATTTTTTGTTGAGGGCATTTTGGTGTAATTTTACGCTTCTAATTACACTCAAGGCAGCAATAAAGTATAAGGTACAAACATTTCTTTTTAAGAAAGGAAGGGCTTAACCACTGCACAATCTGAATAGTTCATCAGCAATCACTGCCTAACACCGTCATTATAAACATCTCAAAGAGCTCGATGGCTAAATGTCAGACTTTAATAGGTGCAAAATAACACCAACACTATCACGCCACTCATGGAGATGCCATCTGCTGGAACAAACAGAGCTTTTCATGGGGATAAAAGCCATCATATCTTATGTGCAACCCAATTTTACCTCAATATGCCATTACTCTTCACAGTCTATGAAACATACCTCGAACAATCATCGACACATTCATTTCTGGAGATATCTTGACAGCCTGGGCCTGCTTCTAAACTGAACAGCTCATGCACATCATCAGAAATTCTCGAGACCCCTTGAGTTTCTAGCTGTCCTGATTTCAGTCTGTAAGAGAGCACAGGCGCCACATAGCCTTAGAGAATAGTCCATGATGAAGGCGTTTTATTTTTTAAAACTTCTGTGCTGCTCTGCTGGAGTCTCATGGTGGCTGTCAACTGGTCTGGACTGAGCCCTGGGGAGACAAAGAGAAAAGGAACTTGTGGCCCTCAAAGACGCCGCCTGGGCCTTTGTTTCCTTCCACAATAGGCATCACAAACCTGCAGCAACAGAAAAAAAAAGCACCAACGGCTTTGTCCTACACTACACTGTATACTCAGACCTCTATGAAAACCCACAACTGGAGGAGGCATTTGTGCGTATACAAACAAACAGCTGGCCATAGAAAATCTAAGCTGAGGCAAACACAAGCAAACGTTCAGAAGAGGGTGGACATAAACAAAGATGCCCAGAGAGCACCCACTGGTCTGCTGCAACATGGTGACAGAATGTCATGCAATTCGCCCTGTTCTTTGTGCGCATTGAGGGGAAGAAGAAAAAAATTCCCTGGTCCCAGCTGGTGTAGTGGCTTCCTCATTAGGCAGGTAGGGGGTACAGTGTCTGACAAGCGGTCATAGTCAAGTTTTAACAAGAGAATACTCCTGTGGATAGAAAACAGGAGCCCCGTCACGCTCCTACCTTCTTTGAGGCACTGCAATTCTCACAGAAGGACAGAATTACCTCAGACAATGCATAAAAAAGTCCTGAGCTAGAACTACTGCATATAACACCTTAGGAGTTGATACGATTTGAAGATTTTATTGCTGACAAAATTAAGTCAATTTGACATTAATCTTTAGGTGCTGAGTTTCAATTGCTGTTTAAAGCTGTTTAACTTTCCTAAAATATGCAGAAGGTTATAGAAGGAGATCTGACGAGGACATTTTTTTTTTTAATCTTTTATGACCGTGAGAAGTCAGTATGAAATCAAGAAAAGTCATATCCAAGTTTGACCAGGTCACATTGACGACAGTAATGGCTCTGGTGTAAAGCCATTACTGAGTAAAAAACACTTCCTGTTAGCCATTTTTGGGATCAGATAGGTGTGACAAATTAAGGCAGAGGAAGCACAGAGATGTAAGAAGCTGTTCATACTGTTTCCTAAAACAAGCTGAGACATGGATTCATTCAAGCTGTCAGGGGTTGAATAACTTTTGGCAGGTACCAGGAAGGTTGAACATATTATAGCAAAGTTGCTCGATTTGATACGTTTGAGCTTTCCCCCATGTCTGTCTGTCAGGGAACATGCTGGATCTGGAAATGGTGGTAGCATCTGGAAATCTTAGAGCTGATGTAAGAATCTACATTTTGCTCATCACCTCTAAGAGATCTTAAAGGTAATACTAAAGCCTTGTTTTAGAGTACACACAGTGTAATGTAACCTTTGCTCATAGCAAAACCAATAGGAGAAATGATAGAAATTAAGCCAAGCATTTATGACTGGCTGATCTCTAACCTGCTCTTATATTAAATTGCATTTTGCAAATTGAGAGGAAATCAATTATTTTTTACGTGCATCAAACAAATGTTTAAAAATACCATCTGAGGTGCATACAAAACATATAGAAAAAAAACATTTCTCTTATAAGATGTTGAATTCATTGTTTACCTACTTTCTTGGTCCTTTTAACCAAATCTAAACCCTTCACAATAGCAACCCTGAATAATCACCACGCTTCTCTGAGGTGAACATTAACTGTGCCTCAACTGCATTAAGTTATAACTTTATTGTTGAGACCAAAAACTGCTTTTGGACACATTCAGAGTCAGGATTAAAATTTGTACTTTAACGGTGATGATGTGCATTGTGAAATGAAACTGAAAAAATATTAACATCAACTCCCTGTATTAAAAACCCCTAAATAAAATCTTGATTTACTTACCTACCTCAGAAATAGGGCTGAAACAATTAATCGGACCAATCGTGATTAACCGATTATTTCAATAATCGCCAACTAATTTATTAATCGATTAATCGTTAAATGGAGTATAGAGACTCTAAAACATGCCTTTAGCTCACAGTGCAACAAACCTTGAGCAGCGATTATACCATCAATAAAAAGTAAACATTTTGCATTTACCGGTAAGCTTAAAAAAAAAATAAAAATACTTTTCCTCTGCCAACATGCTCTATCCAGAACTCATCAAGTGGAAAAGTTTTAGTTTCACCAGGTTTAATTTCGTAAAAAAACGTCTTTAAGGAACCTTTGGCAATCAGATTATTAATCGATTAATCAAAAAAAATTATCAAAGGATTAATCGATTTGCAAACTACTCCTTAGTTACAGCCCTACTCAGAAAAAACCTTAAATACAGAGTAGGAAAAAATAAATCCAGCTGTTGTGTAAAGAGGTTAAAGACACCAAGATCTCCGAGGTAACTCAGGCTTTTGCACAGGAGTGTTCCAGCAATGGAAGAGATTCCTAAAAATTAGTCAACATGGTGGTTTTTTATGAGCACTGTGGGCTCAAAACAAAACTGTGATTCAATGTGCTTAACTCAATACACTAATTAAACTTTCCTGCCTACATGCAAAACCCATGCATGAGTTGGTCCTAAGGGCCTATAGAGGTGGCACATTAAAGAGTATCAGTTTGTGATTTATAACAGTAAACTTTTGAAAACTTGAAGGAGCATGAGAACTTGTTTAAAGCATTGAAGGCTTAGAAAACAGAAACAAAATGAATGTTTTAGAAATATAAACAAATACGAAAATAGTTGCAAGGCCTCTAACACCGTGGCTGTTTTTTATGCCCACCAATTCTTATGAGGGGAAACTCAAATTTAAGAAATCAATGCAACTTCAACCTTTTCTAACATAATTTATGTCCATTTTTATTATGTGTATTGCTCAAACATCTTTTATAAATCATAATGGAAATAAACCCAGCTCCATTTAGTCAAGGACATGCAAAACTGAAACACTTTAAACTCAATCATCACACAAGGGCATGACTTTCTGGAAACCAATAGTCAATATTTGAATCATCTACACACACAAAAAAAAAAATCTCCAACTCTTACATCTTCCTTCACCTTTTTTTATCCATTTTTATACAGATGGGTAAAAGCTGGTGACAGTTTCATGTCAAGAAGGTTCAAATAAACCTGCTCAGAAATGTGTTTGTTACCCTGAGGGGAGGGGAATTGATGTGCTTGGCATCCACTCCTACTAACGTTTACTCTAAAAAAACACAGCTTCAAGCCATTGTGTAAAAAAGCAATGTGCATAGTGACGAGAGTTGAAGGTCATTTAAAAATGTTACCTCAGTAGACGAACGCTGAATAAAAAGCTTTTGCAATTTCAATTAAAAGCTGGTATAAGAGAAGTTCCCATCTCAGGGTGCCAAGCATCACAGCCTATCTAAAGCTTTTACCCTCCTGCTGATATGATTTATGCAAACAGTTTCCCATGGTGTGATGGTACCGACACCAACTCAAAAGCAGTCTAATGTCTTAGGTTGATGTGGTTACAGATTTAACATTTAGCTCTAGTTTAGAACAAAGTGAGCTGGGTCAGATGCAGAAAACTAACACTGAACTGACTGACAATTAGAACATTAATGCACAAGTCAATTATTTTTAATAAATAAAATATTTTGTTGTTGTTAATTGCTTGTTATAGTCAGGGAGAGGAGAGAGGAGGATACAGATTTAAGGTACGGCAGTCCATCATTCTGAACATATGTCATTGAAACAAAATATATAAAGCTGCCACTACATTGCTAACTGAAAGTATTCCATGTAAATAATGATTCTTTCTGTCAAAACCAAATTGCTACTTGGACTTTGAGTTTGTTTTTGGCTGACAGATGAATTTACATTTATATAATAGCAGAAACCAAGCTGTTTTTGCACGAATTGAGTCTCAATTTATTTTTCTCCATCCCAAACTCTGCATCTAAATACACCGATACTGCTAACAATTTAATAGGATTTCCTTCAAAAGATAATTACCTGAATTATTCATTAGTTTGAAAACTTGAAATGACACTAAATACTTTTTCAACTATTTCTGATTATTTAGGAGTGCAAGACACAATAAAAACTGATTCCTTTAAGAACTTCTACGATATGATAAAAAAAAAAAAAAACAGGCCTTAAATTGGAACAAAGTCCATCATTCAACAGTCGGGCAGAAAAAAAATATCTATATATTTATTGATATAATTTTTTTTTCGTGGATAAAAACTGCAAATTTACCCTATTGCCTAAAAGCAAGAAAAGCAATTAGGTGTTTTACAATTTTATTTTACAACCAAATTTAATGCATTAAATTTTTATTTTTTTTGGTGATAAAGTAGTTTATAATTGTTAAGTGGGAAAAAACATACATAAAACCTAATTTTTTGTTTCTAAAATATATTTGTATTTAACCTCTGTTAGTCTTAAAAAAATGACTCTCCAAAGTCACCCACATTTTACATAAAGTCAACAACAATAATCTAATGCCAGTTCAATTACAACGATTGGAGAACAGAGATAGTTAGAGAACATAGGGGCTCGGAAAGCAGCCTAGAGGCTCATGGCAGTTTTACAGGAGATGACTGGTCCAAAACACGGGTGAATAAATCTGATGTACTAGACAATTGATTGTAGTAACCACGAATCTGCTTTTTGTGTGGTGGTTAAAACAAAGCGTTTCCAAGAAAAAAGCATAAAATATATTGTTTTGCAAAACACACAATAAGGTGAGACCACAAATGAGGAAGAAGGTGCTTGGAAGGTGGCATGGTGGTGGCAGTATAATGCTGTGGTGCTTGCTTTTCTTCTGCAGGGATGGTGAAGTCAGTTTTGCATGATGTGGAAATAGATGGAGCTAAACACAGAACATTTGTAGATGAAAACCTTCTAGAAGCTAAAAAAGACAAGAGAACGAGGTAGAGGTTTAACTTCAAGTCTCTACTACGCAGCCAGAGCTACAAAAAAGCCATTTGATAACCATGTATAATATGCCCTCCACTTCTCAATTATGCACCAATTTTTTTTATCGGACTATCACATAAACCTGTGGTTATAACAAGACGATGTTTAAAAGAATAAAAAAGTTTTGAAAAAAAAAGGGGTGCCATTGTCAAGTTCATCTTAAGGTTGAGTAATTCATCCTCCCTGCAGCAAAGGACACTGTCATCATGGACAAAACAAACCCTGATGGAGAGGCAAATGTCTAGTGATGCATATGCAGACAGTGTGCTAATAAAAAATAATATAAGGATGTCGCAGGCACAAACTTTCAGCTACAGGAGCAACAACGTCACATGAAAATGATTTTAACAGTAACAACAATGAGGAGTTTCTGGCTGGAGTAGATAAACAGTATGCTTGAAGGTGTTTGATAACAGCTGAGAGGGTTTCTAACACTTCCCCATCTTCTCTTAATTATGTTTAGCCTACAGTTCTATAAACTGCTGGAAGGGACAGAGTGTATTCTTAATCCACGTTATAAACCCTGGTGGAAAAAACAAGGCTAATTAAGTGAAATGAATCATTAGGACATAGGTATTCATGCAAGAAAGCTTTGAAAAGTACCTCCGCAACAAAACTGTACGCCCTTCGTGAATCACCTAGAGGGTGAGCATCTAAATTCTTACCATGTGTCACAGTCGAGTCACACAGACAGAGGTCTGTGCTGCTCAGTGCAAAGAACAAAGATGGATTTGACCATTTTATTGCCTCAGTGAGGCAGCAGTTTGTAATTTAACCATCTCATACCAGGACTGCTACAGGTGCAAAACTTTCCTCTAGGCCTAAAGTTAGGGAGCTTGTTCAATACTGCTGGTCAGCCACAGTCTGAGTTTCTTCCTAAATTGAGATTTTCTCAGAGAAAAAATACAAGCTATTTTGCTAACTTCAAAGCAGAATAAGTCAAACTCACTGGACATGCAGGTATTTGGTGTTGGTCATCTAAGGCTCTCTGAGTGATGAGATTCAGAATAAATAACTCAGTATCAGGATATTTAACCCAGACTTTACAAAAAAATTGTAAATATTCCCTAAATAATTTTATTTCAACAAGAAAAAAATGCAAGAATCATCTGAGATCTCTGATTTAGGGTTGGCTTAATGCAAAAGATGTGTAATTTGTAGAGCAAGTCTAGTTGTTGTTTGTTGAAGCACTGACTTTCTTTCACTCTCCTTATGTATATCCCCAAAGATTTCCTCTCAAGGCTGCAGTTGTCCTTAATGAATGAGACCTTTTTCCCTCCACCTAACTTTCCATTATATGCTTGACTTGCAGACAGCGGACCAAACTGCCAGACTTTATTACCGATAACCTTTTGCCTCTTAGCCTCCTTGCGGTGAATGTTAGCGACTCTGCTGGACAACTGTCAGATCAGCAGCTTGTCCTCTGTCAATGTTAACCAACAACCTCACAGCTGTGGATAAAAAAACAACAACATTTTATTGGTTATTTGTGCAAAAACTTAAGTTTTCATTTATCTTCAATTCATAATCCGAAAAGACAGAAAAAAGCTGAAAGTGATGTCTGACTCTGTGTCATTAATCTATTAAACATGAGTTGCGGTTAATATGTTAATAAAGTCTTCAAAAATTTAAAAACAATGAGATGCTGCTGTATAAATGAGGGTTTTAAATGGGAATATTTTGTTGTATTTGCAGGTGTCAGGGGTTTCAGGGGCTTTCATATAAGACAGAAAACTGCTGTGGGAGATAAATGAATCTACATCTGAAGCTCCAGCAAAGCTTTCCTTAAAGGGCAACTAGTGAAAGGCATTATGAAACATAGAGTGGGTTTTTTGAAGGTAATATTTTTTGTGTCAGTCCATTTAAACAAAACTTATACCAAAAAATAAACAAACTTATAGCTGTACAAAAATCTAAACAACCCTTGCCTGAGCACAGCAGTGCTTGGCCCTCTCTTGTCCTTCACATTTAGGCACATACTGGCATCCGATTATGAACTTCAGAGAATGTCAGCTTGCTGCCCAGCTTGTCTTACACCTCGTCTTCGTTTATGGCTTTGGCTTGCGGACGCTACACTCTGGCTTTACACTTTGGAGACAGGGTTACCCTCCAGGTTGGCTCTAAGCCATAAGAATGCCAAACCACCCATACATTCACCCCCCTCCTCCCCAAAAAGAAAACAATAAGGTACAAGAAAGAGAAAATCCCATGTCACCAGAGCAGCTTAAGATAAATGTCACATCTCCCCCTGAAGACAGAGGATATGTGTTCACTGTGTAACTTTGTGAAAGTCATAGCAGCTCGAGCAGAAAGGTTAGTAGAGGGGTTAGGAGGTATGTGGGAGTCTTCTCGGCAGACTGCACGCTTGGGATGAGCTTCCACTGACTACAGAGTGGAATCAGGCGAGTAATCTTTGCTTTTCATCACTTTATTCTCCACTCTGCTTCTTTCCTCCATTCTTCAATCCTTCTGTATCCTCCTCCCTCTCTTTCACCTTTTCTCTCCGGGGATAAAAAAACAATCTGTTAGGTGGCTGGAAGGCCCCACAAATTCTGATTGTGCACAGCATGCTCCAGTGCTTATGTATTGCTGGTGTGTCCTTGTAAAGTTGTAATCTAAGTTTTAATCTCTAATATAATACTTTTTTTAGCCTGCAGACCAGCGAGGCAGTACATAAGAAAACAGCGCCTGGATCAGAGAACTCTGTGCAGCAACATGACTATGGCAGAATAATGATAATAATCAACACTATAATTCAGAGCTGCAGCTTTTCAAAGAAAAAAAGATAATTTTAACAAACCTAATAGAAGCAATGGTAAATTGGTGTTTCGGTAGCTCATCGTCATGGCTCAAGAAGGCCATCAGGCTTAAAGAGAGCACTACTTGCCAACAAAGATCACTTGATTGTGGTGCACACCATTATCATTTGTCTAAGTCATGGGAGAATTATATCTCTTCACATTCAAAGCCTGTTGCTAACTCTGTGGAATAATGAGTTGGAGAGGGCAGCAGTTCTCTCTAATGTCTAGTTCTGTCATTAGTATTTATTAGATGCCCTGCGTGCATTATCAAACCCATTTAAAAGTTTCTGAATACAGAAAAGTTTGGCATTCCACTCAGATAAGCAAGCATAGCATCAACATTAGCACGCCGCTGTTTTTGGATGTTTTTTTTATTTTTTTTTCCCTGTGATGTTGCAGAGCATCTGCTGCTATTTCAATTAGAAATTCTCTCTCTGTTGCAATTATTACTTCTCATTAGATAAAACCAGCCACTACTGACTACCTTCCTTGGAACATCTGCTGTGCTAACAAAGCTGATAACCCATTCCTGGGTAGTTCAAGGCCGAAAGCACACAATAGCACTTTGGCATTCAGATCGCAGCGGTGAGTCCTGTTACATCAGAAAGTCTTTCAGGTTCAGTCTCATTTTGTTTGCAATACGTATTGACTAATTTAATAACGAATGATTTCACAATTACTTAATTACAGCTCAAGGGAAAAGGTTGCATAAATAAATTTGTCTTATTTATTTGAATCATTCTTTTTTCTGTATGACTACACAGCCTATAACGTCAGTGATTTTCAAAGCAGGAATGTGTTAGCAGGGTTGTTTTCATCCCACTTTTCTATAATAAAAATGAGGTAAAAATAACTCAGAATTAAAGATCTCCAACACCCACTAACATTTGGTAAAATATACTACATAAGTTTCAAAGGAAACAAAGTTTTTGCAGTTATTCATTCAATTATTGCATATTTTAAGTTGGATATTGGATCATTTCATCTAATTAGCAAGAGTAAAGACTGTTTGGTTCACTTAAGCAACTATACTACACTTTTCAAAAGGACTGAGAAAATTAAAGCAAGCTTGTTTTATCCTCTCTCCTTCACTCAATTGTGACCACACCAAACTATTAGACCCAAACTTATGCTTAAAATATATGAATAAATCACTTCAGTCAAGAAACACAGGAACAATCATAATTCTTTTGTGTTTTTGTCACTTGAGCCACTTCTTAGATCATGGGAAATCCAAAATTGATCAAATAAAATGAATTCAAACAGAAAGAAATCAATAAATATATTTATTTATCATCTGATTAATTATAACATTCCACTGATGACGAGTGTGGTATAAGTGTAAGCTTCTGACTTAAACTCCAACATGGAGAGAAATATCATGAAGTTAAATTACAAGTTTTTAACTTTAAACTGTTTCTAATAATTTCCACTGTGTTGAAGCTTCAAGGAACAGGACTGAAACAATTTGCTATGTTTTCCCTGTCGTACAGTTTTTCTAGCCATCTTAGCTTCCACCCACAGTCATAACACATTCATGTTAGGTTAATTAGAGACTAAACTCTCTGTGGGTGTAATTGTGAATATATGTGGCTGGCTGCCTTATTGGGTTAACCTTTCATTGCCTCTCAAACCCTACTTGCTTTGCCCCAACTTACTTAATTTTTTCACACATTATCATCTCTAACTACTAAGGATACCTTTACAGCATCTATTCGGCACCTTAAAGGGGCAGTGTTCTGTTTGATATGTATTTTGCTGCTAGACAACAAAGATTAAAACTAATGTAGACAGGCAATTGATGGCAAAATCAGGTTAAATATTTAAAAAGAGGAATAACATGAAAACTGTTTTCATCAGTTTAACTAAGATCAGGTGAAGCCTGGTATATTCACATACATGACAAAAGAAGATCCACTGATCACTTCTCAGAATCAACCTAAAGTTTCAGTTACAGATCAGTTTTACGCTGATAAAATCTAAAATATAAGAACCATACTATAAATAATGAAATAAAACACATCAAAGAAATTCTCAGATACAGCCTGAGGAAACGGCTGATAAAAGAGGAAAATTTGAAGGCTGCAAAGATATAATTCAGATTAAAGAATGACAAATTATTTCAGACTGAAGGATATGACCTTGTCTTTGGCTGTTTCTTTTTTAATTACCATTTTTTTTTATTTCTATTACTGTAAGGGCAGTAAAAGGGTCACTGAGACTAAACTATTTCAAAAAGAGCTGAAATAGGAGAGAAATACAGATTAGCCTCTTTGGATTGAGTGAATGACTAATCCAAGCAAACAGGAACTACTATTCCCATGGATGGATGGATGGATGGATGGATGGATGGATGGATGGATGGATGGATGGATGGATGGATGGATGGATGGATGGATGGTTTTCTTTACAGCAGAGTAAAAAATTCCTTAGCAAAATGTAAGAACAAAGAACATTTTTCTGGGCAGAGAATCAGGGCGAACTGCAAGTTCCAAATATGATTTTTATAGAAACCATTGAGGATTTACAAAACAAACATATAAATATAACATGATTGGTTTATGACAGCTTAACCTGCTTGAAGCTGAAAAACATGAGCCAAAGTATGCAATTTATTACTACATAAAGAATATAGCCCACTCTGATGTTTGATTTAGATATTCAGAACAACTTTAGTCATCAGGAATTAAAAACACTTTAGAGTATCTTTTGTCAGTTACAATAGATCTGAATTGCATTTAGTTAAAGAAGTAATAAGCAGAATTTCCCCAAAAGGTGAGCTGGGGAGGACTGTCGCTAGTTCAAAAGTTTTTGAAGACAATCATTATGCTTATCACTGATTGTTTCTGCCTCTGCTGCCATGTCAGCATCCATTATTCGTTTTCTCTTCTGGTCATATTAGAGCTCAGATATGCAGGACTGAAGCCCTCAGAGCTTCTGGAAATGTATTCCTCTAGGACAGGAGTGAGCAAACGTTTTGCAATGGGGCAAAAATAATGCCTGAAAGCTCAAAAATAAATTGTAGGTTTTTACCTACTTAACAATAACATAAACATAATATGTTGATGACACAAGCAAATTAGTCCAATTTCTATAAAAAAAAAAAAAAATCTGGAATACATTGTAGATATGAACATAAAAAGGTCTCACAGGTTTCTTCTATTAAAAAATGCAACATACTGAGTTTTTATATTGACAGTCTTGATCTGGATTTCTTTGGATTTCTTTCATATTTAAATTAGCATCAACATGACAAGGTTCTGTCTTTATTAAGCCTGATTTAATAAATGCAGACTCCCATGTCAGGTTTACTGGGGCAGGAGCTGGATTTTTGTGGTCCTATTTATTGTCCAATTAAACTAAAAAAAAAAAAAAAAAAAAAAAAAAAACACTGCTTATCAAAAAACAAATACTTTGCCAATACTTTTATACTATGTTGGCAAACCAAATTCCTACCATTCTCAAATTGTTGCAAGGGGCCACACAAAATCAGACAGTGAACAGTGAACTCCTCAGATGAAACCTATATGGAAATAACTGGATGAAAAAAAGATTTTAGTATTATGTAATATTATAATTTTCTCCACCCTGTGTTATTGATTTAAAACTGCTGAACAGGCAATGCACCTCTGGTTGTTAAGTGAAAACATAAAGGAAAAGAGGGAGAAATATGGAATAGTGAACAGAGAGGAGGGATAATACCTGCAGATGTAGCAGGAAATAAAGAGTCATAGGAACGGGGATGTTTGTGGACACTAGGATGGTGTAAAGACTATTGGAGATTAGATGAAGAAAAAATGTAGCAATTAGGTGAGGTGGGAGTGAAAGGTAGATGAGATGACAGTAGAGGGAGGTGAAGATCTGGTGACCGTTTTGTGAGGCAGAATGCTGGGCGGCTGCTCTAGGGCCGCACCACGTCTGTGATTATGCATAAAGCAGTCGGGCTGTCAGGCTTCAGGTCCTACACTGCCACTGAGCTTTATCTTGAATCCTGGTGATTAATGGAGGCAGTGCTGCGTTCTGCATGGAGTAGGTGGACGAGGAATGATCAATCTTAATGAGCTATCTGCTGTACTTAAATTAACTGAGGGGGATACAATGTATGGGGCGGCTTGGGGGGGGCTGCTCTCCTTTTAAAATACGATAATGAGGGCAGCTTTCCTTCCTCCTGCCTATGACACTCGGATGCTGCTGACCTCATGTTTCTTCTCTCCCCCCTCTATGCTCATCCACTAAAACCTGGAGCTGTGCTAGGACACATCAACAGATGCCATCCAAAACAAAGTTAAAGACACGGTGTCAGGTAGCTTCTGGCCATGCAAGCGCTCTGCACCTGCTGTCCTAAAATGAGATGTTTGACTCAGTGTCATTAACATGCAGGCCCCATGTGGACCTGTGTGGGAAGGTTACATATCGCCACAGTATTCCACATGTTAATTGAAGAGAATTACCTGCACATAGAGTCCAGACTGATTGGAATAAATTTCAACCTCATTAATAATTTTCAACTCTCCCAGAAGGTTGTGAATTTGTTTCCACTAGAGCTAACTCAAATTAAGGAATGTCATGAGAGGGAAAGGGAAGAAGAGAGAAAACATTTTCACA
The DNA here is from genome assembly GCF_016077235.1 of Cyprinodon tularosa. NCBI lineage: Eukaryota > Metazoa > Chordata > Actinopteri > Cyprinodontiformes > Cyprinodontidae > Cyprinodon > Cyprinodon tularosa. The sequence continues at coordinate 1,647,588 of NW_024038821.1, forward strand.
TCAGTGCATTTCCTATCACAAGTTAAGCCTGTTTTAGATTCATAATAACCCCAGTTCTGCTTTGGCTAATCCTGATGTGGATAGCTTTAAGATAATCGCCCAACACACCACCACAGTGATTCTAATTAATTTGCAACTGCTTATTCCACGCACGCTGATCTGATTCAGCATGTTGGAAAGACAGAAATAATTCTATAGCAATTTTTATGACATATTTAGTTTCCATTTGTCTCACTTTTAAAGAAATAATTGTCAGTAAGGATGTAGTCAAGAGTCTGTGTGCTTCACTAGAGGAGAGATGGAGACAGAGAGAAGGGGCAGAGAAAGAAAAGGGGAAGGTTTAATTAATGTGCTGGCTATGATTAATGGTCTCTGAGTGGCTATCACAAACTGTGGCGGTGTTTTAATAACTGGCCTGTCACGCTAGCAGTACATTCAACTGCTTAAATAAAAATAAATATTTACATATCAGTAGTTATAATACCTTAATCTCAAAATTGACAACTGGAGCCTCTACAGGCTATAACTGCTCTTTAACATGCAGCGCTTTTCCAAGACCTACAGCTCAACAGCAACCCTGAGAGCAAAACTTATTTCTTTTCTGATTGAACTGCTAAATTTAGGACTCACATGACGTCGACCAGTCACCTAAGAGTCACACATGTTTTGCTCTGACCAAGGAGCTAAACAAAAGAAAGGATTAGAATATACAAAAAATTATTTAGAGAAAATAAGATAACCAAGTCTAAATAGAAACTAATAATCTGAGCAAAAGTAGCAGCATTAATTATACTATTGACAAGAAAAAAAAGGAGAAAAACAAAACTTAATTTATTTCAATCTGAAAAACTCACACAGAGAGAAAAGATAATTAGAAGAATTTATTGATAAGTAAGTATAGTCTTTGGCGCTCAGACCTCGGCAGGAACATTCATGCTGAATTATGCTTTAACATGCATGAGTAGATGAATGTGAATAGGGATGTTCCCCCCGGGCCTGAAACTGGTGGTGGTTTAATCAGAGCTGGTTGACAAGGTGATCAGCTGGGCAGAATTGTGGGACTAGAAGACTGAGGGAGCTGACGCCGGGGCTTCACTCAGACTCGGGATATATAGGTCCTGCTCGGTGATGCAGGTACCGTGAAGTGTCCATGATGAGCAGGCATGAAGCGACAGTGGAGAGGAAAAACTCCCCTTTGGGAAGAAACCTCTGGCAGAACCGGGCTCAACATGGTGGTCTTCTGCCGGACCAATGCGATGAGACGAGGGATGGTGACAACTGGGATTAATACTCTCTGATGAGGTTGAGGTGAAGTCGTGTCATGGAGGACGATTCAGCTGCGATGGCGGAGAAGGGGATGGAGGTGGGTGAATGTCGTCTGAATCAAAATCCGATATGGCGATTGCAGGATAGCGGCTGTGGTGAGATTTGAGGGAGTTTATAAAGTGGAAGCAGGACGCTGATTGGGCTTCCTGGTGGAGTAGTTCAAAGCTGATTGGCTCGCTTCGGAGACGGATCGGCTTCTGATGATGTGAGGTAAGTCAGAGTTTCTTCGATTGAACTTTCGCTAGAGCTTCATTTCAATCTGAAAAACTCACACAGAGAGAAAAGATAATTAGAAGAATTTATTGATAAGAAAGTATAGTCTTTGGCGCTCAGACCTCGGCAGGAACATTCATGCTGAATTATGCTTTAACATGCATGAGTAGATGAATGTGAATAGGGATGTTCCCCCAAAAAGCCGAGGTCGAGGCCGGAGAGTCCGTATGCTCGTAGGGCATACGCTAGGGACAGAATAAAGAATGCGTAATGAAATGCTGAGAAGGTTTGCAAACAACTTAACGAGCCAGGTTGTTGATGAGGATGGCGACCACGGTTGACGCCGAGAACTTACCGATGATGATTTACCCATGATGATGATGATGAACCCATGATGATGATGATGAACCCATGATGATGAACCCATGATGATGATGATGAACCCATGATGATGAACCCATGATGATGATGATGAACCCATGATGATGATGATGATGATGATGAACCCATGATGATGATGATGATGAACCCATGATGATGATGATGATGAACCCATGATGATGATGATGAACCCATGATGATGATGATGAACCCATTATGATGATGATGAACCCATGATGATGATGATGATGATCCCATGATGATGATGATGATGATGAACCCATGATGATGATGATGATGATGGACCCATGATGATGATGAACCCATGATGATGATGATGATCCCATGATGATGATGATGATCCCATGTTGATGATAATGATGATGATGATGATCCCATGATGGTGATGATGATGATGATCCCATGATGATGATGATGAACCCATGACGATGATGACGATGATGATCCCATGAAGATGATGACGATGATGAATCCTGCGGATGATGATGACGATGATGATGATGATGACGATGATGCATCCCATTATGATGACGATGATAATGAATCTTGCGGATGAGTCTGATAATGAATCTTGCGGATGAGTCCATATAGAACATATAACATGACGGGATACAGACATGACAAGACGCAGACATGGTGCATATTGATGCATTGGAAATGCAAGCAAAATGGCGTAAGGGATGCATGACGAGACACCACGAGACACAGATAGGGAGCATGTGATGCATTAGGGAATGAATCTTGCGGATGAGTCTGATAATGAATCTTGCAGATGAGTCTGATAATGAATCTTGCGGATGAGTCCATATAGAACATATAACATGACGGGATACAGACATGACGAGACGCAGACATGGTGCATATTGATGCATTGAAAATGCAAGCAAAATGGCGTAAGGGATGCATGACGAGACACGACGAGACACAGATAGGGAGCATGTGATGCATGGGGAATGAATCTTGCGGATGAGTCTGATAATGAATCTTGCGGATGAGTCTGATAATGAATCTTGCGGATGAGTCCATATAGAACATATAACATGACGGGATACAGACATGACGAGACGCAGACATGGTGCATATTGATGCATTGAAAATGCAAGCAAAATGGCGTAAGGGATGCATGACGAGACACGACGAGACACAGATAGGGAGCATGTGATGCATTAGGGAATGAATCTTGCGGATGAGTCTGATAATGAATCTTGCGGATGAGTCTGATAATGAATCTTGCGGATGAGTCTGATAATGAATCTTGCGGATGATTCTTGCGGATGGTTACATATATGAAGAATTGATGCATTAGGGAATGCGTGCTAAATGGTGTCAAGGATGCATGACGAGCACAGACCAGACGTGACGTGACACACAGGAGAATGCATATAAATGCCTGTCATAAAGGTGAGATTGCGTGAATGCGAGCCAGAATGAAGATAGCATGAATAGCAAGGAGACAGCATGGAAGACTGCATGAAGCAGGGAATAATGAAGAAAACTGATAAGGAGTGGGAGTAGAAACTGAGTTAGAGGATAGTCGTGATTAGGTCAGAAATTATGAAAATGAGTTGAACCACCACCAGTATTTGTAATAAAGTTACCTAGAGGCAGAGAGAGCACTGAGCTGAGAGAATTGGTGAGAGTTCTGGGCGGATGAATGAGGTATAGGCTGGTGAGCCATCGGCCCAGAGCTGAGGGAAGCCTCAGAACCCCGCGAGTAGCTGCAAAGCAGCTGCTCGGTCCAGAACGAATGCCCAGATTACCTACTAGAGGGAAGGCCACGTGATTCTAAGAGAATCCTGAGGTGGTGAAGAACCATGAGTGGACGTAGGGTAATGCTTGGGCGAATAAAAGTGCTGAATGCCTGAACATAACGCGCCGAGATGATGAAACATTAGTGACTGCTGCCAGTGATGCTTCTGATGAAGGCATGAGAGACTGGGAGGAGGAGTGACTTATTAGTGGCTTCAACTACTACGAAGTTATCGCAGTGGGCGGACGCGATTCCTTCCCAAAGCCCCACGATGCAAGCTAGCTAGGGTTAGACCTCACACAAGCATAATGGGTGTGAATAAAAGAGGCCATGAACCCGTGAACCACCTGTCCTGAAGAACCCCCCAAAACCTACGGATGCAGCATCCGTAAAATTTTTTAAAGCATGGCAGGAGATAGATAATGTCGACATAGAAAAGAAATTTGTTCCAATTAGAAGCAGTCAGACCAGGAGATCCGAACGGCAGCCTACGTTCAGTAATCTGACCAAGAAGAGGGACGGAAATTGCCGGATCAAGCAACTGGGAATGAAAGCGCGGCCTTGAGAAATAAGCGCATGGCAAATTAGCTGACCTAGCAAGGAGCGCAATTGGCATTTAGAAATGACTGATGGAGAACATCAGTTTGTGTTTTTTTTTTTTTTTTTTTTTTTTTGAAGAAGAAGAAGACAGAACGATAATCAGAAGTAATAATAAGGGGTGGTAAGATGACGGGCTGCTAAGACTGAGGTATGATATATATGAAGCGTGCACGGCGGGGACAGACTGATCGGATGGCCCTCCTGCAGAAGCTCTGAGTAATCACGATAGATGCTGAATGCGGCCAAAAATTTTGGCCAATAGAAAGATCTCTGGTAGACGGAGATCGGATGATTTAAGAAAAACTGAGACGTCACCTGCTGATGCGACCTGCTGATCGACTTCAGGGGAGGGAAGAATAAGAGACTAAATTAAAATATTCCCCTGAATAATTTAGAACGAGGCTAGTGAAAATATCAGCATGTGTGTTAATATAAGTATGCCTGATAGAGGCAGACGAAGCATAAGAGCAAACTCAAATAGATAGAAAATTATGAATGAAAACATGGTTGAATACGTCTTACCCTAAGGCTGGCCCGGCGGGCGTTCCCTAAAGTGATTGAGGGGAGGGGGAGGTCCGTCTGAGCAGACAGCGGCAGGGATGACGTGGCAGTGCAGGGATTCCCACGTTTGGAGCGTGCGGACAGCGTCGAAGGATTGAGTGAGAGAGTCCAGTGGAGCGGAGGGAGGCTGAGAGCTGTTAAGCGCCAGAAGGACTAGACGGGGGAGCTGCTATGAATCAGGAAGCTGGAGAAGGTCCAAGGCTGCATCGAAACGATGAGAAGGAGCGGGCGTAGCGGTGACTGCTGCTGGGACAGATCCGGGAGGCCTTCTGCGCCTGGCGAGGGGAGCGGAGGACTTGCATGTCTTTTGCGGCCAGGAATCGGAGCGGATTGAAGCGGAAGGCGAGGGAGATGAATCACGAGGAGGTAGGCTCGTTAAGACATCTGAGCAGAGTCTAGGTCGGAGCCTGGCAATATACCCTTGGAGTGTAACGCGGAAGAAGGAGATGAGAGCGGCTAGACGGGAGTTTCTCCGAGCGGGGAAAATTGAATGTCGTCTGAATCAAAATCCGATATGGCGATTGCAGGATAGCGGCTGTGGTGAGATTTGAGGGAGTTTATAAAGTGGAAGCAGGACGCTGATTGGGCTTCGTGGTGGAGTAGTTCAAAGCTGATTGGCTCGCTTCGGAGACGGATCGGCTTCTGATGATGTGAGGTAAGTCAGAGTTTCTTCGATTGAACTTTCGCTAGAGCTTCATTTCTTATATCGGATCAAATGCCAAAAAGACAAGGTGGGTCTTAAAAATCTTTTCTGATCTGTAAAAACATTCTTATTTATTGATGTACAATGGTGAAATTCTCACATTGGTTTAAAATATGGAAAACATTATTAACATCTATATGTGCTGATTTACAAAAATAAAGCAGACAGTCTCTCTATGCTGTAGTGAAGCATTTCCAAATCATGATACTGATCCTACATATCAGTCTACAAAGATGGGATATATTTAAGGTCATGCAGAGAAGTATTTTTCCTCCACATATTGATTTACATTTAGAGTTTGAAGTTTAATTCTTGTTTTGTCTGACCAGAGCACATCTTCCACATACCTGCTGTACTTTGGATTTTAAGTTGCTTGTTTTGTCAACCTTCAGATCATCTTACAGAAAGTCTACACATCTGTGTATAATTATTGGTGTTCCATCATAGACAACATATTTTCTCCAGTTCCTCCAGTAGGTAGTTAAATTTGATCTTAATTTAGGGATGTAACAGAGGGGGATTCATAAAGGGAGCCTATGTCACTAATTTGATCATCTATAAAGTCTTCTTGTAGAAAGACTGCACAAGTGATTAAAATTTATATGCATGTGCTCCAGCTGGGCCAATGTGTCCGACCTCAAAAGTAAACAAATATAAAAGTGTAACCAAAAATCTTGCAGGGGCCAAAGTATGAATAAGACAGATATGAGGGATGGAACAGTTGCAGCAGCGCAGGGGTATGCTCTGCGCTAAGGATGTGAGGCTGTGCCAATCTCGCCGTTACAAAGTAAAACTCTGATCTTAACTCAGCAAGACATCTTAATTGCATTCACTAGCAAGCCGGAGCGGCTTGGTCCCCAGATGAAGGTTGATGTGAGCTGACTGGAAGATGAACTTCCTGGGCAGAGGGGAGGCTGGGTGCTGCTGCTGGACTAGATTGTGTTGAAGCCTAACCTTGTGTCTGTGTGCGTGTACACACATTTGGGTTTCGTCATGCCATAGTAGATACGCATTGTGTGTGTTTTTTTGTTAAGTGTGCAACTGAGATAAATACACTAGAACAGAAAGCTTTAAAAGTGAAGGCGCAGAGATGTAAAGGAGCGTTAAAAAGATGTTTGACATGACAGAAGAGGCGCTGAGCTGCGGCACATGCCGAGAAGTTCAGCAGGTGGTCTGACAGATCAGCCTATGACCCCGAACTTCAATTACAGTCAAATCTAACGACTTGCACGTCTGCTTGCTTTTAGGTAGTTTCAAGAGAGGGAAAAAGAAATAAAGCCAAATCTTCAGCTGTGACAGTGTAGGGCCCGACCACAACAAAGCATCCAACAGCAGCCTCAGTTCTCTGTACATGCTGATCCAGGAGACGGATATTAAAAACCTAATTTTAGCAGCTGGGGTGGTTAACCAGGGTAACAGGCACAGATCTGTGTAGAAATTATCATGTTGATTTGGAATGAATGTTTCTTTTAGTCGTGAGCTGCTTTTAAATGACGCTCAGTCACATATGCAGTGAAGGTGTTCATCCCTGCTGAGCCGGGAAGCAGACTACTCGGACTGATAGTCATCAGCGCCAGCATTGATTTTAAAGACCGGGTCAACAGACACACACTTTCCCCATCAGGACACCACACTCTCTCTGTCTCCATCTGTTCTAAACTTACCTCCTACTGTGTGGTGCCCCCTTTTTTTTCCCCTCCCTCAGCTGTCCTCTTAAACAACAATGTCCGTCATTCTTAGATTCCCAAATTTCAGTAAATCTAGAATCAGAATGAACAGCTGGTGCTTAAGCCACAGATGCAGAGAGATTGTTAAGTAGAAAAGCTTGGCAAGAATTGTGTTTTTGTTTTGATAAAAATCGGCATTGGAGGAAAACAAAGATGACTGAAATACACAAGAAGTGAGCGCCAAGGAGGAAATTAGGAACCGGGGAGAAGGAGTTTGATTTGTGCTCTGACGGCAGATATTATAAAAATCCCTGCTGCGGATGGAGAAACCAGGTAGGCAGATCACAGCCAGGTGGCTGGCATGTCTCAGTAGGTGATGAAGTTAAAGCTGCCTTCAAGCAGCTCTGTGTGGATCCACGCACACACATCTACAAATACACTAAATGCCATAAGCAGACAAAACTAGGCAGACACCAAGATGGACACAAAGAGGGGAGGGCAGACTTTTTGATGTGCCCACTGATGCAGAGCAAAGACAAATTGCCCCCTTTGAAGGCGAAGCCAAATTAAACGTGGACTGTGATTTCTGTCACCGTGGTATTTGGCTTTAAGACTGCAAGGCTGACATCTGACAAACATCTACTCAGTCACACCCAGGAAGTTAGGCACGCGTGTAACTGCGCACACGCAAACTGATACACATGCCCTGTTGCGAGGCGAGTAGCTCGGCCCAATCCTCTGAGACATAGGCCCTTACTGTCAAAAAGCCACAAAACCACATCAGCTACCAAGGCTGTATTACCAGAATCAAAGCCCTGTTTATTTCTGTTATTTATTTGTTTGAAGTGTAGTGGTATATCTATGTAGCTGCTTTTGTATTTCAAGATGATGCTCCAAAGAATGTATTGAATACCAGATGGGAGAGTTCTCTTTATATGACAGGTTCTTATTTTCAGCTGGTGACATACGGCTGCTCAGTCAAGAGCACTTTTCACCAGATTAACACATTGGAGGACACTCTATAACAGCAAATTTCCATTTCCCTTACTGAGAGCTGAAATATAAAAAAGTCGAAAGAAAAGAAGGAAAGCTTTCTGCAGTGTGCAGCTCTTTGCCACTTTAAGACAGAGGGTTAATACAATGCAACACTACAATGGCATAACTGTGCAATGTATAATGTTCGCTAACTATTTAATACCCTGTGCAATAACCTTTTTCTCCATAATTGACACTCAGTGCAATAAACATACATATATATATGTATGTATATATGTAAATCTATCCATCCATCCATCCATCCATCCATCCATCCATCCATCCATCCATCCATCCATCCATCCATCCATCCATCCATCCATCCATCCATCCATCCATGGTTAATCCCAAGCAGGGTCGCGAGGGGTGCTGGTGCCTATCTCTAGCTGTCTATGGGCAAGAGGCTGGACCCACGCATGCAAAGGTAGAACATGCAAATTCCATGCAGAACAACCTGGTGCTGGGAATCAAACTCAGAACCTTCTTGCTGCAGGGCAGCAGTGCTACCCACTCCACCACTGAGCAATACCTGTGCAATAACCCTATATAATAGTCCTGCTATAAAAAAACGCAATGTACAGTATATACAGTATATTTTCCATGCACCCTTTTTCTTCCTTTGGCACCTTCTTATTTTTTTTAATATTTGAGCCGATTTAACGAGTAAAGTTCTCTTCTGTGAGATCAATAAAATCAATCAATCAATCACTTAAAATGTCCTTTAATTTATTAATGTGGGTGGATTTTGATATACATTTTGGATTTCTGTATCAAAATAAACTGTTTATGTTCAAAATTAGAGCAAATCAACACAATCCTGCTTTAAAAATAGATCTGCTCCAGTCAATCATTAGCACAGGCAACTTAAGCAGCAGTCCCTATAGAGGCTTACATACATATATTGTCTAAAAGTCAAACAAACAAACTTCCAACATTTCTCCTACATATTCCATCACAGCAAAAAAATACAAATCTGAAATAAAATGAAGACTCACTAATTAATTCTGTTGTCTGCTGAAGCTCCTCATGTGTCTCTGCATGGAGTATTCTCCTCCGGTAATATTCCTCTCACAATCAGAAAACTGTCACCACTTCAAATATTTGTACAACACACAATCAGTAATCTAGCATTTTATCTCAATCTCTACTTTTCTAACTAAAATGTCTCCAAACACGGTGATGCTGAACAGGCAGAGGGCTGAAAGGCTCCACCTCTGCTTTGAAACTGTAAGTACAGTAGTAGCCATTAAAAATTACCCCACTTTCCTTGATGGGCCCTTGCCTGGTCTCCTTTTACATTATTTATTTAATATTTGTACTAAAATATTCTGTCATAATTTGCGAACATTAATATCTAAAGAGAACCATCATCTTCTGGTCAGACCCTGTAATTCAGGAGTAAGCGTAAAAAGAAATTTGCATGCCGGGTCACTCTAGAGGCTGGAAGTTGGAGGGGATTTCGCTGGGAGTTGGAGGGAAGTGGGCTGAAAATCGGCAGCCTTTCAGCTGGAAAGAACCATTTTGAATGGCTGCTACTGTAATCTGGCAAAATCCAACAGATATGTCTATTTTTTTCTGTTTGCACACAATCATTGAAGATGCCATAGTCTGTTTAATTCATTAGTAAATGTTTTTTTTTCTTGTTTATGCTTGAAGTACTAGAGCAAATCAGCTAAAACATCACTGCTACTAAAACAGGACAATGGCTTTTGGATGATGTATGGCGTCACTATCTGGTCCAAAATGAATCCTGGATCAGACTAATCCACTCTCCCTACGACTGGATTTAGATGGTGAACAGTAGGTCAAATACTGAATAATCACATTTCTCTTTCCCCATTTCTCAAATATACAAGACAAGCACCAGCTTGGAAGCATAAATAGGAATAGTCCAAAACTTTTTTTTTTTCTTGACCCAATAGAAATTGTAATTTTTAAGGACAGACATGAAAGAAAGATTAAAAAAATGGTATCAATGCAAGATAAATCGTGGTATGGAATAATGTAACATAAACCAGATTGATCCATGTAGTTCAAATTTAACTCTACACAGTATCTATCTGGAAAGGTTCATGTGGAGAGTTTGCCAAAGGGAGGGAGAATCAGTACAATTCTTCAAGCTGATTGGGTAAATCATGCCTCCATGTCGAGCTTTTATCCAAACGCAGCAACAGAAGCAGCTGTGGCGCATCATATTCTTTATTAGCTTCAGAACTTACGGAGTTAACTGATAAATCAATCTCTTACCAAATCTGTTCGGAAGGAACAAACATCTTACCGACCAATAAAGGCAAACATCACGCCCTTTGCTCATTTTTTCAAAAAGAAATGAAGGATATTCTACCTAAACAGACTAAATAGCAGAGTTTAGAGAAATGGTGCAGCCAGGTTTGTTCTGCTTCAGCCTGGTTCTTCTGGTTGACATCATAGACATCACTATATTTCATTGGACTGAAACATTTCTGTATTTAGGCTAAAACATCTATTGGCTTCTGGCAAGATGTATCTTTCTGGTGAATTAACAACACTAACAACAATTAATCTTGCGTTCAAGGTTAGATAATTGCATCTTTATTATAAATCTAAATTGATAAAATACATGTCTTATTCTAAGCATTATCTTGCCGTGATATTATATACAGCCAGTACAAAACCTGTATTATGTGAATATTTGTATTCCTGATAATGGATATTACTGAAAATAGTTTTTCAAGGTTTTTACAGATAATTTACTGTCTGAAAATCTATCTGCTGAAAATCTATCCTCGCTGCTAAAAAAAAAAATAGATTTGCCAGGATTACTGTACATATGATTTGCATCTCCATACAGGGGTGTACCAAGTATGCGTTTATCCACATCTATCCCCCTGTGTTTGCAGTTATCTTCTAGCCCAAGGATAGCGCCTTCCAATGGCTGCAGGCCCCTGTCTCCCCATGTACGTTGTTCTACTGTGTCTATTGAACGGGTTGCTCTGGAACAAATTTCGTTGTGCTCTTTACAATGGCAAATAAAGTTATTCCGATCTGCTTTTTCTTTGTACTTTATGTAGCCCAACCCCTTCATACCTTTGTAACTTATAAAAAAAAATTATCTAGACAGAAAGTTGGCACAACAACTGACGAAAGATTCCTTTCCACAGCTTTCCCTCAATATTTCAACATTATGCCATAACAGTAGGACAGAAGGTACCTTTGCCACATTTAAATTCAGTGTTCATTGATTTAAAACAGACAAGATAACATCCGTTGTAGGTTGGGAGTTGGGACCTCATGAAAAAAGCTGGAGCTTAAAAAGAGATGCTGGGACTGAACAGGCATGGATAGCCAGAGCATCAATGTGATACCAGCAGAGACATAAAGGATTCCTGTCAGCCTAGAGATGCTGCTGAGGAGATGTTATCGCTGCTAATTAAATGACGCTGACTGGTTCACCTATTTTTGCTGAGTTTGTCACATTACCTTCATGACTTACAGACTGGAATCTATCTAGTGCTTTTCAGGAAGAAAATCTGGGATCTCAACAATTACAGCACTTCCAATCAGGCTCTATATGTCTTTGGCCAGGGAGAATACATTTTACCACGTAAATGAGTCCTAACAGTCTATTAAGCATTAAAGTGTCTAAAAAGTTCGTATTCAACCGGACAAAGCAGATGAGCCTATCCAATTATCCACTTCCATTTCTACCTGCAGCCTCATTTCAATGTATCACAGGCAGCCGCTCAAAATAATTGCTTTTTGCAATCTACAGGTTCATTGGAAGCCATTTTATTGATCAAAATGAGTCAGGTAAAAGAAAACAATCTAAGCCTAAATTAAAAGCTTCATTAAATGTGAAAATTGGTTTGGGAATTGCGAACATCTGTTTCTAGCAGTCTGCGTAATAAACGGCAAGGTTAAAGCAAACACTGATTTCTGGCTTTGCAGGCTCAGGCATGAGGTGGAGCTGTGAGGCACCCTCACAAACACAGCGCGAATCAACAAGGCTTCAAAAGATTTCAAAAGAGATGTGAGGGCAGGGACTGAAAGCTCTTCCTGCCTTGTCTTTAGTAGGACTTGTGTGTATTGCAACCAAGAGCAAAAAAAAGGATTAACCTGACACAGAGAAAACCAATTTCAAAGCACAATATTACAGATGTTTGGTATGGTATAGCAGTTTGGGATCAGTCCAACACTTTCAGCGAAGAACGGCTTATAAGAAGTAGACCAGGTTTTAGTCACACCTCTATTCTCTGCAACCTTGGAGAAGCTTTAAGGTAAATTCGCTATGGTTGCAAATTGTATCTTGACAACCTATTGCCTGAATGTTTAGAGCCTTTTTAGTAGCTGCCGGAATGTGAAACGGCTCTTATTTACAAACAGAAAGCACAAGCCTGTGTGTTTCATTCCATAGAGACCCCATATCAGAGGAGGTCGCAAGCAAAAAAAAGCCTGTGATTTGATAAAAAAAATGTGTCAGCTTGGATTTCCCTGTTAAAAACACAAATCTATAAACAATTTACAGGTAGAATCAGAAGGAAAAAAGTCAAAGTATAAAATTAAGAGTGCATTGGTGAGAATTACTTGGGCTTACCTTTGGGGTGTCCCGGGTCACTGAACTCGTACTTCCCACTCCCGACTGTCCGCAACATTTGCAACCCATTGGGGCTGTCCTGATTGTCTGCAGCTGTATTCTGAGCATGCACTGCAGCCTGTCCATTGGTGAGAGGCAGAGAAGGGGGCTGGAGGAGGCTGGAGTGAGAGGTTAAGTGGCCGTTGCCCATCATGCTGTGAGGGTTTGGATGAACCACCTGGTTGGCTTGGGCAGCGAGGCCGGATGGCGTAACTCTGGGCTGAGCTGCAGGATATGGAGGCTGACTGGGCATGCTCAGCACCAAGGAGGGCCCCTGCTGAGTTGACTGTGGCGTGAGCTGGAAGTGGGTGGTCATGAGGGGATGCTGTGGAGCCCCCGGTGTCTGGATCGAAGGGGTTACCCCTAAGAGGGGTGACTGGACGGTCACACTGTGGCTAAAGGACGGAGGTTGAGGGAGGCCATAAGAATGGGGAAGGAGACTCTGCTGGCTCACAGCAGCTACTGGTGTAGCCCAGGCTGGACCTGTTAGACAAACAGGAAAGTGTATATAAATGCAACAGGATGAAAGAAACAATCACTTTATTCAGTTTGCATACACATATGTCCACCTCTTTATCAGTACAAGATGATAGAAGGCAGCATTTAGGGCAATCAAACCTAATACATCTTATGGTAGATAAGATGAAACATTTTAATCTTTATTCTCCTTTAGTTTTCACTGCACAATTGTTAATACATAATTTAATAGCATAGCATAATATGAAAACATAAATAGGTGAAAATGACAAGATGCTGCATATTATATATGCATACATATATTATATATTTTCGTTTCATGTCTACACTACAACTTAGTGAAAATAAGCAGTCCTTTATATATTATTCCTCTTTCTGGTTAAATAATGTTTTGCTTAATGTCAAAATGTAACACCTGAAATAAACAATAAAAAGTGATTATCTGAATTTTTATTTTTATTTTTCAAATAGATTTGACATATTTTGATTCTGACAAATGAATTTCTGAATTCTCTTTACGGACATTTTGAAGCAGGTTTTTAACAACTAAGCTTAACACTGTAGATGCAAAACCTTTTTCAGGACATGAAAAAATGGATAATAAAAAAAAAAAAATTATCATTAATATACAATTCATACATAATTTCACTTTATTATTTACCCATTTGATAGGCTATATTGATAAAAAAAAATAAAAATAAAGAATGTAATGCTCTCCACTAACTAGACTTCTCGAGAAAAAAAGTTTTTCATTAGATTCAATTCATAATTCTTTAAGGATTCATTTAAAATCAAGATTGTCCTAATCTAATAAATCAAGTATTATTGAATGGTTCCATTAGGTTTTAATTTAATGAGCAGTGTTTGGGTCTCTGAATAAACTCATCAGCTTACCGTATATGTACTGCTTGTAATTTTATATTAGCAGTACACACAGCAAGACATATCATTGCTTTTTAAGAATCACCACCTACTGTATGTATGTACTGTGGATGCAGCTCATTATTTTGTTGATATAATTGATTTTTACTTCCTTTGACCATCAGAGTCTGTTTTATTTTCCTTTAAAATGTCACAGGCTTGATCTGTGTGTTGTGCTCAAACAGTTGTCCCCACTGGGGGAAAAAAAACTGCAAAGAGCAGCTGTAACACTAATCATTAAATATTATGATGCTCAGGGAGCAGTACCAAGTTTGTGCAACAAAAAAAAAAAAACCTTTAAGTTAAATCCACAATTAACAGAATGTTTGTGGCATCAAAAAACAGTAAACATTATATGTAGGCTGGCATTTTAGATAACTGCTCTACATGTGAATTTTAATAAGACTTAACTTTAAACTGCATCTATCATTGTCAAGTCTGGTTTATTTGACCTTCTGTGCTTGGATTATTATCAAATATATGAAAAAACATGATTTAACACTACAGTATCTAGAATATCACTGGTTAGAGAGTTAAACGTGACTTAACATTAATGTAGCTTATGCTATCTTGCAATCCTGTTAATCTAAAGCACTTGCTACTGTGCTTCAAGACAAATCCATTGCATTGATTTTAACTTTGTATTAGAGTAATTTAAATTAATTTTTAGCACACAAAAAAAAAAACAGATGTTTTTATTTGAACAACTCTGATGTGTGTTGAATATCAGTGCTTCTGATTGGGACAACCTAACATTACATATTAAAACTTTAAACATTATTTTACAGCTAAAACAGTGTAATAACGAATCTACATAAAAAAAAAAAAAAAAAACTTTTTTACAGTGAAAATGCTGTTTGAGTCATAAAACTGTTTACATAATGGATTTTCAGTCCAACATCCAAAGTGAAAATCTGCAGAGGCGACAGACTCCAACAACCTTTCCACACCATGAATTAGCCTAGTCCATGTTGATATGAGACTCATGAATAATTAGAGGAATATTTAATTTATTAATGATCTGACACAAAAGTTGTATAACTTAGATTAATAGATTTTATATCACTACAGAACCAATAAATAGATTTTTGAAGTCGAGAGCTTTTATGCTTCATGCAGCATTTGGCATCATTGATGCACAAGTCTGTGTTTACCCACACACTCCGAGCCAATCATCTCTCTTCCCTGAGGCGATAGATGCTGAGGGTGTGCTAGCCACATTGGACCTGAATGCTTCCTCCCTCCCTCACAAACTCACTCCCTCCTACTCCTTCATCTCCGACTCCTTCTGCCAGGGTCCAAGCTCCAAAAATAGCCAAGCACTCTGCTAAGGGGCTAAAGGCTAAATCGCAGCATGCAAAAAGCTGGGGGAAAAGAAGCCCACATTATTTACATTACCAACCCTGCTGATATAATAATCTGGAAAGAGGAAAAAGGAAAAGACTCAGAGAGAGAGAGAAAAAGGGGAATGAAAGTGAGTTCTGCAGGGGAGAGGCAAGTTCACCCTGTTATCACATACTGCATCATGGAGCTAATCAACACTAAAGCGTTTGATTTTCTTTGATTTGTGCATCTTCCTTGAAAATGTATTTTATTCCGTATGCAATACGGTCCAAAGTCTTAAAACCAACAGCGGTGTATGATCAGGATTTCACACAAATGCACTCTTTCAGGTTTATTCTTTTTTTACATGTTCAGACACTGGCCAAGAAAGTAATCGGAAGCTCACAGTGACCTACATTTGCAGTCCTTGCCTACAGTACAAAGTTGAATGACATGAAGAAACTGCATTAATATAAACATATTCCACGTTTTTAATTGCCTGTCAAATACTAAATTCAAATCATCCTATTGATTATTAATCAGCTCCATTTCTTTCTTCCATCTAAGCCTAGCATAAAAAAAAAAAAAAAAAATATATATATATATATATAGTTGCACCGAAAACTGAAGCCGAAGGGGAAAAAAACTTTTGTCAATTACAAACTTTTTCTAACAGAAAAGAAAAACCAGAGTGAAGTTTTTTTTTTTTTTTTTGCGTTGATTAATTCTGGCAAGTTGGCAGAGAACTTTCTGGCAACACAGTTCAGTGAAGTGTGGCGAGGAGCTGGCTTCGTCACAAACGCCACTCTCAGTTTGGAATAGCGCATGCACGCAAATCACTATGCAACACTATGCTCGGATTTGAGTGTCATATGTGACACTGTGGTGGGCTGGCGACATCTCACTCTCCTCTCGCTTCACTCTGAGCTGTGGTTTGGGTGGGGGTGGGTGCTGCTGTGCTAGGAGTGGAAGCTTACTGGATAATGGTGCATTTTCAACTGAAAGAAATGCTCCTTTAGTTGCTAAGGAAGCAATTTAATATTTAATCAATTATCCATTTGCATTTAAGATCATCAAATTCTAATTGGAAGGCACTCTAGTTTCACACACTATGGCTTTCACATTTTTACAATGTTTGCCACCACAGAGAAACAGCTGTCTATGGTGTAAATTTGTAGAGCCAGAATTTCTGCAGCATCCAGCTAGGTGCACGTATTATTCTTAAATGAGACACATTTGTGATGAGCAGGAGGCAGAGGCCGGCAGAGCAAAGGAAGGAAATGAACAGCTCCGGGGCATAGCCATTCTGGGCGACTTCATTACAGCACAAGTAAAAAAAAAAAAAGGAAGCCTCAATACGGTTTAACCCATTAATGGCGGGTCTGTTTCGCTGAAGAGTAGCGGCATCATCAAAGCGTACAGGTTTCATAAATGCATTTTTTTTTTTTAAAAGGTCCACATTTAAAGGACTTTTACTGTACAGATGTAACAGACTCATTTATTTCCGGAGCCCTTTTTTAGTGCTATGACAAGGACAATAAAGTGCCTAATTCCTGCAATAAGATGGGCTTTTCTCATCTTTCTCAGCTGATCACTAAATATTCTTATATTCACACAATACCTTTTAAATGTTTTCACACCCCTTTCACATTTAGTTGTGTGGAAAAAGATAAATACAATAGACTTAATTTATTAAAATTTAATTTGATACATAATCACAAATTACAAAATCATTTGAAAATGAAGAGTCACAAGGATATTATTAATAGTAAATCTGTGTGATGTAATATAAGAGTAAATTTAACTGCTCTGTGAAGATATTGAGGATTTATGAGAGAAAATAAACAGGGTGCAGAAGTTTTAATGTGCAAAGTCATGTGTTTCCCTCTGCTGACCTTTAGGATAGAGAGGCAAGAAGAGATACACTATATTGCCAAAAGTATTTGCTCACCCATCCAAATTATTGGAATCAGGTGTTCCAATCACTTCCATGGCCACAGGTGTATAAATTCAAGCACCTAGGCATGCAGACTGTTTTTACAAACATTTGTGAAAGAATGGGTCGCTCTCAGGAGCTCAGTGAATTCCAGCGTGGAACTGTGATAGGATGCCACCTGTGCAACAAATCCAGTCGTGAAATTTCCTCGCTCCTAAATATTCCACAGTCAACTGTCAGCTGTATTATAAGAAAATGGAAGTGTTTGGGAACGACAGCAACTCAGCCACGAAGTGGTAGGCCACGTAAACTGACGGAGCGGGGTCAGCGGATGCTGACGCGCATAGTGCGAAGAGGTCGC
Source organism: Cyprinodon tularosa (assembly GCF_016077235.1). Lineage (NCBI taxonomy): Eukaryota > Metazoa > Chordata > Actinopteri > Cyprinodontiformes > Cyprinodontidae > Cyprinodon > Cyprinodon tularosa. Next base: position 1,665,475 of record NW_024038821.1, read on the forward strand.
CAACTTTCTGCAGAGTCAATCACTACAGACCTCCAAACTTCATGTGGCCTTCAGATTAGCTCAAGAACAGTGCGCAGAGAGCTTCATGGAATGGGTTTCCATGGTCGAGCAGCTGCATCCAAGCCATACATCACCAAGTGCAATGCAAAGCGTCGGATGCGGTGGTGTAAAGCACGCCGCCACTGGACTCTAGAGCAGTGGAGACGCGTTCTCTGGAGTGACGAATCGCGCTTCTCCATCTGGCAATCTGATGGACGGGTCTGGGTTTGGCGGTTGCCAGGAGAACGGTACTTGTCTGACTGCATTGTGCCAAGTGTAAAGTTTGGTGGAGGGGGGATTATGGTGTGAGGTTGTTTTTCAGGAGCTGGGCTTGGCCCCTTAGTTCCAGTGAAAGGAACTCTGAATGCTTCAGCATACCAAGACATTTTGGACAATTCCATGCTCCCAACTTTGTGGGAACAGTTTGGAGCTGGCCCCTTCCTCTTCCAACATGACTGTGCACCAGTGCACAAAGCAAGGTCCATAAAGACATGGATGACAGAGTCTGGTGTGGATGAACTTGACTGGCCTGCACAGAGTCCTGACCTCAACCCGATAGAACACCTTTGGGATGAATTAGAGCGGAGACTGAGAGCCAGGCCTTCTCGTCCAACATCAGTGTGCGACCTCACAAATGCGCTTCTGGAAGAATGGTCAAAAATTCCCATAAACACACTCCTAAACCTTGTGGACAGCCTTCCCAGAAGAGTTGAAGCTGTTCTAGCTGCAAAGGGTGGACCGACGTCATATTGAACCCTATGGATTAGGAACGGGATGTCACTTAAGCTCATATGTGAGTCAAGGCAGGTGAGCAAATACTTTTGGCAATATAGTGTATATTGAAAGAGACAAGAAGTCTGGTTTTAAGTTTGAACACGGCAAAAACATTAAAATCTAAATAAGTTATTTTTTTCTTAAAATAAATGGAACAAGACATGACATTTAAAATAAGAAAAAAAAAAACAATGGTTTTGTCTTATTTCAAGTGCATTATCTAATTATCCTATTTTAAGAGCGAAAAATCTCATTCTATTGGAAAATTGTTTCATTTACGTCCTAAAATTAAGGGTAAATACACCAAATTTAAGAAATTTGTATTTATTTCTAGATCCTTTTTGCAGTGTTAGAAGCAACGAGGAAGAAACAGCAAATGTGATAAAGGAGTTCGGGTCAAAGTAGAACTAAAGTTACATTTTTAGTCTACATACAAAACTGAAAAGAAAGAAAAAAGCAATAAAATAAGTAAAACTGGGTTTTTAAAACAGCTCTTGATTAAAGGAATAGTGGAGGATTTTAGCAAATTTTTTTAAACTTAAAAAAGAAAAAAAAGAACATGCACAACCCTGTATCCATTCCCGAGAGGGAATGCCTATTAAATGCATTCGTGAGAGCGTCCACAAGCCCATTTCTCATCGGGCACACTATGTTTAAAGTTGCAGTTTGTATCACTCATACAAGCTTACTTTCCAAAAGAAATTTGCAATTTTTCACTATGTCAGACTCACCACTGGTTGGTGAAAATAGAGACACGCACGTAGGATGGCCTTACGCAAACATATCAGCAGAATAACTGACAGTTAGAAGGACCACTTATTTTGATGATCCACCCGGAAAAAGAACATCCACCACTATACCTTTAATTGTATGTTTGTGAATGCAACAGTTTACAAACTGATACTCTGAAGACAATAAAATTCTCATTTGTTTTGCAGTTAAAAACAAGATTTTTGTTATATAAAATTTGTAGTACCTTAGGAATAGCTCTTTGTTAAACAGTAAGATTCATTTCCAATAGACTTATGTTTTGTCCCAAATCAAAATATGAAAAAGTTCTAATGGCACTGATTATTTTATATGGCACTGTTTGCCTGGTGATATTTCATGTAAATATATTGATACGCATACCACGCATGATTACATGTGTAAAGTACGCATACTTGTGACACATACTGTAGCTGTACTTTTTGTAGGGCAGAATGCCTCATTACCATTAGGTGTGGGTGTAGCCAGCCATGGCTGACAGGGGTGTAGCGTGTGATAGAAAACCCCACACATGTGTACATCTGCTGCACAGATGCATACTAATGATATACAACTCTGTAAACCCATCTCAGATGCAACTTATAAATGCATGTGGTGCTTTTATGGAAATGCCGTGTGGGTGACTCATTACCTGTGGGCTCACCATCTCTGTGTTGCTTGGCAGGAGGTTCGTCTGTATCCCAGGGCGTGAGCTGGTTGATAGGCATCTGTCCCCACCTGACTCCTGGAGCCAGCAGCAGTCCTGGGGTCTGGTTGTCTCCAGGGGACAGTCCAGAGAGCTGCAGCAGAGAGAGCCACAAACAACAATGATTAGTGCAGAGAACAGAGGTGAGAAAGGAAAAGCAAATTATCCAGTGCTTTCGAAGGAGCTTTTTATCCAGTGGCCCAAAAATCATTTTGAACAACAAATGTGTTTGTAATAGATTATTTCCCTAAAAATTGGATAAAATGTGTAAATGCAGCACCGTGAACAGTTCTTCAAGGTCTTGAAGTGAACATGCAATGATGGTGGCGTGTGGTGCATAATTAGCTGTGAGTGAGTGATGATTACAGACTATGCATAATGGGGACAAGCAGAAAAAGTCCTGTTCAGCGACTCAAGAGTCTCCACAGATAGCAATTTTTTCATTTTTATGTTGATAAAAGTCAAAATTCACATATGGATAAAATTGTAGTTGTGATTTGCATGAGATTTTCATTACATACTAATTTTGTTATCAGAAAATCATTCTGATCTCTATTATTACAGATTTGTTTTTTCTTCACTAAAGCAAGAGGAAAGGAAATTGAAAAGAAAAACAAAAAAACAAAAAAACAAGAAGCAGCTAAAAGTTCTCTAAGCCTACTTTTTGGATTTTTCTTGGAGTGAGAAATGTTATCAGGCTAGCGCAGGTTGATGAAAACACAGGGTCAATCGCCAGCCAACCTCTGAGCAATATTCGTCTCTCCCTATCAGAAGTCTGGATGCTTGGTCTAACAACTGGGCAGGCAGAGGGCAGAGCCAAGCCTTATTCCTCCCTCCTGCCCCAGCCAGCCTCCTAAGTTAATAGAAAGAACCTGGTCACAAGTCTCCTACTGCGTCCTAACGCCTGATCCCTCTATCCCTCAGTTCCATTATTCCCCCCGCCTCGACCCTGCGTCCACCTCATCAAGCTCTCCATCTTGCATTCTAACAGCGGTGTCTGCAAAGCTTCAGTCAGATTGATCGCTCTGTGGCAGAAACACAGCCCAAACTATTTGGTTTATGGTGCTAAGCAGCCTTATAGAGTTCCTTAAAATTATTTATTCCCTGACCAGTAACAAATTTTGTCAAAGCACAGAGTGTAATATATGGATTTTTTTGTTAAAATCAAACACAAAGGTGCAGCTGATTATGTATTTTCATTCTTTACATTTTTGCATACAGGTGCTGGTCATAAAATTAGAATATCATGAAAAAGTAGATTGATTTCAGTAATTCCATTTAAAAAGTGAAACTTGTATATTATATTCATACATTACATACAAACTCATATATTTCAGATGTTTATTTTGTTTAATTTTGATGATTACAAATGACAACAAATGAAAATCTCAAATTCATCATATCAGAAAATTAGAATATTACTGAAGACCAATAAAAACAAAGGATTTATAGAAATGTTGGCCAACTGAAAAGTATGAACATGAAAAGTATGAGCATGTACAGCACTCAGTATTTAGTTGGGCCTCCTTTGGCCTGTATTACTGCAGCAATGCGGCGTGGCATGGAGTCGATCAGTCTGTGGCACTGCTCAGGTGTTATGATAGCCCAGGTTGCTCTAATAGTGGCTTTTAGCTCTTCTGAATTGTTGGGTCTGGTGTATTGCATCTTCTTCTTCACAATACCCCATAGATTTTCTATGGGGTTAAGGTCAGGAGAGTTTGCTGGCCAATTAAGAACAGGGATACCATGGTCCTTCAACCAGGTACTGGTAGCTTTGGCACTGTGTGCAGGTGCCAAGTCCTGTTGGAAAATGAAATCTGCATCTCCAAAAAGTTGGTCAGCTGCAGGAAGCATGAAGTGCTCTAAAACTTCCTGGTATGTGGCTGCGTTGACCCTGGACCTCAGAAAACACAATGGACCAACACCAGCAGATGACATGGCACCCCAAACCATCACTGACTGTGGAAACTTTACACTGGACTTCAAGCAACGTGGATGAAGTGCCTCTCTTCTTTTCCTCCAGACTCTGGGACCTTGATTTCCAAAGGAAATGCAAAATTTACTTTCATCAGAGAACATGACTTTGGACCACTCACCAGCAGTCCAGTCCTGTTTCTCTTTAGCCCAGGCAAGACGCTTCTGACGCTGTCTGTGGTTCAAGAGTGGCTTGACACAAGGAATGCGACAGCAGAAACCCATGTCTTTCATACGTCTGTGTGTGGTGGTTCTTGAAGCACTCACTCCAGCTGCAGTCCACTCTTTGTGAATCTCCCCCACATTTTTGAAGGGGTTTTGTTTCACAATCCTCTCCAGGGTGCGGTTATCTCTCTTGCTTGTACACTTTTGTCGACCACATCTTTTCCTTCCCTTCGCCTCTCTATTAATTGGCTTGGACACTGAGCTCTGTGAACAGCCAGCCTCTTTAGCGATGACCTTTTGTGTCTTGCCCTCCTTGTGCAAGGTGTCGATGGTCGTCTTTTGGACAACTGTCAAGTCAGCAGTCTTCCCCATGATTGTGTAGCCTATAGAACTAGACTGAAAGACCATTTAAAGGCTTTTGCAGGTGGTTTCAGTTAATTAGCTGATTAGAGTGTGGCACCAGGGGCCATCAATTTTGAACCTTTTCACAATATTCTAATTTTCTGATATGATGAATTTGAGATTTTCATTTGTTGTCATTTGTAATCATCAAAATTAAACAAAATAAACATCTGAAATATATGAGTTTGTATGTAATGTATGAATATAATATACAAGTTTCACTTTTTAAATGGAATTACTGAAATCAATCTACTTTTTCATGATATTCTAATTTTATGACCAGCACCTGTATATCTAAAAAGTATGGGATTGGTTTGGGTTTAGGCCCCTCACAATCAATCCAAACAACCAACAATCACTTTCATATTGCCTGAAAGTTCTGGACCACATTCTTAATTAGATTCAGGTCTGTTTTTTACAGGGCTTTTCCAAAGCAGATATGGTAATTATTTCATGTTAATAATTCCATTGTACATTTCCATTCCCAGAAAACATTTTTGGGTTTTTCTGCTACTAATTTCCAGCCCAGTCTAAATCCTTTTACAGCATTTCTCTACCAGGATCTTCCTGTATTTAGCTACTGTCATCTTTCCAACAAATTTTCACAGCGTCTAAGTAAAGAAATACTTCCACTCAACAGTGGCGATGCCACCACCACTGCATCATGGGTTTACATTGATATGAAGGACTTATCATTGTTTTGTTTGTTTTTTTGCAATATCTCTTGAACAGATTTTGTGTAAAGGTCAAAGGGTTCAATTTTGGTCCTATCTGACCAGAGTATATTATTTCCTACCATTCCTTTTATTTCTGTATCTCTATCACTTGTGACAAATTCCAAAAGTAGCTTTCTTTTAATAACTTTTTATTTGCCACTTGAAACTTTAGATTCGTACAGTGCTGGAAACATTACTACTATTTACTTCTCACTGTTACTACTTAGTTCTCCAAAAAAAGTAACCAAGTTAGTAACTCGGTAACTGGGCAATCAGAGTAACTAGATTCTAGGCAAAGTAACTATGCAGTTCATCTTTATGATTTAAATGTGGATTTATTTGGATAAAGTTCCTTTTATTGGAACTTTAAATAAAACTGAGCGTTCAAGTATAAAATATATAACTTAGACTTTTCCTTTTGTACACACGAGTGTATACAAAAAGAAATTTAATTTAAAACAGCGCTAGACAATTTAATTTTTTTTAAGTACACCCTTGAAAACAGTAATAAATAAATAAAAAAAGTAATATAAACATATGACTGTATATTTACAGTTCTAAAATTATTTTTTATAAGATGTCTGATACTAATAATTAAAATAACTAAGTAATCAATAGGACTTATTATCAAAAACACTATGCTAATCTGCAGCAGTTTGTTGTAAGTAGTGGGATAAGTATGGATAAGTAATTATGTTTTTTTTTTATGATAAAAGAACAATAAAGCAAATTAGATATTTTAAAACCTTTTTTTTTTTTTGCAATTTTTTTTTGCAGAGAGAGCCAGCACTTTCGAAAAGTCCCTTTGAATAATCCAGTTGTAGTAACGATGTTATCAATATGTGCAAAATAGGGGTTTAGTCCATTGTACTTGGAATCCAGAGGTTGTGAGTTGAAGCCATAATCCCACAGACTACCATCCTGCACTGCTCCCCAGGTGCCGCACAATGGCAGCCCACCACTCCCCAAGGGGATGGGTTAAATGCAGAGAGCTGATTTCGTTGCTCTGTACTCGTGAAAGTGTAATGACAATAAAAACGCTGGGAAAAAATACTTATTTAATTGGACTAGTGCAGTATTATAACTATAACTCCCAACACTGGATTCGAAAAATGAATAATTTTAATGTAAACGAACTTCTAATGTTCCAACAAGTTTTGGATAGAAGATCTCCCTGCTCAACCTGTCAATTTAGGTGGACAGCAATGCCTTGGTTTTGAATCCGTGTCATCGTCCTTTCATCTACAGATGATGGGGTAAACAGTACTTTCTGAAATGCTCAAACCTTTAGAAATTGCATATTAATGTCTGTGGATCACTGAGGACTCTCTAAAGTTGCCACTGGCCACTTTGGCTGCTTCTCAGATTAATGTCCTTCTTGGCTGGCCTGTTAGTTTGGTGGACTGTGATATATTGGTAATTTAGTGTGCGTGCCTTGATTTGTAACTTTCATCGCAGATGTTTTCTTAAAAAAAAACTGCGGCCTTCACAACTGGGTGCTTTTATGATAAAATTATACTATTTGTTACTTAAATGAAGTAGGGGTATAAGAGTGAAAAGAACTGAATGCTAACAGGTGGTCACACCTTCAAGAGCTTTGTATTTTTTTAAAGAAAAAAATTATTCACTTTCACGTTTCACTTCAACCCTACAATTACTCACTGCTATGTTTGGTTTCTCCCATTACCTTTCTTTATTTTATTGGGACAAAACGGAAAAAAAGTAAAAAGGGGTATAAATAATTTAAAAAGGCACCATGTACTGGATCAGTCCTGTATCTGAAGACATTTCCCTCCCAGCTTCAGCGCTTAACTATATTACATGCGACTGATGCGGCGCAGCATCTGCTGTCTAATGAACAGATTCATAAAAGCAGACAAGCTCAATGAGTGTCACTTACTTGATGTATCTATAGTCAAAGTTATCTGACAGTTTGTAAGTGCTGGGGGCAAAAGAGGAAAAAAGCAGCTAAAGGAAACATGTCAAGACAAAGCAGAAAACAGAGTGATGGAGTAAGAGCATGACGCTGGGTTTAGGGGGAGGCAGACTGTCAGGTCTTTTTGTTCAGCTCTACCTGTCAGCTAAAGACAAGAAAGAACTGAAATGCTTCACTTGGAGAATGCCCAAAGCACACAATTGCATTCGACAGCCCTAGAGACGCAAGGAGGGCCGTTTCAATGTGGAGAGCTGCGTTCTCCAGTCTATTTATTTTAAGAAATTGTTTCACTTCCCTGCTTCAATTTTTTACATGTTTTATTGCAAGTGTGTTCTATTTTTTATCTATATTCAGGCGACTTTTCATCAAAGCACATTTGCTGTCCGCAAACTTCATGTATGAAAACAGTGAGTGGGGAGATCCTTTCCTCTGAGAAGCAGTCCATCTGTAAGAGATCCACTGCCTCATGTTAAAGAGCGGAAAAAAGAAAATGGTTTTAGTCAGCACCATCACACCGACAGCATATCAGCTTGGCTTAGGAACAATCCTATCCTGACTTGAAAATGATCAAGGCCAGATAGCAAAATGCATATGGCAACACATCCACACAGGAAACACAGAATTCCATCTTCACACATACACCCAAGCCCAGAGAAGCCAGGAGATATCAGGAGAAGGTTTTTATTTAGACGACAGGCTTGCTGCAGGCAGGCAGGCGGGAAGGTACTGTAGGTTCTGGGACAGTCACTGCCATTTTCTCTCCATTTTATTTCCTTTCTCTATTTGTAGTCCCTATCCTCCCTGGCCAACCATTATCACCGGGCAGCAGATGGTTTCCTCCGACTTGACAAAGCCTGTGCTGGAGAGGAGGAGGAATAGGAGAGCCAGATAAATAATATTTTGAGTTGAGCCAAGCCGTTGTGTGTTGTCATCAGACTGACTGTGGAAGGTTTGGAGTGTATGCAGCCTACCTGCCTATAGACCACCCACTGGAAAAACTGTCAGTAGGAATCTAAAAAAATTTGCATAAAACCTAGAAGCAGTAGTTTAGTTAAAATACTCAATGCAAATGTATTGCTTAATGTATGATTATTGTTTTGTTGAAATCATTTTTAACCTAATACTAAATATTGGTAGATTTTGAAATTAGCCAATTATTCCTTAAAGGGTTCGAAAATATATATTTTTTTCTATTAAACTACATAAATGGATGTATTTCTCTTTAAATGTTCCAGGAATTATTTTTTAAATTTACTAAACATTATTTAAATCCCACTTATGTCTCTAAAACCACCTATTGGGTGCCTTGCTATGGTTAAAAAGGGGTTACTACATTTGATTTTTGTTATTGGTTTAGCTGGGGACTAGATGTAACTCATCAGAACTGATGCCAGTAGCTGTATCCTAGGCAGCGGTGGCTAGCTCTGGGATATAAAATAAGTTAAATGGTTTTGCTATAATGAGAAATAAACATAATTTCTACTAAAAGCATTCAAATTTCTGAGCTATTGCAAAGATCGCTCTGCATGCCAAGTTTGTGTCGCTGTCAATCACAGCTGTAACCCGACCCAGTGCTCAACCCTCCTGCATGCTCCATATATTTTGATGTATTTCCCTTAAATTCAGTAAAAAACAAGAAAAGAACATTAAAGAAATTAAACAGGGGATAAATTGGTTGACTAATGCAAAAAGTGGGATTTAAGGTCTAAATCTACAGCTGATGGCCGAGATAAGACATTTCCGTCTCAGACAAATATGATCCCACAAACATGAGGGTAAGTTCAAAGAAGGAAGACATTTTGTTTCTTCATATGCAAAACATATACACTAATTGCAAGAACAATAATTAAAATAAATGTAAGTTACAGCAGTCAATTTTGGCACAAGGTACAAAAGAAAGTATCTAGCAGAAAAATGTTTTTCTTTTTTGCTTCAGGGGCTCTATAATAAAAATCTATTATTGGGGAATTAAAGGATAGCTTTTTTACATTGCCACTATTATGCGCAAACTAAAACATACAGCTAAACCCTTAATTAATGTTCCATTAGATTTTACTGAAGGCTACAAAATTAAAATTAATCATCTCCTGGTTTTAAATGTAAATTGATACAATAAACCTGGAAATAGAGGAAAACACGTTAGTTTAATCTTAAATAAAATATGACATCAACATGTTAGAATTGAGCAAATGAAAGCTTAATATTAGGCTAAGTCTTGACTTTTAATAGATGAAATCACTGTCATACTCTAAGCACAGCTGGCTCTGTGGTTAGGCTGCACATTGTCTTGTTTGACCAGCTTGACTTTGTGTTTACTGCTCTGACACAAAGCTTCCCTGGGGGGGAGTGCTTTACCTCTGTGTCTCCACTAGATAACAGCTGATGGCTTACAGCTCAAAGTATTTTCATTGGAGTCAATTTTAATGGGGTAATCTGTCATATCACTAGTTTGCAAAAAGCATTTTAAACTCCACAACGTGTTTAATTATTTTAGGACAATTTGCAACATTACCATCTAAATTTGCATGTAAGAAGAAATATGCCAATCTATTTCTGTTGTGTTAAACCGGAAAATAATAGCACATCATTATAAAATCTAAGGGAAATAGCAATTGATGTTTTACTTTTCACAAATTATCTGAAAAGTTAGGTGTCCATTTGTATTGAGTCATTTCTTTTAGAAGTATACGGATTTTTTTTTTTCTATCAGCTTCACTCAAATACAGACTGCAGTTTCTGAAGTAAGCCGACCTAAATCAGACTGAATGGATGGCATCTTAATAGCAAATCTCAACTATTTCTGAATATTTAGATTCAAGTCTAGGCTAATAATACATGAATATGCTTGAATCTAAACCATTCTTTTCAGTCTAGTCTTTTGCAGATTTAAAGGCTTTTTTTTTATATATTTTTTTTTTTACTAGGATCACCATCTATTAGTTAAATCCTTTTTCTCATAAACTTTGATCCTGCTGACGAAAGAACCCTTTTATGATGCTGCCAGCACCATGACAGGATACAAACTGTTTGAAAATGGGGAATAAAGTTTCCAGGTAGTTATTTTATATAAGCATTTTCTTGTCAGATTTCTATATATATATATAAAAAAAGAGTGAACTAATTTTCATCTTCTTTACAATAATCAGTACATTATGTTGCTGTATCACATTAATCCCATTACAATACTTTCAGGTATTGAGTTTTTACTATGCAAAATAAGGAATAAAACAGCTTATTGGATAAGAATATTTTTGAAAGAAACTAAAATAAGACTTTTTTTTATAAAGGGGATGTTATCCCTTTTAAACTACTAATTACAGTAAAGGTGGACTGTGGATTTTTACCAATTAAACAGATTTTTTCCCCCAACTTAATTCCGTTTATCACTAAGAGGATCATTATCTGAGGGTGAATCATAGCTGAATGCAGCCTCTCCCTCCAGTGACCAAGCAGCGGAGGCCAAAACGTAATTCTGATCGGCACGTTGCTTTTGGACAAAGCAAACACTGACATCTGTCTCTGTGCGCCGATGTACCGTCCTGCTGTTGGAGTCCACGTTGTTGCTCATACAGCGTTTTTTGCCACTGGCTACCATCTGCTGTGAGTATGTATAGGAGGGGCTGTGTTGTGATCCAGGACTTCGGGCTTTGAATGCTTTCAGTTATCCACATCCAAATAAACAGGAAGGTTTGCTCATGGCATTGTGTTTGTCTTTGCTCTTTGTTCAAGCCAGCCATCGCCTCCCTGATTTATTGAACCGGTTTAATCCTAGAAAAAACAGGGAGCAGGACATCAAGCTTTCCAAAGAAAACTACAACCATGGATATTTAGCAGAAGCTCCAGTTCTGAGAGCACTGTAGCCAAGCTTGGACGTAGAAAATCCCTCTCAGATTCAGAAGTGCCTTAATTTCAATAAACAAACAAAAGAATCTAAAACAGAAAATAATAGAGAATTAACAACCAGAGATTCAAACACTTTTTCAAAGGTCTGCTATTAGTTTTATGTGAAAAATATGCAGATAGGGTTTTTTTTTTTTTTTTTTAGATAATTATGAAAAAAGACAGCCATAATAAGAACCAGCATCAATAGAAAGGAAGAGCAGAATTATTTTCTAGAAATTAGGAAATATAAGATAACATTTATGATTGTTATGATCATCAAGCCTCAAAGGGCTACAATACCAATTGATATACAACTTTTGTCCTCATGGATTTTTTTTTTTTTTCAAGAAAAAAAATTAGAGAAGACAGATTTAAGACGGGAAATAAACTCTCCTTTTGGCAAATTTCACAAGTGGAAATGTCTTTACAGAGCAGATCAAATCAAATGACAGCCTAAATATTTGCAAACGAATCAGACACAGCCTTTCCCTCATTTAGAGATAGCCCTTTACTGTTATAGATTGATTATAATTCAACTTTAAATATTCATTGTTTATTAGGTGGCGAAGTTCATTACAGTGTAATTTCGATCAGCTAACAAACAGCAAGATAAAACAAAAAAATGGTTTTACTGTACCTTTTTTCCCCTGGTGGATTAAGCTATTTATTTTTTGCTCGGAATGGATAAACCCAGAATATTACCAGAAATATGGTAGTCCAACACCAGGCTGCAATTATGCTTTAAATTAAATGCATCCAAAAAGTGAAACCTCTCCAATCAGCTTTCTCCTGGGAGATGCATGGACACAAATTCAATCATAAAGAAATTTCAATTACTGCAGTCCCTGCCATGCCTTGCCATATTGGACTGCAAGGGTAAAATAATATCACACTGTTACTCCACACTATGAACAAGAACTAATAAAAAAAAAATGTATGTGTAAGCAAGGAAATTGAATTTAGCGCAAACTGAATAGGTTTTTCTTCCCTTTGGCCAGGCATGGACCGATGCAGTGAATCTGGTTTGGTAAAATGTAGAAGGAAAGAGGAATAATGGCTTTTCCCTGAGAAAAGACATCGAGAGAATGGCATCGCTGGAAGGGGTGAAAGATTGAGAGCCAGAGCAAAACAAACTCATCCATCACAATGCTTTGTATCATTGTGTTCTGCAGATTATTTTAAGCTTTTCCAAGATGTAAAAAAGTAAAAGATTTTTTTTCCCCTTTCCACTCCTCCATCTAAACTCTTGAGCAGAGAGAAGTCCGAAAATGACCAGGAGCCTTAAGGAAGGCACAAAAGCGCACAACCCTTTTCTTTTCGGAGATAATTCACTTACTGCACAGAGGTATCTCCTTTCCATGACAGAGCGCTGACAACTAACTGTGAAGAGGAATTGTTCTGGAATTCTATCATAACGGAGGTGATTACCGAAGCTAAATAGCAGGGCAGCTATGTCCAATCTATTCAATGAGAGCAGAGCAGAGCACCTCTCTGGTAAACAAAGAGACTACTGCGCCATATTTGGCCGCCATCTTAAAATTGACTGGTGCAGAAATGTGCCGAACATCGACATCCCATATGATAAAGTTATGCATTGAGCTTGAATGCTGCCTAAAAGCCAAAAAGTAAAAAGGAGATGGAAAAATTGAATCCATGATATCAGCGACAGTGCCTCAGGGGACGAATGGTTTGAAAATGTTATAGCTAGACACTTAATATCCTAAATAGCTTTAGCTTGAAAGCTAAAATAAAAAAAATGCTTTAGGGAAATAATATTTTTGTTATTTAATAGTACAAAATGTAATGGTAACAGTTTTAAACATAGGAGCAGTGCAGATACATCAAAAACATGTGGAAACTGAGCATCCAGTGGTTCTGTTTTAAATTACCTCAGTGACCTAAAGGTTTAACATTGCTGAAGAAAGTTCGGGGACTAGAGTTTTCTCAGAATCAATATAAAATATAGAGCAGTGTTAGTTTACCTGCATGTTCCTGTGCAAAGATTGTCGGCTAGATAAAAAAAAAATAAAAAATCCCACATATCTTGATCTTTATTATATGCTATACTCCAAAGAATTCAAATCATGCTATATATTAATGCTTTAATTGTTTTTGTATTAATACCATAAAACTTTTATATTGTTACTACTGAAGCACTGATCAAATTTTTTTTTTACTTCCGATCAGATACCTTCAAATACCTGAATACAGATATCTGCAGATCCCAGCACTTTTCTGAAAACCAGAGCTATGTTTGCTTTTTTAAGAGACTGTCATAAACTCCTCTCTACAAGTAAAGACTATATGCATAAATGTCCACATGTGCAATCCAAAAGACAAATTGAGATTAGTACAAGGTCAGAAAAGAAAGACATTAGAACGGTAAATCCTGTTAAAAGAATAAGTTCCATCCTGAAATCAAATCAATTGTATTCATTAAATCACACAGAGAGAGGGCGATAAAGGGGTAAATCTTCCTGTAGTTTTAGATTTTTCACCCAACTTATTAATATAAAAATTTGAGCTGAGCGATTAGTGCAATTGCTATATAATCCCAATTAAACAAAACACTATTTCCAAACTGCAGAGGCTTTCAATTTTGGTCACACTGACTCTTTCAATCCATCTATTTAGGTGGCTTACAGAGGTTTGGCTGCCATAGAGAATGAAAGAAAGAGATTTAGATAGCACTCAGTTTTAGGTATGAGAGAAGAAGTGAGCAACAGTAACAGAAAAGTCCTGCTGCAATGGACTCTAGATATGTAAACTTTTAAGTTCATGAAAACAGTAAAAGCCTGAAGTCAAACATCTGCATGCTTGTGGTTAGCGCAAAAAAAAAAAAAATCTAACTATAACTGCAATTGCAATATTGGTTAAAAAAGTAGTAAAGAAAAACAAAAATATACCGAGATTGATAGATATAATAAAATCTGATTGGTGCACCTCTAATTACTCAGTTTTATCATCTTGTGGCCAAATGTGCGTTTGCAAAGCTTTTCAACTCATATATGATGTTTTGGTTAAGTTGGCTTGTTTTTATGAGACCTATAAATCGACAATGCCTGGCTCATGAGAGCAGAGATCGAGCAGTTTTCTGAAATGTCATATCCACTGTCAGGCACTAATCCGAACTATAAGAAAACAAATGTCAGCCATTACTGATGGTTGATTTTTTTTCAGGATAGACAGTCTGAGCAGACAGAATTGTAAAATCAAAACAACATAAATCCTTCCCGACAGAGACAGACAATGCTGACCTGGAGCAGCATAGAATCCCAACAAAAAGGAAACAAAGCAAAAGCACTCTGGAGGATATATACGCTACTGATGTGCCATAGAGAGGGGTACGGATGCAGACTCTATAATTTCATGCCCCAGGCCGAACAAGTGAAGGGGAACGGACTTTTCTCCCTCTGAAATTTAAGCTAAGACACTCCGACAGCTCCTGGCTTGATGCACACGTTCCAGAAAGGGAAGCGTGATCGCAGAGGCAAGGCCGATAAGCTTCAGTGAAGAAGCGGGTCTGGAAGGCCCGTCTAATATCCCATGAGTAATAAGGGGTTGCAGCATTTCCCTCCAAAACACACCTCAGTCTTTCTTAATTCTTCTGCTTCCTTTTTTATCATGAATATGGGCCAAATGACTAAGCTACCAATGTTCTGTGAAAATCTGTTATCTACAGGGTGAGCAGCATAGTAGGGGTACTTACAGAGGGTGACCAGTTGTTGGACATGTGGGCAGTGGGGACTTCTTGCTGTCATGGTCACACTTCCCAAAGGAAAATGTCAGGATAGAGTTGGAGATATAGGTCTTGAGCAGGCCATGACCCAGCCTGATGTGTGGTGAGTGTTTGGGGAGCAAATATCTAAGGCCTGTCACCACGGCACCACCAGAGACCCACAGACAGCTCTGATCTTTGAATAAAGCTATGGCAATGTAAAAATTTGTCAGCTATTGGCGTAGACATTGGTTAAGTTATAGTACCTGACTAGGCCCCTTTTACCGTGTTACAACCAAAATATGTACCATCAACAGTAAAAAAACAAATGAGCTGCCACAAAGAAATGTTATTTATGTTTCATTGTCAGCATAAGGGAAAGAGATCTGTTTTTCTGTTTCTAAATATTGTGTGAGACACAATATGCTTTAGAAATGACAATAAATACAAAATAAATACTTAGAAAAGTAAAAACTTTTCAAATAAATGAGCCAGAATCTTCCTTCCCGGTGTCTCTTAAAGCAGATGGACAAACTTACAACCCATGTTTAATAAGATCATAATCCTACAAGTTAAACCTTGGAGCGGACACACAAATAGGGCGGATAAGAAGTCAGATGAAACTTCAGAGGGAAACTCACAATTTTTATAAACTGAAAACATACTTTCTTGGCTAAAGCCCTATTAGAGCTGAATATGTTGAGAGATGTGTTGTTACTTATAGGCAACCTAAAAAGGCATGGAATAAACACTAGCATTCTCTGGTCAGGAAAACTGAAAGGTTTGGTTGTAAAGCTGTGTAATTAAAATAGTGGATTTTCTTCTCCCCTACCAAAAGTACTCTATGTTCAATGCATTATTTGTGCTAGGAGTTAAAAAAAAAGTTTGTTACATGAGTTTCTTTTAGGCAAAACAAGACATTGTGGTAAGATTTATATCATTACTCCTGCATTCAAGCTACTGCTGGTAACATTTACTGTGATGTCCTTCTTCTTAGCGCTCGTTAACATGGCACAATTTTAAAG
The DNA here is from genome assembly GCF_016077235.1 of Cyprinodon tularosa. Lineage (NCBI taxonomy): Eukaryota > Metazoa > Chordata > Actinopteri > Cyprinodontiformes > Cyprinodontidae > Cyprinodon > Cyprinodon tularosa. The sequence continues at coordinate 1,681,559 of NW_024038821.1, forward strand.
TTGTCATGTGATTTTTATAATTTAAGAGACACCACACATGATGATTAAATCAAGGATAGAAGAGTTTTGGTCATAAAGTGTGATCTCTCTCCTGCCACATAAGAGCTGATGTCACTCAGAACATTAAGCTGTCAGATGAGAAATGTCACCAGACCTCTAGAGATTCATTGATTCACGTACCCGCAGTAAACACTCAGCTACTGGTAGAAACTAGAACTGTATTGTTTTACGGTATAGGGACATGTATAACAAAAAAAAGGACAGGTAGCAAATAGAAGAGTCACAATACAAACATTATAATTATTAACTAGATCTTAACTAGTGAATTCAGTCAAGTATGAACAGATAACTGCTATTCTTTAAGCAGGTAATAAGGCAGCAAACACTGAAATAAAGACACTAAAGGAGGACGCTTTGCATGTTTCGGTTTAGTAGTATGTATGTAGTATTTAGTAAAATGTGAGCAACAGGTGATGTGTTGGTGCCTTTGATGTTCAGACAGTATTCCAATGAAAATAAAAAAATATATATATATGTTTTTTGACTAAAAGCACTTAAAGAAAAACATCCGCTGTGTGTACATATTGTGATCATTGAAATTGCATTGTCTGGTGGCGCTTTATTACTCACAGTTCAGGGCGAGATTTTGAATGGGGATAAAAGGATGGGAAATGGCTCAGGCTCGGTTCTAAGTTCTACAGGTTTGGATGGATATGGGTCTGAAAAATCAGACCAGTGCACGACTATGGTTTAGATCAAAACTTTCGCTGAGACTCATAAAGATGAGAAAGCGCTATTTCTTTTACATATTCTTACTTTTTCTTGTTTGAATTGAATATTTTGAACTAAAAGCTCACAAACAAACTGTGAAGAATAAAGTTGACATGTAGCCTTTACTGTAAGGATTAAACTAGGGGGAAATCATGTCATGGCAATAACCACATGTATGAAAAAAAATCTTCAAGGACTAAGCTGTCATATTGTCTGAATGAAAGAATACTCTTACCGTTGTGTTTATATGTCGACTGCATCTTTGAAAACAATCCTACACAGCGCTTCGATACCGCCTCAGAAGAAAAGAGGTCTGTGAAAGTTGCCCTTGCTGCTTTCGGAGCAGCATTTTGCTGGATGAAGCTATAGAAAGCAGACTGCATTTACAATGACCTTACGCTCTTATATAAACTTCAACAGCTAAAGATCAACCTTCATTTTCTGTACAAGTTAGTAGCACTGTTTGTTTGGATTAAGAAAGCTATAGATATCCTCCCTTTATTCTATTAGATTTGCCATAACCCTACACCCTCCAATCCATTTTTCTTTGCTTATTTGGCTATTAGAATAACTGTTGAAAAATGTTATAGGAGAGCAGTTATTTTAAAGAAGTGGTTTTAAAACTTTTCCTATGAGGACAAAATCCAGCCTTCTTACCTAAATGTCCTCCCAACTTTAAATGAACTTTATCTAAAGTGGTAAACAGGAAGGCATCAATGTTCTTTGCAGATTGTTTTCTTTATATTATTTATTTTTTTTATAAACAGAAAAATATTAACTTAGAATATTTTACATTTCCTCTTGTTTTAGGGTGTGTTTTTTTCATGCATGCACCAATATAATAACTGCTATGGTTCAGTAGCAATTTGCAAAAAAATACATCAAAAAATAATAGAGAAGCAGTGAGGGTCAATGTGTACAGAGCACTTATGTTATGTATGTGATGGTTATTAGCAAGACTTTGTTGACCTTTGGCTTTTTACATTTTGTATCTACATCGTTATGTTGAAATAACGCAAGAAAACTTTTTTCAACAGTTTTCAACAAAACTGTGCCTGAAACTTGTGTCATAACCAACAACCAATAATAGAAATACAAACAACTCAAAGCTCTAATGGTATACTCCGTTCAAGAAGTGGTATATATATATATATGTATGTATATATATATATATTTACTATATACTATATATACTATTTTCTCACCCCTCATGGGGTGGTATGTGTCATCGTCAAGCTTAGCTGTTCCTAGGACTGCACTATATATATATATATACCGTATATATACCGTATATACACTCACCGGCCACTTTATTAGGTACACCTGTCCAACTGCTCGTTAACACTTAATTTCTAAGCAGCCAATCACATGGCGGCAACTCAGTGCATTTAGGCATGTAGACATAGCCAAGACAATCTCCTACAGTTCAAACCGAGCATCAGTATGGGGAAGAAAGGTGATTTGAGTGACTTTGAACGTGACATGATTGTTGGTGCCAGAAGGGCTGGTCTGAGTATTTCAGAAACTGCTGATCGACTGGGATTTTCACGCACAACCATCTCTAGGGTTTACAGAGAATGGTCCGAAAAAGAAAAAACATCCAGTGAGCGGCAGTTCTGTGGGCGGAAATGCCTTGTTGATGCCAGAGGTCAGAGGAGAATGGCCAGACTGGTTCAAGCTGATAGAAGGGCAACAGTGACTAAAATAACCACCCGTTACAACCAAGGTGGGGAGAAGAGCATCTCTGAACGCACAGTACGTCGAACTTTGAGGCAGATGGGCTACAGCAGCAGAAGACCACACCGGGTGCCACTCCTTTCAGCTAAGAACAGGAAACTGAGGCTACAATTTGCACAAGCTCATCGAAATTGGACAATAGAAGATTGGAAAAACGTTGCCTGGTCTGATGAGTCTCGATTTCTACTGCAACATTCGGATGGTAGGGTCAGAATTTGGCGTCTACAACATGAAAGCATGGATCCATCCTGCCTTGTATCAACGGTTGAGGCTGGTGGTGGTGGTGTCATGGTGTGGGGAATATTTTCTTGGCACTCTTTGGGCCCCTTGGTACCAATTGAGCATCGTTGCAACGCCACAGCCTACCTGAGTATTGTTGCTGACCATGTCCATTCCTTTATGACCACAATGTACCCAACTTCTGATGGCTACTTTCAGCAGGATAATGCGCCATGTCATAAAGCTGGAATCATCTCAGACTGGTTTCTTGAACATGACAATGAGTGTACTCAAATGGCCTCCACAGTCACCAGATCTCAATCCAATAGAGCATCTTTGGGATGTGGTGGAACGGGAGATTTGCATCATGGATGTGCAGCCGAAAAATCTGCAGCAACTGTGTGATGCCATCATGTCAATATGGACCAAACTCCCTGAGGACAGCTTCCAGCACCTTGTTGAATCTATGCCACGAAGAATTGAGGCAGTTCTGAAGGCAAAAGGGGGTCCAACCCGTTACTAGCATGGGGTACCTAATAAAGTGGCCGGTGAGTGTATATACCGTGTGTATATATATATATATATATATATATATATATATATATATATATATATATATATATATATATATATATATATATATATATATATATATATATATACTTTGCAAAAGTCTCACAACAAAAGCATAAAAAGCAGCTTAATTGATTTCTGTATATAAATATATAAATACTACATTTTATATATATATTAGGACACATATTTCAGTTATAGTTGTATAATGAACTTTGACTAATAACTTTTATTTAAGGGCATTTGCATCAAATTGGATCAGAGAATTCTGGAGAAATAGCTAATTAACATGAGCCACTATCTTCAAATAAGAAAATTGATGAAAGACCATTTCATATCATTTTATATCATCATCATTGTCAATCATACATGGAGGTGATCTGAGGTAGTCGTATCTGTACCCAAGTTTACTGTGAAGAGATGACTGCATGAAAGTAAATAAAGAAAATCTGACTCAAACGCCTGAAGAATAACAGACTTTATTAAAAACATCTAGGATGGTCAAAGTTTTGGACTGATGAAACCAAGTTCAAACTTCAGGAGGACAACAGAAAAGCTTGGTAGAAGATGTAGAAAAAAAGTCACAAAGTATACCACTTTATCATTAAAACATGGAGGAGGCAGTGTGATGATTTGGGCATGCATGGTAACCAGTAGACCAAATGAGCTGGTGTTTATCAGTGTGACAGAGAAAAGCAGCAACCAAATTAATTACAGTATGAGGTGTTTAGACATACATGTACTGTTTGCTCAAACCCTTTGATAAACAGTGAAACTGATTGACAGGCAGGCTATAAAAGATACATGTATATTTTATAACATACTGGTCATAAAACCTGATTCTGATTCTTGAAACTTACTATTTTGTTAAATCTCTGCTAAATCAAATGTGCTGATTATTTATCCAATTTTAACACCAGATAACTCTTCTTCTTTTAGACTTTAAATTAAAGCCTAAGGGAGTTAGAACAAGGCCACTACCACGTAAAGCATAATGACCAATCTGTCAGCTCTTCTTGGGTGAGCTGTGATGAGGTAACTATGTCACTTAGTAAATGAGTAGCTATCACCTTTCATTAAACTTTCCAAAAAATAGCAGAACTGAATATGGTACAACAATATCTGCACTACTGCTGTCATATGAGAAACCTCTCATGGCATTTCTAATTTCTACCATTACCAGAGGACTGAACTTATAAAACTGCTTTTTTTTTCACCCAATCTTTTTAAATTCTAAAATAGAGTAATGAGAATTAAATATATGTCTCCATGTGACCAAACTTCACAAGAATATGAAAACGGTCTAAATGCTGATTCAAATTTTGGGTCCATCACATGACTTACCAAAAGGATGGCTCCCTAAGAACATCGGCCAAAGAAAGGTGGTGCTCCAGCAGTTTTTCAAGTAAACTGTGTTGATGTCCAGGCTTTGAGGTTTGAGAAACTGGAACTTCAGCCCTGCTCCCCCAAGGGTTTGAGAGAGGACTGAAAGACAGTTTTTATCCCAAAAGATGAAGTGGTCAGCAGAGCTTTGCACTCCTACAAGCACAGGAGGGAGTCCACACACAGAGCACTGCTTGGGGTAAGAAGTACACCGGAGAGGCATGCTGGGATCATTAGAGACTGAAGTCTCCTAAAGAAAGCTGAGAAATAGCCATGAACTGAGCAGCGGCAGGTGGATAAACAGACCTTCGCTTGAATTATGGGAGGATTCCTTTTTTTTCACAGAAGCAAAAGAGTCTTCTGTTAGGAGACGCCTTTCAAGTGCCTGTGAATGAGCTTCTGTTGATTTTGGCCTGTTGTTGGTTATTTCAAATGCTAATGCCAGTCTATACAGATGGCAAAAGTAATTTCAGGGTCCGTCTCCCATGTTCCCCGTGTTAAAAGTTACAATTAACAAGTAAAATTACATTACATTTGAAACATACTATATATTATAAATCAGTTTTATATATATATATATATATATATATATATATATATATATATATATATATATATATATATATATATATACACACACACACACACATATATATATATTCCAGAATGACTAGTTTAATTATGATCCTGTATTATTGGGTAAGAAGCCTTGACCTGAAAAAAGGGAAAACTTGCAAATCTTATATGTGTACAGTATAAAGCAACTCACAAAGGCTTCTGCATGTTCTTCCGTTTTTTATCTAAAGAAACAATGCAACGTTACATATTTATGTCATTTGAATAGTGACATAGATATACAGTCTACTGATTTCCTCTCTTTACACACATTGTAAGTGTGACTACAAATTCGCAAATAACAAGGGTAAAAACATTTTGAAGGCTAGTCATGCGTCTTTGCTTGGACGCTGACAGATAGCATTAATATTTATGGGCTTGATGATAAATCACTAACATAGATGAGTCATGATATTTAAAACTGTCCCTGTAGCCAAAAATAAAGCGGGTATACCGCAGAGAGGTGGAGCTTACCTGGATATGCCTCTTTTTCTCCATCTCACATATCTGGGTTGACATCACAGATCAATAATGTGCAAAAAGAAACACTATTAGTGGTTGAGATGTTTGGAAAGCACAGCTGTGGCTCTATTTGTTCCTGAACGCAATCATGTTCTACAAATAATATCTAATCACGCTGTTTGTCTATAATGATATATATACTGAATTAGACAAACTCCTGTTTTAAATATTTTAGGATTTTTTTAAAGTATATTTTTTTATGTTTTATCCTCCTGACCAGTAGTAGTGTGCAGACTAAGACAATGGTTCCTGCTCTGTAGTTTTTGTATGAATAGAGCAGCTCCCACATTGTTTACATACAAAACAGCCACTGATGATGCCAGCTGCATCATCTCCACTTTCTTGTCTTTGTATTTCTCAACCCTGCACATACGTACCCTGCACACATGTCAACAGGGGCTTGTAATCTTAAATAGTGTACAGGTTTGAGCTGTTAAGTCTCTTGTAGAACGGGAAGGTAGTTTTGGTTGTAGGAGGGGTAGGAATGGGGACCAGGAGGGAGCATCTTTAATCCAAAGCTTATTGAGCTGTCAGGTTTTGCTCCCTATCAGAGAACATTGATTTTCTGTCACATATTGGACCGTGTGTGCTTTTAAATTCGCCTTTGACAGAAGCGCTTCATATAATGGCCCTGCTTTGGTGGTTATGACCACATCAGGATGCCCGTTCATCTATTGATTTGTGTTGACGCCAAGCATAGTCCTTTATTTAAATTGATCAATAGCAGTGTAGCCAAGTGCTGGTTTCACACACTGATGTTTAATGAAAACTATCAGGCAGTATATTGAGTGCAACACAGTGGAGGCATCACAATCTGATATGGGGGAGGCACAGCAGCAGCTAATAGTGTTAATGTTTGTGAAAGATTTAACATTCTTACTCTGGCAAAGTAGTTTCAGCAAATTCTAAAGAAAGGGCTGTAAAAAAATGATAACTTTAAGCATTAGTTGTATAAGTGACCTTTTCAGCTCTCAATTGAGTTGTCAAAACCTCTACTGCATGAAAGGGGCGTTAAAAAGTCAGATCACATTTGACTGATTAAATAGATCCATTTAGGTTTCTATTGGCCTTTACTGAAAACAGTATTTTATCAGGAATAGCAGGCTGAGCAAAATACAGCATCTAAATTTCTCTAGTTTCCAAATCATTAAGCTGAAGGAACTGAACATGCAAACGGAACAAAAGAGAAACCAACAAATTAATATCAAAATTAATCTTGAACAGTGGAAGACAACAAATGGGTTGTATTTTCCACCGGGACCGGGTCTCATAATGGAGATATACAATGTGCATTAAGAGGACATTGCTTTTGAGAGCAGTCACAATCTCTCGGCCATGCCTGGACATTAGTGAGAGTCATTAGGCTCATTTAAATGAGGTTGTTAAGCCGATGAAATGGGGCCATATATTGGAGTGCAGAAACAAAGGAAAGTCTCCCATTTCTCATTATTGCACAACCTCCTCAAAGTCGAACACACAATAACTTGGTGAAAGGAAGAGCTTGGTGGAGACATTTAAAAGGCTAAAAGTCAGAACACCCACAAAGATTAAAAAAACACTGCAATGTTTCTAAAATAGAGACATAAATTTGCTCTGCATTTTTTTGACAACAAAACTTGGGTAAGTTAACACATATGCACAATGGGAAAAAAAAATGCAAACTCATTCCTTAACCATTGCTAAAATAAATATTATGTTATGAACCAGGATTGCTCGTATTTTAGGTGGAATACAGCAGCCAAATAGTTAACATATGAATATAAAGACATACTCTGTATAGGTAAATAACAAAATAAAAAAAGGAAAAATGAAAAAAAAAAGAAGGATCACAGTGGAAATACTAAAAAAACAGATTCCACAAAAACTAGATGAAATTGACCCATTGCCAATTTAACCACGAAAATAAAGATGCTCTGAATGATCAGAATGCCATTAGATGTCATTCAAAAACAGGTAAGCAGTCAAGGAACAAGTTACAAGCATAACACTTTTCTTCTTGGCATCAATATATTTTAACTAGACTCATGAACTTTCTGAGTCACTGCAATATAAAGACATGTCAGTCTATAATTAACACCATCAACTGCAGAGGAATAAACAACCCATCCAACGATTGTGAACATAAACAGAGACAATAACTACTCCCGAGAGTGACCTTTGAGGAAGACCAGTCTTAATTTCTAAAGCAGTAGAATTGCATTAATAGATGCAGCAGGCTCTCACAGAAAGCAGTTTGAAAACCAACAAAGTCTACATATTGTATATCTTTAAGAGGATGCCCTATTCTACAGAAGCAAATGTTTATATAGGTTTTAAAAAAGCTAAGCACGTGATTTCTATTCCTTCAAAGCAGGAATAGCAGTCATTTTGACAGGAGGGTTTGTCCTGTGGCCTACTCTAAAGCCCGACTATGCATAAAAAATAAATAAAAACACAGTTTTATTTGTTAGACTTGGGCTGGCCATAAAGATATATATCACGTATTAACATTTTCCCAATATATGAAACGTGGTCGATACAATTTTCTATAAATTAAATTCAGTGAGGTTTTGAAAGACGATATGAATAGCCGATGATGAGAGGTGCTCCACGCTTGACCAGAATGCTTGGAATAGAGCCATGTCAAGTTAGAACACAACACCATAGCAGATTAGGTGTTAGCTGGGAAACCAGTAGCTACACAGACAGCCATGTACCTCAGCAGTGAGACAACACCCTAAAATGATTGTTCCCCCCAACTAAAACTACGGAGGAAACGGCCCAAACCTCAACAACTGACATTGTTGAAGGACCCACTTTGGTAGTGACACTAAGACAGTGATTACCACCAATCTTTTATTTTTTTACCACTTAAAGCAGCAGCATGTGCTGGAGTACACTTAATGCAAAAGTCTAGAAACCCTGAAGACATGCTAATAATAAGCACATTAAATAATATACTAATAACATCAGATATGTGGTCATGTTGCACATGAGAACACACAGAACCATGCATAAGCCTCACCTGCCATTTAATAGACAAAGATTGGAATTTGAAGAGCCAACATCTTCAAACTGCATACTTGCCTGAAGACTACACAGGTGAAATCTTTGCTGCAGGACTGTGAGAAGCAGTTGCATCATGGGCCTTGATTGAAGATAAACACGTTTGGATCACAACATACAGCGGGACCAACTTAGCCAAGGCCACAGTCCTCATCAAATGGACACAACTGCGATGCTTTGGGCATCAGCCTCACTCAGTTGTTAGTAAGCTCCCCTCTGTTTTAGACCTGCCTTTGCTGAATTAATTTGCATCTATGGTGGGGAGAAAATTATTACTGAATATCTATCTATCTATCTATATATATATATATATATCTATATATATATTTATATATATAGATATATATATATGTGTGTATGTATGTGTGTATTTAGTGTTTTCGTTTGACTCTAAATACAGTGTTGCATTAAACAACTAAATCAAGGCAGGGGGATTCACAATTGGCATGATAAATTTGGAATTGACTTATTTTAGTGCAAATTTTTACATTACATATTAGGGCTATATGATATTAGAAACATTTGACATTTCTATGTGTTCTAAACATTTGATTTATCAAAATGCCAGCACTTTACAGTAGTAACCATTCAAAATTTCCCCACTTTCCTTAATGGGTCCTTGCTTAGTCCTTGGCTGGTCCCCTACAATACATTTTTTAAACATTAATCTATGTACTGAAATATTCTTTCTGTTATGTTATTTGTGGACATTAAGATCTAAAGAGAAACGTTATCTCCTGGTCAGACCCTGTAATTCAGTGAGAGGGTAGAGTCAGAATAAGAACATATGCAAGAGGGGGTTACTCCAGTGGCTGGAAGTTGGAGGGGATATTACTGGAAGTTGCAGGAAAGTGGGCTGCCATTCGGCTGCCATTCGGCTGGGAAGGGCCACAGCTACTGTATGTTGAACTCCATCTAGTTGATAGCAACCTGTACTTATTTCACCTCTTTCTGTGAATGTGTGTGCACTCATTTATTTCTTTCCTACATTGCAGGACCTCTAATGTGATTGTTTGGGCTAGGGTTGTCAAAAGTATCGATACTAAAAAAAAGTATCGACACTGAAACGTTGTATCCGGATACAATACTCATTCTCAAAAGTATCAATACAGTGCTACGACCAGTGGCACCTAAACAGTCATTCATCTAAAGTGCAGAATAGAGGAAAATGCACTTTCTGAACACTGTGTGAATGAATAAATCTGTGCACATTTCAGTTTCAGACTTGTTTTGTAACAGGTACAGCTGCTGAGAATTATTTTTGTTTCTTAACCGGTTTGGCTAGCATCATTGTTATGTGTGCAAAGCATAGCCAAGTAAGGAAAACTTAATTTTAATTTGGTAAGTTTTTTTATCAAGCTTGCTTAATACTGTGCACAGCAAACAACCTCAAAATATTGTTCTTATTGTTTATTGTATTTATTTATTGTATTTTAATTACTAATCAAAATATTTCTGTTGAAATTTGGAGTTTTTATCCTTGTAGTATCGAAAATGGGCACATGTATGTTGCAATTACGATCCTCAAATTATACATTATGCTGTTTTGCAAAATATTTGCGAAAAGTTGAAATATTTATCTTCCTACTGGAGTCATGTTTATTTTCTTAGTTGTCTGAAACGATGTTGAAAATGTCAATTTTTAACAAGGATGACAATGGTGTAAAAACATCAAAATATTCGACAAAACAATATATTCTGTAAAATAAAATAACCCCAGTGGGTCCACTTATGCTGTTGTTGTTTACCTTTTTTTCTCAAGGAAAGCAGGAAAGACACAAAGGTGGAGCAAGCTTTTGGTTTGGGCAAGCTCACTTTCTCATGAAAGAAGAAGAAGACAGACTTGGCTGCTCTTTAGAGGGGTGGTTACCTGTCCCACCATAAGCTGGTGACAGAGTCACCTACCAGGTGGGGTTCCAGTCACAAATTGATTGCTAAGGTGCTGGAGCAACACCAAGGCATGTCTTATGTAGTGGATGCACATAAGAGTTAGATAAGTTAGTTCCCTCCAGGCAAAAACCTAGAAGTGCTTGATAGTATGCAGAAGCCTTAATCCACTACTGGAATTTATCGATTCAGTCTCTGCTGATTGTTGCGTGATATTTAGGGTTGATGCTGCGTCTCTTCAGAACACAGATTCTGAAAACATCAGATGAGTCGCAACTCACAAAGTACATGATAATAACAGTCATAGCATACCAGGATAAAAGTATTCCAACCAGAAAACAGACGACCTGCTCCATGATGTAACTGTGGTGGACTTTTGTTTTAAGATACATCAAAATAAGAGCAATGTTGGATAGAAAAAGGACCTGATGACTTCATCAAGAGCTGAAGAACCAGAAGAAGAAGGGGCTGGAGGTGCTGCAGCGCTACTCATCCAGAACAAACGGAGACTATCATTGGGTAGATTCCTTAAGAGAACATCTTCCACCACCAGCACAGGACTTGCCAACAATGAGACAGTAGAAAGGTAACTTGACTACTACTTGCTGCCACTAGATGTGGCCAATGAAATGGACCACATGCTATGGTTTGAAAATCAATAAGAAGAACTTCCCAAGAGTGAGTTTTGTAGCAAAGCTTTAATATTGTATCCTGGCAACCAGCATCCCAGCTAGTATTGTTACCAGCCACCAGGCAGATTTAAAACCAGAAGAAACAGATAGAAGTTGGGCACTTCCTTGCCCACAACCTGTAGACTTATCATTCTGTTCCAGTACAATAATTATTGTTCCTTTTTTTCTAAGCATAAGCTGTTAACAGTGGAAGAAATGTCTTTCTTAGTTATCTTCTCTTTGAAAGCTGCTGGAAATTGCACTGAGCATTAAAACAATTGTTTGTTTTATTGATTTTTTTTCTTCTGAAAGACGACATTTAAACAATAAAAGGAGACATTTTGAGAATGTATTTTTATTTTAGTAGCCTTTTATATACTGTTATGACTGAATGTCATTTTTGCTTCTTTTCTACTGTAAAACTTAATAGATTGGAGATTGAAGATTTACAATCAGAATTAAGAGTTTTATATTTTATTTGGAATAATTTTAGTACCTATTTTATCTGACACAGTTGTGTAATTTTACATGTCATGGTAAAGTTTGACAGAAAATAGTTACATATTTGAATAAAACTAACACTTTCCTATGTTTATGTCTCATTTAAGACTAAAATCATTTAAAATTGACAAAAATATATATATATATATTTTTAATGGGGGAGTGGCGGCCTAGTGGTTAGGACATAGAGCTTGGAATCCTGAGGTTCTGTGTTTGAGCCCCACTCCCAAAGACTGCCACTCTGGCTCTCTGAGCAAGACCCTTAACCCCTGATTGCTCCCCAGGTACATGACGATGGCAGCCCACTGCTCCCCAAGGGGATGGGTTAAATGCAGAGGTAAATTTCTCCAACGTGACATCAATTACTTTCAATTATTATTATCATTAATATCATTATATTATATATATATATCAATATTAAAAAAAGGCACAAAAAATGTTTTATTTGTATTATTATTAATTATTGCTAATATTTTAGCATCCATAAATAATCTATAGTAACATTATTACTGTAGAATCAAAGTCTTAACCATTAAAACCACTGCAGGCTTTTAGGAGTTAGGGAGTAACCAAGACTAAATAAAAACTAAAGAAAAGGTTCAGTCTGATCCAGACTGGGAGATTTGTTTTGCTAGTCCTGACTTAATAAAATTTTATGAACATAGTGGGAGTTACCATATAGAAAGTGAGACTGTTTTCAAGAAGATTTGAGCTTTTGAGTGTACTGCTCCTTCATACTTTAAAACACAATGTTCACAAATGAGGAAGTGCAAAATAAAATATAATTAAAGAAAATCATATCATAAAGCGAGAAAGATTAAACTTCTTCAACACCCACTAATCACAACTTGGAGAAAATGCTGCTTAGATACAGATCTTAGATTACGTTTGAGATTAAAAATTGTCATTTTAAAGAGTATATAATTCCTTTTTTAATTTCAAAGAGATAATTTTCCTTGGATATCTTATTTTTTGTGCGGAGATACACAAAAATGAGCATCCAGTATTCAAATTTTTTTTTCTTTTTGTTGGCTGTTCTTTTTGCAGAATTTTTAATTTTTCTGCCTGTGTCTACAGCTGGGTACAGCTCTGCTAAAAATCTGCCATATGGTAAATAGCCCTTAAATTAGGTCCCTGGCCTTCCAGCTTGGTTATCTGTGATGATCGGAACACTGTGTGCTGCTTGAAAAGTCCCATTTTCCCTCTGGCACACCATTTAACATGTCTCATTTACCAGGAAAATATGCAGGTCACACACCAGGAGATTTGTGGTCACATCCTCACCACGCTCGGAACAAATCTAAAGGATTTGAATTCGAATAACTATTAAATTTCCTCTCCTCCTTGTGTTTCCACCTGATAAATATTAATGTTTTCTTTTTCTTTGACCACAATAGGCTTTAGGCAGGTGCCTTCAGTAGTAGGAGAGAAAAAAATGTCTTCTCTGTCGGGTGATGATCACTAAGTCTAGATCTTTGAGAGGCACTTTAATATACCTACAGAAGAATCAACATTCAGTCACAAAAGAAGCAAATATTCAGGTCAGCTATCAATATAAAAAAATAGAGTTATGCATTCGGATTGAGACTGGCACTGTATACCATGTAACATATTATTCACAGGATAATATTATGACAAAAAGATAAGGTTTGCTATTTCAGAAACAAACACAGATCAGTTAGTACATTAAAAAAAATTCAAATCCTTCTTAAGTAAGAAAAACAACATCTCAAATACTCTGCATCAGACTCAGCCTTTGTTTTCTCTCAATTTGCTTTCCTTAGAAGGCTTTTATTAAAATGTCTGATATTCAATATTAAAGATTTGTTTTACTAGGACCTAATTTCTTCAAGTAAGTTTGCCTCTCATATGCTGATTACAATAAATTAACTTCTTAATAGTTTTTTTTCCTTTCCATCATATAAATAAAAATTACATACCAGGAGAATAATTAAAACGTATTAAAAAGCTCTAAAGATGGATGAGTACATGCAGATCTAAAGAAAACATCCATACATAAAGATAATTTTCAATCCAGATAGTCAACAACTTTCTTGGTGTTTAATTATTGGATAGTTTTCTTTATATTCTTCTTTATGTAAAGAATAACACATGACGGAATGTTAAGCTTTACAGTTTCGCAACAGAGTACAACTAATAAAATGTAAGATAATTTGGGATAAGGAAGGAATTCGTTAAAAGTTTGTGTTCACATTTGCAAAAAACTTGCATGGAAATGCTATAGCTCATGCCCTACACTATACTGCAAACATATTTAGGTCAGTTGTCTTGAAACCAGTGGCAGGTTTACTTTTTGTACATAAATGTTGCCCCTCTGAGACTTTGTGAAGGCAAATCTGTGTTTTGCATGGTCCAATATTGTTTCAGTTTAATAATGCAGAAGCTATTAGTCAGCTTTATATTTTTCAATATATAAAAACTAACTATTTTTTGAGAACATGTTTATCTAAGATATAACAAACATCTAGAAAAGGTACACTATATTATATTATTTTCCATGTGAATACCACATTGTTCATGCTTCCTTATCTTTTCTGAAAAGTTCTTTAAATCAGTTCTACCTGTCTTTATCCATGCTGGGTTGGTTCCTAAGGTTTGAATAAGGAGGCAGGCAGTCAAGGCAGTAGAATAAAGTGTTAGCCTTGCTGCATGCAGTTAGCCAAGCCTGTTTTGATGTTCGGCCAATCAGGTCTACACGATTTCACCTCTAGCTTCTCTAAGTTTGCTTCCCTTCTGCGACTCGGCTTGTCAATCAACTGCACTACAATTGTGACAATAGTTCCTGTCAATTCAGGGCGTAGCTTTGGTGCACCCAGAGCTCTCCTATACTTCTGTATTGCAGAGGAGCTACTGCACATGTACAACTTTTAACGAGAGTCAATGGGAAAACATTTTTGCACCCTAGGGTGGGAATAAATAAAAAAAACGAAAAAAACCACACAACTTTCTTTACTCCTCATTTAAGATAGAATACTTATCTTGCACATCTAAAATAAATATATATTTATATATTTCGAAATATTTAAATTTTATAATTTCATTTTATGTATTTTTTTTTATTTTCATGTCTCAATCAAGGTCATTGGGTGGTAGGGGCGGTGCCCTTGTGCCCTCTATTGGCCAGTCGCCACTGCTTGAAACAGACATGAACATCACTCACATCTCATCTTCACAAAAGTATTAATATGGTTTTAGCCTATGCTTTGCAGCTGAAAAGGCTTTGACTTGTCTGCTATGGTTCTATATGTATGTGGTGTTTATGTGTCCCTTCTTTCAGGACAGCATTTGTAAGGTCAGCTGAGGTTGGACGAGATGGACTATTTGCAGACTATGCATAATCCATTCCAAAGGTTTTTTGAAACCTTTTCCAAGTAAGAAAAAAAAATCCTTGTTCATTTTTTAAATCAGCATGGTTAAATCAATTCCATACAGTCCTTTAAATATTTCCATTTATTGCTGCATGCCTCCTAAAAGAAGTTGAAACTAAAACAACTGGAAAAGGTTTTCTCTATCCCTACACAATTTTTCCATTATAAATGCATAAAATCTTTTGGAAAGTAAAAAAAAAAAAAAGAAAAAAAAAGAAAGAAATCTAAATACCAAAAGAAGGTCCTATAAAAAGACTTTTATTTCAATCTAATCCATTTTACACAAACTCAATATTATGCAACATGCATAATCAAAAACCTTAGAAAAAAAATAAAGCATAAAACTTAATAATGTTGGTGAGAACCAGTTTCTATTATATCACACCAATGCTAGTTTGTAACAGAGTAATTCATTTTAGACTAATGCTAAATTTGAATTCTCAATCACACAAATATAGTTCAAAAGGTTCAACAGGTTTCTGAATGTATATGCAAATTACACGTGTGCTATATGGGGATATCATGGTCTGGCCTGGATTTTATGTCTGAGACGGAAAGTTTATAAAGTCAAATTAGCTATAAATTAATTTGGAGTAATTTGAATGTGTTCAAACCAATTCACAAAGCAAAATCCAAGAGGAAAAAAAAAAGATTTCTAATGAAATACAATGTTAATGAATTACCTGTAAATTATGCTTGGCTTCATTTTGGAAAGATTAGGGGCCTCCAAAATTCAGGAAAGCAAAGAACAGGTTGTTTTGACTGGTTGATTTTTGGCTAGTCAGGAGACCTTTGTTTTTTGTAGTCTCTTGGTTCTCGATCATATTCTGGGATTTGTGAGTTACTCTACTCACACAGTCTTTTTTTGGGGTAATCCTGTTTATAAATTAGCAACAAGGTCCAGTTAGCTTTTGGGAGTCAGAGGCTTCTGATTCCTGTGGCATTCATGGCCTTCTAGTCCCAGAATCTCTCCAATGTGACTCTCTAAAGAGCCATCGCAAAAGAGGATGAAATTCTGTGAGTGCCTGCCTTGTCCCAAAGCACGGTGGGGGGCCTGGTTGCATGTCCCAGTTTCTTGTAGAGGTTTGAAGCTCTTAGGGGTAGGTACAGCAGAGCAAAGCAGCATCTTCCTTCACCAATGTTTAAAGTTAATATCAGCATGGGCATGGGTCCACCAAGTCCAAACTTACTATCACAGTTTATGGCATAATAGGAAATTAGAAAGAATATTATAGACAAGCATCTTTAAAGTAAAATCTGAGCATCTCTGGAAGGCGAAAAGGCACCCTGAGACAACTCAACGTTTGCCCATGAGGAGTGGGCCAAAATACCTGCAGAAAGGAGCAGAAATCTCATGAAAATTTAGAGTAACTCTCTGAATGTGCCAATGATCTCAAGAGGTTGAGCAACATAATATTAAGTTAAGAGTACCATGTTTTTTGTCCAGGCTTGTTTTATGAGTTTATTTATTTTTGTAATCAGTGGTTGAAACGCAATGCCTTAGTTTCATTTGTCCATTTTCATAGAACTTTTTTTAATGTTAAGTTTGTCAGATTAAAGTTTTTTTTTTGTGATCATTGTGAGTTTTTCTTTCATTAAACGAGGAATAACAACAATTTTGTCCATGTATGTAATTACAAAGAAAGTTGAAATGGGTTGGAGCACATTTCTGATCAGCTTTTGAGTCGCAACAAGGCAAAAGCAGATTGTACTGAGTTGTAGCAAAACCGTAGGTCTCAAGTCTATAATGGCAGAAAACAAATATCTGTTTGTTGCCACTTTTTGTGGGGAAAATGCAGGTAAAACAGCTTGGAGCATCATAATCTTCAATTTCTAATTAAAATGTCAACAGGATAACAATGTGAAAATCAAGGTGTTTGCATGAGTCCCATTTTGTTATTACTCATTTAAGGATGGAAGAAATATATTGATTTTCACCTCAAGTGACTTAATATTAGTGTTTAAACATTTTTAATCCAAACCTATTTTCAAAATGTGCTTAATCAATAGTGAGGAATTTCTAAATGCTAATTTGTTATAACCCTCTTTTTCTGCTAATATGGCAATTTCCACTAATAGCTTATAAAAAATGTTTTGATGAAGATTCGCAGTCATCCAGGTCATAATCATTCCAAAAAAGTTAAAAACAATCCACTGGACTTTGTTTCCAAGTTTGATGTTTCGCTTTCCAGGAAGCTTTTTCAATTCAAATTGTGAATTACAGTCAAAGTGTGAAAAGTTAATGAAAACAGAACTTGTTTGCTATGTGAAACTAAGCTAGGTGTGGATGGATTTATGTAATGCTCCACAAAAGCCATGCCTAATACTGCTGACTTGACAGTTATTCAGCAGGCAGACAAGGCACCTCCCAAAAGGAAGGATAAGAGCAAAAGATCACTTATAAACAAAGTGGCTGTAAATAGAGGGCAGCACACAAATATATTGACACAAAGTTGATTTGAAGGAAAAAAAAAAGTGGTAGAAGAAAAAATGTTCAGAAAGAAAATACCTTTTTATTGGATTGTGATGCCATGCATTTGCAGATTTGTAGGTCCTGGTATGAAAAAAATAAAGGTTACACCTGTTCTTGGAGGAATCCCCATTACTTAAAAGATAGTGTGAAGCTTTCACACTCAAAGGTTCCTCAAGCAGTCATGTTTTTTACTGGTGTTAGTTTACGGTATTTTATCAAGAGAGAGATCAGCATAACAGTCTAACTTGCATTTCAAGTTTAATTTTTCTGACAGGGTTTATAAAAAATGCCGACTTAATTTTCCTGCAGGATATGACTTCAACACGCACTGCCAAAGGACCAGTACCTGATTTGACGACCATAATGCCAAAGTGCTTGAATGGCTGTAAAGTCTTCCTAATTATACAAATATATGTAATTTCAGTTTTTCAACGTTCTGTTAAATTAAGATGTACATATCATTTAAGCCTCTGTTTTTATAACTGGCAGCAAGAACTGGATAATGATTGACTGGATCACACATCTTTTAAAAGTCAGTTGTGTAAATGAGGTATAGGGACAGGATAAAACAATTAAAATGTAGAAGTACAAACACACACAGTGGCTCAAACCCAAGGACAAATTAGCTTTAAATTTGAATGCATTGTGTGTGAATCAAGATACAGTTTCAAAAGCTGCCCTTCAAGCTGGCTGGCTCTGTGATTTGAAATAAGTTACTGCTACTTAACAGGAAAATTTAATCCTCAGAAATCCTATATAGTTCAAGGTATTCACTCCTGCCAGATGTACCCTTATTATCTGTCCATGTGTGTGCACATTGTGAACAATGTTTTACTTCTATACTGTCATTTTACCAAAGCAATCTGGCACGACAATACTGCAATCAAATGAGGAATTCTTAATAGCTAGTGACCTTGCTGATCCAAGTCATTTCACTTTTATGTCAGGGTTCAACTGTGCAGCCACCATGCAGAAGTTAGCAGACCTTTTCATCGGAATCAGCTAATTCAAATCCACTTGTTCTTTTGAAATCCATCCAAGATGGTGCCACAGATGGCAATCTTGGTATTTCGTCCTTTTGTATGTTTTTGTGTCTTTGTTCTACTCTCTTCCACAATCCTCCGGTCACTTTTACTAGAGAGGAACTCCTAAGTATCAGACAGTCCCTCTCCAACCATTGTTGTTCCATTTTCAATGACTACACACTTCACTGAAATCTTGGTTGGCAGCGAAAGGAGCTTTCGATGGGATTTACTGGAGATGCAGACGAGGTACTGATGGTAGGCAGGCACGCTTATGAGGCTTTGCAATAAGATTTCCACACACTCTTGTCCTTAATCTACCTGGCTATTGTCCACTCCCTGGCTGATAAAATTTAATGCTGCTGCTTCTTAACTTGAAACTGACTTCAATGGATGTGCCAGTCTCTGTTTCAGAGAGTCATGACTTGGTGAGCAGGGCCAGAGCTAGAAGGGGGGCCAAGGGGGACATGGCCAACCATAGACAAACATTCGCCCGCCCTACCAGATGATTTGTTGTTTCCACATGCATGAAATTCACTGTCCCTGGAAGAAGCAGTTCTCAACTATCTCAGAAGGTGTCAGCAGTGATACCATAATGTGGAATGTCCTACTTTGACATTTTAAAGTCAGCATACTAACCAAAAACTGACTAGAAATATACAGCAATTATTCATTCACAATATTCAGCAATAAATGACATCCAATTCAATTGGTTCTCTTTTCAGAATTTTTGTTTTTATAAGGTGGGAGAGTTGGTTTCTACAGTCATCTAGGGGTCTCCTAAGCAATAAATCTAAAGATAAACTGCTTAACGTATTTAATGTCTATATTATGCAGAATCAGAAATTAATTTAAACAGCATTATTGTATAAATATGTGTGTAGTTTTATCAATAAGGACCTCATAAAAATCGGGTCATTCTCCAGCGATTTATTTGGAAAATATGTTATTGGATCAGTATAGATTTACCGCCTATTACTTTTAGCCACATTGTAGTGCACATTGGTCACTGCATAGCCAATACCTTTGAAATTGTCCTGAAACTGCTACTGTTGGTGAGCACACCCCAAAATATACAGGAGACATGTCAGCCTTCCAGCTATTACGTGTTGATCGTATCTATATTGTGGTGATAGTATCATTAGTGCTGACCTTTCCTCCATCCAGGTCTTGTGTAGGTCTAGGGTGAGGAAAAGGGCATCTGATATCTACAGTACACAGACCCCACACATCTGGACAAACACTGCTTAGACTTTTCATTCATGCTACTACTGAGCACTGTTTGCAAAAACAGCAACCACGGCGACAGTCTAATTCCCCAGGTATCTATTCCCATCCATATTATTGAGATTATAATATTCAAATCACTTCCATAATCACAGGTGTATGCAGTATAAAAGTTGCTCTCAGGAGCTCAGTGAATTCCACTGTGGAGATGTGATAGGATGCCACCCGTACTACAAATCTGGTGATGAAGTTTTCTCACTCCTAAATATTCAAAAGTTAACTGCTCTATAATAAGAAAATGGTGTTTGGGAATAAGTCACTTATAAGACATTAGTGGTAGCAGGGCTGGGCGATATGACCTCAAATCATTATCAAGATAAACTGGACAGTTTTACTTTGATAAAGATAAATGCACAATATATATTCCAGCTCCTCTATCACAAATAAAGGCATGTGCAGGAAATGCAACTGATCCATTTATAATATATTTATTGAATAAATCATATTACATATTACTTTCAATTAAATATTTAAGTCTTGTACCCATTCAGGTTTAAACATTCAACAGTGTCTCATTTAAAAGGAAAAAAATGTTACCACTCTTGCAAACGTTTTTGCAAGAGAATGGAGCCTTTTGCACAGCTTTGAACTCAAATGCGTGGCTGAGCTGTAGGTGGTGGAGGTTGGATGTGTTTCTATGGATAGTCCTGACATTTTTAGGGCAAACTTTACATTTCGTGTTTTTTTTCTCAACATCTATGGCGTCATTTTGTTGCCACCGAACTGAGCGTGCATTGAGAACAATGTCCATTGTTTAAAATCGCACACCTCACTCAAAACCGATCTGCCGCAGTCTCAACTCTGACAACGCGTTCTTGACTACATGATTCATTGATTTAATTTCGTTTACAGCTGTGTTAGACGCTTCTTCACTGGGCTCATCCACCATTCTCTTTGTTTACCCTTCTGACTGGGTCGGTGGAGTCACGTGATTACACGCCTGCTGCTGATGAACTTGACTGGCCTGCAATGAGTACTAATTTCAACCCTATAGAACATCTTTGGGATCATTTAGAGTAAAGACTGAGAGCCAGTCCTTCTCATCCAACATCAGCATGTAAACTTACAAATATGCTTCTGGAAGAAGCACATTTGTAAGGTCACAGTAATCTAAAAAAATAAGGTCACAGTAATCTAAAAAAATACCATAATAACACTTCTCAACCTTGTGGACAGCCTTCCCAGAAGACATGAATCTGTTCGAGCTGCAAAGGGTGGACAGATGTCACATTGAATGGATTAATCCCAATGGATTATGAATGCGATGACACAGTGCAGATCGGATGGGAATAAAGGCAGGTGGGCAAATACTTTTGGTAATATAGTATATATAAATATGAAACAAATATCATATTGTTATTTTTGTGCAAAAACTTGACTGATTCTCCATCAAGGAAAGCATTGTCATTGTTTTCAATAACACAAACATACCAAAAACTCATCACAGCTTTCATTCTTCAGAAGAGATAATGGGCACAAGCTTACATAATCTACTCATAGAAATATGGAGTGTAGAAAATACAAAAGTGAACAGACCCCTAAACTGGGAGATTGTTTGAATTTCTTTGGCTCCTACATTCATCTATTGCATGAAATAGAAAAAGAATATAGCTTGGTATTATATGTGCAACAAGTAATGAAAAAGCTCTACAAAAAACAAGCATATAACTCCCCCCCAAACAAAAAATGCTGCATGAGCTGCATACTATAAACTATATTTTCACTGTGCCAGGCTCATGTTTTAAGGATATTTATTGCACCCTCTGATGCACAGCACTTCCCATAATGACTCATGATGAAATGGCTCCAATTTCAATTTGACCTTGAGTGTTCTCCACATGCGCTGTTCTGAGATTCCATGAGGCATCAGGAGACACTTGAGATGCTGTGGGACTCCACAAATGTCGATTCAAAATCAGCTTGTTAATTAAGATGACAGCTGGAGGATTTCCAACAAAACAACCAAAACAAAGCTGATGTTTGGGACATAATATTTTTTGTTTGTTTGTATTTCTGAAAAGTGACAAATCAGGCAGACATTTAGGTATAACTAACAGTAACAGTAACAGTCATGGTTGACTGATTATAATTTCTGATTATGAATCGGGGGGCATGACACTTCGGGGTTCAAATTTGTACCAAACTGTATCACCAAATAATCTCTTTTTGTCTGACGTGACAAAACAGAGCTTTCTTGTGTGGCCTGGGGGAAAAAAAAAAAAAAAACACCACAAAGTTAGACAGCAAACTCAGACCTGGGAGGATGCCCACAACTGTGTATAAACAGGTATAAACATTCAAAATAAACAGTATGCTAGAGCACTAAGTAGATATTGTTCATTAACCTGCAACAACTTGATCCTCTAAGCTGTACAGAGTAGACAATGCTTTAGTGTGAAATACTACATGAATTTAGTGTGTACTAAAATAGATTGAAACTGACTTCAATACAAATGCCATTATTGAAAAAGTACTTGCCAATAACCTAAATGGAGATTTACCAAGATTAGAAAAAGTGCTAACATCGCACATTACAAAATATTTAGGATTTAATTTCTTTGAATGAGGTGTCAGTGAGCGTTCTGGGTGGTCCAAAGTTTGCTCCAGCTCTACAGAGCATGCAGCAATTTAATTCTGGCCTTCCCAAAAACTAACACTTCCCACTGCTGATCAGCTAAAACAAAGCCTTTGCACGTTTGATGTAACAAGAAAGACAAGTGAATTTGTTCAGAAAGATTTCTAATTTTATCAAACTGAGGACAATCATCATTGAGAAACATAACTTTTAATTTGAATAAAAATTTAAGTAAACATGGAATGCATGCGAGGTCTGTTTTCAGGGCTTTATTATTAAGCCATTCCAGCTCAGACTGCATAAAACTGCATAATCTCCAAAAGTATGTGATGCTGATGACACACAGCTTAATTTTCTAATGTGTTCCGGTTTGAAAACAGTAAACAGAAAAAGATGTTCATGCTTTTTTCCCCCTTGTTGTCGGAAAATTTAATTTCGACTCATTTCTTCTTTCATATATTGATGTATGGTATTTAATCTCTAAAAAATGTTGTTGTTTTTTTAACTCGGTTTGTTTCACTTGCAAGGCCAGAAAATGTCTGAGTGAGGGGTGGTTATAGACAAGACATACCTTTTTCCCATAACTAAACCATATACTTTATTAAGGTAACTGTTTAACTGTTTTTCTTAAAGCATTCTTCAATGAACTCTGTTAATAAGAGAGGCATTAATTATCTTATGGTATCTGTGCACTCAGCTATATTTGTAAAGTCTTCTTTGACCTACTATTTTCATAGGCATATCCCAATAATATTCTTCATCTCTTTTGCTATCGAGAGCTACAGTATCACTGAAAACAAAAACAGCACTTCTAAAAAAATAAATGAGATGAAAAACATTGATATAAGAAATTAGACTCTTCTATCTCCATACTTCAAAAGGGTTAATTGTTCCTAAAAGCAACAAGTAACTTTTTTCGAAGTATAGAGCTAAAAGAGTCTCAATATTTACAAACGCACATCTGTGATCCACACATGCACAAGACAAGATCTGCACCTGAACAGGATAAAATCCACACATAATGACTCAAACAAGCAAATCATATATCAAAATATTCAAAAGACAAGATTCACCAAAGTATTTGTGATGCATTCAAACTCATTCCTTGCTTTATTCACTACCGACGGTATTTGAACTGCATTGCAATTGTGTGTGGATTTTTTAGGCTTGTGGGTGTGGCAGTGTGTGTGTGTGTGTGTGTGTGTGTGTGTGTGTGTGTGGGTGTGTGCACACTTGTATAGAAACCAGAGTGAGGAACAATTTTCCAATTTCACCATCACAATGAGGACCAGTTGTTATAAATTGAGGACATTTTGCTGGTCCTTACAAGGTATTTTGCTAATGGTTAGGTTTAGGGCAAATGTGTCAATTGGGTTAGGGTAAGGCATGCATTTGTAATGGTTAGTTTTAGGTGTAGTTTTAGGGTTAGGGAAGGGTAGAAAATGACTAAAAATCAATGGAAGTCAATGGGAGTCAACACATGGTCCTCACTAAATATACTAGAGCAAATGTGTGGGTGGGGGTGTGTGGGTGGAGTTTGTACTGTGCATGTGTGGATCACATATTTCAGTTTGTAAATACTTAAAATCTTCTAGCCCTCTAAATAACTGATTGAAAACTGCAATAAAAGGCAGTTCAATGGTTATTCTTCACATTTGGTTAATCTAATTCACTATATTAATTTAGTGCCTATTAACAACATGTCATCTCAAGGCACTTTACTTCACATCAGTTCAATCCAAATAAAACAGGCACAAACCAAGTCACATACATACATCCCAAACTGATCCCAGTTATTGAAAACATAGTCAAGTTTATAATAGCTACGTTTTCTGTGTACAGAAGCCCAGCAGATACCATTGCGTCCAATCTTAAGTCAATGAATAAAAAATCAAAATGAATGTTTTAGATCAAATGACTGTCATTATAGTGAACACTTATGCTATTCCGTCTAATTTAAAAGCAATCAGCTCTTGTTATAGAATTTCTAGTTTTTGTGCACATACTGCAAAACTGTGGTTTCTTTCCCTAAGGTCATCATACTTAGAGAATGGCATACTGTACCAGCCTGTGTCTGCTATCAAACAACAGTCAGGCACAAGACTAGAAAAGTTAACCCAAAAGAACACAATTTTATATTATACTGAAAAAAAGTATGTGAAAGATCAACTGTATGACCCAAGTAAAGATTGGCTGATAAAACATAAAACCAGAGCTTTTACAAACCTAAACTGCCAAACAAACAGTTAGACAATCCCCAAGGTAAATTAAATTTAGTAATCATAATCTAATTGCTTTCAATTACTTTTGAATTGCTTTGTCTCTTGACTCGGTAAAATATTATGTTGAACAGACGATTTATTCCATTCCAATTTGTAGACTAATTCGAATAAGGATATTATCCTCCCCTTCAAACATTATCAGCTGTTATTTCCCTGAAGAATCTAATCTGATTAGGGTTGCAATAAAGTTGACAGTGCTGTTATTAGAGCTGAAATACCCAGGAATACAAAGTGTGTGGCCTCTGGTGAGCTACATTTATTCATTTAGTTGCAACATGGTTTTAAGAATAAATTGTATACCAGAAATAATGCAAACTTTAGAGATGGCTGTAACTATAACTGAAGGATGCTTTATCAGCTGCAAAGAAAGACTGGCCGAGTGGATCAAATAAAGAAATACCTCAAAGAAATGTTGTACCAGGACGCAATCCAAATTTAATTTAATTTAATAATTTCTTGAAGTTACAACCACTGCTCGGAGAGATGGAATACCCTGTATGCTACTGCAGGACGTGATTAACAAAGGATGAAACTTTTTCCAATAAACGCTTTACTGTGAGCTCCCTTCACAAATGGAACAAAAGTGTATTATCAAAGCTCCCTAAACATAAGACTGATGGTATTTCTTAGATAGATAGACAGACTTTATTGATCTCACAGTGTGACAATAGTCAAAAAGAAGGTGCCAAAAGGAGGGAAAGGTGCATGGGGACTCTAGAGAGCATATACAGTGTGTCAACATATGTATATAAAACAGCTGAAGTCTCTTATTTACCAGGATTATTGCACAGGTTATTGCACAGGGTATTACATGGGTACTTATATAAATAAGTATTTATTAGTGCTGTCAAAATTATCGCGTTATTAACGCGTTAACGCGAGGCCATTTTAACGGCGATAATTTTTTTAACGTGAGATTAACGCTATGTGGTTTTATGGTACAATTTTCCAAGTACATCCCGCTGCAGCCTGCGGGAAGGCGGGGCTATTTTCCCCCAGTCTATGCATTTCTCATAGGCTTCGAGAGCGGACCTCCTCAAGGGAAAAAGACGCTCATACACTGGGTGACGCTAGTGCCTTTTCTTTAAGCCCCACCACCAACAAACAAGTTGAGTGTCTGGTAACTAGTAGCAACCTGAAATACGCTGAGAAAACAGATTACTGAGGTGAAATGGAATCTGCTACGGCACTCTTGTCGGTATCGTGTGTGTGTGTGTGTGGGTGGGTGTGTCTGTGTGTGGGTGAGTGGGTGTGTGTGTGTTCTCATTTTTGTTAAGAGGCTGAAAAGTAACTTTCTAGAGAGCATAGACTACCTTCATCTAGTGATGTCGGTCTATTGATTTTGATGTATTGATTGAAAATTGTTCATTATTATCTTGGTTAATTAACATCTAATGTTAACTCTACTAAATTTTATAGCAGTAGGGTAAAATGCTTGTCTTTGTTCAAAAGACTGTATTAACTGTAAAGACTGTCTTTTACATCAGCCTGTTTTCAGGGCCTTTTTTTTGGCTACATATTTGTTATTTTTTACTACATGCCTCCCCATCTTCTTGCCATATGTTTCTATGGCATAAATCAGTATCTGTGACCTGTTTTCATTTTAAAAAAAGAACATCGGCACAAAACTAGCCTGTATGTATTTTTTTGTATGTCATCGAGAGTATTTAAATGATTTTCAATCAGGAAAAAAAATGTGCGATTAAAATGCGATTAATCGCGAGTTAACTCAGGCATTGATGCGATTAATCGCGATTAAAAAATTTAATCGATTGACAGCACTAGTATTTATATATACAGTTATTGCACAGGGTATTAAATGGGTATTTATATAAATAGGTATTTATATATATAGTTATTGTACAGGGTATTACATAGGTATTTATATAAATAGGTATTTATATATATAGTTACTGTACAGGGTATTAAATATAAACAGGTTATTGCACAGGGAATTAAATAGTGATTGCCCATTAGTTATTGCACAAGTTATTGCAGTTATAGTGCCGCAATATAAAGTCTGATGGCAACAGGGATGAATGACCTGCGATAGGGCTCTTTTTTGCAAACAGGGTGTATAAGTCTTTCTCTAAAGGAGCGGCTCAGCTCCTCTACACTCTGGTGCAGGGGATGAGAGGTGTTGTTCATGAGGGATGTAAGCTTAGACAACACATTCCTCTCAACCTAATTAATACATGTCCATTTTAATTTAGAACGTCCCAGGGTTGAACTCAAACTTCCCATATGAATACTTGTCAACTTTTACAATTTTTAATCTTAGTCATTATATATCCTTTAACACAGCATACAGAAATACATTCAACACATAAATTGTGCAAATATTCTAATGATTTGATCACCTTTCACACATCAGCCTAACAGGCATTCCAGTGAGATAAAATGAAAAACTCCCTTAGGTAAATAAGGGTCTATAATCTCCTTTCGACATATGTAAGAATCTAAATAATATATGCTACTTTTCAAAATATATTCTTCAGTGTCTTTTATTATTCAGCTCTACCTGCTAAGGCTGATGAAGTGAAAATTCCCTGCATAAACAGTGCAATTTCTGCATATATGTATAAGTGTATGCAACTTCCTCAAGATTTACGTATATAACTGCTATTTAAATATTGCTCTTACGTCTCCACTTCACACACTTTCTGAATAATTCTACAAATATTTGATGATATGCATAAGATTTGCACATAATCTACAAAAAACAGCACCTTTGATTCCAATCTACATGGCACTATATGCCAGGAGCACCACAAAAATATCACACCATTCAGATATGCAAATAGACAAAAGCAGCTTAATTTGCTTACATTAAGACAATATATATAGATAATAATGCGACTGTTGTAGATAATAAAGTTTGCACTCAAGTACTGACTAAACATGAACATCAGAGCTCTTTTGGTCTTTCGCTCTGTTCACGAGCTACTTTAATATATCATCCGAATGGCTACGGTAATCTCCTTTTTATCTCAACTCCATCTACCATCAAGCACCAAAGTGCATGTACACAAAATCTATACAGCCACATACATATATATGCAAACATATAAATACATACATCCAATATATGTACACACGCATACAGAGGTTGTGAAAAAGGAGGAAAGAAACTTGGCAGTGTGATGATCCGTGGAGAACCTAATGAGAAACACTGAGCTCTCAGTAATTTGTTTTCCTGTGCTAAGGTCAAACCGCAAATGCTGCATGATTGAGTCACCCCCCCCCAAACTCCCTTTTAGAATTAGCATTTAAAATATATCTATTATTTATGTGTGTATTATTAAAATGACGGGCTACTGGTCCCTTGAGCACAACAGAAGGAAAGGAACTGGACTATAGTACTGAGGATGGACAATCGGATAATAGTGGACTGAGAGAAATGCAAGAATAATGAGAGATAGATAAAAAAACTGTCTTGACCAGAAGACAACCCAATCAGACTTTTTTTTATTTATCAAGAAGGCTTATGCAGGAATTGCATAAGTATATAAAAATCTGCTGTTAAATGATGCATGTTTATCCCACAGTTGTGCAAACCTTGGGGATAAACCTGTGCAAACCAGGGTTTAAAGGGCCTAGAGCAATGGAAAACTGAAATCATGTATTTCTGTCAACTTTGCAAATGTTATTTATATGATATAATCTAAAAATATTATCTCTTTAATTCCATTTCTATTATTACAATGTTTATGTTCATCTATGGAACAAAAGACAGATGTCTGAGAAAACTTAAGCAAAGCATTACTAAAGCACCTGGATAAACTTAATCATCTTCAGGTAATTGCTAAATATAACAGTGGAAGAATTTAAGCCCAGTATTTATTTGGTCTTAATATTTGCTTTCATTACCAGTCTTTAATTTGCAGGGTCATTTTATGGACCTCTTAACATCCTTCCACTGATTCCCTACTCTAGCAACTGAGGAGCTGTCTTTAAAAGAGCTTCCAGTACTTTATCTTTTTTTTTCCTTTTTAAGATTGCACCTGATTAATGCACATTTTATTTTATTTTATATGATTGTGCTCCTAAATACACATCTAAGCCCCACAAACTTTCTCTGATCATTTTTGGTACCCAGGTCAGGTCAAAAAACAAAAACAAACTATCATTCCTCAACAATGACTACATTATTTTTTGCATGTATATTCTATGTTTTACTAGTCACCCAAAATAATATGTAATGAGGCCTCTAAGATCATCAGATCAAGTTATCTTGCATCAGTGTTCATCATTCTCTATCTTTTTATGCAACCTTTTTCAACATCCTTAATTTTAACAGTTATAATCTAATCCAAACCCTTTAAAATTAGATTCTTCTTTTGATTTCTTTGATGCAGTTTCTGTAATGTTTTACAGTATGTCCAACAATCTATCATAATATCTGATTTAGACTTTTTGGCAAATGCCAATGCTGTTGAGCCCACTGAAGTTGCAGAACTTCATGCTACTCTTTGTGGGGGAGTGTTGGTATAGTGGTTTAGAGCAGTTTGCTTGTGCTCTGAGAAGGTTGAAAGTACCCGGTTTGATCCCCACAGCCTCCACTCTGGGTTCCTGAGCAAGACCCTGAACCCCACACTGCTCCCTGGGTCCCACACAAGGCTGCCCACTGCTCCCCAAAGGGATGGGTTAAATATTATTAATATTATAGCATTGTGATTGGTGGCAAACCATTCCCTGCAAAAAAAAAAAAAAAAAACGGTTAAACTGGTACTGCTTGTAATGTAATTTATAATTGTTTATGGACCAGAAATAATTTGGTGAATCTTCTTCTGTGCATTTGTGGATCTTGTGTGCTTGTGTGAATCGCACTGTGCGTGTGGGGATCTTGTCCTGTGCATTTATGAATCCCATATGTGTATTTATAAAAACTGAGATCAATCTAGCTCCATAAAATACAGAGATAAAATTCTTCAATGTGAGATCAATAAAGATCAATCATTATTATTTTAGAAACTTCCTTGGAAAATGTACATGTAAAAAGTTTTTTTATTTAATTGCTTCTGCACTTTGGCTTTCATTAAGAAATACATATCTGGAGAAGGATGCTAAATGCTTCTGTTTGTATATGGATTTAAAACCTTTGGAAACATAATGTTTGCATATCAGACATAAAAGGACCAATAGGATAATTGAACTTTCTACTTTAAAAAAGTATTGAAGATTTTTCTCACTTTATATATCTATTAAGAAAAGTTAGAGCAAAGATTCAACACATTCAATTTAGCATTTCTTTTGATCATATGGTTTTTAAACCATGCATCCCATCACATTATTTTCTTTCTTAATTATATAAACTTACCTTTTATTAAATACAATGATTCAAAGTTTCAGTGTTGGCTTTGGCCCTATTTTAGTTATTGTCTTTGAAATGTCAAGCCTAAACCCTTACTTTTTATCATTATGCATTAACGTATCCACCAACTGTTTCTGCATCCTAAAATGATAAGTTGTTTTTACACAAAAAGCTGAAAAGGCTAAAGTACACACTAAATCTGGTTTGAATAGGTTTTTTCCTTTATTATTCTTTGACAAGTCTCTCATTTGTCTCACTGTCTTTTATCAACATCTCTTGCTACTTACATGCAAAAAGGGTTTTCTTTGTTTGCTTCAGAAACAACTCAACATTTCTTCTCACAGATTCCTCCTATCCCTAGTTAACACTTTCATTTCTCCCTGCTACAATGCGGCATTACTGCTTATATTAAGGAGGCTTTCTGGCGTATTGGTACCTCAGATTTAATGGTATTTCTAGGAAAAAACATGTCCAATAGAGTTTCAATTTAAAAAACCCAACTAAAAATTAATCCACTTATCAAGAACAAAATATGTATTAGTAAAATTTTTTAATTTATACTTTATATCTGCAACATTGACACAGATCTTAGCATTTTGAACATTTTATCTTTGAAATATGCTGAGCTTCACTATAACTAGTATTATTTCACTTTGTTCAACCGTTAATACAAAATAAGCATGGTGATCTAGCAAATATTTCTATAATTAATTTTAATTCAAAGTGGAGCTGCAGTGTAGCTATTTGCTCACTAAATATGCATAACCACATATATTAAGCCCATAGGCGATTATTTTATTGCCTCAAACCAAATTAATTAGTAGTGGTGTTTTTTTTTATTGACAGTAATGATCAAAGTGACCAAATACATGTTAAAAAGCACAGAAGACTGGGTCTCAGCAGCAGCAGATCCTGGTTAAACAGGAAGCTGTGTCACAAGAAAAACAAGGAAGTGGTTTGTTTATGAGATACAATTTCGTTGTACAAAAAGAGCTTAAACTTTAAATAGTTCTGTCTCTCAGATTAACTAAAACGTATACTTTTCCTGAATTTTCCCCAATTTCTAGACCAAAGATTTTATTTATTTCCCTCACATTCTAATTGTTTTCTATCTTTATTTTCTGTGTTTGCTTTCATTCTTTTTATGTCACAGATAGTCTGAGATTCCTTGGATTCACCAGACAGATTTGTCTCTTTCTCACTGTTGTGGCCTCTCTATTATCTTAATTGAATATGGTACAGTCTTCCGAGCCTTTAAATCAAAGTCCATGATATGACAATGGGAATATTTCACTTTACATTTGTTTTAGACAAATGCTGAAGCAGAGAAACCTCTAAAACCTGCAGGACAGGGGGCCTTGAGGATCGAGTTTGGGAATGCCTGTTTAGACCGATCTGACCTGACACTGCCAGGCATCATGCTTTGCTGCAATTCATTTGGTCCCTTTATGCGTTTACACCACTATTGTGAACCTGCCCTTATATTCCTACTTTCATTTTAAAGCAGTAAAAAACTTAGAATCTAAGTGGACATATTCTAAATATTCTTAAAGTAGTTTAGTATTATGAGTTATGAATAGAGCATCCTATAATTTGTGTAATGTATTCAATCTATTTAGAAAATTATACTGAACATCTGTATGTAGGACTTGGGCACGTTTGTACTTTATGCACCCATCTCTGTTTATTTGTGTCAACAAGAATGATAGCAAGAAAGAGTGTTATGAATAAAAAGAGGAACTTCTTTAATTTCAAAATCGTATTGGGGTAACAGGGTGGGCTCTGGCAATATGACAACAGCTGCATGGCTGCATGACCAACCACCATCCCAGCAGGAATCCTTCAGACCCTGGTTTGGTGGAACATCTGCCTTATGTTCACCAAATTGCTGCATTTGTGTATCAGCAGACAGCCAACTTTGTTGCTAGTGTTGACACGGTTCAAAGCTTTTCAAATTATTCTGACGTTCCCATCTACCATCATGGACTCAACAAAGTAAGAAATCAACTAAATCATTTCACATATTTCACCTTGTTATCCTCCCAGTTATTAGCA
Source organism: Cyprinodon tularosa (assembly GCF_016077235.1). Lineage (NCBI taxonomy): Eukaryota > Metazoa > Chordata > Actinopteri > Cyprinodontiformes > Cyprinodontidae > Cyprinodon > Cyprinodon tularosa. Next base: position 1,713,880 of record NW_024038821.1, read on the forward strand.
TTGCAGGTAAAGGGAATAGATAAAACACCTTTTATAAAAAATAAATGAAAGTACACCTCATATACCTCAAATACCCATGAAACTTGTCTATAGGTAGAAGCAACTCCTTATTTGTATAATGAGGCAAAAAATGCATACAGGGATGTAGAAATGAATAAATAAAAGAATAAATGCACAAATTAGTAAATACGGAAATAATAAATCAAGTTTCCAATCAATAATACTTACTGAGCATGGATTTATTTCTGTATTTATCTTTATTTATCACAGTTGTGGTCCTCCATACTATTGTACTGAACATTTGTCATTGGTATTTCATTTTCTACAATATCGCAACAACTTAGCTGGTTGCAAAATGTGGTATTTATATTATATTTAAAGCGTCATCCATGAAAAGGTAATTCCAAAAAGTAAAAACAATTCAAAATGACCAGCATAAAACCAATCCTGTTTACCTCAGCTCAGCACAGCAGACACAAAAAGGCAGAAAAGGTTTTCTAATTTAGATTCAAATCAAATGAGAGAATTACAAACAGATAAGTAGTAATTATACATGATATACAGCATTTTTATGCAGATGTTTTAATCTAATAATTGATTCCTCTGTCCTAGTTTAACAAAAAAAAAAAACGGTTTTGAATCATTTTAATGTTTTAAATTGAGAATAAGTCACATATTCCAAAGGTTTTTAATTAGTACCATTTGAGTCTACTAAAGCAGGTAGAGGAATTAAGAATATAAAATCTGAAAATTTAAATAGAATATGTTTTTTTCATGAAGCACTAATTCTGCTAAATAGAAAACATACTATTGTAATAAAAAGCTAACACTATTATTAGAAAGTAATAATAAAAAATAACAGATCTCTCTGCCAAGTTTTAGCTTTAACATTTAACGGCAGACAAGGTGAACTAGAATGTGAGCAAAGCAATGTATTCAAATCTCATTAGCTGCTGTAAAGATGTGCCAGTCTGAAACAGAAAGCTGCAGAAACTGACATGTATCAGGTCTCAAATACAACAGAGTATTAGGCTAAAATGCTCAATTAAATTATTAATACTAAAACAAAACTAAATGTGAGAGCAAAAAAAAGGTCATAAGAGAGGAGCTAGCAGGGAGAAAAAAATCAGTCAATTGGCTGCTGATTTCGTTTCACACTATTCTCCAGAAGGCTCTCTTAAGCTTCACTTATTGCCTCTTTTGTGTACCCGACTGAAAGCCATACCAAATCGAGCAAAGAATTTTCAAAGCCAAGACTGTCGATAGACATCGACAGTCAAAGAAAATGCTCCTTGAGTTCACCTGTTTCAAATAAAACCAGAAAAAAAAGTGTTTTATCAGGAGTCAAGTACCAGCTAGGGCAGCATCTGAGGGCAAGTACATAACTACTCTTTCTGTAACCACATTGGAACAAAACCTTAAAGAAACTTATCACAAAAAATACAGCATCTTTTACAGCAAGTAACTCATACCAAGAGTGCCCCTGGACTTTAATAGCACAGGTGTGAGACAAAGCTGAGTCAAGTGCCAGACGTGCTGAAGGGAGATGTATTATTTACTCCTGCATCTCAAACGGTACCCTGTCTGCCTCCTCACTGACACTTGATATTCCATACAACATGACTAACACTTTAAAAGCCTACATTCGTTATTGTCTTTCCTCTAGGGTTAACCCTTAAGGTGGCAGCACTCTGAATGTCAACCCCCTCCACATTGCACATTTCCAAATGCCATTTCTCTTTATTCTACGACCGTGCAGAAGCACAGACAATGGGATAGTGGGGTGGCTTCAGAGGAAGGAGTGAAGAGGCTGGAAGATAAGGGTTTTTTCTTTTCCCTCATCGCACAAAAAGCAAATGACATACAATCAGCTAAACTCAGCGGGGTTTCATTTAGCACTTATAGGAAACACGGCTACTAAGCATTGGTCTTTGACAGGCAAGTGAGCTGATCCACTCATTTAGTAATGTACTAAATTACATAGATGGATGAATGGCAGCTATAAACTCTAACTAAGAAGTAGTTTTATAATATATAGCATGAGTTAATAATTCCCAAAACATCAGTCATAAAAGAAAAAAAAATAATTCTTCAAGCCCGTCTAAAAAACATTCTTCCTAAATCTTTTCTTTTTTATGTTCGTCCTACAAATTGTTATTTCCCTCTATTTTAGATTATAAGGAAAATATTCACTCTAGGTGAATGGCGATGGTGGTTCAGTAAAATATTTCATTTCATTTCCGAAGACAAGTCAAGGCCTTGCCCAAGAGAAGAAAAATAAAAGTGCCTTGCAAAACATTTCAAACTTGTTCACCTTTTTTCAGTGTATTTTATCAGGATTTCACTCAACAATTCAACAAACTTATTTATTTTTAAAAAACCTGAAAGCATCATCTATTAGTATCACATTCTTAGCCAGTTCTTTGAGGAATCACCCTTTTCTGTGATGGTCTTTCAGACAGTGTCTCCATGAATTCCGTTCAAAAAGTTTTTGTATTTCTTTTTGCAAAGTAACTCAAACTCAATGAGTTTGGATGGAGGGCATTAAAGAAACAGAGTTTGAACAGATTCTCAAACAAATTTAGATGTTGACTGGATTCTCCCTTTATAATAAAGCATAATTGCATCTCAGCCTTACCATTGTAGCACTGATTGTATGTGTAAGGCCAATGGTCATGCTGGGAAGAAAAGTCATACACTCGATATAAAGTCTTTCAGACGCACTATGTATAGGACTCCAACAATTATCCTAACAACTAGAGGTGAGTATTGGCATGAGTGTTGGGATTCGATACATGTCGCGATACTTGGGTCACGATACGATATTATCACGACATTGCAGTATCACTATATATTGCCATATTTTCCCCAGCTATCAAAATCAAATGATGAGATAAAACAGCAAGTGCTGTATATTTTCATCAGAAAATATTGATTAGGTATTATTATCCATGTTGTTTGGGGTTTTCTTCCACTGTGAAACTGTGGTGGTGCAGAGGTAGCCCATTTTCCCATCAATGTTTTATGTAACCATTTTTTTTTTTAATCGATACTAAGAAGTGAAAGATCGATATTATATTGGGCAGCCGAATATCCCGATATATCGCCAAAACGATTATTTTCCACACCCCTACTAACAACTCTTACCCCCAGATTCCACATACTCCGTCAGGGCTCCGCTGTTTAATCAAATCCATTCAACACCCCCTAAGAGCGCATCTCACAATTTCAAAATAAACTTATTATTGCAGGCATGTATGAAGAGACAAACCATGGATGATCCAAGTTATCCCTGTTACAAAAATCCACAACAAAAAGAAAACATTTGGGCAGAAACTGAACATATGCTGGATGTCATTGGGGATTTTCTTAATATGTCATAATAAATGTAAGCGTCCATTTCCACATGTTTTGCTCCTTCGAATTTAATAATATCGAGAATGTTTTCCTCCAACTCCGAGGAAGTCGGAGCGGAGCAAGACGGGAGGTTGTATGCTTTGCTTGGCTCAGACGGTCTGGGGCGTAGCGGGGCGCTAATGGAGGATGTGGGATTTCGGAGTTAAGCCTAGTTTACCTAGTGTATTAAACAAGTTGGGGCTAACTCTGTGCAAGCACTGCTTCATTCAGAAATAACTAGATGCAGACTTTTTACACATGAATCATTACTTAAAGAACAGAAGGTCAGAAAATAAAAAAGAAAACAACAGAAAAGGTAAGATAAGCATACTGTCAAGTTGGGTGGAGGTTGGTTGAGGACCCAAATGCAGAAATGAGTTTTGCTGATTTAATGAATGACAAAATGATGACAGAAGCATTAATCTAAAAACAATTAACAGGAAACCAAAAAACTAAGAGACACTAGGGAGAAACACACATGAGGAGGAGATAATGAAGAGGAACAAGCACTGATTAACTACGGAGGAGGTTTATATATGGGAGACAGAACCAAGAGTGGAGTAATAAGTTAATTGGGAGCAGGTGTGGAAAAAAAACAGCTAGAAAGGAGCCAAGGGGAAAGGAGACTGGCACAAGGGGGCAATAGAGGGTGACAAAATCACAACACTGCCAGAAAACAGCTAAAAAAGACACAAAATTACAGCAAAACTAAAAACTTAAAAAGACACCTAAAAAAAAGGGCGGAACCCTGACACATACTAGTGAGTTTAAAGTTAGATTCAACACATTAGTGTCTGACATGCCACAGTTTTACTGTATATCCTTTACAAAGAGGTAATCAGTATTGTCTTCATTGGCAATCAGGAATCCATTGAGATCATTGTAGCTTCAGTTAAAGCATGTGTATAGAATTATTACATAGATACACTAATGCTGGGGTATTTTATGTACAAGATAAGGAAAAATATTTATTTTTAACCATATATTTCACCCAACTAACATTGATGAAAAAAAATTTTTAGGAAGCTTGCAGGGTTGTTTTCTCACTTATTTTGTTTAAGCGATTTGTTTTGTTCATTTGACATCTAAATTGGACGAAATCTGAGGAATGACCCGGGCAACAGATCCACCGGCAGTTACTTTAAAATTATATGGGTATTTATTGACTACTTGGTTAAAAGGTTTTCATGTTTTCTTAACGGTTTAGCTTTGGGTTTATTTAAGCTCAGCCCTTTTAAATCCAACTTTCAAGGCTTATGGGAGAACATGGTAATGAAGATAAATGTGTGTAAAATATAAACTTACCCTTTGACACAGCCCTTTCACCCTCTGATGAGGAGAGGAGGGGTGAGCAGCAATAGTGGGAGCGATGACACACGATAAAAGCAAATCTAAGACGACAGCCACATCAAATTGCCCAGGGATCAGCCATGACCTTTTGACGTTTAAGTGAATCAAGCAAACTGGGCAGGCCTCTGCACGCTGTGAACTGTGTGGTGCCTCACCACTGTCTCATGGGTTAGTTTTTGTTTTTCCACCGGATTTCTCCTTCATTTTGTCATGAGAATCGCTGAGAGCAGTAGTGGTCTTAAAGGGATGCGGACTAGAAGTCAAGCTTCATCTTTGATCCCATGGCGTCCTGTAACAGCTGTCTCTGCCACTGGAGCATGCAGCTGCTGCTATCCCGTATTACATCTCTGCAATTCAGGACCACTGGATCAGCAATTCAATTTCACACAAGTGTGCTCAGAGGGAGGCGATGCTCATGAAGGAATGAGGATCTATGCCTCAAAGACAAGAAGTTATTTAAAGAAGCTAAGGGAATGGTGGACGGAAGGACACAGAGCTAGAATAAGGAAGTTAGCTGACAAACAGAGGTATGACTGAGGAACATCAGAGGCCCAGTGTCAAAGAGCAGAGCTTTAGATTGGTTTCCATCATAAAATAGTCATCCTGCAGAAATTTGAATAAAATTCATGCCCTTTAAAATTGGGATTTCTTTTATTTGTTGGAGAACTTTCGGCCTTCTTTTAATACATTACTGTCTTTCTTATTTTTGTATTGGTAATAGATGCTCAGCGATTTAGAGAGTTAAAGCTTTTTACTCACATTGGGATCTAAAATTTTGACTGGGTGATCATCAAACCTATGTTCTTTATATTGAGCCATTCTGATTTTGATTTAAGAAACTGCGTTATTGTCCTGCAGTTGTATTCACAACTGCTGATAAAAAAGCTGGTCTGTTGCCACTAGCACTAAAAAATAGAAAGACAAAAAAATATGCATTAGAAACACTGAGTTGGGTTCTTAAAAATAGAACTCAACTCAGTGTTTTCTACTGCATTCGCACCATATCTATTTATTTTGCACTGCTCTGAACCTTCCACACCAATGTCTTTTGCACCATGTCTCCTACACTGTTTACATTTTGCACTTTATAAATGGAAATGTTCATTTTAACTGCTAAGCTGCTGGTCATTCACTGTCGGAAAGCTGTATGTAATGAAATGTCATTTTGTATACACTCTGTGTATACATAATGACAATAAAGTTGGTCTAAGTCTAAAAATGTAATAATTTTCCAACACTTTGAGTGTTGATGATATGTTAATGATAAGGTAAAAAAACAGACCATATATGTTTTTTAAGGGTTAACTGGAATTTCTGTGACATCTCAACATATGTTTAGGGTTAATTTAGGCTTAAACAGAGTAAAACAAGCCTTCATGAGATAATAAGAAGGCTGAACATATTTTATTGATGGCTGCTAAAAAAAACATCCATCACTTCTGCGATTAGACTTTTCCATTTAATTTTACTTAATTGAGTTGTTCATTTTTGCCTTGTTTTGTTATATGACTTTATTTGGCCTGGCTGGACCTGTTCTTATACCTTTGAAAGTTACATACCACAAATCTATTGCTATATTTTGATGTGTATATTTCTCTTCAAGGGACTAATAATTAATAATGTTCTTGATTCTGATCTGTTGGGCTTTCCACTACTGGTGCATCTTAAATATTTTGGTTTAGAGCAGGGGAACCTAATCCCTTTAAGGTTTATTCAGTTTGGAATGAAAAAAAACATGAAACTTACACAACCATGCCTGGTAGTACATTTGAGCTGTTATCACAGAATGGCATATTTCCAAAGAAAATACTGGTGCTTTTAAAAATATATTCTCTTTGGTGTCACGTTTTCAAAGGACATTGTTATGTTTACCATGTTCAAATATCTACTAATAATTTTTGTCCTTTATCATAATTATCATATGGCCTTATAACCATATGCAGCACTGTGGGTTGAGGCGACCTCACTTGCTGAAACTAGGTTATTAAACTGTACTTGAAAAGCAGCAACAAGATTCTACAGTACCATCCAAATTCTATGCATGAACCAATGATCAGGTTCTTTTTCCACATGATGAAAGATAATTTGGACTAATTTTAATTCAGCAATTATTTTATCTGATCTACATTATTCTTAGTCTTGTAAGGACCAGCTTATCATCTATCTTGATTTGGACACAAAAAAAGTACAAGAGTGAAGACTTCTCATCTTAACTGCAGCAATGGCAACCACAAAAGATGAACAAGATGAGAAATCTGACATGCAGATCAGGGATCCAAGCAAAAACAAGGGAGGTGTTTTATGTCCATAGAAGTTCGAGCACATTTAAATACCAGTCCAACACCCATCTCTGTGTGCTACTAGGAGAACAGAACAACATAGCATGACAACATCTTTACAATACTTTCAATACAGCACTTTGATATTACACAGCCATTGGGACACAAATGGAAAAAAGGGACTTGCATCTCATCTTTCACACAGCAAAGAGCTATGAACGTAATATCACATGACTGCTTATTAGATTGCACTATATGCAGCCTGTTTGGAGCCAGATTCATAAGGCGGCTGATGTGTTGAGGTAGCCATCTATTCTCACCCACTCTTCCACTGAAACATTGCAGATATAGGGAGAGTCAAAACTTCACAAGTCATATCTTCTGCAACCATACCTATGCATGTGGGGACTTCACCACCCCAATCGTCAGCATATGTTAGGTTTTTCCTTAAAATATTCATTCTAGAGAAAGTTTGTTTTTATATGAGTTTCCAAATTCAGCAAGTGCTCTGTCAGGAAAACCATACGCTGCAAAAAAAAGTGCATTTAGGAGGTAAATGAGACACTTTGCCAATAGAACAAGACAATTGACATTCAAAATACAAAAAAGCAACTGCTTTGTCTTATTACAAGTGCATATTATCTAATTATCTGATCTTAAGAGTAAACTGGTCATTCCATTGGCAAATCACCTTATTTACATACTTGCATACAAAATTAAGATTAAATACACTTGATTTAAGAAATTTTTTTACCCATGTCTAGATTGTTCTTGCAGTGTAGGACAGAAGACCTGAACAGGTTGAGAAATTTAAAAAAGAAAGTTAGTTTGGGTGATAAATGTGGTGGTTTATTGTTAGTCAGCTCAATTCCCACCGGTACAGACTGAAAAGATAAAAAAGAACACATAATAGGATATGAATTGAGCAAGTACTGAGGAACATCCTGTCACAGGGAGAGTGACAGGATGGGCAGAGATAATGCTCGCCTTCAACATTCTTTGACCTTTTATTTTATTTTATTTTTCTGTTTTGCCACCTCTTCCAGCCATTTCATCAATTTGTGTTTTTCTTCCTCTTAAATCCAATAAGAACACCATCAATACATTCTTTTAAAAGATAATGTCCAAAGTTTCTAAAAAAAACTGTCATAACTCATTTTCCACCCATTGGATTTCAGATGGAGATAAGAAAAGAAAAGGTCTGACAGTTTCTTTTTTAACAATGACATTTTTCTGACAGTTTGACAGTCCACAATCCTCAAAACCAAGGTGCCTGTCTTGCAGCTCCGAATCTTAGCTCCTTTATTAGCAATCCCAGCAGCATATTGCGTCCTTATTTAAAGTTCATTGCTTTAACTTTCATCTCATTTTGCAGAGATATCTACACTCAAACGTCATTGATCAAGGTAAAACACATAAACTGCTTCACACAAAAAACACTGCTTTTCTTCTTGAGGTCCATGTTTCTTACCTATGTAATATATAACATTCAGCTTATTTGTAATAAAACATAAGGAAAACAGGGAGGGCAGACAACTAGATTACTTGGAGAAAGAAAAATAAGATAAGAATAACAAAATAAGAAATTAGGCTGTTCAACTCAGCTGCATGGAGCACATCACACAATTCCTCCCACCTCATGATCTCTTTGAGCTCTCAAACCAAATCTTTTCATTTAGGATTTTAAATGATGTACCTAAGTGAAAGCAGATTTTATAAATGAAAATTCAATAAATAAATAAGTGTGGGATGCATTTTTACTCAACCTTCTTTATCATAAAACAACAGTGTAAAATTTGTTATAGTATTTGCCTTTCAAAGTCACATAATCAACCAAAAAGGCTACATGTATGTGGAAAACCAGGTGGTTGAAAACTAACTAAACCATCATGGTAAAATAAAAACATAGTGTCAGCAGCATCATGCTGAGGGGATGTTTTTATTCAGCAGGGAAAGAAAGCGAGCCAGGATTAATTAAAAGATTTATGGCACTAAACAGAGTTTAACACGTAACAAACATTTGGCAAGACTTAAAAACTAATGTTTGCAGATTCTCTCTACGGAATTGATTTATTTAGAGCCATTGTGTACAACAGAAATATGAAAAGAAACCCATGTTTAAATGTCCACAAGGCCCTATGTGATACAGAGACCAAATGTAATAAAAAAAAACAAACAAATTAATGCAAAACAACACGGATGCTTATGAGGGACAACGTGCTTTTTAGCTGTAAATTTTTTTTTTTTTTTTTTCCCATGACTCTCTTTTACAGTGTTGATTATCATCGCCCTCCCCTTGGATCAAATTGAAAAATAACTTCAGCAAACATCACAACATGCTCTCTGAAAATCTCCTGTCACTGACCTTACCCAGTTCTAAAGCCATTTTGCACTCTTTGGCTGTGTTTTCTTTTTTTATTTAAACATAGTTCCCATTATATTTTGCATTTAAGTCCTTCACCTGTTCTGTTTTAAATCATTGTGGGTATGACGTCGGACCCTCGTGCAGCTCTGTGAAAATAACTGCTGCTCAGGAAGTAAACGCAGGACAGGTGAAAAATGTCCAGGCAAATCTGGACATCTAATTACCCCAATCCAATGGGTCTTCTGCAGACTTCAGAAAGATTTTGTCTAGGATGATGAAGCAGAAGGACACTTTTAAGTTTTATATATAAACTCTTTTAAATTGCTTAATTCAGTAATAATAAAACCAGCCATTCAGTTTTCAAGCGAGCATTTAATGAAAGATTGAACCCATATGTTGACCCCCCCCCCCATTTGGATGTGTGAATTTCAGATATCTTTCTAAATGTAATCAAAATGCTTATATTTATCTAAAACGTGCAATCAATTTATAGCAGAGAGAGTTAAAACCGCAAATCTAATTTTTACATTAAAATATTCGAGAATATACCGAGTCCTGTCATCTGCAGATGACTCTGCAGTCATTGGGTGCACCTAAAATGGAAAATAAGCTGAGTGCTGGTGGACAATAAGCTGAGAGCTGGAGAACCGCTTTTTGACATGGTGTGGAAACCATCAGATCCTGAATGTCAACAAAACAAGGGAGATTATTGTAGATTTCAGAAGAAATAGGAACAAGTGGAATCCTATTGGTATCATGGGAGAAGAAGTAGAGATCTTGGTGGACTATAAATACTTTGGTGTTCACTTTGAACAACAAAGTAGTCCAAAGACACAAATGTTATGCCATCTACAGCAAAGGACAGAGCAAACTATTCTTCCTAAGAAAGCTTAATCCTTCTGCGTCTGCAGCAATATGCAATAAATCTTCTATAAGTTGGGAGATGTGTTTATTTTCTTCCCTTATATAAGTACGCTTCATTTTGTTTTGGTCATCATAAACGACAAAACACCTCAAGGTGATGTTATAGTGTGACACAATGTCAAAAGGTTCACAGGATGTACATTTTTCCAAGATCTGCTATGTTTTTCTTTATAAATCATGCTGTTGTTGGATGACATTACAGTCCTATATTACTAGTGCTTGAAATAAAAAAAGAAAACCAGAGGAAATAAATACGAGCTAGAAACCAACTTCATAATTTTTTTTAATTACACTATGTCTAATACGACGGAGCTGCTTTCAACATATCCACTGATAGCCATCTTCATCAAAACTGGCATTTAAAGTGGCAACGCAGAGCAGAAAGAGCTGACAGGTTCATCTCGGCTTGTTGTCAGACAAGCTGACTTTCAGCGTTAAAATGCACTCTGACACATGCATCACTTAACCACTTTAATAGAGGAAAAAATGCAATAGACCTCTTGCGCTGCATATTTAAACCTGTTCAACCAGTGAAATAATGGAACTCCTAACTCACCTACAAAAAAGCCCCCAGGTTTAACTTTCCATAGTCAGGTTGTTCTATTTGTTTGGCTTTCCTTTTTCATGACTGAATCTTAGCAGTAAAAGGAAATAATGCAAAATGACAAGCTATTGGCAACATATAGATGGCAATAAATGACAATCCGACAGTGCTCTTTGCTTTTCTTATAACAAAGTAGTATTCATTGAGACCCCATAGTGAGTGTAGCTGCCTTGAAAATGTGAAGTTTCACCTTATCCTGATGATGTAGTTCCTCTCCGGCGTTTTCTTCCCTACAGTATCTGGAGTTAATTCAAAAAACAACTCTCCCCTGTCGCACTACTCCCCTCCGTTTCCCCTTACTCCCGCTTGTGTCTCTCTCATCAAGCTTTCCCTGTGTGCGCCTTTTCAAACTTTAATCTTTTCATATTCAACACATTTCACAGTAACTCATCACAAGGTTATCCCACTTTTCAAAAGACATTTCCCCTTTTAGCCTCAACCCCTGCAGAGTTTCAATAATTTCAGAATCTTTCGGTCTATTCATTATAAGGGTTGCCAACCTAAGACTGACATTCTCAGAGTTTTTTTTTTTTTTCCTGTTGGTGCAAATATAAAGACATATGAAGTATTGCAGCAATACAAAGGTGATACAGTGTGAGGAAGCGGGTGTTGAAACAGTCCGATTGGAGATGTGCTAAAGTTTCATCAAATGCATGACTTTCCAATGCACTGCCCTCATCATTCAGATGTCTCTTCCATAGAAAGAATCCATCAGAAGAAACTGGCTTGAGGTTTAACTTTTTATTTTTCTTATTTTGTCAAAGTAAGGCGCTGACACCTGCTGTTCACTGTTGTGTTGCCACAGCAGGGGCACTGCTTCAATCCACTGTGTAACCGACCTGGCTAAAATCAATGAACAGCAACAGGTTAAACTGAAGGGAAAAAAATACAAGTTTGTTTTATGACAGGCACAACTGAGTATTTCAGATTTAATGGAATAACTTTTAACAAAAACATCCACTAAAATGCTCACAGTGAATCTAGTTATCAAAATAATCAAGTTCACTTTTATATTTTTTCACATCAACAGCATAATAATAACAGAGTTTGAAGAGCCAAATGAATGCACTTGTAGCAGTTTGTACAACATGCTTTGCAGAAGAGGCTTCTTTGTGTGCTGTTGCTCAGCTTTCTGTGGACTTCTAATAGGATTTTCATGGTGCACCTATGTGTTAAAGGCATGTGTAATGGCAGCAGTAGATAAGCTATCACCTGGTTGAGAACACTTCCCTCCAACTAGTAAATAAGGTTTAGTAAGCTTGGTAGACAGACTCAAGCTATAAACCAGGAATATTTCATGTAATTTATGTCCCTGTAATGAAGTATGAAACTCTCTAGATTAGTTTTAATTCACCTTTATCAGACTCTCTTTATGCATCACAAACAATTTTTAAGTCATAGCAGAGGAACTACAAATGTATCAGTTACAAAGTTTATTTTCTTTTTGCTGGGTAAATGTATGAGAAACAAACAGAACCATTATGAAATTGCCAAGAGTGCAGGGAGGGGTCAGATTTATAGTTTAAAAAATTTAGCGAAAACATGAGTTTGTTGTCATTAATATTCAATATGTAACTAAAGCCTTTGGGAGTCACAGACAGAGCCGTTGGGTGGTTAAACATCCATTTCTAAGAAACCTGGAGACCATGCACAGTGGATAGCACTGTTGACTTGTAACAAGAAGGTTCTTTGTTTGATTCCTGGCCCCTTTCTGCATGGAGTTTGGATGTTCTCGCCATGCGTGCATGGGTTCTCTGCAGGTAGTCCAGCTTCCTCTTGCAATCCAAAAACAAAGCTTTTCTAAATTGTCCGTAGGTGTGAGGGTGTGTGCATGCTTGTGTGTCTTTTAGTGCCTCTGTGTTGTCCTGCCATAGACTGGCGGGGTACACCCTGTCCAGGATGTAATCTGCCTCTCGCCCAGATAGGCACTGGCCCCACCGAGACCCTGACAAGGACTAAGTGGGAGAAAATGGATTGATCAAAAGACATCAAATTGCTTAAAAACACTCATATAACTCGTATAAAGACCAATGATCAGAACCAACATCGCATCTGGGATCTCAGCTTTTGTCCTTTCACCAGACCTCCTGGTTTAATAGAGGTGGTTGGTTATAAAAGTGTTAAGGAACTGCTATTAGGATGCATTAGCTACACCAGGGTGCCACTTTTCCTATTAAATTCTTTTCAAGAGTCAGTGGTGTACTTTATATTTTTCACACACTTCTCAGCTTTGGCTGTTGTTAGTCGCTGTCAAATTTGAGTTATGTTTTAATGTAGTAGAACCTGGTCAAGACACATTGGCCAGCTGATATTTTTTGCAGATATTAGCACTTTGTCTTGCATTGGTATTGGTCGATACTTACATTCATTCACCAATTTTTCCTGCATTCATCATCCATGTTTCTTTTTTGGTTAAACTGGTTTTGTAATAGTTTATCAATTCATTTTTATTATGTAAAGAAGGGGTAAATACTACACTGACTTCAATAATCTGCTCCCCAAATATCCCCAGCACACATCAGTTAGACTGATGTAAAAGAAATTGATATGAGCGTTGGCCTTTAATGACCTGCATCGGTTCATCTCTAGTCAAGACTAGGGCTGAAACAATTAATTGGATTAATTGTGATTAATCGATTATTAAAATAATTGTCAACTAATTTAGTGACTGATTAATCATTAACTGTGGAGACTCTAAAACGTGACTTTAGCTGACAGAGCAGACCACTTAGAGCAGGAATTACGCGAAAACTGTAAAAAAAAAAAAAAAAATTTGTAAACATTTTGCATTTAAGATAGAAATCTTTTTTTTGTGTCAATATGCTCTATCCAGCCTCCTCAAGTAGAAAAGCTTTATTTTCATTATTTAATTTTGCAAAAACGCTTCTTTAAGGAACCTTTTTGATTATCAATCGAAAAAAGAATTGAGAGATTTGCAAAATAATTGTTAGTTAGACCCCTAGTCAAGACCAATGGATTTTATTCATAACATATGAACTCCCTAGTAAAAAAAGGATGTACCTTCTTTGCTCTGTGTTTAGCTATCCGACCCTAAGAATGTCATATTCATCTAACACTTAACTAAATAAAAATTTTAATAGCGAAATGGCAAATGTAAAAAGAGACCAACTAAGTTGCTACTAAAACAAAGATTCGAGGTAAGACAAGTCAAAATCTATGTGTTTATAGGTCGTTATATGTTCTCTGTATTTACCATCGATCAAGCATTTCTAACACATCAGGTAAAAAGAAAAATCTCAGCACTTGTACTGAAAACTAAAGCAAGGATGGATTAAAAACTTTCACATATAGGATTAGTCCATCCAAGAAAATCCATCATCTGGTTGATCTCAATGGGTAGATGCTTCCAGAGTTACATGTCAGTAGATAAATAATTTCAGCTTTAATCCAATCTATGAAACCAAAAAATCCTCTCTAGCAGTCAATAAAAGATTATATTATTGAAGTACAAACATTCAACAACAGATTTAAAGTCATGATTTTTTCACTAGACCTTCAGAAGAGAGCAAATCTCTGAAAAGCCAAATGTTGAATGCAGCTTTGCTTTATACGTATATAACTCCAGGCGCTCTATAGAATTACATTCAGATATAACAACCATTAGGACAAGGGCCACATATTCAAAATACATAGAAACAACCTTTTCTATTTTAGAAGGCAGGGCCCTTTCAGAACACTAAAATATAAGAGGAAAGTAAAGACATACTAAAACACTATCTAGTGATACAAAAAGGGCTCCTATTCATCTGTAAACTCTAGAAAATATAAATATGAATTTTAAGGTAACCTTTTTTCTTATCTAATTCTGTAATTCTGAAATTACAATTTCTGTAATAGGACTAAGCTTTGATATATTGACATAAAATATTATTTTCCTAATTCTAACTTCTGTTTTATAAAATAGATTGTTTTTCATAAAATAATTGCTATAGACCACAGTCAGTAATGCTAGCTATGTTAATTTACGGCACTTATGCCATATATAGACTCAGTGGCGTCTCTAGGTTTAACAGACAAGGGTGGCTCAGCCCCTAGAAGATAATGCGCGCGCGTAGCGCGCGCCAAATTTTTTCAGTGCACCTGCTAAGGCGTTGTCTAAGACAAGGGTGTAACTTTGTGTTGAAAGTTGGTGGGGACGGCTCATAAGGAAAGGGAGCTACCTGCGCAACGCCTTTTTTTTTTTGTTGGAAAGGATAAAGCCAAAAAAATGCGAATAACATTTATCAATTTAATGCTTACAGTTGAAAACATAACTGTTACAATATTCACTTATATATTTTGTGCAAAAAATATCACATAAATCTAAACAGACAGTACAAATCAAAGAAATCAAATAAATATATCAATTTTGTAGAACATTTATTGACAGTCAATTTTGGGTCACTTTTTAAAATTAATTTACTTTTAAACCAGGACTCGGACAAGATCTTATGGGACCTTAAGCAGAATATGATTAAGCAACTCCGTCTTTCTGTCAAGAACATCCACCAGCAGGGTATCCAGGGGGGGATTTACCATTAGGCAATACTAGGCAGTTGCCCAGGGCCCCAAGTTCTGGGGGCCCCATAAAACTCTGTTTCCATGTATGGTTAATACAACTAATCCTTATTTGTGCAGATTAATTATGTTTTTGATAAAAATCCTTTGGCTAAAATGCCATCAGAACGCTGATAAATAGAGAGGAAAAAGGGACAAGGAGAGAGGGACAAAACCTAGAACAAATAATGGATGTCTATTCTATTAACATTTCTCTATCTGTACAATGGGTCTGTTTTATGGGTTTACTTCTCAGGGGGCCCCCTGCCTGTCTTTGCCTAGGGCCCCAAATTTCCTAAATCCGCCCCTGAGGGTATCAATACTGATTTGATAGAATCTGGGAGAGCGGACTATGTTCAACCATCCATTTTCTTTAACCTTATCCCTCAGTGGGATCAGGAGGTGCTGGTGCATATCTCTAGCCACGTTCTGGGTGAGAGGTGGGATCACCCTGGACAGGTCACCAGTCTGTCGCAGTATGTTCAACCAGCTTAAAAGTAATCAGTAATCAGATTTATTATTTGCACTTTTACTAAGTGAACTTTCTAACTCCCTTAAATCTGAAATTCCAATGCCAAAATTGTTTAAATCTTTTATCTTTGGACCCCTGCAGAGTGACGTCACACCTGCAAGATCCTATCCTTACCTTCCTGCTAGATTGCAAAAAGCAGCTTGCTCATGAGTTGTCAACTTAACACGCTAAATCTTAAATGTACGTGTACATATAAAAGAAAAAGGGGCGCAGTGCTTGCTACTGAATGGCAACACTATCAAAGTCAGGAAAAAGTTTTAAGTAAAGCCGGGATTAAAACAGTAGCTACAAGAAGCTTCAAATAAAAGGTGTTCTTTATGTTCGACCTAAACACCAACTCCGATAGACCATCAGTAGAGCAGGTGTTTAAATTAATCAATCACTGCTGCGAAAGCTTATAGCAGTGAAAGCTAATATACCACAGCCATCACTTAATAAACGCAAAATAAACAACCCTCTAAAAACGGCAAACTGTCATGGACTGAAAGTCCTGTTTTTTATGTGGGAAATTATTTGCGTGTGTTTTAGTATAATTCTGATATATTGGCGCTGTTGTCTGTTTCTATGGCAACGATACTGAATGTAGTATAGCTTAGAGACTTGCATGGGTCGAGTTTTACCAACCCGCACCCGCCCGAACCCGTTAGGATGACTACCGAACCCGACCCGTCACCCGCGGATATCTTCAATTCAAATGTTATGGGGAGAGGGCGGAGGGGGGTGATGGGGAGAAAGCGAGAGGCAACAGATTCTTTTTTCTGAGTTTTTTTTGTCGGGGTTTGTGGATGGTGAGCAGCGGGGAGAACTTTTTTTATTTTCTTTCTGAGGAGCGGCATGAATGGGGTTTTAATCAGATATACACAGCACCGAAAGCAAAATACGTGTACAAAATATTGGTGGGGACATGTCCACACCAGTCCTTAAGGAAGTTACGCCTATGATTGTTCAGATTAACTTGTCTTCTTTATGGCTTTTATTCGGTGCTTTACTGCATTTGTTTTGGGAAAATATGAGGAAAAAATAAATACAGAAAAAAAAATATATTTTTTAAAATCGCAAAATAATTATAGGGTGGCTAATGCCAAAGAAAGGGTGGCTGAAGCCACCCTTAAATAGGTCTAACGACGCTTATGTATAGACTGCTTGATTTTCAGTAGTAAAATTGTCTTCGAACATACAGTAGCTGTTAACACACCTGAGAACATTTCTTAATCAAGATGACCAGTACTGTATGTATATAAGGAGATGATGGATCACCTCTTTTCTCCAGATGATTACCTCTGATGGTGGTGGCCTAGTTGTTACAGCGTTGCGCTTGGGTCAAGGAGGTTCTGAGTCCCACTACTTCCCACATACTGCCACTGTGGGTCCCTGAGCAAGACCCTTAACCCCAGACTGCTCCCCGTGAGCTGCACAATGGCAGCCCTCTGCTCCCCAAGGGGATGGGTTTAACTGCAGTGTGAATTTCCCCATTGAGCGACAATAAAAGGATTTACATTTTTTTTTTTTTTACATTCAAGCTAAAGTAAGTAAATCCTGTTAAATCTGTCTTCTTATGAATCTCTTTTAATGTCAACTCTGTTATTGTTTCAGGCAGCCAGTGAACCTCAGTTCCTCTATGACCTCAATGGAAAAGGTCTTATCTGTGCAACAGTTCTCATTCTTTATCACCTGCCTGCATGCTCTACAGCACAAGGTCTCTTACAAGTAGCAGCACATGTTAGATCTCACTAACATTCCCCTGGACCTATGGGGTACAGTCTGCAAAGCCTGCCGAATCAAACCCCTACAGATCCATGCTACCTCCCCTTCATTCCTTAAGTAAGCAAATCAGTCAGTCATCATTTGTCATCAACCAACTCCTTCCTGATCAATCTACTTTCTCCCCTTAGGCAATCCAGAAAGTTCATCTGACTTCCTGCAGTTCTCCAGTTGCAAATTCTTGTTGTTTTTGTAAATAAGACTTTAAAATATACTGGATCTCTATGTGATTCTGCATGTGGGTCAAAAAACAACAAATCAATATGGTTAACTCCAACTGTTCTTCCCTATAGTTCAACAAATAATCTGATATAAATCACATATAAATGACTCGACATCAATCAGAGCAGCTACTCAACTCTTCAATATAGTTAATATAATATACTCAATGATTTAACAATATAAAATATAATTTTATTTTTTACTCTCTAAGTTTAAGTAGGACTGAGCTGTTATTAAATTTTGAAATGAAACAGATAGAAAAAAAAGAAGTCACTGCAAAACCAATGAGCAATAATTAGTTTTATTAAAAAGCACATAGTAAATACATAGTGATTTTCTTTTGGTTAATTGTCATCTGAGTAAATAACCCTGATTGTCAGATCATCTGACGGCTTTGTCATCTTTGAATTTTTTGGTAAATTATTGTTCAATCGAATAAATAATGTATAATCAAGGAGCTCAATTTTTGTATCTATTCATCTATTCTTTCTAAATCTGAAGGAGGAATCATAATCTACCTTATTCTAGATCATAAAGCATTTAAGCAAGTACATATATTCAAACAAGAGTATTTATGTTGCATCCTATCTAACACAAAAAGGCAGAGCATTTGCATTCTATAAGAGGCAGATAAAATTGCAAATTTATTCAAATGTATCTAGTGCTTACATAAAGTCAGCTGAAATCTGAAATCCTTGACTTCTCATCTCTACATGCTGACAATAAACATGAACATTTCTATCAAATGAAGGGATTAAAAAAAGTCCCGCTCATATATTGTCCTTTGAAATCTAAAGCCATCTCAGGTGATACACTTTAGGCTTCCCTTTGTCTAATTATCACTTTATTTTAAGACTATTTAAAGTCATGCATGAAGAAAATATTCCACTACTCTTGGATTGGAAAATATATACACTAACAGAGACTACTCTAATGGCATCCACAGGTCGTGGTCTGCACTGAATAAAAGCTGTTTCTCTTGTCCTTATTATCCATTTAATGCAGCATATGCAGGATCTATAAATCTCTGACAAGTGAACACAAAAAAACTTAAAAGTAATATAACAAAATAATTTATGGTCTGGCAGACAAAGTGTAGCACTGACTTAACTGTAGTTAACTGTTCCACTCGGTCAGTTTTACATCCCCATGGACGATGTAGCCAGATGGCACTTTCTGATTGTCAGCACTTGTCGCATACATTTATGCACCATTCAAATGTGTGCATACACCCACGTCCAGAGTGCCGTCACCCCAAACACATACACATTTAGCTGATCATTAAACATGACATGTTAGATTAAAAAAGATCAGAAATAATTGCTGTAAAGCAAAATAATACTGTTTTATCCCAGAGGATGGTATAGTGCATACACAGCTATCTGTTTCAGACACTGTACATGTCTGGCTATTGGACACCTTCTCCATTTGGGCTGGTGTGTTTATGAAGCACGTCCCCAAGCAGCGGAAATCAATACGCTCTGTCAGCTTTTTATCGGGGCCATGGATAGAACAGAGACACAGGGACCATGGAGAGAGCTGCATCGGTCCATAAGACTTCCTGTGACCACCGAGAGATTTGATCATACATGGCAGAAAAGTAGTGAGGTAGTGAGGCAGCAAAAAGTTCTATTTACTTTAGATTTTACAGCCAAAATTACAAATTACAACTGCTGTAGGTATATATGCACAATGTTTTGTTTTTACAGAGGTACCTGGACACCTTCCTCTGATTTTAAAGTACTGTTTTCGCATATCTTTCTTTATCACAGAGATATCTTAAAAAACAAATGCGGTAAGTTTATCAATTCAGTAGCTCCAAGTCTTTTTTTTTTTTTTTTTTTTTTAGAAACTATTCTTACCACGATTGAAGCAATAAATCTTACAGAGCTGAAGAGAGCCGCCCGCCAGCTTTGGGCGTCTAGGAACTAAAATTTATGCCAAGTTTTATTTGTCAAATAGCTCAGCCTCAGCTAGATTGGATGGAGAGAATCTATAAACGGCAATTTTTTTTTTTCAAAGTCTTGCCACAGATTTTGGTCTGGATTTTGACTGGGCCATTATAACATATAAAAACATTTAAATCTAAACCCCTCAACTTTAGTTTACTTATTGTGGAAAGTAACCCTTTCTAATTTTAGGTTCTTTCCACCATCTAGGAGATTTTCTTCAGGATTTGCCCAGTATTTAACAGCATCCATTTTCATACTGTATCACATCTAACCAACTCTGCCCAAAACACAAGCTCAAAGAACGCTGAGTTTCCCTACATCTTGATCTTACACCAGTGCTTCACTGTGAGGATGGTGTGTTTGGTGTGATGTGCAGCGACAGAAGTTTTTCACACATATGCTTTTGTAAGTTAGCAAAAAGGTTAAAGTTTGAGCTTAGCTGACCAAGCACCTTCTTTTAACATATTTAATGTGTCCCACTGCATGGCTTGGGGCAAAATGTTATCTCGCCCTGTCTACTACAGGAATCCATAGTGAACAACTCAGCTGTCCTCTCGACTTGGTAAACAAAAAGTTCTCCATCTTTGTTTAACATTTACTGGTGTTAAATTTGTATGTTTTTTCTTGTTTTGAACAGTGTAACACAAATAAAGTTTTACTTATTGCCATTATTCAAATTGCACTCTTCATGCCCAACTTGTCAGTTTAGGTCAGAAGTCTGCAATTTAGGGCTTCAGAGCTGCAAGTGGCTCTCTGTACCATTCAGAACCAACAAATGTTTCTAAATTTAGTTTGATATAAATACATGTATCAGATTTTTTTTAAAGAATTAGTTCAAAACAAATCTGTACAAACGGTACCAGTGATAATGTGCGACATTTTCAAATATATTTTTCAAGCCACTGGGCTGGAAACTAAGTGTATTTTATATGCTTTTTTGTATATGTCACAGAATAAATCACAGGATAAATCTTCTTTTTGATCAATGTTATGCTTATTATTCATTTTCAAGCAAAAAAAAAACATGGATCTTTAGAAATAAAAGCAATCCCTGTAGTAAATAATTGTCAAAAACTATAATTAATATCTTTTCAGAAGCAAATGTAACTTCTGTTCTGAGCAGGTTAATTTCACAGGAATGAGGACAAAAATAGCCCTCCTAGACTGTCAATGTGGCAGAGCCTTGTTTAGATGAACAACATGTCTGACTATGAAGGGACTTAAAAGTATGTCAATGATTTTATTCAGAATGAAGGGGCTGTTATGCATATGCATGCCACACTTTACTTGTTTTTTTTTTGTTTGTTTTTTTTTATAAAACAAACAGAATTTCCGTCCAGGTCAGTTGCACAAAACACTACCAGACTCAGAATAAAGCAGGGCGATAAATCTCTAAGTTAATGAAACAGAGTGGCATCTTGAGAACAATATCTATATATCTGCTGTCTAGACATCCCACGTTCCCAGATACATCTTACAATTTAATGTGTGTGCACATTTGTGCAAGGTAAAGCACCTAATTGCTTTGGCAACCATTGAGTGATGACAACAACCATGGTGGGAGTTGGGGAAGACTCCGTCTGAATGCAAGTAATTATTCAACAAAAAAGGAGTGGTTACGTGATGCCGGAGTAGATTTACTGTTTCTGTGGTCAGTACACTCAGTGGGGAATCTAATGATGAGCTCTTAGGGGGTAAATTACCACTGCATTGTTTACCTCTGTTCTAACAAATGTAAGCCCCTTTGAGAGCTGGAAACCAAGAAGGTGTATGAGAGTTAGTTTAATTCTAAGTAAAAGATCTTCTGGTGTAGAATTATTACTGGAAGTAAATAGCTGGCTATTCATCAGCTGAAGGTAAATGAGGAGTAATGGGGGGAATGTTTTTGTCTTACATGATGCTAAACGAGCTCACTAGGGAATCTGAGGATGTGATTGAGCACAAAAACTGCAAATGTTTTGATAAAAATGCACCCAGCTCCTCCATTTATTATATTGGTTTAGTCTGAGCACAAAGCACAACACATTCTGAAATAGCAAACATATCAACTTGGGATACATAGAGAAATCCAGAGAAAAATACTTACTTTTAAAATTAATGATGTAATATATATATATATATATATATATATATATATCATATGCAGATTAAAACAAATGTGCTCTACTTTATCCCTTGGGACATTTTGGATGCAAGAAGTCCATTTTGATTGGAGTATTGTGCTCATTGATGTTGCAATGGCAAATATGAATCTAATTGTTTAACAAGTAAGAAATATTGTTTTAAAGGGACCCTGAGATTTGCTAAATTCTGTATCAGTAGATCATAGCTTGAACATAAAAATGAAATGGACGTCATCCATCATTCTCTGATTGGTGCACTTCTAATGAACAGTATACCCTGATCCAACTTGCCTTAGTTTTTCGCCCTAACATCATGATCGCAGGGTGTTTAGATGCAAGACATATTTTGAAAAGCCTGTCAAATTAGGTCTTTTACAATTATTTAGTTCCCCTCTAACCATCACTTGCGACAGCAGCATCCATCTGAGCAACTGTCAGGGGTCATTTACATAATGAAAGAGGAGAATTACTAAGGAGGCAAAAGCAGGATGAGACTGCCATTTGGCAGGGAGAGAAAATGAAGATGGAAGGAAAATGGTTTGGCAAGAAAGAGGCATTGGACAGTGAAAGTGCAGAGAGAGCAGCAAAATTGGAGCGAGGGATAAAGGTGAAGAGTGGGGAAGGCAGCAGAAAGAAAAAAAAGGGGCAGGAAAGGCTTGACGAGGTGGGTCAGATGAACCATGAAGACAGACATGGCGGTGCAGCAATATTTGCAGTATGTGCAAGGGGAGAAGTGGTGGACAAAGTAATAGTGAGGGCCTAAAAGTGGGGAAAAGTTGGATATTTTGTCCAATTGTGGAATTGTGGCATATTACAGCTGATACAAAGGAAGAAACTTCAGAAGTTTGACGGATCAGTGTATATTTAAGCAGGTGGAAAAAGAATTTGGCATCCTACCTTTGCCGATGCTGGAGCCACTGATCCTGCTGCCGGGATGCCTCGCTTGACCACTAGGTCACAGCTCGACGTTGTCACGGCAACTGTAACCGGGGTGGGTAGGAGGGAGGGGATAACTGGGAGGGGAAGCAGCCCCGGACGGTTGTTGCCATTGACGACGGCAGAGGCACAGCTATGGTTGGCTCCTCCATTGTGAAGGCCGGAGGGACGGATGTCTCTCCGATCCCAGGGTCCCCGGTAGTCCCTCTCAAAGCGGTGGTGGTGACGTGACATCACTTCCTCTCAGTGGGAAGAACGGGGGCAGGCCTGCATGAAACAGAAAGTATAAGGTCAGGATGACATTCTATTCGGCAAATAATAGAGGTGGTAACAGGAATAACTCACAAAAAGAACATATAAAAAAGAAAAAACTGGTACAGAGAAAAATAACGAGGAAGACATCAGATGAAATAAGAACAGAAGATGGTGACATAAAGTAAAAACTCACAGCAACTGCCTGCTTGGCACTAGACCATCATGAACACTGTGGATTGCACAATGCCTCTAATTTCTGTTATTCCGGTCATTAATGAAGGCTGCAGCAACATTGAGAAAGATAAGCACTGCTGGGCCACATTATCATTGCTTTATGCCACGAGCAGCAAAACCATTCCACAGTGTAATGCCGAGAATCAGGGCTCAACAATAATAGGTTGGAACAACACGAATGAGGAAGATGTAAACAGGTACACACATTTTATCCTGGGGGCAGCGCAGCAGTAACACGACCTCCCGGTCAAAACTCTTTCATCTGAATAGATAAATACCCATGCAATTACAGCTCATCTCCTACATCTAATGGCTGGTTAATTCAATCACACTGCCCTTCAAGTGCATTTCAGGGGTCTCCCCTTTTCATGCGTGACAGGCTGAGAGGCGACAGTGAGCCAGAGTTACATCAGCATGGAGTTGGCTGTTATTGAACTGTATGAAGAGCGTACCACTCTTATATCGTGAATCAAAGATGTACAGGATGTAAGGAGGGGAATCTATCGCCTGGGGGGGGGGTTTGAAGTACATTGTGCTCAATCTCACCAAAGGCACGTTATGCTTACAGGGCGCCGGATAACAGATGAAATAAATAAATAACAACCTCAAAGAACGTTTAGCAAGCCCAATGCAAAATCCCCTGGTCTGTGAGGAGGGAATGACAGCGGATGATAAGTCTTTATTCTGCACACAGGGGTTTGTCATGCTGCTTCTTTGCCTCAGTAGTGAGAACGCCTTGAAATGGCAGCTGCTGTGCGTACATGTGTTTGTGTGCCTTAATACGTTGGTGTGGTTTCAAAAGCAGCATAAATTAAATATGAATGACCATACATGAACAAGAAAAGTAAAAGTTTGACATAATCTTGCAGCATGCGAGAAGCTGAAGTTCTTTACAAAACTTTGATGCGGGTTATGCAGTGCTTAACTTGACATTGGATCTTGACATTTTTGTGAATAGCAGATTTGTTGACTAACACTCTTAAAAGGAACATTTGGAATATGAAAAAAACATCAAACAGGGCTCATGACAATGGCTCTAAATATATAGTAGTGGTGGGCATAAATTATTTTTTTTAACCTAGATTAATCTCACTGCAATCTTGGAACTAATCTAGATTAGTGTAGATTAAAATCGCTCCTTTGAATTCTGCCAGAGAAATTCATGATATGTATGTGCTACCCAAATAATAATATGCTCAATACATTTTCCCTGAAGCAAACCCGGCGTCTTTATAGCTACATCCATGTTTAACATTTTCTCCTACGCAGGCGGAATTTCAGGGTCAGACATCATTAATGAACACAAAGATCTCTTCACTTTTGAAAAAGTTCATAAAAATCAAAAGCTTTGCCTTCTGTAGTGATCAATTGTTTCTCTGCAGCACAGCAGCGCTTTCATTGATAAACTCAATCAGCTGATTTTACTAACGGCCCGCTGGCTGCTTTCTTTGTTCGTCTGTGAGTGACCGGCTGGATCCCCCACTTTGCACTTTTCTTCAAGTCACCAGTGAAGTTTTTCTACTTGTTACGGCTATGCTTAAAACCTAATAAGTTTGCAAAAATAAAAAAAATGCCAGAGTAGTTTTAGGAGGAGGTTTTCGACTCACTTATATTATAAAAAGCACTCAAATAACAGAAATAATCTCAAAGTTGACGTACAAAAAATTAAATACAAACGTTAATTGGTTAATTGGTGGTAGAAAAACTACTTCACTCCTCAGTCCTTCACCAAACAATCAGATCAACCACAGCAGTTGCTTCTGCTTGTTGATCACAGCAGGAGGTGGACTGACATGGAGTAGGGTCAAATAAGAAATAAATAAATTACAACAGATCTTCCATTCATAAAAGATTAGATCTGTAACATTGATAATTCAGCCATGTTTCTAACTCTTAAGAGGCTCCAACAGTAAGTCACCTTCAAAGTGGTAATTTCACAGTACGCCTACACAGGTTCGAAGACGGATTTGTTCTCGCTCCCAGATATACATCTGCTCTAAAATATCAAGGTGAAAGTCATCATTAGTATAGATCTATCTCCCAACCAAACTATGAGAATAAATTAACAGCGATTTTTTTTTTTGTGTCCAATAAGCGCATGGCATTAACACAGCTATTAACGCAGATAGCAGCCCACCACTACTAAATATCTTTGGTTTGATTAATGAATTGAGTAGAAACGAACATTTTATTTACCCTGGACATTTGGAAATTCATATTTATCAAAGTACCTAAGGGGATCTTACAGAAATCCAAAATGAATGGTAGAATAGCACCCTCTAACTTTGTCCTTTTACAGAGCAGCTGATATCCACACCTTAAACTAATGGTCAACGATGGAGACTGGTGATTAAGCTGCATAATTTCAGAATATTTTCTTGCTGATGTAGCTTCAGGCAAAGAAGTATTTTAAATCAAATGTATAACTATATATTATCCAACCACCTATTTTTTCACACACAGCCATTTCTCACGAGAACAGTCAAGTATGACAGGTTATCAAGATAGTAGTTATGAAGCTTTTTTTTAAGTCGGACGTCATTTCAGAATCCTGATACTGGTTCATGGTGATGGACAGTCATCGGCAGAACAAATAACCACTTTTTATAACCAAAATGCAAACAAAATTGTGTTACCCCTAAACATCCTTATACTAGAGCAGATTTGATACAGCAGATGAACACCTTATGGAACTCAGCCTTGGCTGTAACGGGGTGCATGCATTTGCATTGCTTAGATTGTTCATTAATGTAAAATGTCTTAATTCAGCAAATTAAACAATACATAATATCAGGTGTGTCCTAAAAATGAAAAAAAAAAATAAAAAATTAGAGGCTGCAGATCTCATGGGCTAACCAAAAACTACAGTATAGCAGATTAAAGAAAAAAAAAAGATGGAGTCAAACTTAAAATGATTGATTCTGCATGTATTAAGATTTAAGGTTTGTTCCTCAGTGTAAATTGTGTGAGAAATGTTTTCTAGGCACCCATTAAGGATTACTTAAATGACACAGTTGTTTTTACTGACCATTTCTTGTGAATTGTTGTTTTGCTGCATTGTCTTGCTTTCTACTGATTTTTCTACCATAGTTATTTTTTCACTGCAATGAAAAAATCATATCAATGCCCTTTATTAAAACTGGTTTCTTTTTCTCCTACATTGTTTACATTCTGATCACTGCTGCACTTAATATTGGTAATGTTTATCTACTCCAACTGCAATATCATTACATTGTTGTAAGCTGTATGCAACGGAATTTCTTTTTCTATACACTCTGTGCATACAAAAATAACAATAAAGTTTGTCAAAGTCTGAGTCTTGTTGTTGAGTAATGGAAGAAAGAAATTATTTCTGTTCAACACTGCAAACTGATGTGTTGTTTGGAAGGATATTGCCCCCCAAAGGCACTTAGGCCTCATGGCCTCTTATGGCTGGAGGGATCACTCTTTAAGTAACACTTCTTATAGTAAACAACTCTCAAACTGGACTTAAATGTTAGCATACTTAAATCTGAGTTTAGCAGAGAAAACATACAGGTGCTGGTCATAAAATTAGAATATCATGAAAAAGTAGATTGATTTCAGTAATTCCATTTAAAAAGTGAAACTTGTATATTATATTCATACATTACATACAAACTCATATATTTCAGATGTTTATTTTGTTTAATTTTGATGATTACAAATGACAACAAATGAAAATCTCAAATTCATCATATCAGAAAATTAGAATATTACTGAAGACCAATAAAAAGAAAGGATTTATAGAAATGTTGGCCAACTGAAAAGTATGAACAAGAAAAGTATGAGCATGTACAGCACTCAGTATTTAGTTGGGCCTCCTTTGGCCTGTATTACTGCAGCAATGCGGCGTGGCATGGAGTCGATCAGTCTGTGGCACTGCTCAGGTGTTATGATAGCCCAGGTTGCTCGAATAGTGGCTTTTAGCTCTTCTGAATTGTTGGGTCTGGTGTATTGCATCTTCTTCTTCACAATACCCCATAGATTTTCTATGGGGTTAAGGTCAGGAGAGTTTGCTGGCCAATTAAGAACAGGGATACCATGGTCCTTCAACCAGGTACTGGTAGCTTTGGCACTGTGTGCAGGTGCCAAGTCCTGTTGGAAAATGAAATCTGCATCTCCAAAAAGTTGGTCAGCTGCAGGAAGCATGAAGTGCTCTAAAACTTCCTGGTATGTGGCTGCGTTGACCCTGGACCTCAGAAAACACAATGGACCAACACCAGCAGATGACATGGCACCCCAAACCATCACTGACTGTGGAAACTTTACACTGGACTTCAAGCAACGTGGATGAAGTGCCTCTCTTCTTTTCCTCCAGACTCTGGGACTTTGATTTCCAAAGGAAATGCAAAATTTACTTTCATCAGAGAACATGACTTTGGACCACTCACCAGCAGTCCAGTCCTGTTTCTCTTTAGCCCAGGCAAGACGCTTCTGACGCTGTCTGTGGTTCAAGAGTGGCTTGACACAAGGAATGCGACAGCAGAAACCCATGTCTTTCATACGTCTGTGTGTGGTGGTTCTTGAAGCACTCACTCCAGCTGCAGTCCACTCTTTGTGAATCTCCCCCACATTTTTGAATGGGTTTTGTTTCACAATCCTCTCCAGGGTGCGGTTATCTCTCTTGCTTGTACACTTTTTTCGACCACATCTTTTCCTTCCCTTCGCCTCTCTATTAATGTGCTTGGACACTGAGCTCTGTGAACAGCCAGCCTCTTTAGCGATGACCTTTTGTGTCTTGCCCTCCTTGTGCAAGGTGTCGATGGTCGTCTTTTGGACAACTGTCAAGTCAGCAGTCTTCCCCATGATTGTGTAGCCTATAGAACTAGACTGAAAGACCATTTAAAGGCTTTTGCAGGTGGTTTCAGTTAATTAGCTGATTAGAGTGTGGCACCAGGGGCCATCAATTTTGAACCTTTTCACAATATTCTAATTTTCTGATATGATGAATTTGAGATTTTCATTTGTTGTCATTTGTAATCATCAAAATTAAACAAAATAAACATCTGAAATATATGAGTTTGTATGTAATGTATGAATATAATATACAAGTTTCACTTTTTAAATGGAATTACTGAAATCAATCTACTTTTTCATGATATTCTAATTTTATGACCAGCACCTGTATTGTCTCAAAGTCATTGCTGGGGTCTAAAAAAATGCAGGTGAGCCAGAAAAACTGTTAAGGTTAGTTATTTACCTTCAGTGATAGTATTTGGTGTGCATTCCATACATTTTAGATGGTTTTCTTGCTCTTTATTTCCAAGGCTAAAGGCATATGTCCCCTTATGTCAAACTGGGCTTTGAGAAGAGTGACTGTGTAATTATGATCTTTACAGGGTGCCCAGTTTCTTCCCATTCTTTTCTCCTAACCTTGTGACGTATGCAATCAAGATTATTACTAATATCCTGGCAAAAGGCTTCTCTGCCTTTTAATCTGACTTCAGAGAGAGATGAAAGAAAAATAGGATGTAGTGTATATATTATACCACTGGTAGGAGAAACTATATCTAAATAACAGAGAAGTTAATTTGGGATCAAACAGGTCTATTTATGGATGATAAAGATTATTTCCATCACCAAGACACTAAAGAGGGGATATTAAAAGCTGTGGGAAATACTCGATCATACACTAACAATCCCCTTTCTCTATAGTAACCCTCTCTACTAACCTCAAATTTTTAAGTAGACTAATCTTGTATTAACTCTCAAAATATGCGCAGGGAAAGTAGCAAGGTGCAAAGTCAGTTAAAAAAGGGTAGTTTTAAAGTCAATAGCAGCTTTAGAAATAAGGAAATGTTTATCCTACCACAAAGTGAACAAAAGTATCCTAAAAGTTCAATCTGCATTTATTGTTCCTGATTAACTGAAAAAAAAAAACACGTGTTTTGTCCTCCTATAAAGTTTAAGCACATAAGTGCATGGCAGAACAGATCAATACAGCTGATTATGCAGAAGAGGGAATTGAGCCTGGTTTGCATGTTCTGTCTCAAGGGAGCTTGACGGTGCAGTTCCAAGAAAATCAGCAACTCACAGACTAGTGAAGATAGACACATGTATGCATATTATTTAAGGATTACCCTAAATAATATGTGTGAATTATGACCTTTATTATAAAAGACTACAGATATTATTTGAGGGAAAATAATTAAATAATTTTAATTACTAACCTACGCCCTACTAGTAAACATAAGTCCTGATGTTTCACCTAAACAGATTTTCTAATGAGTCTTATAAAATATCAGTGACCTAAAAAAAAATAGTTTTAGAGCATATAAATCACACAGAAGGAACTATTGTAGACCATTTTATAAACTTAATCTATTAGTTTAAATTATGCAAAAGTTAAACGAAAAATGTTAGAAAACATGAAGAGTAATACATATTTTTAATAATAAAGAAAAAAAATTAATCTCAGAGTGACTTAAAGTATCTTTTTAAAGAAGTACTTCTTACAAATCCTAAAAAAACAGCATATTGCCAAGATTTTTATTAAATAATATCTGGCTTAGAGCCAGCTGATGTTTATCCCAATTTTTCTTCACCAGAGTTATTTTCTACAACAGTTAATATAAATAAAAGTGCAACAACTGTTTATTATTATTTTTTATTTAATATTAATTAAGTGGGATGTGCCAATTAGACTGTTTTTGTTTTAGTCTGCCCAAAATATTTATGAATGGGTGACATGTCCATTGAACTTTTCCTACAAAAAAATAAAAAATTACACAACCAATAGAAGACGCAAAAAGCTGAAAACATTCAGCAGTCAGATACAGGATAACAACCTTAACACAGCAAAGGTAAGACTTAATTTATGCATTTGGCTTCATGAAATCAGCCTCATTATTCCCCTTTATCGGCTGGTTCAATGAGTTTGGCATGGAGAACTGCAATACTGTTCAGCTTAGACTTTACCACATAACCAGAGTCGGCCAGAATAATAGGTATATGTCAGTGCCAGTGTTATTTCCACTTTAAATTCTTCATTTAAAACCAAATGTAATCATTCTCAAAAACCAAGGACATGTTTGCACAGTGAAAGCAAGACAGCAGGTAAATATTCATCTATTAAAGCCATGAATCAAAAGCCGCATAATCACTAAACTAAATTCCAATCTGCTGTAAATATTCTCACAGTAAAATTTTATGGACATCATAAGTATATTGTACATAGTCCAAGCTGGCAGGATCCAGCGGTGCTCTGATCACATATGTTGATTTTAATTTATAATATGATGTGCATCTGCAGATAAAGATCAAAAAGAGTTATGTTTTGCATCATTACTTTTTTTTCCAAGACCAAGACACAGGTATAAAGATCAGAGACCGAGTCCATGACTGGGAAAAAAAAGGTCGAGCCTGACCAAGAGAAAAGCTGGTCTTGAGACCTCCATCCCTGTTGTAGACTGATCTAATAGAAAAACCTAAATACCCCCAATCTAGTGAAACAAAAATATTCATACCCTGGAACTTAACAGCCACAAAGTTCAGAGCATTTCATTAGGGCAATGAATGTTTAAAGTAAGTTTGAGAAAGTTGTCACGGTTTGTTTGGAGGTTTTTGTGAGGACCCAAATTCAGAGGCTGAGAGGCAGGGGTGTGTTCTTTGAAGATTTAATGGGATAACACAGATAGCAAAAACAGAAATCTGAAAAGCCAACTTATAAATGTTAAACAAAAACAGGTATCCAAAAATCCAACAAAAAAATAAAACACAAACCAGAACCATGGAGAGATCAGGGGAAAACCATCACAAGGAGCCAGGGTGAGACAAAGTAAGACGAGGAACCAGCACAGAGGGACTGCAGTGTATTTATAGCTGACTGAACAAAGGCAGGACTAACGAGCTGATAAGGAGCAGGTGTGAGTAGAGCTGATGAGGAAGCCAAGGGAAAAGAAAACACAAGCGGGCAACAGAGGACAGACAAAGAAAAACCTAAGAAACTTATATAAATCCAGAACACACCAATAAAGCTAGAAAACAAGGAGAAACCTGGATGAACTTGAAACTGAAAACTTAGAGAAAACCAACAGAACCAAGATCATTACAAAAGTATATTTAAAGTATCTTTAGATTAATAATCCGCAAATGAATGAAAAACTGCTTGTGTAATTAAAAGAAATCACATTTCAAAATCTCTTTATCTGCAAAAAATACTGTGGTATTTTAATTTGAAACTTAAGTAACAACAAAAATTATATATTATATCTATTATTCAATAAACAAAAATATTCTGAAAACAGTAATTTACCAAAGCTTTACAATATCAGAATTTCATTCATGTTATCTTATTTCGTTGGCAAAGTTTTTTTGGCTTTTTTTTCACAAACTAACTTAGTCAACTGACTACAGCACTGCAAAAACGATCTAGAAATAAACATTACTAAAAATAAGTGTATTTGCCCTTGATTTGAGCAGGTTAATGAGATAGTTTGCTAATGTAATGAGTATTTTTTTTCTTCAAATAAGATAACATGCTTTTGAAATAAGACAATGCAATTGTTTTTCCTCATTTTAAATGTAAATTGTCTTGTTTATAAGCAAAATGTGCCTCAATTCAAGAACAAACGCAATTATTTTAAGAAAAAATTACTTCTCTAGATTTTGTTTTTTCCAGTGAGATCGTATTACTATTATCAGTTTGATAAATCAGCATCTGTAATATAAAAAATAACACAAAGTAAAAATTAAACCACACATCAAGGGCGTAGGTTTGATTTGAACTTTGGTGGGGACACTATTGGTTCGGGTGTCATTGGTGCGCATGTGTGAGCATCCGTACTGATAAGACAAATTCATTGTTAAAAGAGAAAAGCATAATTTTGCTACATTAATAAAAATCTTATAAGCACTACACTCATTAGATGCTGTTTATCAATGTTTGAAGTATCACCGGCTCTGATGAATGTGGAATTAGGACTGTTTTCCACTTTGTAAATGGTTTCATTTGCATGACTAATAGAGAAGGTAAATACAGTATTTTCTTTTGAAGATATACAATTGTGCAGGGTTAAACCCCACTCTTATATTTTACATATACTATGCTCTCTCTGTATCAAGCAAAATAATACATTCATTAAAATATAAACTTCACTATAAAAGTTGAACATCTGGGCTGTAGTTACTCTGTATAGCCCATTTCATGTATTTTATCTAGGGCTGAAAAAATGAATCGTATTAATTGATTATTTCAATAATCATCAACTAATTTAGTATGTGATTAATCATTAACTGGAGAATGGAGACTATAAAACATAATATAAATGTAAAATGTCCCTTTCCCCTACAGAGCAATCCACTTAGATCAGTAATTATACCAAAATTGTAAATATACAATGTAACAATGAGCCATTGTTAATTGTATATTGGCCATAGTAGCAGCTAAACACAGGATCTGGTTTTCTACATTGGTTTATATTGGTAAATAAAAAATATATATATTTTTTTGTTTATTTATAAAAGGGACATTAAATATTTAAAATATTTTGAAATACTCACCTCTGCTGTTTCACTCTCCAAGCAGGTGTGTACAGGACTGTACCATTAGATAATTGAAGAGGGGGGAGGTTGATCTGATGTATGGTATTTTCTTTATTGAGTTGGAGTATTTGTTTGGATTGAATTAATATATTTGTTTCTGTATTTATTGGTAAAAGTATTTCTTAAGTAGTTTGTTTAAACCAAAATTTCCTTTTCTTCTTATTGTGAAGCTGAACAGTCTTTTTAAAAATGGTTTCTTCCAATTTAGATCCTCCTCTATTTAAGAAACATGTCTGCCATTGTTCTTGGTTGGTGTGGTTTTGTTGATGTCCTGCACAAGAAGAAATTAAAATTTTGTCTGCTGAAAACTCTACAAAGCATGTTCTTCTGTCAACCAGTTTGGGTCCCACCTCCAAGACTGCTTGGCCTCCTGACAAGCATGTGACATACTATATATATATATATATATATATATATATATATATATATATATATATATATATATATATATATATATATATATATATGTGTGTATATGTATATATATATGTATATATGTATATATATATGTATATATATATGTATGTATATATATATGTATGTATATATATGTAATATATATGTGAAAAATAAAATCAATGTTTATATTCTTCCTTTGTTTGTTCTTGTCTTTATCCTATTTCTAGAAGTATAAATAGTAAATAAAATAGAACTATTATTATGTGGAACCCTAATTAAGTTTTTTAAACGAAAAACAGCAGATGTTTAGACGCCATTTCTTGTAGTTGTACTCTATAAGAGAAATAACACCTGCTAATAATTATACCTGAACTTTCTCAAAGAGTCATAAAAAAATGAAAACAGTAATAGCAACTAAATATTGGTAAAAAGGAAACACTCACTTTTTCTTTTTTAGTTGGCTGTGGATAAGAATTAGAAATGTTGATGGCTTACAGCCTTTATTTGCCCATTTTGTGTCTTCAGAACTCCTGGCTGACTCAGAATATTTCACTTTATTAAAGAAAAAAAAAGGTTTTTGTTTTTTAGTGTACATGATATTCATTTTTTTTAATTGGGACTAGTTTTGTAGCCTAATATTTATTGTAGTAACCGCAGCATTCTAGTGTGAATAAATTTTTTATTTTGTGCTCCAAGGACGGACGGACTAGAAAACAGCCAATCAGAGTGAGAGAAGGCGGAACCTAAGGCAGAACAACCAATGAGAGTAGAGTTAAACAGCGCAGCAGTTCCATGCGCTGCTGCGTGAAAGGGACAGGAGAGACCAGGCAGAGGAGCTGCGAGAGGAAAAGAAGCCACTGCTGCAACAACTACTGCTGTAAATTATAAACATGTTGCTCACATCCAATTATTGGTAGGGACAATTAGGTCAGTTCAAAATTTTGGTAGGGACATGTCCCTATGGTCCCTATGCAAACCTACGCCCATGCCACACATACACCATGAATTTTTAGATGTCAGCTACCCTGTAAGACTTTTTAGATAAACTAACTACACAGCAACTAAGTAAAGTCACACTCACTGAAAAGACTAACATGACATTCTCTCATACAACTTGGAAATCTGTCCTATAATATTTTAGTTGGTGATTCATGAAGAAAACGTTAATTTCACATTAATAATTTCTTTGATGAGAGGGTAATTAAAACATTTGAACGTGTGCTTTAAAAGAACAAAAACTAACCCTTCCTTTTGTGATGCATTTATTCTAAGAATTAGGTAGGCATCCATCGACTGCGCCTGGAGCAAACAAACTAGGCTGCACATTGTTGACAGGTGGTGTCGGTCCTGTCAATGGTATGTAAAGCTGTGAAAAAGTAGATGGCACAGTTCTTGCTAACTTAAAATCAAAACCTCAAAGACAAAGAAACAAAAGCAATTGAAAGTGTCAAGCCGTATACGTGTTCGACATGACATATTGTAATAACTTTTTGTGTCAGCATGTTTTTTTCTTTTCCAGAGGTTGACAGAGGTCACCAATCCTCTGAAACAGTACTTTCAAATGTTCAGAAGAACCTTCCAGAGACTTAACTTTTGAGGAAATATTTATATAAAAACTTGAAAAGCCTCTTGTCTGTATACCTGGGCCGATAAAACAAAGCTTTCCAACAAGCTGTTATTTCATTCACCAAATATTTTTCATAGGAAAACATTTAGGATTAATTATTTTCCACAGTAAAGAATCAAGAACAATTTTCTCCTTGTATTAAGTTATGTATAAATTCTGAAAAACATCCAAGATCAGTTGTCTGCTGGTTTTTCTTTCTGCAGACACAGCACCTGTCAAGAACATCCCCCAGGTAAGGAGTACTGTTTCTAAGTTACAGTGATTGAAAGGTCTGGAGAATGGAGAACAAAAATATATAAAAAAAAAAATTCAGAAAATGGTCAGGTAAAGGTGCTGAAATAATGAGAGAAAAAAAATTACATTTTATATATATATATATATATATATATATATATATATATATATATATATATATATATATTTGACAAATTTTTAATCCAATCAACTGTTTTGTTCTGATTACTTATTTCGACATAAAGAGTCGAATCTGACAATTTTTGTTTTTTAATCCGAACACAGTTTTCTCCAATTGTAAACTTTTGTGCATGTAGACATACAGTAGGATGTCAAGAGCTTCTCGTTCAAAACATTTCAAAAAGTCATTGGCGAATGCATCACATGAACTGAAGGATATCGTCAGTACGCTGGCAGCACTGCTGCTAAATAACAGATGAAGGGTCAGATATGATTTTGGAAAAACGTTCAGCACTGTGGTGGCATAAAAAAATCTAAACAAGCTGTTTGTATTCATACCTGAAGCGCACAACCTCAGACTCTGTTTGGAAACAAATTAAGCCCACTTCAAAAGGTGAGTCTTGGTCCAATAGTTTGGTTCAGACCAAGGGGGGGAAACAAACTCTGGTTAGTTAAAGGTATAGTGGAGGATTTTCTTTTTCTGGGTGGATCATTGAAATAAGTCCTCCTCCTTATTGTCAATCATACTGGTGATATGTTTACATAAGGCTGTCCTACATGCTTGTCCCCATTTTCACTTAGCGGTGGTGAGTCTGACATAGTGGCAAATTATCAAATCTTTTTTTGGAAAGTAAGCTAGTATGAGCGATGCAAACAGCAACTTTTGAACAGAGCGTGCTCAATGAGAAATGGGCTTGTGCACACTCAAACGCATTTGACAGGCGTTCCCTCTTGGGTACAGGGTTATGCATGTGCATATTTTTTTTTTAGAGTCTTTTAAAAATTTGTGAAAATCCTCCACTATACCTTATATGATATACAAATACTGCAGATCAAATGTGGCAGGAATTAAAATGTATACCCCGATCACTACCTGTGCTCAAAACTACAACCTTACAAACTAGGTACAAGGGTAGGAGAAGTATAAAAAAGAGTATTTTCATGACCATGTTACACTGAATGAACTAGTAACTACTTGTTATTATGGTCAAGACCAATCCTTGATAGAAAAGTAAACAGTGACAGGGAAAATAAAAATGCTTTTCAAGAACTGTGGGAAAAACTAGTTCATTTTTATACGTAAATACCAAATGTTGTTCCATTTGAATACCAAGGTTAACTGAAAACTAAATCAATACAATAGTGAAAAGCACAAAAAACAGATTGTATTGCTTGTTTGGTGTCAGTATCACATTCACTTAAAAAAAAAAGGAAACTATGACAGGTTTACATGTTGCATATGCAGATTAGAGACTTGTAAATAAAAATCCTAAATGTACTAATTTCTTGCAAAGATTAGCACAAGCTATGTTGCTTTAAAGGGTAAGGATATTAGAACTAAAATTAATTTCATGTGAAAGTATAATGACAAAGTTAACTTGATTGCTTTAAATTGCATACATGACATACAATATGATGCAGATATTTGAGCCCGAGATGTACTCGCATTATTATCCCTCACATTCTTTTAATCCTTTACCCAGGTGGCATTTTTAGAATCTTGGTTCTACATTTCAGTAGGATCGCAATCCTAAATTCCTGTCATCCTTGCACTATGCACGGAAGTATGTACTTGGTAACAGGAGGTTGACAACTGATCCCTGCAGAGAGAGTGTCACCGAAACAAATCCCACTGCAGTTACGGTCCTTGGCGAACATAACGATTTATGCAACTAATTACAGTTAAATGCCTTTCTCAACTCTCTTTCTGCAGCTCATGTAAAGCCTACACACATGTGTATCAGTGTATATATGGGCTCTGTTTCAGGCTGAGGGTGTGTGTATGTGAGAGCATGTATGGGAGGTGATAAAAGAAAAATCTCATGCACAGAGCTGTGTCTCTGGAAAGCAACACCCAACACACCTGTGGACTCTGTCAGACTAGATAAACAGTAGAATTGTTTGCATCTCCGGTGACACTTTGCCACGCAGCACACCGCTACAGGGAGATGTTGCCAATGAGGATTTGGCCAGTTTCTTTCACATTTAATAAAGTCAGTGTCAGCTCCTGGACAAAACATCAGCCATTAAGTGGAGACACAACAACTTCTGTTGCAAGTTAATCTACTTATTTTTTGTAAACTGAAATTAAAAAAAGAAGGAAAACAACATTTCAATTTTACCCTACAGCAATTAATAAGATTTTTTAGCTTTGGCAATCCTGTCAGCATATTAATCATCTTACCTGGAGGTGTTTCTTATGCAAAACGTTGTTTTCTGACTCTTGCCCCCATTTAAATGGGAGTTGATGAACGAGACTCTCTCCTGGAGTGATAAGGAACTAAACTAATGATTATAATGACTAATCCTCAGACAGAGCAAATAAAATAAAGTCTGGTTTCCAACTCAAGCAAAGGTGTTGAGAAAGAAAATAGGAAGGACCCTGTTAGCAATCAAACCTAATGAGCTGACTGACTGGTGTCTCCGTCCTGGTTTCAGTCACATCCTGAGCAATAGAGAAGACAAAAATTCATGCTTGCTGGGCGTTTTCAATAGAAAACTGTTGTACACCTGCAGCAAGCCTGCTGATGCATCATAATCCAAATGACATCCAGCTTACAATCATACTAATGCACATGGTGTGGATACAGGAAAAGTGTGAGCTTGTGGGTGATATTCTGTGTGGGCATACACCAGAGTCGGCATGAGTGCAAATCCAATTATGGCTGACATCATTCTGACCTTAGTGCCATCACTATGGAGATACCCTGTGTATCTCTGAGTGCACTGTAGCTCCACGCAGTGCACATCAGGAGTCCTGTACATCAGTATTGGAAACAAGGAAGCTATTGTTGAAGGTAACTCAGTCATCCTGTTTGCAGTTTGCCAAAAGCCATGAAAGGGGCACAGCCAACATGCAGAGAAGACACTTTGGTCAGATGATCAAAATAAATCACTTTGACATCTAACCAAAATGCTCTGTGAGAGAGCAACCAAACCACACATCATCCTGAAAACAGCATTTCCATATTGAAAGATGCTGGTAGCAGCACCATGTTGTTTCGATACCTTTTTCTGTTTTGAAGCAGGTCAGGGAAGCTGGTCAGAGTTTATGACATGTTTGGTTATAACTACAGTGCAATCTTGCAAGAACACCAGTAGGAAGAACAAAAATGAGTGGAAGCTGCAGACAAAGGGTCTTCAATCCTCTTCCTTAGGATACACCATCCTTCATGTTTTGGATTTATCTGGGCTCCAGCAAAACTTAAAGAAATGTCTGCATTCCCTGTTCATCAGCAATAAAGAGCTGTAAAAGTCTGTTCATCACCCATTTCTAAAAGTTGGGTCTTGAGCCTGGGTCATTAAACATTTCAGACATGCAGAACTGTGAGTCTTTAGGACCAGGACTAAATACCAGGGTTTAGATAAAGCACATCCATATGTTAGAGGGATTGGGACAGTCAGGATGCCTGATTACATAACTGTTAACAAGATTTCATGTATCATGTCTGACTGCAGTTTGATGCAGCCATGTTTCTCCATGGGTTTTGTATATTATTGTCCTTCAACTGTTTATCACACTAAATCTGAATTGCATGCATTGATGTTTTGCGGTTCATGTTTGAACAAAGGGTTTACAAAGCTTTGCAAGGCAGTAGAGGCAGCACTTCAATGCTGCTAATCAAATAAATCGGAAATGGATCACCAGAAAATCTGAGCACCTATTTAAAAGCCCAAATTTTCAGGAAACTTTAAAAAAAGTGCAAAGAAAAATGACATGGTGGTGATCTGAGACGATCTTAGGCAACTACTGAATAATTAGCTGTAATAAAAGTTGTCTGGCAGGTGGAAATGTGAGACACACACCCTTTAGAACAGCATCTGTCACTCCTAGGCAATGCGCAGCATGCTGGGTGTGTGTGACAGAGTTGCGTTAACAAAGCCATGTGGGAATATGCGGGGAGCTGTGGATAGACGTGAGGAAAGAGGGAATGTAACAGATGGACAGAACGTGGCAGCAATGGAGAGACAGCCAGGCCGTATGAGACGGCGTTCAGATGAGAAATAACAGCAGCAGAGAGTGTGTGCATGCAGAAATAGAGAGAAGGGTGTTAAGGATGGGATCAAACAGCAGAAGATGGGGTGTGTGTTATTTCTCCGTTTGAGTATGTGTTGTTTGCTTTGCTGGCACATTCTATCCCGTGTTTAATACCTCTGTAAGTGCCCCTGTCACAGATACTCCCTAAGAGAATGAGCTCCAATTTCCAATCTGAAGAAGTGTTTGCCTCTATTGACCTGGTGACAGCTAGGCTTTTACAATGCTAACACCAAAACAGCCACCCTACAAGTCTGAGCTAATGATCAACTCATCTCTCAGCATGTCTGAATTGTACAAATGAGGGCCAATAATTGCAGGTAATGCTGTAAGTTTATGAGAACAAGATACTACAGTAAATGAGGGCCCCTGTGGGAGAAACATGACCACACTCACAGCAAGAGGTGCAGGAGCTTGCACTTTGCTCACACACTCATCTACACGAATGGATCTAGACTCAGTGTGCTGACAATACCTTGCAGACAGAGGTGTTCACACCGATATTCAAATAAAAGGAGACACTGTTGGTACAGGAATCGCCCCAAGCAATGCAAGCCACAGTCCAGAGAATTATAAATTCTCCTTGCTGCCAGGGATATGCCTGATCTACAGTCTTCATTTGAATGTCACACATGGATTCCTGTTTTACAGTGTGAGCATGTAAAAAAGCAGACTATAAAAGCATTCTTAATAAGCAACGTATCCCGAAAACAAAACCCTATCAGCTGGATAATAGAGAGTAAATACTATCAGCTATAAAACTATCCACTAGATCTTTGAAGGTGTCCTTAAACCAGTCTTGTTTTTCCAGAATATCCCAAAGATGCAGAGAGGAATAAGGTCCTCTGAATACAGCTAATACAGAAACACAACCTCTTGATGCTTTATATATTTCTCTGAACATTCCCCTTATTGCTTTATTACAAGGAATAGGGAAAAAGACATAGCAGCAAAGATTTTAAGGGAAATCCAAACTAAAAGGTGATGAGAATATTATGTTGTTTTTAACGGAGAAAGTCAATCACCAAAACTTTGATCAAACATAGGGTGCAATTTATGGTCATCACAGACTGGCTTTGTGTGTTAGTAAATATGGGCATTATTGCATAGTCATTATATTTCAGGTAAATACTATTGCATTCAGCTTCCTGGTCTGGTTGTTACTTGATAAATGCTCTAGTTGGAGCATTCTTGCTCATTAGAAATTGGATAGAAGGGTGTAGCAGATTGTTTGAGAGCCGACAGCCCAAAACTCTTTACTTTTCTTGCCTGACTTTCATCATGGTTGTCACATACACAAATGAGGAAAAACAAAAAATTCTTTAAATTCTCCTTCACTTCAAAACTGCTCATATAATATTTATTAGGCCAGGTTTCATTTTCTCCATAGCACATGCTGGTTCCATGTGTTTTCCATGTTACCTGGAACATGGCTTTATGGTACAGTTCAGTTTATTTGCGCTTGATATAAATCGATGACAGTGCAATGTGAAGTGTCAGAACATTAAACATTAAAAAAAACAATACAATAAAAGATCAGCCCAGAACCACAGCAAACTAAAAAATAAATAAAAAGAACTGTTGGGTCTGTCCAAGTACCTCAAACAGTGTTTGGGAGGAAAGGGCATCTTCACTGTTAGAGGAAGTACAGCTAGATGCAGCTACCTGCTGGCAGAAAACCCCCCAAAAAAGGCTTTTGTTAAGAATGGTTCTTGGCATTAGCAGGCTGGATTATCCTAGAGGTTTGAGGGGAATTAGTACTTTGCTACTATTTGGACACCTTATTAGTGGTGTGAGTGGAACCTGAAGACACCACGGTGTCGGCAGCAGATCAAACAAATGTAGGTCCTTTCTAAATGGATCTTACCAGCTTAGGCAACAATGGAACTAAAAATAGCTTCCATTTTAACAGATTAGAGGCATGAGAATTTGTTTTACTTTGAGAGCCAGTGCTACATTACACCTAGGAAATGCTAAACACAAGCATAAAACTAAACCATCAAGGAAAAATAAAAGAAACCAGCATAGTTGGTTCTTCCAGCTGCTTGTTAGAGCTTACCTATAGTTTCAGGGATCAGAGTGAGGAATGAGACTGTGTGTATTAATGTGACAACTTGATGGATCAAGCACTGATGGATTAGATGCAAGCAAAGCCTCGTTTTGCCCGAGAAAGTCATTTCCTGATCACCACCTCTTTCATAAAGCATGCAGGCAAACGCCAGACCTTTCAAAGCAAATTAAAACCGGTTCACATGTTCAACACACACAGCAAGGAGTGAAACAAAAGGAAGTCAGGCTAAGGGTTATTTTTTTTTTTCTACTAGGAAGAATTATTGCATATGCCTGCACTACTGACAGGAAATTTCCTACTCTGTGTGCATCAGCACAAATCTTCCTATAGTGTGTTAATGGATAAAACTTAAAAGGGGAAAAGACAGCTTTGCATGAATGAGAGGAACATGACACATGATGCAAGGGTTTCCTAGCTATTTGTTTAATAAAGTTTGAATCCAAAAGCCTATTTTACACAGTAAAAACACCAAGAGTGACAACCTGTTCAACATCGGAAAATGTAATTTACTTTTCCATGCAGATGGGAATGGCCACCATGTTCTGAAACATTGCTGCAACAGAGTAAGTAATACCCTGCAAGTGTTTGGCTGTCAGTATCCCAGGCATGTCATTAGCCTGAGGAACAGAGAGGCACTGCATGCTCCACCCGTGAATGCTGCTGCTCAGTTAATTAAAACACAGACTTTCAACAAAAAGCTACATTACCACCATGGCAAGACAAAAAAGCTAGAGAAAAATCCTAAGGCGACAGAGACAGAGAAAGAGAGAGAGAGAAAGAAAGAAAGAAAGAGAAAGAGAGAGAGTGCACTTTCCCATCCAGTCTCTCTGCAAGTTTCTTCGGGGTGCGCAGTAGCAAATTTCTAGATGCCAATCATGCACTGTTTTCCTGTGTGCTTGTATTTTTGTGCAAGTTAGTGTGTTTGTTTCGTATTCTCTATGGCCCATGTCAGCTGTCGCCTTCTCTCATCCTGCTCCATCCTTTTGCAAAAATCTCTTTTCTCTTCACAAAAACCTACAACGGCGTCAAAACAAACAGCTCTCACTGCTGATGCCACACATTATTATTCATGCACATATCAAGGGGATTAAAGGAAAAAAAATTACACAGTCTAAGCATCCCGCTGCTGTAATGAACTGCTACTACATGCATGTGGCCTTGGACGTGTGTGTAGATCCGTTCTGGGAGGAGAACATGACACTGTTGAAAGAATAGTGACTTAATTATCTAAATGGCTGCTGCAGAGATTACTGAGGCCAGTGGGCATCCATCTCTTTCAACAACACCAGCTTAGAGTGTGCGGCCAAGGAGGAAAGATCAAGAGATCTAAACATCAAGACGACAGACAAGCGATAAGAGAGTGAAAAGAAATGGGACAAAGGGAATTAAATAAGCAAGAGATAGTAGACAGTGTGGAGGAGAAGAGGAGGGCTCCAGAGACAGTGGTAAAAATTGTTTACCAGCTGACTGGCTTTGGCAGGTATTCAGCAAAAGTTTTGGCCTCTCTTAATCACCAAGTGCAAAGAATAGACACACTGCCAAATACCAACATCAAAGATTTGTTACATTTTTGCGTTTACAAAGCTCTTGCTCACTGGACCATAAAAACTCTACATACTTAAGAGACCTGACTTTAGGAGAATATACCTACTGTACTTCAGAAAAAGTCCTTTCAAAATTATTTGACATAATTAGGAAAATGACTATTCAAACCAACCTAGCTGGGATAACATAAAAGGTCTTAGTTAGAAATATTCCTCTTAACAGTCTAAACAAGGATGTAGATAAATTGATCTAGCAGTAGCTCTAACTTTCTTAATTTGCATCAGATTTTCTTTGGTGATTAACAAGCAGAGTCACTGGTTCTGTCTAGGCTCTGCTGTAACCTTCAGCTTCAGTCGGACATTACATGGCTTTATCATTTGGTCCTGTCCTTAAAGGTCTGTAAATGGAACTTCAGCTCATGTGTTCAGCTTCAGCTTCTCCACCTTGAACATGAGACTATTAGTGTGCAAGAAACTTCACTGGGTTTGTACTTTGATTTGGAACTTTGTTTTAGGATTTCCTGCAGAACACTTTTATTTTCAATCATGATTGTTCAGATGAGGCTCCCCAATGGAAAGCACAACATTTAAGTGAGTCTGCAGAGGATGCTTAAAAATAAAAAGGCCAAAGAAGAATACTAAAGTAGTCAAAAATATTTAAAAATAAAATGTTTCCAGTTAAAAGCAATAGATCTTCTAATTCAAGATTAACAGTTTTCATTCCAAGGAAAATAAATTTGATTTATAGCTTCACATTGCAAATCCCCTATTAAAAAAACATTCAGGTCAGAAATAAATAATGCATACTCTCAAATTTTACTCAGTTGTCAACTAGGAGTATGAGCTAAGAATTTATTGCACATTCAGACGTGCTTTGATATTCACCAGGATGGAAATACACAGTTTCTAAACAACTAAATTCCTATCTTTTAAGTTCAATGAAGGGTCATGATAAATACTTTCTGCAACAGCTCTGATGAAGCAGTGAAATGTGTGGAATATGTTAGAAAAGTCAGATTCCCGAGGGTTCAGGTTAGAACAACAGAATAAAAAGAAAATACCTTTTAAAGTGCTGTGGAAGATTCTCTAAAAGATATAACTAATTTTTCTTGGAAATATTTGAACCAATAACCTTCACAACTCAAAACTGTCTCAGAGGCGAAATGTCTTCTAGGGAACTTTACATCCAGTTCCCTAAACTAAACTTTTAGAGCTTAACCATGACCTGGATGACTGAGAATCTTTACAGATAGCTCCAAATTGGTTAATTGAACCAATAATAATCACTGGTGTGGACAGGAAGTAGCGTTTATTTTATAGCTCTCTATATATCAATCTATATTAATGAATACTCCAAGTAAACTTCATTTTCAACTACAGTGGTCTAGATCAACTGCCTGCAGAGAATCAACAAACACAAAATTAAGAAACTCCGCTGAGAAAATTTTT
Organism: Cyprinodon tularosa; assembly: GCF_016077235.1. Classification (NCBI taxonomy): domain Eukaryota; kingdom Metazoa; phylum Chordata; class Actinopteri; order Cyprinodontiformes; family Cyprinodontidae; genus Cyprinodon; species Cyprinodon tularosa. Next base: position 1,758,474 of record NW_024038821.1, read on the forward strand.
TAACTTCGATTTAGACTTTTCTGTTGAATCTTATTATCAAATCTCTGGAGCCACAAAAACCCTGCAGTATGACTGAAACGCACAATCAGAGTAAATAGTGATTATTTACCATGCATGTAATTAAACACCAATTAGATTTTAATTCAAAGTCTTCATGATGACAAGTCTCCTTTTTTGTTTTCTGTGGAAGATTATCAAAAAGAGATGCTAAAGGATGCAGAAGAGAGAATTGTTTTGAGCTTGATTAGATTTCATGGATTTTACCAGAATGCTACAGCAGCTAATGAATCAAAAGGTCAACATTTTTCTAGAGAGTCAGTTACATTAAAGCTGAAGTGAGAAAATGTATGGAGTAATGTATTCCCTATTTCTGTGTCAGTTAATATTTCAGGTATTTTTCTCCATGGATAATGGATAAAAACTTTGCAAACCTGTGTTAAAATACCTGTTTTTAATGATTTAAAACAAATAGGATCATAATAATTTCAATACTTTTTCCACCTTTCTGATGATAATCTGATGGAAGGACAGAAAATGCAATAACGTGGTTGCATGTGGGCACATTTCAAAAATATAGATAAAAATAAAAAATAATAAAAAAATAAAAAAAATAAAGAGGCTTTCAAAGAAATTTAACTTTTCGGTCTTGTATTGGTTAAAATTTTAAATCAGCCTGGCCATAGTTGACTGCTTTACCTAGGTAATGTTTTTTTAGATCAGATTCTGAAGACTTTTTGTTGCCCACAGGCAGCATCTTTAGGTAACCACGCAGATTTTCTGTTGGATTCACTTACCTCTTCTCTCAGCTATTTAAAGCTATTTTAAAGCCTTATCTTTAGTAAAAACAATACTTTTTCTTTTTTATTTATTAGTCTTGGATTCAGCTTAAAATACAAATAATAATAATGAAAAACATCCCTTCCCACTTTTATTATTTTCATAGACATCTGTAGGTTTTGGAACAGAACTGACTGATTCCAGCAACCTCAAAACAAAAACCCAGTTCCATTAAGTGAAAAGAAGCCCTAGGCATAATTCTGCCATTACTGTGTTTTATTTTGGGCATGGTATTCTTTTGGTTATCAAGACTTCTTTAAACGTACCTTTGGAACATTTGCCTTCAAAGCCAAGTTTTCGGAGTCCAGATATTTTCCGTGTAAGAAAAGACTTGTCTCAAAATCTTAACCCTTAATCAGTGTATAGGAACTTTAGAATTGTTGTCAAATATACAACTAAACCAGTGATAGTCAAAAATGGATGACCCTTCAGTGTTTCTTTAGCTGACGCAGCCTGCGAATTGAGACGCAGCTTTTGTTCTCTTGGAATTTTTGACACCAAGCTTTGTCTTGTCTTGGAATGTCTAATCTAATGTTAGGCCATTTGCAGATATTAGCATGCCAATTATTGTGGATGGTGTTATATCTCATTTTAATTGCTTGATTTTCATTATTTTTATAAAACAAAGTGGAAGGGGAGTAAACACTTTTGAGAGCTACTATAAATCCCACAATTTGTCCATGAAAAATGTTTGCAACCAGACTGTGGTCTTACCCTAGCCTACAGTAGCAACACGGTTGATTTCTCTCTATTATCCATTATATTAACAGCATGTTAATTTACTTCAATCCCAACCTTTCAAATGGACAGACACCATAGGGCTCTTACTACAGTTTTTGGGGGGAACATGATCTCACAGTCATGATTTCTTCACTTCTGTTTCAAATGGCATAAAAAGTGAGAAAGAGGCAACAGTACTTTCAATTCTCTTAGTCTGCCTGTAATTCATGCATCTTGGTGCTTTCTCTAAAAGCCATTCTCTGTCACTGTCCGTCGTTTCATATCTGTATGAGCACAGCGGCCTTTCAGAGTGGCGCCACAGCATGGTCTGGCCCAAAGGAGCGGTTGGAGCAGCACAGATGAATGGCCTGGGAGACAGCCTAGGGCAGGTGGAATGAACAAATAGAGAGACTACTAAAATGACCATAAAAAAGAGACTGGGGAAAATAAAGGGAATCGGGTGTAAACCATACTGTAGGATAGGGAAAGAACATGGGGAATTTACTCTCACACTTAGGTTTTGCAACACTATGTGGACAATAAGAAATAATTGGTTAAGGGATTAAATGGGAGAAAGAAAAAAAAAAAACAACATTTACTTTTAACTTGACTTGGCCATAACCAGAGTTAACATAAGAAAGAAATACAAAAGAAAAATGACTGTGTGAATCACTAAATGAGTGTGTAAGCAAAGAAAACATGGTTTATTTAAAGAATTACAAATTCAACTTTATTCAAATACAATGAAAAACAAAAAGTCATTAATCCGTTCGGGGTGAATTAAAAATTGTAAGTCAGTTGCTGCAATAGGTCTCATTCTGATGACAATAAAAAGAGAGAGATCATATTTCTCCCGGATCTATTTTTGAGCTTCCCTTCATTGGCTTCCTGTTAAAACCAGAGTAGAATATAAAATCCTTTTCAAATGTAAAGCCTTAAATAACCAAGCTCTACTTATATCAGAGATCTGATTGTTCCTTGTTTTCCTAACAGAGCACTTTGCTCTCAATCTGCAGGTTTACTTGTGGTCCCTAGAATTTCTAAATGTAGAATGGGGGGCAGATCTTTTAGTTATCAGATTCCCCGATTTTCGAACAAACTTTTTGTTTTATTTTGTGAGGGAGACACTTTGTCTCTGTCTTAGAGTAGGCTTAAAACTTTTTATTTTGATAGGGCTTATAGCTAGAGTGGCTCAGCTATTTCTAAAGTTATGCTGTCATTTGCTGCTGAATGACATAGGGACCAATTTTCCCTCTCCTTCATTCTAAATCTATTCTCCAACTCTGTATTTGTTGGTTGAACTTTAAAGTCCACTCTGTTTTTTCTCTTAATATTTAATGGCCTGTACTTATCAGAGTGTTCAGGTCACTTACATTGAGCTTGAAGGTTTCTTTCCTGTTTAAAGGAATTTTTTTTCACCACTGTCACTGCATGCATGCTGGTTGCGAGTGAGTCAATGGGGCAAGGTTAGCAAATGTCAATGACTCAATGCTATTAGCTGGTTTTAAATTGATAGAAAACATTAATTCATTCTGACTGCATGATTTGATTGAACGTGTGTTGTGAATTGGGGCTATAAAAATAAACTTAATTGAATTATGTAAGATCATACTGCCCACAACAAACGAACTCAGGATTGTTTTACTAGTAAGGTTAAGCATGGCACTACTTAGGCATTGGGTGAGGCATTTTCCATTACTAGCAAACCTTAAGGCAAGGATGACAGGCATGTCTTCCCCACATCAAGTTAGTGAAGTTATTTCAAGGCAAAAATGGGCAAATTAAAATGAAAGCTCACAATGTCTGCAGACAGAGGAAAATAATAGAGGACAGAGGCAGAAATCTTCCTGGGCCGGGAATCAAACCCAGATTTTCTTGCTGTAAGGCAGCAGTGCTACCCACTTGGCCAACTGAGCAGCCTAAGGATATTGGATGTATTTCATAATCACCTGTTTTGTAATTGATCAAGTAAAGCATTCTTGTTCCATGCTAAACATAAAGAAACTAGGGCAGCAACTAACACTTATTTTGCAAATCGATTAATCGGTCGATTTGTTTTTGACTTGTCGATTAACAATTGGATAGCCAAAGGTTACTTAAAGAAGATTTTTTTTAATGAAAATAAAACTTGAGAAGTTCTGGATAGCGCATACTGAAGGAGGACAAAGTTTTTTTTTTTGTTAAATGAAAAATGCTTATATATTCCTTTTCAATTTTGGTATAATTACTACTCTAAGTGGGTTGCTCTGTCAGCAAAAAGCACGTTTTAGAGTCTCCATACTCCAGTTAACAATGAATTGATTACTAAATTACTAAATACTAAATGTTATTATTTTACTAATCGATTAATGACAATTAATCCGATTAGCTGTTTCAGCCATAAAAGAAACGTAATTTTGTGAAGAAAAAAGAGATGCTTGTTTGTGTCATGCAGACGAACAAATAGTAATACCAGTTAACAATGTTCAGCCAATCATGGGGTTTGTAGCAGCTTTTGTCAGTCTTAAATATGCAAAGACACCTTTTTGGTTATGGAAATAGAAATAACTGCATTTTATCATATGGACACTTGGGGTAGTGCATATTTTATTTGTATGTTTTTTTTTTTTTTTTCCCTATTTTCCTTTAACCAAATTTCTATGCCCACAATAAGTAATACAAAATCCTGACAATTCAATCGGAGGTGAAGGGTGCTGCCACTGCTCCGGGTAAGGGATGTTGCACTTCAGGACAAATTGCAATCGCTGAGTGGTCCAATGCTGATAATCTATGGGATTGATTGTAAATAAGCATCACTTCAATTTAGAAAAAGCAGCGCCTCAAAAAACAGTGATAATTTTTTAAAGATGATGAAAAAACAAGCATCCAATTTTAAGTATCTACAGTCCAATATAACAAGATTGGCATACTCCAGATTTTTGTACTATTATAAATACACCTCCAAAAATTTTGAAATTATTATGAAAGATATTTGAAATTCATGGTAGGAAAGCAATTTCAGACATTAGGAACAGGAAAAATTACAGACAAGAAATGGCTACAAAGATTAGGCCCTCCTGGTTAAGATTTTAATACAGTTGGTGAATGTGGCTGAGCATGAATGAAGGGGCAAGTCGTAAAAGAAAATAAATAAATTAAAAGTTGAGAGAGAATGATATTTGAGATATTCAAAATATTGATTGCATGCAAGAAGAAACTTCTTCTGGTTACAGGAATGTTCCTTTTTAAATAGACAATTCATTTAGGTTATACAGTATAAGTGTTTGCATTACATTAACTGAGCATAAAACCTTTTAAAATGGCGGTTCAATTATTTTAGATACACTAAACGCAATTTTTCCAAACACAACATAATTTTCAGAATAGAAAAATAACTTTGGTTGTTTCAATTCTGCTTTGACTAGTAAGAACATCATTTTGACTGGAAGGTAAGTCAAATAACAATGTCTAAAAACAATCTGAGAAAGGAATGTGTTTTGATTACACTTAATAACAGTGGTAAAAATCCATTGTCCTGCAGCTGGAAATACAAATTGATCAGGAAAAGAATCGCTATCTTGGATGGATTGAATATAACTTGCCAAAATAACTTTTTTGCCTGCAAATGCAAAAGGAACAATTTTGTTTTTCTTTAAACCGGGCAAAAAAAGTTGTGTCCTTCTGTAGTTAATTGAACCAGAAATTTTTTTTTTCTGATCCATTAGCAAACAGTCAATATATATTGACAATGCCACAGAAAAAAAAGACTTTAAGTGTTTTTTGTTTTAGATTAAGATGTTCAAAACTGATCATCTTAATCGGAGATGTTAAAACCTATTTAAGAAAAGCTGTCTTACGTATCAAGACATAAGTAATTTACTCACCAAACCATCCCTGATATGTGCTGCTGATATTGGCAAATTTTAGAGCTGATACAGCTTCTTATTTTTTCATTTATGATCAAAAATAAACAATGATAATGTTACAGTCTCAATTTAATCAAAAAGTTAAAATGTATTAAAGGTATAGTGGAGGATGTTCTTTTTCTGGGTAGATCATCAAAATAACTGGTCCTCCTAATTGTCAATCATTCAGGTGATATGTTCAGGTAAGTCCGTCCTACGTGCTCATCTCCATTTTCACTTACTGGTGAGTCTGACATACTGGAAAAATTGCAAATCTTCTTTTGCAAAGTAAGCTTGTATGAGCGATGCAAACAGCAACTTTTAAACAGAGCTCGTGGGCTCTGCATGAATTGTTTAATAGGCGTTCCCTCTCTGAAGCAGGTACAGGGTTTTACATGTGCATTTTATTTTTTTAAAGTGGAGAGGGTGGGACTTTTCGAAATTTTGCAAAAATCTTCCACTATACCTTTAATTCAAACAAAACATTAAGAATGGGTAGCAAAGAGAGAGCGAGATTGGCTTTGCAATTCAGGTGATATGAAGGGATTGCTGCTGAATGCACTGATAAATAAGCAAATGCATGAATGGGCCAATTCAAGAAGAAAACAACAACATAAGGAGGCTGATGTATTAAGTCTATCCCTAAATCAGGAGTCGGCAACCCAAAATGCTCAAAGAGCCATAATGACCAAAAAAACAAATCTGTCTGAAGCCGCAAAATGTAAAAGTGATGTAAAAGTCTTCTATAAGCCTCGTATGGCAACACGGGTTTTAAGTGTATTAGCCCACTATAAAAAAGGCTACATGGGCTTAAATATATAGGCATTCATGATTAAATGTTTATCCCGGAGCAAATGTCACATAGTAGCACGAGGTGCATGGAATTCACCGTTTGCCACTACACCGCCCAGGTTAGGTTTTGTTGCATTGATAAAACATTTTAGAAACACAATAAAATAATCTTTTCATGGTGGACATGTCTCTGTTGGGAGAAGTTGATTGAGTCATGAGGAACCAAGCAGGAACTGACATCCATCAAAGCAGTGCTCTCTAACCCCAAAATACACCCATATCCTCCAAAACCATCCCTTGGTTTTTTTATTTTGAGGATTTGGGGAAAAAATGGACGTTCACAAACCTGCATAAGAGCGCTGCCGGTTCAATCTGTCAACGGTTTTTAATGCTAGCAACCAAACTAGCAGCAGTAGTGGAGTTTGGATATGCAATCCACTTCTTAAAAGTATTATTGCTCTGCTCTAATTTATCCAGAAGTAATTTGGAAAGGTATTTCCAAATTATTCTTTTTATTTTTTTGACAACTTCTTATTAAAAAAAGCAAATTGCAGGCAATCCTTCCGCACTCATGAGGAAAGAAAGTGAATTGTTCATTCTTCTTTGAATCCTCTTTTCTCATCAGGTATCATTTTTTCCCCTTTGGGATCCATGGCCGAAGACACACACCCACTATGTTTGCCTGGCACCGCATCGCGCTGAAACGTGTGTTGCAGGCTAAGACCACTGATCTCTATGGCTATGAAACATTTTCGTTGAAAGAAATGTTTACATTTATTTATTATACCCATTTTTACAGCATTGGAAAACAGATTGAATGTGTGTTAGACCTCCTGCACACCTTATTAAAAAAAACTAAAAATTTATTTAATAAATTTAGAAAAAGCTCCAGGGAGCTGCAAGAAGGGTGCTAAAGTGCCGCATGTGGCTCCGGAGCCGCGGTTTGCCGATCCTTGACCTAGATGTATCATGGGTTCATTCAATAGAGAGAAGAGAAAGAGAGAGATAGAAAAAGAGAGAGAGTGCTAATCTAACAGATAACAGGAAGGTCGAACAGCAGAATCTCTCTTTTTACATGAGCTTTGAATCTTTTTCATGGCACCAGTGATGTGCTTAAGCAGTTAAACAGTATCAATGTTTTATGTTAGTACAACACTATGTTTACAGCCCATTTACAGACTGTCTTTGAGAGGGTCAAAGACAGAAATTTAGACGAAATTCAGGAGAAAAAACGGTTAGAGAACTTAAGCAGTTTTGGAAGCCTATCTTTGTCATACCTGGCTATACTGTTAACTGGACAATGTGTACATGAGGCGTAACACATTTGTTTAAAGAAACTGTTGTCATGCCAATGTATATGGCTATAGGTCAGCTTTCTAGAAAGAAATATTAAAATCAGAGAAATTGTTGCTTGCTTAGCAAGAGTGACTAAACATTGCAAATCATAAGTGGCAATTTAAGAAATTCCTTATGTTCCTTTTTCCATAATTTCTTATAATTACCTTGCTGGGGATATATATAATAAATGGATGTGGATTTACATTTTGACAGGAGTACTGTGAAATTTAAATGGAGAACCTCAGATGACACTGCTCGACAAGTCTAGAGAATTTCATGTTCCTTACCAACATCTTGTGCCCTCTCTTGTCCATAGTTATTCAAATGAAGGATCAGAGGAGAGAAGCATACTGGAGACAAGATTTTTTTTTTCTAAACTTCTCTCTTTGTCTTGTTCTTATTTCACTTTTCTATTTCTTCCCTCGCTTTCTAGCCTATGCCTTGGCTGTACTCTCAAACACAATCAGCCACATGAGTCCAGGGCTGACACAGATGAGAGAGGGAGACTCACACACACCCACGGGAGTGGTGAAGGTTTTTAGGCAAGATCAGAGATAGGGGAAGTGAAGTGAGAGATAAAAGGAGGAGAGGAAGGGGCAAGAAGAGGCAGAGGAGGAGAGCGGGCTACAGCAGAGAGGGAAAATGAGAAAGCTCAGTGAGATGGGCGAAAAGGTGAAACAAACACACACATTCTTTAATCAATATGGTGGGAATGTGGCCCCATGGTAAATCACTTTTCTGGCAATAACAGAGCAGCCACTATCCCTCTTTTTAATATGTTGCCAGAGTGTCAGTGGGTGATACACGGTAATATATGGCTTCGAAGAAGAGAAAGACAAGACAGACAACGGATGTGTGAAAGTGTGTGTGCATAGCGGTGCTGTGATGTATAGGCCTGGGCAGTTGGTAAGCACTCAGATAAAAGAGGGGGGCTCATGATTAGATTGGGGAAAAGTGTCCGTGCTGAACTCTCCACACACACTCTCACAGAGACAACGACAGGAGCCTGCTGAAAGTCCCCCCTCTCTCCTATAACCCCTCTTATCCTGTGTCCTTTCACATGAGCTCTCAATGCATCAAAACTTACCATTCCTAAAGCAAGGCTTGGCTATAATATGAAAGTGTCCGAAGAAATGTCATTACAGAAGAAAAAAGGACAAAAATAGTATAACTCGTCTTTTCTGGTCACATCAATATGAAAGCAAGCCACTTTTCCATCTTGGCTTCACCGATCAAAATACAGAATTCCTTGCCAAGATGACCTTCATTTTACCATCTGACCACCGGGTACATTAGCAAACCATGTCTTTTTTCTTTTTTTTAATCCCTTCACTTGATTCCGTCTCATTCAATTTCATTGTTGCTGTCCGTGTTAGAAGTCGCTTAGCAAATGTTATAAAGGAGAGTGGCTTATCAATTGACTTGGGTACCCTTTAAAGTGCTACTAAATAAGTAATGGGACATCGTATCTGTTCGACTAGCACATAGCGGGATGGGTAACAGTAACCCACTGAGCCTTTTTGGTCTAAAGGACATCTAAAAGACATCAAAATACTCAGCAGGAATCAATGCTTAATGTGTGTAAAAGTTATCTCAGTTTGTATCTAGGCTTATTCTAAGACAGATATTAATATAAGTTAAGATTTTACAAACATTTCATTTCACTAACTATGGTGAAAATTGAACTACACCACCTTTTACAAGAAGATTTTTAGAACCCAGATTGTAATAAAGCTGCACTTATATACTGTAAAGGTCTACAAAGGTCTTAAAATTAAACTGCTAAAAAATTGTTTAAACCCTTATTTTATTAATTTGCCACAAGCAAATGTACTAAATTAAATGGAATTTTCTTTCCTTGTGGCTTATTAAACTACACACCCCACAAAACACAAAAACAGCAAAAAAATATGTCATAATCCCCTCCACTTCTTACTAAAAGAAGTGGAGGAGAGGCTTATTATACTTTCTAATGTCCATCTCAACAGAAGAATGAATAACAAATTCTGGATTTTAGATCTAAAGCTGATGAAAGGTAATGCACATTTCTTTTAATTCTGTATTCAAGCTAAAATTAAGACACTTAAACATTGGACAGATATGGTGTCAGGTTAATAAAAGAAAATCAAAAACAAAGCAAAGCAGGGCATCATTTGATAACCTCTGATAATCATTATTTTAGTTATTCCAAAGGAAAAGCAAACCTTATAAGTTTTAATCATTGTTGTAATTGTAAAAAAAATGTTTTACTATGATAGGATAGAAAATTGTAGCAGTGTAACAGTTACAATATGTCTCTTTTACTCATGATTATACTAATACACATATCCCATACCAGATTCTATGTCACTAGTATATAGGTAAATACAACACTATTAGCAGAATAACAGGCAGGTTCACAACTCAAGGAGGTAAAGGATTATCATTACATTTTTGTTCCTAAAGACATTTGTCAAAACGATTCATTTCATAGAGCATAGACCATGACTCCCTCTGAGCTGATCAACAATAAACCTTACATTGTAAAGAATAGTGCACCATTAATGTTTGAAATTCCTCCATTATTGTAATGAACCAACAGCTCTGCAGCTGTGGCAGGAGCTTTGATTGTGACAGTAAAATTACAGTCATCGTAAAAGTAAGAGTAAGCCTGTCTCAAATGAAAAGTTGCAAATTATATTGTCAAATCCATATTTTTTTAAAGAATCACAAAAGGTAAGTAGCACCTGACAGGTGACAGTTAAATGATCTTGAATGTTTAGAAGTTTCTGCACCCAATAGCATATTCAGCACAGTCCTAGATTAGGCCGTTCCAGTGCAAATTAGCATTATGATAAAAGGGAGAAGATATCAGAACTGATTTCAGAGACACCATTGATGCAGCTGATTATTCTAGACACAGTATGAGGTCAAATACCTTGCACTTCATCATTTAACAGCAAAGAGGTTAATGCATACAGTGAAAACTTTCAATATTGTCATAAAAGATATTTCAGTCGGTAAAGCCGAGGTCAGACTCTTTAATTCTCAGAGAATTTGCAGTAATCCTTAGAGCTTTATCTCAAACTCTACAGCCTTAGTTAATATGTTAAATGTTAGCATGTAACAATTAATAAAAAGCTGTACTAATATGGCTTGTCTGAAATCAAATACCCTTAATTTATAAAGAAAATTAAAACCTTGCCTTTTGAAAAGCATGAAGATATTCAAAAAATATTTACCATCATTGAATAATACATATGCACTACTAGGTAATATCAAGAAGACAACATTAGACAGAAGTTATTGGATAGAAAACTCTTCTTTACAAAAAGGTATATGACTAGCATTTTAGGACATTACAAAAAAGAACAAAATTTACAGGTTCTGGTTATGTATCATTTTTTGTATATTTACAATTTTAGTCATTTATTTCTTGGCCTTCTGAAATGGAAACTTTTATCACAGAACAATATCTACATTACCATAGATTGAGGATATTTTGTTAAATTGTAGAAGAAGTTGTGATCATTCTGGATTCTGGAAATGGTAGAAAATGTTGAGAAATCTTGGAGGAGCTGGACATATAAAAACACAGCAGTATTGCCTGAAAAGTGAGGACAGCAATATAGCAACTGAAGCTTGCAGAATTCTAAAGCAGAATGGCGTCGACAGTAGCGACGGTGTAGGAGTTTGCCCTGACATCGAACGGTTGGCGGTTCAAGCCCCGGCTCCGGCTTTCAGTGTTGTTGTGTGCACCTTACCTGCACTGCCTACCGATGGTGATCAGAGGGCCTGGTGGTGCCGGCTTACGGCAGCCTCGCTTCTGTTAGTGAGCCCCAGGGCAGCTGTGGCTACAATGTAGTCTGCCACCATCAGTGTGCACGTGAATGACTGAATATAGTGTAAAGCGCTTTGTTCAAGTCTCCTGACTTGGAAAAGCGCTATATACCATTAGAATGGATGGAAAACCTAACAAAGATATTTTGTTGCATCAAAGTCCAGGGCTTAACCGCTTTAAATTCCTGAGATTGATTATTTAAGATCCATCCATTTTCTGTCATATGCATATCCCTGCTGGGGTTGCGAGGGGTGCTGGTGGATATCTGCAGCTGTCTACGGTGAGAGGCGGGGTACACTCTGGACAGGTCGCCAGTCCATTGCAGGGCAACACAGAGACAAACAGGACAAACAACCATTCACACACTAACACCTCAGGAAATTAAGCTAATTAAGCTAAGGGAGAACCCATGCGTGCACAAGGAGAAAATGCAAACTCCATGCAGAAAGACCCCATGCTGGGAATTAAACCCAGATCCTTCTTGCTGCTTGAGCGCTACCCACTCCACCACTGTGCAACCTGCTTATTTAACAGTTATGCACTAAAAATTTTCCTCAATGACCTGAATGACCATAACAAAGATGTGAAGGAGGAAATTACGCTACAACAATATATTGGCTCATAATTTATTAAATACAACAATCACTTTAAGGTATTGGACCATTACAAGACAACTGACTGTATAATGGAGTTTTAGTTGTGTTGACAAGCCTACCAAACATACAGACAAAGTATTAAGCACAGATACTGCATATTATTTCATTGTACTGTTGTTATGGACAGTGGATTTTATGTCTGATTTTAATTGGTCAATTATTGTCTGTGTCTTAATTGCATGGTTTCATGACACAGTGATTGGTCAGATTTTTGTCTGAATAGTATATGTTTTGCTTTAAAAAATCTGACAGCATTTGACGAGTCGTCTTCAGTCTAAAACACAGTAAAGATGCTCTCATCTCTCTGTGAGCACATTCCCCACTGCTCCCCTGACAACTCCAGTGACAAGCCAGACTAAATGCAGCAAAAACTCTGCTAAAACCAGCACACTCAATTTAATCTTAATTAGCTGACCATAAAGAGCTGCACATTACAACCGATGCAGATGAGGTTGTTTTTCTCTGCTTCAATCCGATTCTCTCTTTTAAATCCATTGTGATATTGCTCAGATTTCACACCACAAAACCCTAATGACACATGGGCCTAATGATCTGTGTTTACTTTCAGCCTGTGACAAACCCTATGACACACCGCTAGACTAACTTTCTTCTACAAGCAGCGTTTCTAGTGACTGGAATCAAAGGAATAGCCACAGACATCCATCAGTGTTTCCCTTTATGAACCAGTATCTCATTTTCCATGCAAGTTATGAACTGTTTTAAATCAGACTTTTTGATTCCTCGAGGCTGAAATATGGGCTGTGATACACTCGAAGTGTAATACATAACCCTCCTGGGTCCCTTTATAAAGAAATGGGCTTAAATCAGATGGGATCAGGGTAAAAAGCTGTGAATTTTGTATAATGTTCTTCCACTGACTGATGCACTGGGCCTTTGTAGCCACAGAAGGTAACGGATGTCTCCATTGGGCACGTGCTCATAAATAAAACAAGCTGAGCTTCTCAAATGGTAATAATAACTGGACTTTTCACATTTCCCAATGAATATCGACGTCAAATGAAACCCATGCAACGCAAACTGGGGGAGGTGATGTTACCTTATGACCTTAGGTGACAACAAACCACACTGAAAGTTGAGAGTTAAGATTCAGAGATAAACTTGCACAGAGCGAGGGATAAATATCTGGATTATATTTCCCCACACTCAGCAGAGTTGGTGTAAAAAAGTAAAAAGAAAAAAGCTGTGAAATGTAGAATTTGATATACAGCAAGGGTCAGCCTCAAGCTCTTAGAGTAGCAGAAAAGCAGATGAAGCTGAAATAAGAGGGATGGTGTGTGCTTATGTACAGAATACTCCCAGAAAGATATACCGGGCTCTACTAGGTATTCATACACTACAGACAGACTGTGACCAGAGCAGCGACAGTAGCAGCATGGAGAATGATATTAATGCACTAAAGATACACCCGCTGACCCACTGCACCTGCCGCTGTACACTGAAAGGCCTCTCTGTTACGGCTGCCAGCAGGAGGACATGTGATTTGTGCAGAAGACATTAATGAAAAAGGTAAAGGAAACAAAGGAGGATGAGATGAAGTAGGGAAAAGATTTTCAGGAAGAGGTTTCAGCAGAAAGTAATAATTTACAGGTGTTATAAAAGCAGGGTTGGCAGGGACGTCACTGAAACAAAAATGCCAAACTGTTCTCTAGAGGGAGAGCTGTTTTATACATATGTGCAGCCATTTTTCATCAGCTGACAGCAAAAGACTCAAGTGATCCCTGAAGAGCACCAGGGCTAAATGCTTCCAATGAGCGTACTGTTTCCCCTGTCCTGTAAAAGTTGTTGGTAATGAAGCATTCCAACTGTTAAACAGGTGTAGAAAATTCATCTCACTCGTGTTAAGTTGCATATATTCCTTTTTAGTCTTTTTTTTAAAGATGCAGAACACTAACATGACCTTTAACTAATGCACATTTTTTTCATGCTGCAACCACAAAGAAATGTGTTCTGTCATTTTCAGAGAGACACCAAAACAAACTAGTACAGTAATGTATTATTTTTACAATCCAAGGTTTGGCTTTGAGATTAAGCTTACCTGGTTTTAATAGCCCTAATTCATGGCAACCAACTGCCTGCTGAAGTCAGCTGATAAATATGAAGCACCTATGTGCAGTTTAATCCCACTATACATACAGCTGTTCTGTAGAGACCTTTAAATGATTGATATCAACATGAGCAAGATGAGCGCAACACAAGGGTCAGACAAAATTCTGGTTAAGGCTAAAAGAGAATCTAAAACAAAGTTAGGAGTTTTGTTCAATGCATTACCACTAAGATGTCCTTCACTAAGCACATGACCTTTAAGAGTGAAGCCTGTTGCTTGAAGAAATTTGTCAGAACTCCTGGAGTATATCATGAGATAAAAAAAAAATGGCCTACATGTTGCAGCTGTGTGGATAACTAGTACTAAAGACGCACCTTCTCCACTGTTACATAAGGTGGTGGAAGTATTACGTGGTGCGGATAATTTCCCTCTATGGAGACTCTAAATGAATACATAAATAAATAAAAGGTAATACTGGCAATGATCCTTTAAGTAGCTATATGAGGTTACAGACAGAGCAGAGGTTATATTTTAAAATATGAAAATAAAAACATGTCTTTCCACAATCCCGTTCTTTAATGTCTAAGCCAATCACATTCAATCCCAATAAATACATAAAAGGTATAAAAGGTATAGTGGAGGATTTTCACAATTTTCTTGAAAAGACCCACCCTCTCCATTTAAAAAAAAGCACATCTACAATTGTGTACCCACTGCCTCTTAAACGCGTGCGAGAGCGTGCATGAGCCCATTTCTCCTTGTGCACGCTCTGTTTAAAAGTTGCTGTTTGCATCCCTCATTAAAGCTTACTTTCCATAAGAAGATTTGCAATGTTTCCACTATGTCAGACTCACCACTGCTAAGTGAAAATGGGGACGAGCACGTACATAGACATACTGTATCACCAGAATAATTAGAAAGACCACTTATTTTGATTATCCACCCTGAAAAGAATATCTTCCACTATACCTTTAAACTTAATGACTATTCTGTGAAAACGTTTGCATATTACTTTTGTAAAGAACTAAAATGCAGATTCAGTTTTCATGCTCTGGTAAAGTGAACTGCAAAATGTGTAAACAGGCTGCATCTTCATTTGTTCCCCTTGGCCTATTCTGTTTGATAAAGCTTGCATTCTGCTTGGCAATTTGAGAAAACTTCCCGCCTTTTTCTCCTGTCACTTCCACCTCGACGCCTATGGCCCCTCTCTCTGTGTGGCTTTCCCCCTTGGGTGCAATGCAGTTTACAGACCATGACACTGCATGCCAGCTAGATAATCCCAGTGAGAGTGAAGCGCCATTAAGAAAAGAAGGCCACTAAAATGCCAAACCATAATATTGCCCCCTCCTTCTCCTTCTCTTTCTCTTTTACTACGTTTGCTCAATGTCTTTCTCACAGAGGACATCTGGTACTGCATTTCTTTATTAATGCCTGGAGGCGGGGGTGGGGGTTATGGGGTGGGGATCTCGCATAACTTCCCAATCCTCCACACAGTTGCTTATCAATGGGGAAAAGCATGACTACATAGAGGATGCTGCTTGACAATGGGGGCTGTAGAGCAGTGTGTTGGTGTTTATATGAGCCCTCAAAACCAACGATGTCGTTTAAAGCTGATCATGTCACATAATGGAGACACCTAGAGACGTCGTCACCCTGCAAGGTTAATGGCACACTTGCATGCAAGCTGCTCGAGACGCATCAGAGCAAGGCTTTCGATGTGTGTCTGTGAATCAGTGCAAGTCTGTCTTTTTGCAGATTCATGTGCCTGGTGCATGTGACTGTGCTTGTGTGCATTATTCACTGAAAGTGCTGTAAAGCCTTGAGACAGTGCAGCTGAAAGGGAAATGGTAAAAAGGGAAGCCACTGCTCATATCTGTCAGCATCACACAGGGAGAAAAAAAAATGAAAAAGCCTTCTGCCTCAAACAAGAGCACACTTTTGGGGAATAGCATGCCTGTGTGAATATTGTATGCCTTGAAGGTGAGCCAAATAGGAGAGATGGAGACACAGAATAGAATCTGGTTAACTTCTGGTTAACAGAAAAAAAAAACATTTACATTTCACTGCAAAGGCTCTACTAATTTTCGTTTAAATAGATAGCACTTTAGGAGCATATTTCCGTCGCTCTCATCTTCATATCTAAACAAATACTCAAATCTAATCAAACAAGCCATTATGTTGACAACTTTCGATTCCATTCAATGTCAGAAGCGTCTGCCGGCAACCTTTGAGTAGGAGGAGGCGGTCGGCTAAATTATGCAAATGCCTGTCAGTTTAACGAATCAGAGGCAGAGAATTAGCAGGCTGTTAGTCTCTCTTAGACCCTGCAAATGCTGCTAATACTGATGAAGGGCTAGAGCCTGATTTCATTATCGCTCCTCTGAAAAAGAGGAGGAAGCAAGAAGAAAGAGGGGAGAGGGGGGAAAAATGAGGGAACGGGAGATGGAGACAAATGTGTGTGAAAACATGGCCCTCTATTCGGCGCTCTATCAACTCCAAATATCAAATTAGCCAAATGAATGGTACAAGATAAAGGACAGCACTGGGAGGAGAGCGAGCACGGGGAGACGGGCAAATGAAAGGAGCTGAGGGAGACAAGGAGGGGTGCTGGGGTGTGTTAAGAATGGGAGGGATCAGAGAGTATTTCAATAATCGATAGAGCGTGAAGTGAAGAGAGTGAGACACGGAGAAGGAGAGAGAAGGAGAAACAGAATATCACAGTTCATTAGTCATAGCTGGTGACAACTAAAGACTGTAGCTCCAAGATTGTCACTAGGTCTTAATCAGATGAGAAACGATGGGATGCCAGTCATTAATTCCAACAGCATTATACCATCTATTGTCTGCCTCTGAAGGGGTTTATCGCAATCTCTCTACCTCCGATGGCTGCTGCTTCTCCGCTAGCAAACAAGCTGCCAGTGAACTCACCAGGGAAACTCTAAAGAGCAGGGGAGAAACTAAACTCTCCCTTTTTTGAAAAGTCTCACTCACTCTGCCTTTTTTTCCCTTTCATATTCTCTCTCAACTGCTTTTGCGCCCTCTCATCGTAGAAAAACATGCAGGAGCAAAAAAATGTGGTGCTACTGTAGCCCTTGGTGAGTGCAAAAGCATCTCTGTGGCATAAACCAAGAAATCAATTTCCTTCTTTTGCAGCAACCCATTAAACAGCCAAGGAGAGCTAGGGCAGTTTTTGATGACATACCATTACATTAACATTCACAATCCTTAATTGCTGAGCAGAATCTATATATATATATATATATATATATATATATATATATATATATAGACAGAGAGAGAAAATCAAAGTGCAATAGACTAGCTTAACTCTCCTGCTCATAAGTAGCCAAATAAATACTGCAACAACCTTCTTAAAATGCACATCGCTGCCGTGTTTTCTTCTCCCCAGGTCTGTTTCTGTCAGAACTGTGGCCCAAAACCCTCAGTCAGCTCGCTCAGCTGGGAACAGCCTCTCTAGCTCAAACAACATCGCTGCATGGCTGGAAGTGTGTTTACTGTAGGTATGCCATGACGCTGCACCACCTGCCTCACTCACCATGGCCAAACTACATCTAAAGCAGTAACCACACTACCAGTTTGTGTGCATTGTGTAAGATTACTTATGTTCATGCTATGCCAATCCTTGTGCTTGCATGTAATGGAAGCATAAGGGTTGATAGAAGATGAATACATTTAGAGATGGGAGGATGGAACAAAATAAAACACTAAGTTAGTCATCATTGCCTTCCGCTAAAGCAATCATCAGTATTTGACTTTATGTACTTTTACCATTATATATGTTGATGTTCTGTCCTAAATCTAGCGTTATATTTTTGTTATGCATGTCACTTTTTTAAACTTATTTTTATCTGATTGATTAGATAATTCACACTCTGCAAAGGCTGGAAAATAGAAGGTGAATATTATTAAAGCCAGAACAAAGGGCAGCACAAATGCACACACTGCGAGAATTGGTGTGAATATTGCTTCTTTTGTTCCACCAATCTCAAAAATCTCATAAAACAACATCAGCTCAGAAATATCATATTTGGATAGCTAAAAGCAATTAAATCTTGTTTTTTTCTCTTTTTTTTATCTATGAGATTAAAGAAAAAAATATCACAAATGTCCTTCAATCACTTTCAAATGATGGATGATTTTATTACTGCATGTCGGATGGAGTTGTTTTCGTCTGGCATACTGGTAATGAATTTTAAATCCAATGTTGATGCATGAAATAACAAGCTTGTACACAATATCACCTTGCTTCAAAAACTGTATATATAAACTGTCCAAACCATTTTATCTCACCTATTAAAAAAAGTCCTTATTCCTTTTTATAGGATAAAGTTATAGGTGAAATTTAGAATTTATTTTCTTTAAAGAAAAACACATTTCAGTAAATTCACAGTACTTAGTGATTTTCTGAAACTAAAGATAATTTAAGAACTCTTAGGTGAGGCTCTTTTGGAAAGACCTATGTTTATATCTGACCTGCACTAAAGATATTTTTTGGCACATTAATTTTATTACAGACCCATGCTGAAGTTAAACTCAGAAACTTAAGATAACAGCTAGCCTAAGAAGTGCCAAAAGTGGATTTATATTTCTTTAAATAAGTTCAACCTGAAACGTTTTGGTTTTGTACATAAATTATTCTATGAAACTTTCTCTGTCATGTTTGTATTTAGAGGTTAAATTACACGAAACACAAAAATAACTCAGTGACAAAATATTGGCATTAATCTGAACTACTATGACATTTTTTTATTGGTGTTTTACTTTGTCAGACACTAACTCTGAACAGAAAGTACAGGTTTGGTTCTCAGTATGAGTTTAATACAGGAAGATCAGTAGTGGTGCACTGCCTGCAACTGCAATTTACCCTGGAAATAATCACCAGCTTCTGTGTAAATAACCATGCAATGCAAATGTGACGACAGTTTAAATGGTTCATAAAAGAGCATTTCCATAAACACCTGATGTCTTTGCAACCGTTTTAAAACTGTAGAAGTCCATTTTGGTCTTGTTTTTCTAAGCCTCCAGGATCAACTAATCTGAATTTCTACTTAATGAAAGTAACAAGACTTCTCTAAAGCAGGTAAAATTATAACTATTTACACCTTTTAAACACCACTATCCCTGTAGGTAAGTAAATAATTTGTAGTTTATTGCTAGAGCAGAGTTGCCCAAAGACATGCATCATACCCAGCATGTGGATGGCAAAATCCACAGACTTTTCTGATATAGTATCAGAAATACTGGTGGAACAGATGAGTGGGTCACAGGATTGTTTTCTTAGTTTACAAAAAATACAAAAAAAGCTTATTGATAAGGTCAAAATGACAAAAAAACAATATATATACATAGACCAACAAAAAAAAAAAACACTCAGAAAAAAATGTTGCCCATCTGCATACAGTCTATTAATGTGAAGATTAGACCATAACTGGCGCTATGGTGGAGTGGTGGCCTAGTGGTTAGGGCATAGAGCTTGGAATCCTGAGGTTCCACTCCCACAGACTGCCACTCTAGGTCCCTGAGCAAGACCCTCAACCCCACTCTGCTCCCTGGGCACCACACAATGGCAGCCTGCTGCTCCTCAAGGGGATGGGTTAAATGCAGATAGTTCACTTCGTTGCTCTGTACTGTGAAAGTGTAAGGACAATAAAAGACTGGAAATAAAAACAAACTGCTCTGGTCAAGCAAACAATGCTGGGCAGGGAATACTTGGATCTGCTTCTAACTTATATAATTCACCTACATTTACTAGTACAGGTGGCTCACAGTGACAACAAAACAAATCACAGAATAATGAAGCTATCAAACTAATTCTGACTCTCAAAACTACCTGTTATAGTTTAAATTATAAGTTCAGAATTTCCCAAAAAATTCTCCAAATAATTAATTAAAAATGCATACAAACATAACAGTTTATCAAACAGTAGATTATTAGAGACCGAGGTGAATAGAACAGTTTTAGCTTGATTCAGACCAGTTGGGGAAAAGAGTTCATGAAACTGAAAATCTTTTTCACATATTTTTTTTATACATAGACCGAAACCTTAATATCAATGATCAATGTCATAATTTTAAAGGCACTAGCATAATAGCTTCTAACAAATATGTCATTCAGAGGACTAAGAGTTGGAACAGTGGGTGGTTTTGTTATAGACAGCTGCAAAAGTTTTAATGGATCAAGAAACAGCTATGCCTTCACGTTGGGTCCCAGCATTTTGCTTCAACCCCAATAAGGATGGCGTCAGCTTTTTTAAGTTTCCTAAGGATTCTGAGCTGCTTCCAAAGTTTTTGAGCCAGACACAGACAGATTATTATTTATAACCTGCTTATGTCACTCACAGCGTTTTCTCTTCCAGAGGTAAGAGAAATTTAAAAAATATTCAGATAAGAATTGGAGGCTGATCTGGAGCTTAGATCATAGATTGCTGCTGTTCCAGATGATGATCAAAGAAATTGTTATAAACTGACTGCAGTCAGATTCTAACTTCATGGTAATACCTGGCTATACATTCTGTATTAAGTGTTTTATAAGAGGAATTCATTTTTTTTTTTAGGTGGTGGGGTTTCCCATTGATTTTGGGCTGAAAACCCTGGCAGCGAAGTACGGGTGGAGTTGCTAGCTATGCCTTTTAAGAATATAGTAGTTCACTTCTTGTAACAGCGGTGGAGAATTCATTTAAAGTATTAAAAGCTAATTTATAATTTATAAATTACTAACTGGTTAAAATATTTGTACCAGAGGCTTTTAAAGCAGTGCTTCTCCTCTATGTGATTTCTACCGGGACGGCTGTGGTCTGAATCTATAGTCTAGATCCGCTGTGGATGGTTCTGACCTTTAAGCATCACTACCTGAGCTCAAACTGGCTGATGGTTCCACCACATAAACCAATTCCAGTCGACATGTTCTGAAAAACCAATCAATGTTTTCATCCGTCTCCATTATAAAAAGTAGAACTAGCTGAAATCTTTTTTCTTCGTCTGACGTCAGATCACAGAGATGGATTTTATCAGCTGTTAATCAGAATGCTGCCATGAAGCTACTAAATGTAGGAAATTTGTGTTAAGAATAAGCCTATTTGAGAAATAATAACTTAGAACTACCTGGTATGTCCTGTTGCATGGTTTTGATGTGATATTACATGAAATCAACATAGTGTAATGAACATTTTAAGCCCTGAAGTTCCTGCAAACAACTACAACACTCTTTAGTGTAGATGCTATTACAGGGTTTAGATCCAAAAATTATGAGAGATAAGAAAGAAACAGAGAGAGAGAGAGAGAGAGAGAGAGAGAGAGAGAGAGAGAGAGAGAGAGAGAGAGAGAGAGAGAGAGAGAGAAATGAATGAATGAGTAACTGAAAGGCAGAAAATGTATTTCAACCCTAACCCTTTTTTTATCCTTTAAACTTACCCTCTCTCTGTCCTGGGACATGTTGGATTTGGATGTGTCAGCAAGGTTTTGAAACATGAACGCTAAGAAATTTTACTGAAAAAATTCCCAGGCAGACAGCTGTCTTAGTAATTCCACTAGCACTAGCTGCGCTATTATTCAATATAAGGTGGCCAAAGGTTTTGGCTAAATATTAGTATTAATTACTTTATCTTGAATTCAAAATGTCTAAAGCTCTTTTAAACAGCAACTGCTGAACACACATAGTGGTGTCATTTTGGTGTCTACCACTGATCCATCACTCAAACCCACAAGGATAGAAACACCACTGAGAATGCAGATTACATGATCTAAATGTATGGCTCCCACATACTCGGGCATACTGTGCGTAGAGTGAGCCATGCAGAGTATTCGCAATCATTTTAAATTTCATAGTCAAGTGTCAAGTGTATCAATTTCCTTCATTTCTACAACTTTAAGCCACTTGGACAAAGAATGGGACTGGATAGATTGCGGTTTGATGAGCTAGTTGAGCACCTAGGGATTTCTTCCATGGTGCAGACTATGGTTGTAACACTGGGCATCCTTGCAATGATCACATCTGCTTGCAGCAATATAATAGTTGTAAGGGCAATGTTAAGATGAGCAATTTATAGTGTGACTCCCCAACCTCCCTACAGGTGTGTCCGATGGACCACAGCTTTGAGTTCACTTTGAATGCAGATTTCTGCAGACTTAGGTACATGCAAGTAGATGGGACCCTTAAATATGCTGGTGAAGATTCTCACTCATCCAGGTCATGGTTGTTCCAAAAAAAAAAAAAAAAAAAGCAATCCACTGGACTTTGTTTCCAATTTTGAAGACGTTTTGCTTCCCATCCATGAAGCTTTTTCAATTCAAAATGTCAGAATTAGCGTTGAGTTCAAGGCTTTAAAGAGTGGACCAAAACAACTTCTTGTTTTGTTCTGTAAAAGTTTAAAAAACAATCCACTGGACTTGGTTTCCAAGGTTTAAAGACGTTTCGCTTCCCCTCCAGGAAGCTTTTCAATTCAAATGTCTGGATCCACAGTGAGTTTGAGTCTTGATATAGACAAGGCCTTGTATTGCTTGGAAGCATGCAAATTGAAACCGACGAGTGGGTCGTTTGCTTCCATTGTTAGCCTGTAATATCTGAAACCTGTCCTTCTTGTTTTGGCTTAGAAAACATGCAAATTGAAATGGACCCGACCCTTATATATCCAACTTAAGTACTTATGTTTAATTAAATTAGAAGTAAAGCTACTTTAATAGCAATCACTTAACATACATAGCTATGAAACCTGTTTATAAACATATAGCAAATAGTGCTAAATGACCTATATTTAAACTTTGAAAAGCGAAAAGGAGCAAAAATCTGTTTTCACTGGTAAACTTTCCAAAAGCCATTAAAATGTCACCACAAAGTAATAAAACGTAAAAAGTGACACACCTTTAGCTAATAATACATTTATTTTTTTAAGAAGAGGTCCACAATTTGTTGAGTCAAAAGTGTTATTGCAATATCTGATTGTGCAATATCACAAACGTAAAGTATTACCTAGAAATTACTGCACACAATTCCATCACTTGATTTGTTTTTTAATAGTAAATGAGGCACAGTTGCTCAGACAGCATTGGAAACCTTTTGTAAATGCAAAAGGAAAAAGAAGGAACAAAAATGTGGGTTAATTGTGATCGATATAGTCATTGAAGTCTTAAGCAATTATTTTACAAATTACAGTTATTTCTGGTATCGTGCAGTGCCATTTTTCTAGTTATGTGCAAGAATTAAAAAGGAATTAAATGTCTACCAGACTACATAAAAGCTGATATTCCATCTACCATTCTGTGAACTTGCAAGTCTCATTTATGCAGCCTTGAGAAGGGCTTTACATTCTGTAGAGCTGTAAATCCGAAACAATTTGTGCAATACAGAGGCTGCTCAACAACAATCAGCAGTCTATTTGCAGAAGTGATCATGACAATGTGTTAGCGATACATGTTTACATTAGCTTGTGTCCCCTCTGGACACAGCTTTGCTTTGACGCATGCAGTAAACATAAACGTCAGTGAGTTTCATCTACAGGACAGCTTTTTCTGTCTGATTGTGTGAGAAGGTGGGACAAAGTCTGGGACTGAGAATTTATGTGTCAAAACAATTCAATGCTTGGGGTGTGTGACTTTGTGTGTTCTACAAAATGCAGCAGAATTTTGTCTGTAGTTGCCTAGCTATGTGGCTCTGTTGTCTTTAACGTTACTGTGTGCCACTACGGTTATGTGTGAAACACTGCCAGAAAGTGTGACTGCTTTCGACAAAGTGGCTGTGTGTGTGCATGTAGAGGGCAGTTTGTCAATGAGAGAGAGGTGGGGAGCTTCTGCATCACTTATTTGTCAGTGGAGCTGGTGTTTCACTTAGCTGAAAATACCACAGGAGTACCTGATGACACACTTTTCGCTCTGCACTTTGACTGACCTCTCATCTTCCTGCAGGCTCACTGAGAGCTCTCACTGAGAAACACAGATGTGTGCTCATACAATGCACAAATACGAATGGAAAAGGCATTAAATACCTGCGTATTACATTGAAACACAGGTTGAACACCCACAGATCTAAATATTTAAGCACATATAAAAAGCCCCAAACCCTGAGGATGTAATGTTTGTGCTGTATCTAAAGTGAAGGCAGATACTGGGTCCAATGAATGAGAGGTTTGATCTGGTTGGATTCACACTAAGCAATGGTGTTCAATAAACCATAATGGATCAGCCCCAGCTGTGGACCCCTGCCTGTATTTGTGCATTGAAATGCCTCTGTGTGGTCTTCCGTAGCCCTGCATATTTGCTCATCCTTCCCCCACATTTAAACTAAACTTTAACCTTGAGGTTTTTCTCATTTTCTATATTTATCCAAATTCTTTTTTTCTCTTTTCTCACCGAAACATAATTTTCACCTCAGTCTTCTGTCTACATGTTGTACAGAAAATGGATGCATGCCTCAGCAACAATTCTGAAAAAGGCCTGGAAGAGTTCAATGCAGGACTGTAAACTCAGCAAAATAAAGGAAAGCTGCACTGAGACAGTATGTTCAGGTTAGTTCACTTAGTGCAGTAAAATGCCCCATTTACACTAGGCTTTTGAAACCAAGCCGAGAAGGGCCCGAGCACAGTACCCGAGATAACTGTTAAGTTTAAATGGAAAAATGGACCTTGCCAGACACAAACAAACTGCGTTAATTCTATTACCAGTTCAACAGTAGGGCTACGGTTTACTTGTGGCCCCTTTCTCTGATAACAAAGAGTGCATGAGGAGACCACATCATCTCCTATTTACAGTCTACTGGCTCATTTAGCAGGATTTCAAGCATGTCCGGCTTTGGAATTCAAAGATCTTCTCATCTGTTCAGAACACAAACTTCTTCTCAGCCTATTAACAATAAATCGCATCAAAAGAGCGTGTTGCGAACTGGGATGATGCAGAGGCTGTGGCTCTCATTGAAATTTGGGCGGAGGACACAAGCACATAAGTTAAGTTCATAAGTTCCTGAATGTTACTGTACAGGTGCTGGTCATAAAATTAGAATATCATGAAAAAGTAGATTGATTTCAGTAATTCCATTTAAAAAGTGAAACTTGTATATTATATTCATACATTACATACAAACTCATATATTTCAGATGTTTATTTTGTTTAATTTTGATGATTACAAATGACAACAAATGAAAATCTCAAATTCATCATATCAGAAAATTAGAATATTGTGAAAAGGTTCAAAATTGATGGCCCCTGGTGCCACACTCTAATCAGCTAATTAACTCAAACCACCTGCAAAAGCCTTTAAATGGTCTTTCAGTCTAGTTCTATAGGCTACACAATCATGGGGAAGACTGCTGACTTGACAGTTGTCCAAAAGACGACCATCGACACCTTGCACAAGGAGGGCAAGACACAAAAGGTCATCGCTAAAGAGGCTGGCTGTTCACAGAGCTCAGTGTCCAAGCACATTAATAGAGAGGCGAAGGGAAGGAAAAGATGTGGTCGAAAAAAGTGTACAAGCAAGAGAGATAACCGCACCCTGGAGAGGATTGTGAAACAAAACCCATTCAAAAATGTGGGGGAGATTCACAAAGAGTGGACTGCAGCTGGAGTGAGTGCTTCAAGAACCACCACACACAGACGTATGAAAGACATGGGTTTCTGCTGTCGCATTCCTTGTGTAAAGCCACTCTTGAACCACAGACAGCGTCAGAAGCGTCTTCCCTGGGCTAAAGAGAAACAGGACTGGACTGCTGGTGAGTGGTCCAAAGTCATGTTCTCTGATGAAAGTAAATTTTGCATTTCCTTTGGAAATCAAGGTCCCAGAGTCTGGAGGAAAAGAAGAGAGGCACTTCATCCACGTTGCTTGAAGTCCAGTGTAAAGTTTCCACAGTCAGTGATGGTTTGGGGTGCCATGTCATCTGCTGGTGTTGGTCCATTGTGTTTTCTGAGGTCCAGGGTCAACGCAGCCACATACCAGGAAGTTTTAGAGCACTTCATGCTTCCTGCAGCTGACCAACTTTTTGGAGATGCAGATTTCATTTTCCAACAGGACTTGGCACCTGCACACAGTGCCAAAGCTACCAGTACCTGGTTGAAGGACCATGGTATCCCTGTTCTTAATTGGCCAGCAAACTCTCCTGACCTTAACCCCATAGAAAATCTATGGGGTATTGTGAAGAAGAAGATGCAATACACCAGACCCAACAATTCAGAAGAGCTAAAAGCCACTATTAGAGCAACCTGGGCTATCATAACACCTGAGCAGTGCCACAGACTGATCGACTCCATGCCACGCCGCATTGCTGCAGTAATACAGGCCAAAGGAGGCCCAACTAAATACTGAGTGCTGTCCATGCTCATACTTTTCATGTTCATACTTTTCAGTTGGCCAACATTTCTATAAATCCTTTGTTTTTATTGGTCTTCAGTAATATTCTAATTTTCTGATATGATGAATTTGAGATTTTCATTTGTTGTCATTTGTAATCATCAAAATTAAACAAAATAAACATCTGAAATATATGAGTTTGTATGTAATGTATGAATATAATATACAAGTTTCACTTTTTAAATGGAATTACTGAAATCAATCTACTTTTTCATGATATTCTAATTTTATGACCAGCACCTGTATGCCTGCTGCCATTTTTGTTTGCTTAATTCCTGCCATGAGAGCTGTAGTATCTTGCACCACCAATAGGAGGCAAGGAACCGTGCTAGCATGATAGGAGAATGGTCATAAGATCCAAGCTTGGTCTGAACTCGGCATGGATTGGTTTCAGAGGGGGAGTGTGAATGGGGCAAATGTATGACATAGTAGTCTGAAAACCAACCCTGCACAACACCCTGAATATGACATCTCTAAAACTAAATATGGTGGTGGCTGCATCACACTGTGGGAACGGCTTTCCTTAAAAAGCAAATGGAATTGGGTTTGAGGTAATGGACAATGTACCAAGCTATCAAGGAACAAGGCTGTAAGACTGGTTTGGAGGTTCACTTTCCAGCAGGTCACAGAGCAACAACTGATTTTTTTTTTATCTTTAAGAGTGGTTTTCTTAAGATTTTTTTTTTCAGGTCCACATAAAAGTATGATTGAAAATCTGCCAAATACCAAAAATGTTATGTTTGCTCTCTTTCCAATCTGACTGAGTTGAGCGGTTTTAAAAAGAATGGATAATCGGATATAAACGGGATATGAAGTTGTCTGAATGGATGGGACATAGTCTAAATTAAAAAAGGAAATTAATTATTTTTCCATTCACAAACTTTCTACAAATTATGGGGGATTTTATATGTCCTAGTTATTATTTAGATTGGGCCTGATCTATGAGAACATCAGTTGCAGCACTTTTTTTTCTTGTTAAAATCACGATTTATATTTAATAAAAAAAACAAAAAAACCTCAAGAATGAGAGCCAACATTTTGTACAAGATTAATGACAATTAAATAAAAAAATAGCAGGATCACAACCATAATAACACAGAGAGAAGAAAATGGTAATAAATTCAGCTCTTTCAATAGTGGGAGAAAATGATAGGAGTCAATAAACGAGCCGGTTGGAGAAATCCATCTGCATCAGCAGCTTTGAAATTGGTTTTATCTTAAAAATTACTAATGTGCATTTGGATGAAAGGGCCGGCCCGGTACAATCAGGAATGCATGTCAAAATTATTAATATATGCATTGAATAAACCATCATCAAAAGCAAGACAGAGAGAATGAATTGGCAACAATGTCCCCTAGAGCAAAAATGCAATTATAAAAGCTTGTTATGACAACATAAACAAATATGAAAGTAGAAAGAGTGTGAGGTTGACATGATGAATAATTCTCTGCCTGGTTTGTATTAGCTTCACCGGACTTCGCTTAATATTTCCATTTCCACAGAGGGCTCCATTCTGCCAGCATTCGGCTCATGGCCACAACTGAAAAAAGGTCAACGTCAGAAGCACCGCAGAGTCTAATTACCATGTATTAAATAGCTTGACCCCTCTTCATTTGCATCCACCTTTGTTCTACCCCCCCATCATTCTTTTCTCTGAAGATCTTTTTGAGCAAAGATTACTATCTCCACAGGAGGGACCTTCTTTGGAAATATTGTTGACCTCAAGAGAGAATGATCCAATACAGGGATTTTTTTTTATTATTTTTTAATTTTTCACCATGGTAGACTGAAGTCTAATTTTAATGGGACTTTGATATTAGTAGGAGCCTTTGGATTTTTGCAGTTTTTCCTTTTTCTTTTTTGGTTAAGAAAAACATACTTTCTATTGATAAGTTTAATTCTTCTAAGATGTTTTTTTCTGTATCAAGAGCAATCTGTGTGTGAGTGTGTGTATGTATATATTTTAGGGCTGGCTGATAAGACCTAAAATCAATATCAGGATATATTAAGCAGTTAACCTTGATGACGATAAATGGACGATAACACCACCCAGCCCTGCCCAGAAATAAATAAAAACCCCTTTGGAGTGGCCGTGCCTGAGGTCAACATTATACAACTGCACATGCAGAAAAACACAATATAACAGCCAGTCACCCCCCAAACATAACTCCTTTAAAATGTGCACACTTACTGATTGCCAAGAGCAGCCTGTAACTGAGACTCTACAGTCACATTCATCCATTGAGTCAACAGCTTTTACTAGGTTTTCTCTATGGTCCATAGTAATGATAGTATGATCTGCTGGAAAATATAGCATCTCCAGCACTCTATCCCACATTTACTTGTCATGCATGTAAAGCACAGTCAGACTTAGGCTTATAAAGGTTATAGAGTTTGATTGTAATCAGTTGCACTGTATTTTGAGTCCTGTCGCAGCTCTATCATCACAGCCTCCTCATTCTTCTCTAACCTCTGACATTAATATAACACCAACTTTCTAGATATTTCCTCTTTTCTAATGATTCTCTCTAAACTTAAAAGATGGCTATGCATGAAAATCCCAGTGAGCCATAAACTGTTTCTTCCTTACTGTATGACATCATAATCGAATTCAGATCATTTTCAAAGTAGCAGTTTTCTAAACCACACATGCATGTTAAATGACCCCCAAGCTGATGTGACAGCGTTTAGAGCAGTAAAGGATGGAGCCATGCGGACAGAGTGTGAAACTGGGAGGGTGTTTGATGGTAAAAAAAAGTGCACATTCACAAAAGAGATCACATGGCCAAGAGCGATCTTCAGGGCAATAATGCAGTAATGAGAAAATTCAATCAGCATCAGAGGTCGTGAGCAGACTACATGACTGCTGAGCAAATTGCATATGTTGCAAGAGCTGTTTTTTTTGGAGGTCCTTTTCTGATTGTTACTGCATAAAAAAATGAAAAAATATGACCTCAAGTTAGCAAGAAAAAAAACAAAAAATAACTTAAATAGAATTTTAACCATATTGGATATTTCATGTAAAACCTTGCATTAATTTAACCAATTTGTGTGCGATTGTGGGTAAGCTGTGTGAGCTGAGCATATGCATTCAGAAAGAGTGGACATTTAACAGGCTCTCATTAAAAATCCCACTATCACTGTCTGTTCCAATTACTATCCTACCATCAATCTTTCACTTTCAAAATTTACAAAAAGGAGATAGAAATGTGAGCAAAGAATTTCAGATTTCACTATAAACAATAAACTGGATGGAGACACTGACATGTATGTATTTAAGTGTAACATATGAGTAAACATCAAAAGGTCAGAATCCTGGTGTTAGTTTTGATTTATTTTCAATCTTTCTCAGATTTGGAACCATGATGTTCAAACTATCTTATTCTTTTTAAACCAAAGATCATAATTCTGAGAAAGAAAAATCTTAATTGGAAAAATGAACAGTAGGTGTTGGGCTAAGCTCACAGCTTGGATACCCTAAGGCTACAACTTTTTTCTTTTTACCTGGCTTGATATTGTCATTTCTCTAAATGACAGATATATTCACATGGGGCTTGCGATTGACGTTCCCTCTAGTTAGTGAATGCTTATCAGCTTTTTGTGCAGCTCTAAACTCCTAATTTTCCCTTAGAGAGCTCGCCTCCCCCAAGTGGCATTTAAAAGCTGCAAACTTTGCATCACTTTACATATATATTGATTTTCTTAGGTGTACAGACATGAGCAAAACCTTAAAAATATCTATACTAATAGAAAATATGCTCATTACTATTTGTTGTCTGCTAAGACATAAGACTGAACAGAAACTATTGTTGCCACAGAGAGGGATATCTCTGTGCATCATGGAGAGAAAGGGCAAACAAATGGAGGAATGAGGAATAAAATAAAGACAGAAACTGATGAAAAAAGTGACTCCAGGTAAAACAAGTCACAGAGAAGCAGAGACACTGATTTTAATTTGAAATCAAAGCTAGTAATTTAAGCAACCATGCCCTCTTTCACTGCTGGTTGTATTAGGCAAAGCTCTACAGGTAAAAAACAAAAAACATTTTAAATGAAAAGTTGGATTACTGGGTGGAATGTAGAACCATCTAAAGCCACACCAAGTGCCAATTAATTACAGACATCCAGGAAGACAATGAGGTAGGGTGTCAGAATTGAAGGAACATGCAATTGAAAGATAATCACAAAAGGGGATGGTTAGAACAAATCTTTCTTTTTTTTTTTTACTTTTTTCTATAATCTAAGGGGTTCTGAACTGTATCTTATGAAATAAATCTGTATATTTTTCTGTAGCAGATTTTAAAAAAAAAATTGTTTGAGGCCTTAATCTACAATCAAGAGATATTTTAAATATAATAAATGCAATTATTCATATCCATTTCTAAAATAAACAAAAAAAATTTGGCAAGAACAACAAATTTCAAATAATATTATGTAATAAATCAGACAGATAGTGATAATCATACCTTATTAAAATTAAATGCCTGTTCAAGAATCTACACTTATTAAGTCTAAATTGTAACATTAGTCTAATATTTTACTTAATGGTTGGTTGTTTAAAGACTGTTATAGTTAACATCAAAATAACTGGAAAAAATAAGTAGCCAAAAGAAGAGCATTTAATAAACCACTAATGATATTTCCCTTTGAAGAACAGTCGAACTGTAAAAATGTAAATGTACCTTTTGATCTTGAAAAAACAGGCCAAGAACGATTATTGAACCACAACAGGAGAAGGGACAAGGGCAGCTGTGGTACACCACAACTAGTGAGTAGTCATAGTTATACAGAGTGATTGAGAAACAGGGAGTCTGTTGAAAATATAGTAAAATTAGTAAAGAACTGGTCAGTCTCTTTTTGATTCTACATATTTAAGGAAAATGCTATGGTTGACAGCAATAAAAGGCATCAACCAAATTAACATCAGCAAAAAATGAAAAAATATTTCCAAGAAATGTATTCAAACAAAAAGGGCCAACTATAACAAAGGCAATTAAAGGGGTCATAGAATGATCCTATAGGGTATTTGATGCTGGTCCTTAAGGTCTCTGAATAGGGTGTGTAGCATTGGTTGGGCTGAAAATGGCATATTTGCTGTTCTGTGAGATCTAATGCAAGCCTGGTTAAAAGCCCTAGAAAGAAATGACAGGTTTTCTTCCTTTTGTGGTATGCTCATGAATATTTAGATGAGCTGTGCGCTTATTGGTTGGTTTACACCCCGAACGAAGCTGCTGAGCAAAGACGCATCATAGCAACAAGCACTCACTCACTGATTGATATGGTAGAGTGACCAGACGTTCTATTTTTCCTGTACATGTCAAATGTTTCATACCTAAAAAAAATGTCCGGGGGGAATTTCAAAATCATTGACTACAGTGCAGCACGTGGACGAAACACACCGGGCATTCAAACCGAGCCGTCAGCTTCGGGGCTGGTCCGGGAACCATTGAGGGACGGCACGACCGAACCCGACCCGGTGATGGTAGCCTGGACACAGGCGGCCCCATGCTTCCCCCCGCCTGCCGCCCCAGCAGTCGACACTTCATAGCCCACCATACCATCCCCGCTGGGAATATATAAACGGAAAAGGAGGACCTTGGGGATTTTACACTACTTCACATTTAAAAAGAAGAGACAAAGAACTTTTTAATTTTGTCCTTAATAATGTACTACTAAAGCTTTTTGTAAAGAAACAAATGTTATTTACAGAGAACTCAATAAATATTACATGTTAAACCTGTCAGAACGTTTTCATCACAACAGTAAAATTCATAATGACCAACCCACCATATAAGAGGCTGTAATTATGAAGGCTTTTGCTTACTGTTGAGTTTCTGTGATTACAGTGTATATGCCCTGGTGGTTGCAGCTTTATAAATAGAAACAATGTTAGCATCGCACACTGCCTCTTTAAAAATGAATCTTTTAAGGTCACATCCCATAAAAAATTAATGAGGCTCAGGGTCACTGGGAGTTGCTTTGGTTTCTCAGTGCCATTCATCGCACGGTAGAAAATAAAATAACGAAACTCGACATGGCGCAATAGAAGACATCCAAGTGTCATGTGACCTACCCCAATCCCCTCATGTTTAGAGAAAAATACATACAATAGTCAAGCAGCACAGTGTCGACAGAGTCACGCTGTCTCTGTCAGCCTACATTAATGTTCATTCACAGGGGAATGGTTCATTCTGGTTGTAGCAAAAACATTTCAGAAGGAGGCATTTTTCCAGACCTGTGCCCTGAAAATTGTCATTAAATAGTCATAGGTCCCTGTGCAGAACTGCATCGTGCTCGGCTAGACTGGGCTGGGCTCCTTCAGCCTTGGTACTCATGTAATACTCATCGCCGCAGGGGTCAGGCAGAGTGCAGTCTGTTCTTCGGTTACAGTACCAGTTTGCCATCACTGTAGGAGGGTCTGAGTGCACACACGCAAACATGTACGACATGATAAATAGCACACATGTGCAAACACACATGAGCGATCACCTCATTTTCACCCTGCAGACTTGTCTGTGTTTGGGTGAGGTCATATCACGGTCACTGACTGGTTTGACGTATCATAATGACAGGATGGGGGACTCCCCTCAGTTTTTGGAAAGGGTATCTGCCTCCTTGGTAGTACACCTCCGGGTATTTTTTATTTTCTATCATTGGATTTAGGAGCTGGTTATCTGAAAAACAGCTAGAAAAACCTGCACAAAAATTAGGCCTTCTCAGAGGTCTTATCAAGTTCTAAAAGAGCAATGTGTGTATACGGTAAGTATATCTGGGAAGTCAATATGGGGGACGAATATGCAGGATTTAACTCTGCAGTTAATCCTAATTTTTCAATATGAATAAACAAAACACAGTTGGAAACAGTTATTAATGAATTTCATTTATTGAATTTTAGTAATTCGTTTTAATAATGAAGCTTCAAACTATGGAGAAAAGAATATTAAATAAAGAAAATGAAAATTAAAAAAGAAATCTAAAAATATAAAGAACACTTCAAATTGTAAAAAAAAAAAAAAAAAAATTATTACCAGTCTAGTTCATGTTTGTTATGACCTTAAATCCATTTAATTTGCAGCAAGTCCTTCCAACAAGTACAACATGGGCAGCAACACTCATCTTTTAGGATTGGATGTGAAAATACATTGAGATCTTGAGGCAAAGAAAGGTAGCGGTCCATCAGTTTGTCAAAGAATCTAAATAATCTTCATCAAGCAACATGAAGCTAAATTGCACATCTGATTCTAAACAAATAACACTTGTTTTCTATCACCAGTTGGAGAACATTTAGAGTGTGTGTAAAGCAAATTCAGGGATCTGTTTCAGAATAAATGAAATGTGTTAGACCACAATTGTTTTAATATGTGACTGTGACTGTTTATTGCTTAAATGTTTCTGTGTTTAGGACTGTCTGGGCAGCTCAGATAACGTCAAAATATGTTAAAAATTTTGAAATTTAAATAGATGAAATGAAAGACTCCTTTTCTGTCCCCAAGTGTGAAAATGTGTCCTCTGCATTTAAGCTTTCTGGGAATAAGGGTCTCTCTCAGGGACCCAAAGCCTCAACTCTAGATCATAAATTGAATCGGAGCTAAAATTTCATATTGCTAAGCTGCTTAATACATCTAACATCATTTTCAGCTCACGTAAAAAGAAAAGCATTTAGCTGGATGTTTTGTGTGTGGTTAATGCAAAATGAGGTCAACCATTTTGTAATAACAAAACGTGATCATTTTGTTAATTTCACATGCTGTATAAGTGTTTGGTATTTTTATGAATATCTTTGACAGTAAATAAAGATTTGGATTCATCTTTCTTGTTGCAGACTTGTTTTTATTTGGTCGCAATCACTATCACAGGTTATAAATCCATTTTTAAAAATCTTGTAGATACGTTTTTTTCGTGTGTGTGTCTACATACACACAGGTAAAGCGGAACAGATTTTTATTGTCAGGAAGCAGCTTTAAAATTAAACAGATAGTTTTATACAGAACTGGTGAAAGGGTAAGATAATGTACGTGGGTGATATATATATATATATATATATATATATATATATATATATATATATATATATATATATATATATATATATATATATATATATATATATATATATGACACAGCTTATGTCATCTCAAGGTACTTTACAGAGACATTTAAATCAGATCATACAGTCAGATTGTTTAAAAGTGTCTATCAGGGAAAACCAGCTGATTGCCTGATGTCATTGACTTGCAGGGCATGCTCCCCCTGAATGAGCATGCAGTGACGACTTTCACTTGCATTTTGTCATTGACTTTTCATTGACTCCCTAACTCTGAAGCTTTATGTAAAACATAAACTGTGCACACCTGTCTGCCTTCACTCAACAAATGCTTCTGGCCAAAACACTGACTCTTTTCAGAACTTGGGTCACAAAGGAGTAATATACTTGACTGTGTGACTTAACTATATGTCGCCACATTGACTGACAGCTGTGGATCCCCATTTTAGTCCATTTTACACCTGGTGACTTTTTTTTTTTAAGTTTCTACTGAGACAACCAGGATTAAAAGATAAAGACTGATAGTGCTTATCATGGTAGAACAGATTATCTGCCCTTGTGCTCCCACTGTACGAACATCTGCCACTGTATCAGCAGGACATCCCAGCAGTGAGTCCAAGTCGCCTTATATGTTTAGCTCTAAGTAGTACGCCCAACTGATTAGAGCCGTCAATTGATATCCTCTGGAACAGACCACTGAAGAAGTGCACCCAGTGTCTGATAGCACAGTTCAGTGCTTATTCTCTCATAAAGCCAATTGAAGTATTTGGAAAATCTTTTCTGATAATTAATGTCTAAGAAGGCAGTAAAATCTTTTTTCCAGTAGTGTTGCAAACTGTGAACATACTCTCATTACTGCTTAAATCTTAACTTTAGGTAGGAAGGCGTAGAATAAATCTTCCTTTTTATTAGCACTAGTGTATATCGTAAATGCATGATTAATAGGCTCTTGGGAAAAGGTTGAACTACATTCATTACATCTTCGGGAAAGGGAGAATGCCTCCAACCCACCCCCCCACCCCTACCGCTAACATATCAGTGAATAGCTCTAAAGTTGGTGTCTGTAGTCTCTGTCCAGCTTAGGTAAGGATCACCTCAGCCAAGGTGTGAGTATCACATCTCAAATGATACAAGGGTGTTAGCGTCATGTTTTACATAAAGCATGTCCCTGAATAAATCACCTTTTGCCAATTTGAAAGAATGTACGTCAAAAGTTCATCAGCACTTTGTTTTTCTACTTTTCTGCTCCGATAGTTTATTCCTCAAAAACTGGGAAAGGATTAAATGTATAAGCTCAGTATTGATTCTCAACAAATAAAAAAAGATAATTAAGCTTAAAATACTGGTTACAAAGGGTGAGGATGATGAGGAACCCAAATTAATATCTTCCGTTTTTGTCTGAGCAGGTTTGAAATCTGGATTGATAATCAAGCTCTCTTCAGTCTCTATTGGAGAATTTCCTGCACTAAACCCACCTTCCTAAACTCATCCTCAGGCCTAAAGACATGCATCTTGCATAATCGAGATGCTCAACTCGCAAGAACTGAATCAGTGGAGTGATGAATGACTTTCAACACACTGTGGACTCAGCAAATGTTAAATATTCTCATTAGCTGCTTGAGAGCTCACACGCATACTGCAGCAGCACCGCTACCGTCTTTAATAGCCTGAGCCTGAGGCGGTCCAAACACCCCCACCCCCCCTCCCCTTCATCATCCTTCCTTTTTTCCCCTCGTCTCAATCCATCATTCGTGGAGCTTCAGGGATTGGAACGACAAGCAGTATTGGCATCATAGCTGTCATGCATGTCCCCGTCAAAGCAGAGGCAGTGTCAGCGTGACTCTGGGGATGGAAAGACACCTGATCTGTTGTAACTGGTAGACCCCTTTGGGAAAGACTTATCCACGTTGTTAGCATGAGATTCGAGATCGACAGACGCAGCTGTCCTTAAACACATCATCTTGAAATCTGCTGTCATCATTCCCTCAGAGTGTAAGCTGTCATACGTAAAAAAAAAAACAAACAAAAGAAAATGAATTCAAAATTACATGTATTTAAGAACTTCATCAAAAATAATATCACAATGCTTTAACTTTAAAGGCAGCCACAATCTAAACATCCCATCTTTATCTGATCATAGAACCTGCCCTTCTTGAGAAGCAGCTGTCCATGCTGAAAGCATTTAATCAGTGTAGATCTTGTTAGTGACTGAAGAGGCCAATTCACTATTACAAAGGTGTCAAAATGACTAAAAGCTGTAAGATCATCTACAATTACATGTAAACTGCCCCTTTAAAGGTCCCATGTTCTGCAAAAATCACTTAAACATTTTGTAAGTCATATGTGTCCTGAAGCCTGTGTATGAGGTTCACAAATGAAAAAACACCTTTTATCTCTCTTACTGCCTTAAAATAGTGTGTCTCAAAAGCATGCCCTTTATGATGTCAAAAGGGGGAGGTTTGGATAGTGCTATTGACCTGCCTCCCGGTTATCTGTGCCTACGTTCTGCTCACTGAAACAGAGCATACCAGCAGACATAAGAGCAAAGCACGGAAGGTACTGTTAATGGCTACATTGAGATGACAAAAGTATTTTTCCTGCCTTCATTTGAGCCCCTGAAGACGTAGTGAATACATTTTATTTTTGATGGAAATCTACCTGCAAAACTTCAGTGTGCTGAGCATTTCAAAGAAAATTGCTTTAACAACAAAGGTGTGAACAAAGCAGGCTTCACTTAGACCTTATATTGAAGAGTAGATCAATATCAACTTTTATAAAGCTGCAAAGAAAAAAGCTGGAAATAACCTTACTGTCTCAGATTGCTTAGCTTGTAAACATGCTAGCATTGCAGCTAACGTTTGTGTCTACGTCAGTTTTGATAAGCGGGTGGTTTTATAAGTTGGATCATTTTCTCTGTGCTTCACCTTCAAATGTGAGGCGTTGGTGTTCTTGTTGGTTTGTTTATTGAAAGGTTGTTTACAGTCTTGGGTTTCAAGCTGATTGTTAATAAGACGTAATTTTTCCATATTTAGAATAAATGTTCAATAATTTATACAATAATTTATATTGAGGCAAGGCAAGGCAAGGCAAATTTATTTGTATAGCACAATTCAGTACAAAGACAATGCAAAGTGCTTTACATGATTAAAATACAGGAAGATAAAACAGAATCAAAGCAAGTAGGAAAAAATAAAAAACAAATAAAATAAAATAAAAAATGCAGAAACAAAAAAAGAATATTAAAAACAGTTGGATTAAAGAAAACATGTTTTTGTTGAATTGTTTAACTAGAACAGTCGAAGGCAATCCTAAACAAATGTGTTTTTAGTCTTGATTTAAAGGAACTCAGGCTTTCCGCACTTTTACAGTTTTCTGGAAGTTTGTTCCAGATAAGTGGAGCATAGGAACTAAATGCTGCTTCTCCATGTTTAGTTCTGGTTCTAGGTATGCAGAGAGATTATGATTATATATATATATATATATTAATACATATTTCTGCCAGGAAAAAAAATCTAATATTGTTGTTGACAAAATAAATTAATGCTAATGAGCTGTTATCTGGTCAATCAGTTCCTGTTGTCACTTATAACGTGCCCCGAATGGTCTGAAGCAGCCGATTGGTTAAGGTTGTCCGTTATCTTATGCATTACTCTGCGCTCCCTACAGCCACAATTTTTACAAACTCTCACTGGTTGTCATGGTTGCTAGTTGTGAGGGTGCCGCCTCCAGGTGGAAAGCAACAGCTCATCAAAACAGCTCGTCCAGAAGTTTGTTCAAGGAGATGGTTTCTGGTACAGGCTGTCTGCGTAATCAGAAGGAGCTGATACATGCTCTGAGGGCCACATTGTTAATATGTATTTTGAGATGAAGTGTAATATTGGACCTTCAAGCTACATTTTAAAACAAGACGACACTTATTACCGTAAAACAGAAGGATGGACATTACATCACAGCTGGTCTGTGTTAAGGAATGAATTTCATTTTTTCACAAATCATGCTGAACACCTTTCGCAATTATTTAATTCAAGAGTAAATTAACCCTACAGAAAACACAGTTAGGAACACAAAAGATGTTAATATGGCCAATGTTATAATAACACAAGGTTTAAAATGTAAAGTTTATTTGTTTTGGTTTTGGAAAAAAAAAAAGGAGTCTTTTTATTCAAGAGACGTATAACACCAACAACTCCTTCAAACACAGAGATGCGTGAAGCAAAAGTAAGCAACAATAAATGGTCAATCACATCACAATGGCCCCTTAAGGTGCTGTTATAGTTACAGCAAATAATCAAATGATTTAACAATCTAACTCAACATGAAATCAAAGCTTTTTTTTTTACTTATAAATATCAAAGTGGCAAAAGGGTCCATTTATATTGAAATGATTGAGTAAAAAATCAAATCAAACATCCTGTGATAATTTGTAGATCATATTTTGAAGAGGGCAAAATAAAAGAGTGAACAAAATTATTCTGCTGACAGTCTATAACTGTAGATTTTAGTTATGCAAAAGAAGGCAGGTCTGCAATGTTGGCTGTATGAGGAAAAAAATCAAATTTTCGAATAACAAACGTTTAATGTTTAAGAACACATAAAATAAATGTACTTGAATCGGATTAAAAAATAAAATAAAATACTATCTGCAGATATAGACGTTGTAAAAACCTCACATATCCCACGGCCAAAAATAATTCTTTTTCCAATGAGGTTTTCACTTTAGAGTCCCAAAAAGGCCACATTATCTCTGTGAATCCCAGAACCAGGCTAACTGAGATATTTCTCATGGAATAAGTGTCCATTTACTAAAATAAAGCCTAAAACTATAGTCAATGATCTGGAAACAATTTATATTTTATGGACAAATAAAAAAGAGACTAAAGTTCCATGGGAAGCTGAAACAGCTACAATATTTCAAGAGGTTTTCCTAAGGTGATGCAAAGAGGAGGAGAGAGCTGTAGATAATCTAAATACCAAACTCTATCAATAAATCTGTAATAATTCGCACTGTTTATTACGATAAAATAAAATTACTCACCCTCTTCCTCTAAAAATCTAGTAAATTTGTCAAAATAAAGACAAATCCCAAAGCAGCACAAATAACATAGCTGCAGTACCTGCCTTGTTTCTGCACATATCTGTAAAGAATACAGAATTGTGGTTGGTTTATGAATATTTACAGAAGCAGAGGGCGGTCACGTTCCTCTCACACTTTTTTACTATAGTTTTCTCAAGAAAAGTAGAGATAAGTAAATTTAATCACTATCTGAAAAGGGAATGATTCCTCTTTAGAAAATAGACTTCTCTTTCTCCAGATCATGAGATATTTGATGTGTGAGTTAAACTGATTAGGCCTACATCCTGCATCCATCAATTCCAAAACAGCAGGAGAGTAAGTTGTGTAATTCTGTGAACAATCCTATAACAGCCTAACTTTTAGGTAACAAGACGAGGTTATTGGTTCGGTGATTTGCTCCGTTTTTTGATTCATGATAATCAGCTTATTATAAGGAGAAAACAATAACCGTTTTCTCGTCATAAGGAGATAGTTATGTAATTCAAGAAAAAATTAAAATAAAATCCAAAACATGTGAGTATGACCGCTCTTGGATTCTGTACATATTTAAGAATTTGGGTTGTTTTTAGTTTTAGCCTAAGAAACAATTCTCGGCTTAAACTGTTACTTTGAATTAATTACCTACTTCTTTCTCTACAGATGGCTTTTAAGTTACGGTAAGGATAACAGAACTTAAGCTGTTGATCAGGTTAAACAAATAACATTAAAATAAAATGCATGAAATCTTTTTTTAGAAATGAGTAGCTGTCCTGCTTCATGACACCTGACCCGAAGAATAAATGGGGTAAATTTCTATCAGAGTAATTTGTTTTTACCCTGGTAAATGCAGTGGAAGCACAGGAAGGTGTAGGGGCAGTGGGTTGTGGCAGTGTGCAGGGGATATGGATCCTTAAAAATTACCCTTGTTTCTAAATGGTTTCCTACTCGAGAAATTACCTTTAGCATATAATTAATCTTATGTCACTTCTCTAATTTTCAAAAGACAAACCAGGCAAGTTTATTTGGATAGCACAGTTTGGTACAAATACATTTCAAAGTCCTTTACATTAATTGAACAGTAAAATAAAAGGAAAGTAAAGACAAAATAAAAGCAAGTAAAGTTAAAACAAGATAAAAAACAGGTAGCTAGACATGTTTAACTCTACTTCACAGCTGTTTAAGATAAGCATAAAAATAAAGTAGTAGCTTTCGAGTCCTACAACTGGCAGCAGTGGTGGCTTTAGGCCATCAATCTCTTATTTCAGGATTCAGATGGTGACAAGTCTGGGTCCCCCGGCAGAGGCCTCTGGGCTGTAACCACGGATACCCTGAGAAACCATGAGCCGTCATTCAAACACTACCAGCTAGACAGAGTCACAGGAGGTGGGAAAACAAGATGGCAGGACACCCGCAGAGTGTGATGTACTTATTGATGTGAGTGTGTGTAATAAACTCCCAAGAGAGGTAGAGGAGAAGCAAGCACAGCGACTGGTCAACAGTAATATCTACTGCTCAGGAGATGCACACACATGTTCAGAACCTACTATTAATACCAAATAAGGTTTGTGGAGACTCCAGGCTTAAACACAGACACAAGCTTATGATAGGAAACCGCTACCTTATGAAATTTGCAACTGTCTAAATCTCCTTGACACTTTAATACAAGCAAGTTCTTCTTTTGGAAAGCACCACTGTGTTTCTTTTATGGCAGATAAAGAACAGTGGGAAGTGGGCCCAGTAAAACAAAGTTAGGGGGCACTAGAGACTTGTTAAAAACCTGTGAAGAGTCTGGTACAATATCGAGACTGGCAATATTTACAAATTAATAAATGTGCGTATATCCAGCTTCAACATCCCCTTGAACATCTCCTTCTAAGAAACAAAAGATTTTCTTTTGGCGACTTCTGTTTTCTCCTCAGAAGAAATTTATGGATTTCTCTGCTACAGTAAACAACTGTTCCAAGGCCTTCACTTGTTTTCTTTGTAGATGTTATTTGGAAGAGAAAAAAAACCATGAAAAACAATGCTGGGTTTTCAAGATAAAAACACCCCAATGAAGCCAACAATGTCAGTCCTCTTTATAATTTGTGTCTATTCGGTACCAAACAACAGATTATTCAAATGTCTAACTTATGAATGAGGACATTGGGGATTCATTTGGTTCTGCACCTAGCCATGGATTTCTGCAGGAGGAAGAGTGTGGGATGCCTGAAGGTTAGACACATGCCTGGTATGTAGATAAATGACTCCTGAGCTTTGGAGTTTGATTCAAATGAAGCAATGATGTAGCTCACTGGCTCGAGCCTACACTGAAGTGAAAGTGTGCGCTACTTAAATGCTGTTTGGCTGAATCAGTGTGTGTGTGCGTAAGGCAGCGAGAAAACTGAATACATGAATATGTTTGCAAACCTGTCAGAAACATATGGGGAAAACTGGATATGGTTACACCACCTTAGGTTTACTGTAATTTCACAAAGATCTGCTCAAGGCTTAAAATATTCAAACTCTCAATGATGCAGCCTTCAGATTAGCATTGAGTAGGTGGGATTAAAGATTAACAGTCTATGGGAGCATTGTGCTTTCAGTTGTTCCTGTTAGCATTTAAAGAAAATATGGAAACAATTCTCATTTAATAAAAAATTCTGTTTTGATTTTTATTTCTATATACTGGCAGATTTAGTTTTAAAATAAGTTTAGAAGATAAGTGAAGAGACAAAGTATTGCAGGCTGAAATGGTATAGAATAAATTACTAATTTAAGATTTATTTCTAAAAAGTGTATAAAAAACATTTTAGAACTTCAAAATTAATTTCTCTACAGAAATAAATATGTGTCTGTTCTGAATTATTTTTTTCCTTTGCTGATATAAAACAGAAGTGTTGATATTAAGCTATGCAAAAGTGTTAAAACACTGAAAGGAAATCATATGCACAAGTCCAGTTTTTTTTAGAGAATAATCTTGGTTTGAACCAAGATGTCCTAGCAGATCACTATTAAATTCAACCAACGGCTAGCCGGTTGGGGAATGGAAGGTAGAATAGTGCTTGTTGTACATTACATTAGCACAATATGCACAGAAAACATGAGGTACTACATTGATAAGTAGTATATGAAAGGAAATGCTTTTACATTTAACATTAGTCTGAACTCCCATGGTCTAGAATCACAATGATGGTGTGTTTCTGTATGCATTTATGTAGGTGTCAGCTTTTTCTTGACTTTCACTTTTTTTCCCCACCCTACAGGCATCGAATGCCTGTGTGTTCATGACCACAGTGGTAATGTTGACGTTTTGTTTCTCCCCTCTTAATATCCAATGCCCAACGGCCTTCCCAACTGTGCAGAGCAACAAAATTGGCCTGAGAGGTTTGGGAACATTTCCCCCTTACAAACGGAGGCAAATCAATATCGTCTCGGTTGAGGGAGCCACTCTCCATATGAAGGTGAGCTGAGTCAGCAGCCCCAGATGCAGGAGGGGCAGCCTGAAATGGAAATGATTGCTTTACAAGCGGTAAAATGCACAGCAGTGTTGAGAACCCTCTGAGACCGTATGCTACACATAGTCTCAATCCTCTGGTGAAGAACCACAATAGAGGGGCTGTATAAAGAGCAGATCTATGCTAGGTTTGTAAATACAATAACCTATATTCCTGAGCGGAGAGTCCAATTGAGTTATTTGACTTTGCTTATACATACTTACTTGTCCACTACAGAACAATGCAGCACAAATTACATTTTTACTC
This sequence comes from Cyprinodon tularosa, assembly GCF_016077235.1. Classification (NCBI taxonomy): domain Eukaryota; kingdom Metazoa; phylum Chordata; class Actinopteri; order Cyprinodontiformes; family Cyprinodontidae; genus Cyprinodon; species Cyprinodon tularosa. Next base: position 1,801,779 of record NW_024038821.1, read on the forward strand.
TCTAGCTTTTGCTTTGTTTCTAATCTTTTCCAGTCCCAAGTCTCTGCAGCTATTACCGTTTTGATTAAATGCTGGAGTTCACTAATCACAGAGTGTTCAGTCAAAAGGCGGTATGGAAAGAAGGTGGACATATCCATGAGCAGAGATGTCCCTGAGCCCCAGCAGGGGATCTTCAGCAGCTGTTGGCAGTCAAACCCACATACTGTATCATCTCTTGCACTAAAGTTTTTCACAGTGACTTCATTTTACATTTTAGACTTTCACATTTTTGCTGTGTGTTTCTTTTTCACATAAAGATGAGTAAAATGCCTGGACACAGTCCATTTCAATTTACAAAAAAATAAAATAAAAATGTCTTATTAGCCTCAAAACCAAGCGTGAGGATTTTTGGCAACAAGCAATAAAAGTGATTTTTGTTGATAATGTGGGAAACAACTCATATCCACTGTTAAGCATGGCAGATAATTTGTGGTGCTTAAGCTCACTAGTGAACGTGTTCAACTGAGAGAAATTTTAAAATGAAAAATGTTGTCGTGATGGCAACACAGATGGTAACCCACTGATCTCTATTTATTAAGTGGATAGCCTATTGGCCGTTGGTAGTACACGTTGCTGTGAAGGCACCTACCGCCATATTGGCACTCCCTAGTTAGACCGCTCAGAATGTAAACAGTACATGCGCCACAGCATCAAATAACGATGGTTTTCTCATTTTAAAGGGGGGTTAAGACTTTTAAAACACACACTTGCTATTTCAAGGCATCTGTAGATTACTGTAACTTATAGTAAAAAATAGGCACATAACATTGCATCATCAGTATGAAGTCTATAAATCATGATATTAAGACTATTACACATGGAAAAACACACGCTATATGATGATCTGCCAAAAGTGTTAAATTGATGATGTCCATGTAATATACATGTACTGATTACTTGTTATTTTAATCATCTATTACATATAATTTCAAGATTTTAAATCAACACTGAATTACAAGTAAATGTTAATGCTATAGTATTTTTCCATTTGCAAATTGCGCATGCATTTAAATATATATATATATATATATATATATATATATATATATATATATAATATATATATATATATATATATATATATATATATATATATATATATATATATATATATATATATATATATATATACATACATACAACATACATACATCCACACATAGAAATATATGTATCCGTTAGCAGATTAGAAAAGCACTGATCACCCATATGACTCTCATACCTTAGAGGGTCATTAAACACACTACTGCATTAGTATAAACTGATTTACCACTACTGCAGATGGTGGCAGGGATGTTAGTGTTTATAGGTTGTCAGAAACAGGAAAAAAAATAAACCAGTTAAAACAATAACTGGCTGCTGGCAATAATCCAAGCAAAGGAGGAGGAGTGGGAAGGTAGGTTGCTCATGAGCAGATGAATAAAATCATGCAAAAATTAAGTTGGTGCTCAGATTCTAGCCTCGCAGATAAAGAAAAACATAGAAATCAATGAGTGGATTAAGGTACTAAACCCAAGCTGAAAGAGAGTAATACATTAATATGAAGGGCAGCAGGAAATGAGTTGTAATTCTGACAAATACTTAAGGCAATGAAATGTTCAGCCTGATAGATTGCACACTTGAAGCAAATTTTGGGGTTTTACATGTGAGGTATTCCAATCTTTTACAACAAGAAATGAATGGCTTGTTAGAGGAACCCATTTTTAGGTGCTTAAAACATCATGTCTTTTAAGTTATGAATGTGAGAGGAACCACCATGCAGCATTCAACAACCTTCAGGTCTTAGTGTAACCTTCTCAGACAGAGGGTGTTTTTAAGCCAACAATCCATTCTAGAAAGGAGGAACTGACCCAAGAGCATGGATTGAATCTGGAGCAGAAATCCTAGCTGGTTTCAAGAAAGACTGACTGAAATAGAGGTTCTTCCATTATGGCCCTAAGATAAGCCTGTTGTATTTGATTGTGGTTAGTGTGAAGGAAAAAAAATTATACAATTGCAATCACAATCTTTGTAAAATAAATTCCAATTTAAATTTTTGGCAAAACTGCACAGCCCTAGTCCAAAGCCAATTTGCCACAATGCATACAAGAGCACGACAATCCAACAAGAAAGCATATTTATGTTAGAATTGTCCAGGCAAAAATCTCTATGTGCAAAACTGATGTACAAAGACTTGAAGGTCTAACAGCTAATTTTACAAGGTATTAACACAACAGTGCTGATTACAAATGCAGAGAGAAGCTGAGAAGCCGTTGTCTTCTCCCACAGGTGTACGTGGTATCTGTGTGGCAGCCTCTCACTAAGTGGAAATGATAAATAAAAATTCTGGCACTGAGAATGCTGTGAAAGATGGTGTCATTTTGTCATCTAATATAGCGTGAGGAACAAAAAATTTTTAAAGGAATGCTCTGTGTGACAAGCTGAATGAAGTCACGCCTCCATGTCCATCATTGGAATTAAATGTTATATGACACAGCCACTGCAATATGTCAGAAAGTAATAGCCTTCTGTCACATCTCCCCACATTTGTGTGTGGGTTAAAGCCACTCTACTGTGCTCAAGTGCGATGGTGGGAAGCAAAAAGAAAGCATAAATGGGATGGTGTGAAAATCTGCGTGCATGACATGTTAAAGACATAAAAAACAAAGCACACCTCATATAGCAGCAGCTCTAAAAAAGCATGAGCCCTGTATCGCTGGCTTTTCACTCCATTCTAAGGTGATAAAAATCAGGAAGCCTGGCTGCAGAATGCTGTTGACAGGGTGAGAAAACGTGGTGCACATAGCCTTTATAGCAGCTGTCTATTCTGGTGGGGGCTTGATGAACCAACAGAGGTGAATATATTACTTTCACTCAGTGAATGTCATAAATGCCAATTCTGGCTGCTGAATGTCACAGACTGTTTGGGTAACTGCTAACCCTGCAGAGCATTGTGATGTCTATTTTCCCACCGTGGACTTTATGCAAGCAGGCTTTCAGAAAACACAGTTGGAACAAGCAACATACATTCGCCATTAGTTAGAAAATCCAAAGGCAGTTGTTTGAGCCGTTTCTGGTCAGATATGTCAAAACCTAAAGCAACCACCTCCCTGTTTGTTTTTTTTCCAAGAGTTCCTAATATTTGGTCGAGAGTTCCTAATATTGGTATTTTTCCTCCTGAACAAAGTGCCAGCAGTATCTGTATAATGCTGCTGAAAAGGTGTAAACAAACACTTTAGGACCACCTTTTGTGTGGAATATCATAGGTAGTGCAGAAGCAAATATAATGACCGACCAACCCTTTCAGCTTGCATTGTGTTAACACTTTGGGTCATACCCAGAACCAAACAAAAAAGATAAAAGGGAAAAAAGGACATGATAAGAAACTCGTAGACTCTCTTCATAAGCGAAGGCCGTTGTTTGCAGCACGGTCATCAGGGGCAGGCTGCTTCAGATTTTTTCCCCCGCATCTTCTGATATGAATACCAAGGTCATTCTCCTCTAGCTATTCACCCATCCTATTTAGCCATCTCTCAATCCTCTTCAATCAAATTCTCTGCTGTTTAGGATGGAGGTGCTCACACTGCTGCCTGTTTTGGGTTCACATTTCTGTTTTTTGTTAAAAACATCCAAAACCTGACAAAGAAAAAATCATCAGGTTAAAGATCAGTGACAATCTGCAATGCAATCCACTTCAGTCTGTTTTCTTTCAGTTTTCTTTTGTGAGCAGAAATTTATAATTTATATTCGGACCACAAGTGATAGGTTTGAGATAGCCTGCTCTGTAAAATGAGGTTTTATCATAATTTTGAAACCAGAACTAATTATTTCAGAATTGATATTTAGCATATTTTATCAGCACAGTTTGCAGTGCCAGCAATGCTGAAGCAAGTTTTCAACAGAAAAAGACAAACCTACCTTAAATTATTTTTTCACAATTTAAATTGTGACAGATAGGGGAAGAAAAAAGGACAAAAAAGAAGCAGTTTTGTACTCCACTAAGCCTTCCTGTTATCTGTTGACTAGATCTAGCTATAACCATAAAGATATCTCGACAAGTAATAGAAAGGACAGCTTTCTACATATCCCTGCTTCGCTCTCCAACTTCCTTTTAAACAGTTTACTGATACAGAAAAGAACTAATTATACGTCTCCTTACATCAGTAATAGCTTCCAGACCGTTATCAGCACAACATGGAAGCACTTATGATAATGTGTTCATGTGTTCACACTGACCGGACGCCAGTCAAGGTTGATTATGCTGAAAGAAAAAAAAACTGCCAGACAGTGGTCAGCAGATTTCTTTTATTAAATCCTGAAAACAAATGTTACATTACTTTAATTTTTATCTTAATTCTAAACCCAAAAATTGCCCAAAGCCTTCTGGGTAAATTGTGATAATAAATTAAAGTATAGGATACATAAGAAGTCCATCAGCAACAGCTGAAAGGAACTGCTATAAGCTCTTATAGTAGGCATTTCCAAATGCCAGTTACATCATAAAAAAGTAAACAAATCTTACACTGTGATGGACACTTGTATGCAAGAGACTCAGTCCATCTGAAAGAGTAATTATTGTTTGTGCAGAAGACTGAAGAAACAAACAGCAGAGTGAACCTATTCCAGGGAACTGTCGATACTTTTGAATTTATTTACTCATAAAGCTATCAATCTCTGTGATTGCCAAGTTAGATCATATTCAACTCTAGTCTTTATGCAACTGTCAAACCGAGAAAAACAACAACAACAAAAAGTAGTTTCCAAGAAGAAAAGGGGCACCGTGCCAGGAAGCTTGTACAATAAAGGAGAAACAATCTCAAGTAATTGCCTGCCATCAAACAGAAAGTAGTGATTTAAAATGCAGGATGGAAGGAGGGTACGGCAGCGCTTATTGCAAACCAGTCAAGGACGTTTGAACCATCTATCTTACAAGAGATCTCACGGCTAATCACGCAGGAGGAAGACGCCCGATGGGTTTGTGTGGGGGGTTCCTAGGCAGTCATGGATGACTGGATTCTAGGTAGACATACAGCTCTAAATGTCTGCAAGGTAAAAAAGGGAAGCTTTCCTGGCACGTTTTTTTTGGCGTTAATGATAAGAAAGCATAATTTAAAAAAATAAATAAATAAATTACAAAGGTTATTGATCTAAGTCGGTTATATTTGACAGCAGCAGCCCTCACAGTAAAGATAAACATGTTCCTTTTTCAGAATTTCCTTTGGAGATGCAGAATATAAAAGAAAAAGCATGATGTAAACATGGACACCAATCTGATGTCCAGCTATTAAACAATCTTTATTCTATATGAAAAAGAAAAGGGAGCTGATGAGAAAACTAGTGCTGAGGGAGTGCATGAATAGCTTTCTTTCACAACATGTAGCCTCTAATAGTGCTCACATACCTCAATGTATGTTTAGTCAATACTGGTGCAACACTTTTTTTTATTGATTAGACAGTTTCCAGCTAAATGATAAATAATTCATCCATTTTTCTGTATGCAGGTATCCCATGTGCATATGGGTGATGGTTAGGAAATCCATTAGTCAAAATCAACAATCCACAATAGCCAGAAGTCTTTCAATAGGATGGGAAGTTAATTCTGTTTCTACTGAGATCTAGGAGATCGAAGAGTCAATCACACCTCTGTTGTTCGCCTGGATTTCATGAAAGGTTAAAGAAAAAGGATGAAGTAAATTCATGAGAGAATTAGAAAACCTGATTAAAGTAGTGATTAAAACTAAAGACAAAAAAAAAAAAAAGAACTGAGCTCTCTGGCCTGTACAAACTGGTCACCTCAATGTTTCAGTTTGGAGCCTTAGTGTTTTATTCAGGCCAACCCACAGGCCCATTGCAGCTTTCTTCACATATGAGGGATCGACTCACACAAACACACTGCGTGTCTGAACCTAAGCCAATATCGGAACAGAAAAGGCATGTCATCACAGCAGCCATGTACAACTAGTCAAGGCCAGTTTCAGCAAAATGCTGTTTATAAAGCAAGAGTATGGTCCCGCTCCGTTGAACAACCCTAGATATACAAGCTGAGCCACTGACCAGTGCCTCAGACGCCACGCAGCAATGATTCATAGACATTGGTTAATCTTATCAGGGACTACCTGGACACAGCAGTAATAAACTGAAAATTGTCTAGTGAATCTCATATCAAATCCCAACCATGGGAAAACTAAAACACACAGCTGCTATGAGCAACGCTGGACAAGCCTACTGTTCTTGTTAAAACAAGCAAGAATGTGATAGTGCAAGTAATTTCAGAATAAACTAATACAAGTAGAGACAATAGAGGCTTCACAACCTGAAGGCTAAAAAAATAACTATACCACCACTATATTTGTTAGTTTTACTCTTGATGTAACGGAACACTCAAGTTTTTTTCCCTCAGTCCACATATTTTTTTATTGAAAGTATGCTGATGATAAAGATGTTTTTTGCAAATATCGCACAGGCCTTTGCATTCAATTAGATTTCAATGAATGCCATCTTTTTCACTGTTAAAACACAAATACCGGCATTAAGTGACATTCTTTACATGAATTTGAGATCTTTGTAACAATTGATGTCTCAATCCATCACTGAAAATCACTCTTTCCGTTGTTGAATTCCTTTAGAGTCAGGTATAATGTGTTAATTCACAACTTTTAAGCCTTATCCATGTGGTCAGAAATGTTCTGTAAGTGTTTGTTTTTTTTATCCTGCATGTTTAGCGGTAATTAAAACTGGACTAATTGATTAGTTTTTCTACACAGTACAAGGTTGGTTTGGATAGCAGCTTCCCCACCATAAATTAAACCAACTAAAATATCCTTTACTCAGGTTCAATTCATTGGAATTAGGTTGGACTAATTATAATTTATTTCCTAATATATAGCATGAGAAAAAAAAGCGAAAAAAAATTCTGCACCAGGGATTAGTACTTCAAACGCAATAGACTTTCATTTAACCTATCAGAGTTTACCAGAATGTTTTTGCTTACATGTTTAAAACCCCTAGTGACATGCAGAGTTTTGAGGCAAATTATTTATATTCTCTTGGAGGAATGCAAAGTGAACACTTAAGTAATGAAGGAACCTGTTTGTCCTTCCACTAAATCTCTGCCCCACTGTGCCTCAATGGAGGTCATAAAGTTTCCTGCCACAGCCATAAAAAATATCTGGACATTTTAATTAGCCCAGTCATAAAATATGACTTGAGACACATCTATCTAACATGACCTGTAGACCATTTTAAAAGGAACTATCCTGTTGCTCATTTATTAAATATTACATCCTCTTCAGTTCTCTCTCTGGGTCATAAGTAACAGTGAATTTAAATATTAGAGGGTCACTGCATGGATGGAAATGTTTTATTATTAAAAGGCACACTGACTCGCATCTCAAGGATTCAAGGTGATGATGAAAAATGCATCAGAACGTTGAGTTTGACTAATGTCCGTTTGGAAATGCACAAATGCTTTCATTTTTGGCACCATCTTGTTAAAATCTACAGCAAATGCAAACTGTGTTAGAACCCTTTAAACATAAGTACATTACTGTCAACATGCTGAACAGACAATAGTGACAAAGATCCAGATGACTTGCTGCTCAGAGTTGTAAACTGAAGGCAACAAATGTCACAAATTTGCATTAATTTAAAGCATATTAATATTAGTATTGATAAAATTGAGTCTTCAATTAAGTGTCATATTGTCACCGTGTTAGTTTAAGTAGTTCTGAGCCCTGAATATAAATACCTTGCATCTGCTTGAGTCTCATTTTTAGGTAAATGAAGCAAAAAGATTTTTTGAGTTATGGTGCTTTTTGGTAATAGAGTTAACTAAGAAAGCTAAAGTTTCCACCCCTTTCATACCGTCTGATTCTCACAATTTCAGGAAGCTAGTTTAGTTCCCTAGAATAATAAAGTGGGTTTTTAATGAAAACCAAGATGAAAAGGTTTATGAGCTCAGTCTCTTAAAGATACAGCGGAGGAAGCTCTTTCTCTGGGTGGATCATCAAAATAAATGGTCCTCCTAATTGTCAATCAATTGTCAATCATTCTGGTGATATGTTTATGCCGTCCTACGTGCTTGTCCCCATTTTCCCTTACATCTGACATTGTGGAAAAATTGCAAATCTTCTTTTGGAAAGTAAGTAAGAAAGTAAGTGATGATAACAGCAACTTTTAAACACAGCGTGCACGAAGAGAAATGGACTCGTGCACAGCTTTATTCACTGTTATTGCATGCAGTTGTTTAGTAGTGTTTAATCTCAAAATATCAGAATCCTTGGTTTCTCCAACTGGCTGTGTTTGCATTATAAATGCTTGTCTCCGTAGCCAAATATCATATTTTGTCATGTTATGAGCTGGATGTGTAGCTACAAAGATATTAATTCCACAGAACATGGAGCATCCCAAGACTGGGACAGAATACATAATCAACAAACTAACTACAGAGGATCCCTTCTTAGTTGTTTACTACAGTAGTGGTTAAATAAACCCTCATTCGTACAACCTGGTTAAAGATCCTTATTTGCAGGTTAATCGAGAAAATAATAGTTAATAATAATTTCAAGAGATAATATTTATAAAAATTCATATTTAAAAGGGAATAATTAAACCCCACCACCCAGAGTGTTGATGATCAGGCTTATGATCGACAGAAGAAGCGTAAACACCATTTCAAAAAAAGAAAGTAAAAAAACAATCCACTGGACTTGTTGAAGATGTTTCGCTTCCCATCCAGAAAAAAAACGACCCCAGGGGGTCATTAAAGGTCATTGTTGGCATGGCTGAATAGGCGAGGTCTTCTGCTTTCCTGGACAGGGGTTGGGGTTGTGATGATAGCCTATTCAGCCAGGCCAAATATATCCTTTAACGACCCCCCCTTTCAGAGACTTACACGGGTATGGAGCATTGCAGGCTAACAAAAAAAGCCAACGGGGGTGGACCCCTTCGTCCGTTTCAATTTGCATGTTTTCAAAACAAAAGCAAGGCTTTGATGGCTAGTGTATAAAACCTTGAACTTAACACTATTCCTGACATTCTGAATGGAAAAAGCTTCCTGGATGGAAAGCGAAACATCTTCAAACTTGGAAACAAAGTCCAGTGAATTGTTTGTAACTTTCTTTTTTATGGAATGACTATGACCTGGATGACTGAGAATCTTCACCAGCGTAAACACCATTTCCTTCATTATTGCCCTTTAAGAGGCTGAAGTGAAAGCTACCACCTCAACTTCATGAATAGCAATACATGTACAGAAGGTCCCCGAGGTTCAAGGACTAATGGAAAAGTAGAGCAATTTCATGGTCCAAAGGTGCCTCCAGAGTTAAAAAATTTCCCTGAGGAAGTTGGCATCTTCAGTTCAAGAAGTTTTATATGGTAATTCAAACATAAACAGCTTATCTTAGCATCTTACAAGATTAATACAAGATTATATCAAGGTAGTGAGGAAGTAGCATGACTTTTTAGGCCAATCTTTGCTAACAAATGGAGATTATACTTTTAGAAATTTCATAAACTAAATTACTTGGCATTTCATCTTTTAAAATGTCAGAACGAATCAAATAAAAAAACTGCAAGGATCTAAGGATTTTTTTGTCATGGGTTCTCACTTGCTACAGATTGTTCACTTCGAGGAGAAAAAAGAAAGGAAAAAAATGTGATTTTTGCCTTCACGAACCAACAAGTATCAAGTCTCCCACTGCTTCAATCAAATCCAACCTAACGTATAAAAATAAAGCCTGTGTAAAGTGGACCACCTACTCCTGCGTGCTGTTTGATGTAAAATAACCATTTAGTAAAGAGATTGTAAAGGTTTTGCAGTAAGTACAGGTGGTTCCTGTCAAAAACAGATTGCTTCTATAGGTGCATCCAGACGGCTAACTGAAAGCAATGTCAGTGATTCAAATGGCTGCAATCATGATATTGCTATTGTACTGTTTCAGTTTAAAAGTGCATACCATTTATAGATTTTTTTCCCCCTCAAGCCTCTCTTCTCCTCCTTGAGGCCCCTGCTCAGTCTTTTGACTTGTGGAAAAAACAAAAGCAAATTGCATCTTGACATCCCCCCATGCAGCAGGAGATATCTCAAGAGATGGGCTGAGGAGCAAAAAGCTTTAGTTCCTTTTTCGCTACATATAGGATAACATGTTTAAACAAACTGCATGTTTGGATTCCTGTATTAAACAGTGTGATAAAAACAGGTTTAACCTGAATGATGTTGGTTCAAATAGTTGAATGTTGATCATCTAGCCATGAGTCACCGTACTTCAAATGTTAATGAAAACGTGACATTTTGGAAAATAGATATGTTTATCTCTACACTGCAAAAACAATCCAGAAATAAGTAAAAAATGGCTTAAATTAAGTATATTTAGCCTTAATTTGAGCAGGTAAATAAGATGATTTGCCAATGGAATGAGTATTTTCACTCTTAAAATAAGACAGTTAGATAATATTTACTTGAAATAAGACGATAAAATAGTTTTTTCTTATTTTAAAAGGAAATTGTCTTGTTCCATTGGCAAAGTGTCTTACTTACCTCCTCAAATCAAGGAAAAACACACTTATTTTAAGAAAAAATAACTTATTGAGATTTATATTTTTTGCAGTGTACTGAAGGAAATTGTTTAAAAGAAACTTGAGCAAATACATATTCACTCTCGAGTTTTGAAGACACATTGACCCTGAAGTTATCAAAATAATTTCTTTGTTAGTTTTTAAAGGCAATACTTTTTTAGATATTTCTCCATCATTGCAAAGTTTTATTTCTGTTTTTAAAGCCAAAAATGTTTTAGGGAAATTATTGCAGGTGTCAAAGGTGGGATGTTTGATATTTCTGTATTGTGTTTTCCAAAACTGATCATATCCATTGAAGGGTCTCAATTTTGCCACGTTACTGCCTCAAACAATTGTTTCGTTTTTATCTGTCCTTTAATGATGATAATTATAGAGACAAACAAAACGTAGCAGATAATTGTACAAGGTAAAAGACAAATGGCTTTTAAAAATCTGAAAGTGAGATAAGCAATGAATTTAACTGCCTTGAGACACTGCCACCCAGATACATATTCTATCACATATTTTCTTTGCAAAGTAACTTAGGCTGATCTGATCAGATAATTTATTTATTTAAATTAATTAGGTTTGCTAGATAATATTCTGACAATTGTTTGCTTCTTGTTAATCTAATGGAGTGAACAAGTGAAATTATTCTTTTGCACATCCTCCCACCTGAGCAATGGACCTCTGCAGCTCCTCCAGAGTTACCATGGACCTCTTCCACTGACAAAATGGGAAAAAGTATTTTTCCCATTTTGTCAGTTTAGGTGGATGTTAGTGTTTTGGAAGGTTTTCAGTTTTGCTGTATTTTCCAGAGGACAGATTCAACATTGATCGGTGAAGATGTTTCAACGATGGGATGTTTTATAATAAAACTATGTTTTTAAACTTCTAATACATTTTCTCTCTGATTGACTGGTTGCTACCAGCTTTTTCTAAACAGAATTTATTTATGGACCTTCTTTAAGGCAATTAAGTTTAATCATGTTCATTTACAGCTATAAAAACAGAAGGCATCACTCAATCAGCCAACACATATTAAAATGCCATATAGCAGAATGAGGATAAAGATAGATTGTAAAGATACAATGCCATTTTGCTTTGCAGCATCTCTTTCAGCAGCAGTATTGAACATAGGACAACTCTGAAATTCCCATACACCTCAAGTTTGACTGTATAATAGGGTTGTCACGATACTAAACTTTTCAACTCGATACCGATACTGAGGAAAATATTCGATACTCGATACCATTTTCGATACCACAAGGATAAAATTTCAACAGAAATATTTTGATTAATAATTAAAATACAATAAATCAATATAATAAACAATAAGAACAACGTTTTGAGGTTGTTTGCTGTGCACAGTATTGAGCAAGCTTGATAAAAAACTTACAAAATTAAAACTAAGTTTTCCTTCCTTGGCTATGCTTTGCACACATAACAATGACACTAGCCAAACCGGTTAAGAAACAAAAATAATTCTCAGCAGCTGCACCTGTTACAAAAAAAAGTCTGAAACTGAAAAGTGCGTAGAATTATTCAATCACACAGTGTTCTGAAAGTGCATTTTCCTCTATTCTGCACTTTAGATGAATGACTGTTTAGGTGCGACTGGTACTCGATACTTTTGAAAATGAGTATTGTATCCGAATACAACATTTCAGTATCGATACTTTGTTGAGTATCGATACTTTTGACAACCCTACTGTATAAGACATCAAACATACAAATACATGCCATTTTTTGTAAAATTTAAAATTGCAAATTGTAATATAAATTGGCTAAATATCAATTAAAAAAGAAAACGGGAAAAAGCAAAAAATAAATAAATAAACATAAATTATAGATGTATAGGTACAAGCTGGCTAAAAAGAAAGGTTTAAGATTTGCATAAAAAATAAAAAAAACTTAAATCTTCAAAAATATTGTTCCAAAACCTAGGGTTGTATTGAATAAAGGCAACTCTCTAAGAGTTCTAAATTAAACAAATAACAATGAAAAGCCTTTTTCAGAGTTTATTGGTATATTTGCTTAGATAAATGGGATGGTATGAACATTTAATGATTAAAAAACAATATAATAAGCCCTAAAACCTTAAAAGTACTTCTGCATGTGACTGTTTAGGTAATGTCACTGTCAATATGATGTGCCCTTCATGTTTGGTATTCTCAGAAAGCAAAAAGTTTGCAGAATAGCTTTAAAATTATGCACGTTTTTGTTTTGGTTCTCACAAAACAAATTCAAATAAGATACACTGAGGTTTGTAGTGCTCTCAAAGGCACTGCACTGCATCAAACTGTTAGGAGCCCAAATAGTGTATAATATTGTAATTAAATGAATGATGGTATTTTAAAAGTAAAAGATTATTCCAAAACAGCATCCTGCAGAGTTTCCTCTGCTAGGTGCTATTTCTTTTTATATAAGGGGTTGTGGCCTTTTCTTTCAAATAATACTGAAATCCACAAGCTCATCTTAAAATGTGTTTATGAATCTTCAGTTTAGCACAAAAGGAAACACTTGACTCACAAATTCAGCCTCATGAGTATTTATGTCAGTATCTTTCATTTGATTGTTTTGGCAAGCACTTCTAAAATGGATTGGATGTAAGAGGCAGACACAGAAGCTGTGAGCTGCTGATGGTGCACCAATAAGATCGGCTCAAGTGTCACCACCAGACATGCTGTGGCTAATCAATACGAGTACAGAGTCAAGCTGAGAGTGGGCAATAGCTGGGTACAGAGACACGTTGCTGAAGCATGGCGCTGGAAACACCACAATTAGTTACTTCTTCAACACAAAGGTTTTGTGTTGTTTTATTTCTAATACCACCTTTTCTTTAGCACAAATAAGATGTATAGCCTGTGTGTTTCTTTGGACCTTTGTGTGAAAATGTTGATTTCTGCTCCAACTTATCTCAAAAGCAATGTAACTGACAGTAATGATTAAACTGGAGTTAACCTTACTGCTTCCTGCATGAATTCAGTTGCAAGAAAAGGGGGATAGACTGCAAAACTCAGATTTCCTATACAGTTCTGCAATAATGTCAGTTCACCTTTAGACTCCATCTTTCCCTTCCTAACATTGCTGTTCACAATTAAATTGGAGTGATTGCAGATCATATTTGTCACTTCAGCTTCTGACTCACTCAACCAAGACCAGGATGTCTCCCCAGATATTTCTAGTCATACAATCATTTAAAGGGCTTTACACTAGAGCCACATTAACACAATCAAATTCATTAATATGCACACATTCATACACCAGTCAACAGATCAGTAGACAGCTTAGGGCTGAGGACCTTGCTTAAAGGCACAACGACGTGTAAGAGGCGGAAGTCCTTAAACCAGAAAAAATTTAATTCCGCTGGTTTAGTCTAATTTGTTAAATTTAAACCCCTAAAAGCATTTATTACCCTAATTATGAGCTTACTACCAAAACAATAAAAAAAAATGAGCGGGCATCAAATAAAAATATTAGCAAACTCCTACCAATGCAAAGATCCTTAGTAAATTTGCAAAACATTATGATGCATCACCACTCAATGTAGAAAATTGGTATTGTTTTCATTAAAATTTACTGATGAAAAATTCTGATACTTCTGAATTGTTGAAATGATGCATTTATAAAAACCATAATGTGTAAAAAGAATATTTTTAATTACTTAATATTGAAAAGATTACCATCTGAAATCTAAACAAAAGCCACAAATGAAACTTCCAACCTCAATAAGTAAGAATGACAACTATTGGGATTGAAATATTAAGATAATTAGTCATTTGTGAAACTGGAATTCATACTGGCTAGCAACAAGTGCCGTTTGAGTTAGAAGATGAAGAGCTGCTTCTGAAACTCGTGGTGTAGGAGGAATTAATTGACTAACGGAGCAAAAAGCAGTGATCATCTGTCCGAAAGGTCAATTAACTGAGTTTGCTATAAAGTCCACTATTATGTCTCCACTGTATGTGGACACAGTAGGCTTGCATGAGCTATCAGAACAGCACATTTTAGACAGGGCGTGCACGAGAAGAAATTGGCTCGTGTATGCTCTTGCACATGCATTTGTTTCTTAAAGCGGAGAGAGTGGGTCTTTTAAAAGATCCTCCACAATACCTTTAACTACAACAAAGAACATTGATGCAAAATGTTGCCAAAATGGATCATTGAGGTCACAGATAGGCACTACAAAATAAATTGCCTTTAAATGGCAAAATGAAATAGGTAAGAAATTATAATTGAACAATTTTAAGTTGTAGCTGGCAGGTAGAACAGGAGTCTGCTAATAATGTCTGCCTTAGCCAGCAAGAACAAAGAAGCCAGATAGTAATTATTTTAATTTAACACATTCAAATTTGTTAGTGGTTGGCTCTTTGTAATGCTAAACTGATACCAAATTAATATAAAATAGTAATATAAATCTGTTTTTTACAAACTTATATTCTGAAAGTTTTTATTTAAAAACATACAGGCCTCACAGCACTCCTACACCATCAGGGCAAACATGCGGCTGGCATCATAGCCGAACGTTTATAATAGACAGTCGTCCCCAAAAGTAGTATTATTATCAATGTTTGGAGCTGGGCTACATCTAGATATAAAAAAATGTGTTGGTAATTATTTACAATTTTAAAAACAGACATGTATGAAGTGTTTGATAGAGAGCCAGAAACAAAGAGCTGCTAGCTACCCAAACCATCATCCATCTGTTTCTGAAAACTCAACAGTGTTCCAGTTCAAAGTTCAAAAGCTGATGGGAGTTACTAATTGATATGCTCAGTGATTAAACAAACTATTGTTGGAAACACAAGCTAATTACAATGGATCTCTGCATTTAGTTTTTTCAACACCTTTGGAACATTCACACTGAATAATTTTGTGGACAAGTGGTAGTGTGTTTAACAAATAAAATTTAAATAGAAAGCTGTTACAACAGTCAAAGTGATCATTTTAAAGATGCTTATAGATTATTTTTTCTAACTTAAAACTAAAAAGGTTTTAATTATGGCAAAATAACGAATTATAAAATGCTTTATATCGAACAGTATTTTAAAAAGATCCTTCAATCTCACAGTTTTAAATGTAAATCATAAAGGGGATTAATTACACCTATTTAAATAGATTGTGAGATATGAAATCAAGTATTCTTTTATAGACTCATTGGTTGTTTGGTGAAGAACAATGAATGAAAAAAAAAAATAAAAAAGCTCATCCTTATGAATCAAAAGCTTATTACCTCCAGGTTATGAGGCCATAGATTGGTGAAATCTTGGCATACTGTGCATCACATCCAAACACTGCAGCTCTATGCAGAGGCCAGAGGGCCTGTCTCCACTTCCAAAGCCAAAAGGTCTGGATAACAGCTGGACTTTCACTCTTTACCATGAAGGGAGCCTTCATTTCTACTGTGTTTGGAATCCTAACGTGTGGGCCAACACGCAAAGATTACAGCCCACCAGGGAATGGAGAAACTATTAAAAAAAAAAGAAAAACTCTCTCAGGGAGTGATTAGAAAACTGGTTTCTGCTCATTTTTGCCACCTTTATGAATGCTACACCTAGATCGTAGATTTACACGTAAATTCAGCAATTTGATGTGGGCATAAAACAGGGTCAGTCCTTTCATAAAATGTCATGAAGAGAAGACTTTCCATGAAAGAAACCAAACAGGGGATATAGAGGCCGAAATGGCAAACAGCAGGAAGGGTCTTATACTAATGCTTTCTCCAGCTGCTCTGCTTTAGCTGTATTGTTCCACTGTGCCTATCAAAGAATGATGGGGGCCAGTTGAACAGAACATATACTGGAGCCAGGGCAACACACCTTGGCCCTCGAGTGCTCCATTAAAGCAGAACTAGGGGAAACTTTGAGGTCTCCAAAGTTCCTGGCTCATGGCCCTGCTGCTGACACTATTACTAGCCCCTCGCCCCTTCTCTGAGCTCTGCTAGCTCTTTTCTTGATTTTTCAAAATGGCTAAAAGCCACCACTGTGTATGAAAACAGGAAAACATCTGTAGACAAGGGGGTAGGGTTTTTAATTTTAAATTAAGAACGACCGTAATTTTTTCTCAATTAAAAACTAAAAAATCCCAACATATAATGCATAACATCACAGATCTGAAAATTTAAAAGAACTTTGGAAAAATAATCTGACCACTAGGGACACACTGTGGTTTGGTTTCTACCTTCTCAAAAAAGAAAAAAAAAAGGAAACTTACCCTATACTTATACTCTCTGCCATTCAAAGCATAAAATGCTTGAGTACAAGAAAAAAAAGATGCTGCAAAACAAAAAATAATAAACTTGTTAAAGCTGCAAGGTTTTTAGGGTCTAGCTGTGGACCAAACCTAACTTTAATTATTAAATTTAGTGGCATGGTTGAAAAGATTTTAGGAAAATAAAAATATATATATATATATTAAGCCCATAGTTGTCTCTCCTAATAGTAAGTAGCATTCTTTAGGTGCTTTTAGGGCATCAGAAATGATAAACTCCCTTGGAGATATTTTAGGATTTAAACAATTTTCCACCTTTATTCAAATTCAAGCAATGAGACGTGAAAGTTTATTGTATAAAATTTGGCCGTTAGGAAAAACAGTACGTTAAGCACAGAGTGCATCAACTGGATACAATTTGGAAGCGTCAGCTTAAATTTTAAGTCTAAATGTTTTATTTCACAGTCTCAATCATGCCAATGCATTCTACTTTAAACTGTTTTTTCTTTATGTTCTTTTGATCTGCACCTTGAGTTTTCTTGTTCCCTAAAAATGGTTTACAAATTCACTTTCTTTGGCTCATCTTAAAATTCTCCCCCCTTCTACCAAACAACGGCGATCAAACTAGAACCCTGAAGCCATGATGTAGTACAGTATCTACAGTAACATCAAGACGTTCGAAGTAGGTCTTTTAGGTTCTAGATATTGAAAAGTGGAATCTATATGAATTGGACTTGACTGTACAGAACAATTCACATATGCTTCATTGGATGAAGATATGTTGCATCTGCAATATAATCACAATTTTCATATCACAGATCCCCTTAAACTGACTTACTTATTCCAGCTCTTAAGATGGCAGTAATATACTTTAAGTGGCTGTTCTGCCAAGCAGAAGGGAAGAGATAGTTGCAGTTAGCATGCAGACCCATGCATACTGATAGAAAAAAGCACTTTTCGACACAGCAGTTACAGTAAAGCCCTGTGACAATTAACTCCAGACAAGCAAGCTTTTATGGTCATGAAAAAAATGAAATCCTAGGAGTGAATATTTACATGCTTGTACTTACTGCAAAATAAAATCTAAATAAAGGTTGAAAAAGAAAAATTGCAGTTTTGATTATCTGCAAAACAGTGGTTAATTTCTTGCTCCTAAAATTCTTTCTTGAACCTTTTCAACAAATATTAAATTTATGTGAAAGAATAGGTCTTCTTCTATAAAGGTGCCAATTATTGGGTAGTGGTCGGCATATGGCAGGCCTGTGTAACTGTGCAACTGTGATGCACTTCATTCTAATACCAGCATAAGTTTCTTCAGCCTTTCTTCACCATTAACATGATCCTGCTGTCATTTCCACCAATTTCCCATCCTGAGACCACTTGAGACCAATGCAGACCTGGCACAATTCACAAGTGTAGGTTTCCGGAGGCCATCGCAAATTACATCCATAAAAAAAATCTGAACCTATAAGACAGATAAATACCTCACAAGAACAAAAAAAGTTTTTCTCTTACCAAAAGCTGCAAAAACAAAGTCATATTCCCATATTTCTGCCTGGCTTATCAGGTTGTTTGTGGCACAGCTTTTTTTCTCGCATGGTGTTGGAGTATTATGACGCTGGGTGTGCAGCAGTAAGAGAGACTTTAAAGGAACTTTGAATTTAGTTCAAATAAAGTATAAAACATAATTGACAGTAAAAATATGGCTCAATTATTTCAGCTAGCAATAATGAACACATTTCTCTGTCGTTGATATATACTGCCCTTTATGCGAGAGTATCCTTCCTGCTACTAAAAAAATCAACTTTAAAATGACTATAAGCAAAACTTCACCACTAGGTGGACTTTTGAGCACCGTCTGTAGACTAAAACAAGATGTGTTACAAGCAACACCTCTCGCTATCTCCACTTCAATCTAACATGGTCCAGACCCCCTTTTCCCCTATCCTCCTGTCGCTTTGTATATGTTTTTGCAAAGCATTAATATACAGCATGACAGCATCACCTTTTAAAGGAAAAGGTAAAGTGAAGTAGTATATAAAATAATGTATACGGTACTATGTATATAATGCTGTTAGTAAGGGAACTTCATTTTAGCTGATTTTCTATACTATTTATCACTAACTGAGTAATTATTCCATCAACAATCACTATTAGCATCAAGTGGTGTAAGTTCGCGGCTAATGGTGTTAGCAGACTGCTTAGGTAGTAATGTAACTACACTATGGTGGCAGCATGAGTAGCTTTTCTGCAAAAGCAATCTAAGTTAGTTGCTCCTACGCTATGCTACTTTGCTGCAGGCATTTCATGTGCAGGGAGGGGCAAAGTCCTGAGTGGAAGCTATTCACATGAATGTACATGCATGCACACATGCCCAGCTTGTTAACAACAGACTGGTGAAAAAAAAACTGATAGTGTGTGACGTCATGGCATATTCAATCTAAAAAATGTATTTTAGTTCTTTGTATCACTAGTTTCTAGTTTATTTTCCATCTAAAATATTGAATTATTGCTAATTGCTCCATTTTATCTAGCTGATGTAGTTTTCTACAAGACTTGCAAGGACTACAAAAATTCCAATTGTATAAGCATGGTCATAGGAAATAAAAGTATTCAACTTTGCAGTCCAGTTAAACAAAGGAGATCAATAGTAATTCACTCAATCTGCACTTTATTTTATCTTTGCAAAGATGAGAACAAGACAATCATAACAGCCCTCACAGCTCAATGTTCTGCCCTGCTCTGATCTAGAGATTTTTTCACCTACTTAAAGTCTGGAAAAAAGCTCTGAAGGTCTCCACATACTGTTAATCAAACCAAGTAACAGACAGCTGAAAGAAAAAGTTAAATGCGGAATAAACCTTGAGGGGAAGGAGTCTGGCCTGTTATGGGAACCATTATTTTCTTTTCCAAACAATCCCTAATAGTAAAAACCAACTTCTCTCACCCAGACACTGTGTAGCCTTGCAGGTGGGAAAGGCCTGAGACTCCTATATAAGTACGTACAAATGAAGATCAGCACTGATAAATTATTATATGTAAGTGGAATTAATAGGAAATTGATTTTTTCCGACCAGAGCATATAGTAGAAAAGAATAGGATTGTTATTTTTATAATGCAACTGTTTACATAGCCTGCTGCCAACATGTGTTTTCTTCAACCTATAACAATTAAAGGCTAACGTTAAATGTAATGTTATAGTTAAAAACATTTCCCTCATCCTAAGTTCAGAACGGGAAATTCTCTGGCGTCTTTGACATCAAGAAATTAAGTCTCACTTATTTTTCAAACCTTTCTTGATTATTCAGACTTTTGTTTCTTGCCTCTTAAACTGATAAGTTTGGTAATCAGATTTCACAAACTTATAAGGTCCAATCTGTTCAGGTAGATCTTTGATTATGTTTCTCCAGCTTAAAAAACATGCCAATGCTCTTCTGGGTATATAATCAAATATCCAAAAATACAAGCAATTTAGCAGAAATGGAGAGAAGGAAAAAAAAAGATTCACACCTCACAATGAGATTAAAATTGCAGTTTTAACTAGGGCAGAAAACAACAGCTCAGTGCTTTCCCCCCACAGAGACAGACTCCATGTTGGCTACTTTTTTTAACAAGCAGCAGAGATCCTGCCAAGTAAAGCTGGAAGCAAAATAGAAGTTTTACCCTCCTTTTTTTTCTGTTAGGCAAGCAAATTTCAAATGACTGAGGCATCAAATGATTTTAGGCAATACCAGCCTGGATTGTTGGCAGAAATAATTAGGAAGAGCATTCCAGGCTTCATTACACATGTTTATATTAAATAAAATGCAAAAACATTCAATCTTACAACAAAAAAAAGTGTGCATGTTTCAATCAAAGGAGCTAAACTCCACGGGTCTGATTTAAAAGTGACTGACACCTCTGATTGAAGACTGCTTACCATCATTATTGGTGAAGCAGTTTCCACACATTTCCAACAAAGAGCACAGAGATGTGGCTCCCGTAAGATTTGCTTTCCTGGCACAATCATGTTTATAATCCATTAGCAAACAGATCATTTATATTTATTGCTTCTAAATAAATTACTTCTTAGAGCCTAAATTAGCTGTGAAGCCTTTAACTAAACCTCTAATACAATAGATTAAGATAATTCTTCCTTTATGCTGAGAAAAATATAAAACTAGCATGGCACATATCAGGAGTAAATTGAATAAATAACCTATTGTAGCAGTTATACTGGCAAGTAATGAGATTTTTGACATTACCAGATTCCCGAACTTAATTACATTGGGGTCATTATGTGCATTACAGTTGTTGTCTTTTTAAAGAACTGATATTGTAAAGGAAGCATCCTTGACCTTGTTGTCTCAGCTAATTGGTACAAACAAAATTAAGAGTCCTGACCACCAGTATGATTGTAGAGATTTTCAAAAAGGTTTTTGTTTTAAAGGCCTAAATCAGACAATAATTTCTATTGTCTAAAGCTCTTTTAATATCATATTTTTTAAACACCAAAAAAACAGTGCAATAGTGTTGCTGGGCACTGCTGATTGGCTGGTTTAAAGCAATATATTATTCCTATACCATCAAAAAAACGATAAATTCAGCATATTTATGTGGTGCTCTATTCTTTCTGGGAAAGTTTGCATCTGAAGACGATGAAACCAGCAAGATATAAAAAAAGAAGGAAATTAACATTTAGCACCAACTGAGGGAAATAAAAAAGGTTAATTCTGGCAAACCAATTTCTAATCCAACGATAAAGATAGAAGCCTAAATGATTATCTATTAAGCCCATCCGAGGTCACCGCAGAGGAGCAGAAAGTCTTCTCTCCATATTCCTACAGTGTGTTTAATCCTTACTGAAATAGCCCTAAATGATTGAGAAAAAAAAAATTAGACTGCAGGAGAGATCATGAAGGAGGACAGCCTGAAGTCAGCTCCAGCAGAGGGGCCCCGCTGACCTAGATCCAGGCTGAGTGGAGATGATATTAGCAAAGCAATTAAGGAGATGACAGCCGTCAGGCAGGGTCAGACTGACAGGGATAGCAGTCTGTCTCCCTCCTTCTTCAACATGTTCTTTTTCTCTCTCCCTTCGGTAATGGCTATTGATTTTAAACAAGCAAACAAAAAGTACTCCTCACCCAACGGTGGCCAATTTAATCTAAAAAAAAAAAACAAACAGAAAAAGGATTAAGAAAGTTTTATAAGGGGTATGTGAATTTTGAAAAAGGAGGCAGAGCGGATGGTGCAGGCGTGATATAAAGAGAGCGGCCTGAAAATCTCTGGTTAGTGACCTTGTCGGCTCTTTACCTGGATGAGCAGAAGCTACTCCAGGCATGTCATAAACCTAATTCCGAAGAGATGATAGGGAAGTGGATCTACCTTAAAAAGATGTCCCATGTTTTGCCACGGGGATAAAATGTTAAAATTCAAGGTAAAGTAAGTTTAACTGAACCACTTTTGACCATGCATACGGAATTCTAAGTGAGTCTTAACTATCAACTGCAAAAAAAAATACATTTGAGTTTTAATTGACCTTTTTTTTATTTTACAGTACATCCAAACAGCATTTATACTATTGCCTTACAATAACACAAACTTCACAGTTTTTAATTTAAGTGGTAAAATGTATGCAGAGGTCTACTGGGGAAACATGTTATTTCACATTAAGCAGTGTTTGAAAGCAGTTCTTTATCAGACTGAAAGGGTAATCAAAGCACCATAACAGGAGTTATTATAACTAAAGAACTAAAGCTTACATTTTCTTTAGATTCCAATGTCAGTCACTTGCCCACATTTTTATAGATTGATTTACTTGAAAAAGGTAACTCAGTGGGAGAAGAAATGTCATTGTTCTGTGTTGCTTGTGTTTTTTCCCCTGGATATGTTCTGGATATATCAAATTTAGTTCATTAAAAAACAAAGATTATCTTAAATGAACCTGAAACTACTCAACAATCCATTAAAAAAAATAATTATACATTTATCAAATCTACTTCTCTCTTTCTGCCATTTTGTCTCTCTGACACACACACAACCATGCACAGTTCCCACTTCACTTATTAAAAAAAGGCCCAAATTGAAGGTTTTGGCACTTGGCACCAAAATGAAGGACGCTGCAGTGAAAAGAGACAGAGCGATGGATTAAATGGAGGATCACAATTTGACTCGTCTTTCATATGATAATTACACTGCTGGACTTAATGGACTTCACTATTATTTTAGCTTGACTCCAGACATGTTGTATCCCAAAGCCTAGGACAAAGAAAGAGCTGCTAAGGAGTTGGTTCTCTACGACAGTCCGTTTTTTTTTTTTTTTTTTTTTTTTACCAGCACAGATGTGGGGAACTTCATCAACACACAAACTGATCAAATGAAATAAACAACGACATATGTGGAGCAGTGATTGCAGAGAAAACAAGATTATACAGAATCTCATAAAAACATATTACGGAGTGGCTGCATTAAATTGCGGCACAGACCCTAACCAAATTAGATTTACAGTAATTACAGGGGACAGTGCCACTAACGTTACTGGCCATGTCTGAGTTTGCAGAGTAGTCTACTGTGAGTCTCCTATATCCCAGCATGCTTCGCTCCAGGCGTGCAAATCAGTGGTGTTGTGTTTGGGAAGTTAGTGTTAACATACTCACAGTGGGTGGCTTGAAAGTTTGAGAAAAGTAGAACACAGATATACAAAGAGACTTCTGCACGAACGCAAAACAGTAACATGATAGGACACAAAGGATGTTGGCGGACTGAGGAGATTGCATCCTGGATGCTTTAAACCATGCAGTGCTGTGAAATTTATAGGGGGGGTTTCTCTGAAGTAACACCTGGGAAACAGGTGGAGATAGACACAGCATTATCTTAATGCTGTTATGACAAGTTTACCTCCCTTTCATCAGCCCACCTAGCTACAGGAGGTCGGTATATGTAGCTGAGAGCTCTTTTTCTAAGCCATTCTCCAAAGGCAACAACACCTGCTAAACTGCTTCACCGGGCACACAGCAGACAACATGAGCCACACTTTTCTAATTTTCTGCGCACAAAATGGGAGAAGCAGCATAGTAAACAATGTTGGTTTGTAATTCAATTGTTACAGCAAGTATATTGATTACAAAATGATATTTACAGATTAAGAATGAAGGTCATGAAAACTAAATGAAAATGTCAGTTTATTTCTGAGAAAAGAAAAAAATTAAGTTTTGCAACACATCTTTCACATTTGATATCGTTACAAGAATGTTTCCTTTTAAATTCCTCTGACATTTTTTTTAAACAATCACTTTGGATTTTAATGATAATGTTTTATTTTAGAGTTCATAGTGAAGAATGGATGATAGGATTCTCATTTTTAATGAATTAAAGTTTCAAACAAAAATTTATATAACTAGAAGAAATAAGCCACCAGAAGTGCAATTAAAAGGAATCCATAGAGATCTATCTTAGAAATCAGAAAAGAAGCCCAGTACAGAACAACAGGTGAGGGTTTGTTGTCTGAAATTTGAAGCGGTAATCTTAACCCCCATGTCTCTAACCACTAGGCCGCCAATTCTCTTTAAAACAACTTTCATACTATAGAAATCTTTAATGTTTTTAAAAAGTAAAAAAAAGAAAGAAAGAAATTATAATACCTCAACACAGCTGACCATCTCATGCTCATTTTGTGTTAAATTACAAAGTTTACAAGCTGCTTGTTATTTTCCTACAGTTTGTGTTTTTGGCCGTTTATGCAGCTTTTTGTTTTTGCAAACAGCTGGATTTAATAGAATAGCATAGGTGAGGCTGGAGTATATGCAAAAACACATGGTTCAGGAATGCTGCTTTACAAAAAGCAAGGCTGCCTCCAAACTACTATAGTATACCTTTGACTTCTGCAGTACCCATGTATGTCATTGATAGGCCTGTGCAGACACAGAGAAGCATAGCAGCTCCTGATTGTGTCATCAAACCCAGACAAACTAAAATCCTTATTATCAAGTGCATGTCTTTATGTATATGTGCAAATGACTTTCGCTTGGTGGTGTAATGCTTTAGTATAATGCCTGCTCTTTCCCTCTCAGATTCTTAACAGCCTATAGAAGGAGAAAATATTGAAGCTTCTGCATGGATCATTCACAACAACCATGGCGTCTACAAACATCTGAAAAGTACACTGGAAACCTGTATAAAACAAAGACTTCCTCTATGCACAGAGGAATAAAGATATGTTCCATAATGAGTTGCACTCTGCTGATGGCTATTAGGCTTCGTGTCAACATTAGGGAGATATCCAAATAAAAATTTGGCAGATAATACTCCCAATTAATTCAGAGCAAATTTTCTACACAGTGCCACTGACCATAGATGATAAGAAGGTACATGTGAATTCTCTGATAAGAATCCCTGTTGGGAAATTAATTTCTGCAGAGAACATTTGGTCCTTGCAGAGCTGCGATGTAATTAAGGTTAAAAAGGGGTTTCCATACCAGGCATAGAAATTGCCTCCTTTGAAATGCATTGCTGCAAATCTAATGGAAGCTTAGGAGGGTGGACCTCGGCTCCTCTCAATGTCAGAGGTTTTATCTATTTTTTTTTTTTTTTTTTTGCAAAAAAAGGCAACACATAGCAAGACTATCAGATGAAACCCAAATAGTAGATACTAAGGTTTTTTCCCCTCATAACAGCTTGAGTCAGCTGCAAATTTCTAAAAAGTTCCAATTTCAGAGAGCAACCAGGAGGTAAGTTATTGTATTGATTTCTATCTGAGGTGCTTTTAGATTCTTCTTTATGAGCATCCTGCTGGCATCATGAGGTGTCGGAGAGAAAAAAAAAAAAAAGAAAAAAAGAAACTCCCTAGCTATTTGCAGGAAAAATGAAGCAAAAAAAAACATGTACATTATTGGGTGGAGAGCAACTTAGCATGCTTTGCTAAGCTTAAAGTGCCCCTGAAATTTATTATTTATTTATTTTATATCCACAGTGCATCTGAGCACTGCTGGATACATTAGAGGAAACAATATACATTATCTGATGTGATAAGCATCTTCCTATAGGAAGGCAGTCAGTGACATACTAAGCTGTGATTTACAGGACAGGATTACATAATGCCACCACGGCTGGAGCACTGAAACACAGCATAAAAAAATCAATCTTGCATCACTTACTTGGAGCATGAGTACCCAGGGATGCTCAGGTGTACATATCCTTAACTAAAAAGGCTGCTATGACAGGAAATCTGTATGCTTCCAAAGATTCAGTGCAGGTCAGAGGTTCACAAACACTCATTGGCATCAATGTCATGTTAAGAATGTTAAGAATTGCATTGTAGATTTCTAAATAGTAATCCAATTAAGAAGGTATGTGACCAGAGTATATGAGTTTATGAGGAGCACCAGCAAAGAAAGTCTCTCCAAAATTTTGAATGGTCAACATTTACAAGTGAAGAGCAGTGTGGTGAAACCTTTAGTGATGCGAAAAAGATTAAGACGTCTGGCTGAAATGTCATGGAGAATGTATGGAAGAGTCAAGGAGGAGAAGCTTTCAAACATGAAAAAACAAGCTGTAAAGCACATTTTTTGTCTGTATAATGCTGAGGGTGGCATTACATTTCTCATTAGGTGGAATAACAAACTCACCTTTAATTATCAGCTACGTAGAGATGGACTGTAATAATAAAATAGAAGCATTTCCATTAACCATTCAATGTCACCAACTAACTACAAAAATTGGTTTGCTGAACTGAACACTGTAATAAGAAAAATAAGTTTTTACTTTATATGTTGGGGGTTTTTTTTCTGTCGTATTGGAATCACTTTATCTCAAACTGCAATGGGACCAGTTTGCATCACACAAGTCACACAATGTTCAGCTGACGAGGACCTGAAGTAGTTTGAGGAAAATGGCGCCCAATACTGAAATATGGATATATCTCATGTGTTTATATCCGCCGCTGCCATGTTGCTATCGCGTGTACAAAGGTATGTGAATACGCTTGTACACGCATATTTGTATTTGTCATTTAATGGAAATACTGCAACAGCAGAACTTTGCATTTTCGAATACAGAATTTTGACAAAGTTTTGCACAAACTTGTAATGGAAATGCATCTATTGATTTCCTACACCACCCCCTCACACACTTATTTTGTAGAATGGTTCTACTTTAAGCGTAATTTAAAATGTGTGGATTATGTTGACAAAGAAAATCATCCATATAAATTAGCTCCCTCTCTGCAAAGGGCAGGGCTAATTTATATGGACTGCCAATTTTCCATCCAAAACTGATGCCAGAATACTGAAAAGTAAAAAAGAAAAAACTTTGTGGTTTCTACACTGCAAAAAACATAAATCTCAATAAGTTATTTTTTCTTAAAATAAGTGTGTTTTTCCTTGATTTTAGGAGGTAAGTAAGACCCTTTGCCAATGGAACAAGACAATTTCCTTTTAAAATAAGAAAAAACAATTTTATCGTCTTATTTCAAGTAAATATTATCTAACTATCTTATTTTAAGAGTGAAAATACTCATTCCATTGGCAAATCATCTTATTTACCTGCTCAAATTAAGGCTAAATATACTTAATTTAAGCCATTTTTTACTTATTTCTGGATTGTTTTTGCAGTATAGGTTGTGCTTTTAAATTCAATATACTTTCGAAGTTATTTGCTGTTCATGTGGTATTATTACTCACAGGTAAGAGAACAGTTTAAAAAGATTAAAAGTTCAAACAAATTGTGAATCATGCAAATGATGTAAATTTAAAAACAGACTAAAACTAGATAATTCCTCCACTTTGTTATAAACTGCTGGGCCACCCTCCAGTAAAACAAAGCTTTGGGATTGTTACTGGTATCTCCACCAAGAGAGGATGACTAATTTGCAGATGAATAGACAGCTTGGGTTACTAAACATTTTTTCACATTTTTATCTGTGATTTTCTTTTTAAATATTGGGTTCCATTCTTTTACTGAAAAACCAATAGATATTTTAAAGGAGCCTTGAAATAAATGAACCAAACCAGCTAAAGCATACTTGCAGGTGTGCTTTTATAAAAACTTGCATTCTTTAGCTCATGGATCTATGGATAAATTACAGCTAGACCTGTTTATTTAAAACGAGTCAGAGGTTTTGCTTTTTTGCATGAATTTATTTTTTACACCATTTTAAGCCATTTAAAACTTGATAAAGGACATGAAGACATGAGAAATAACATAAGCTGACATTTTAATGTCTGTTGTTCATTGTTCCCGTTTAATTTCCCCTCAACAGACTCCCAAAACATGCAGATTTAACTATCAATATGCTGAAATCAAACAGGAAACCTTGGACCTTTGGCAGCAAAGCAAATAAGTTTTATCCATGTGAGTAGCATAATATGACAGCTACTGCTTTAATAGCTTATCCTGTCATTATACAACACTTCCACCATGACTTAAGGATAAAATAAAGTTACATACTTTAACTCTACTCTTACGATGTGGTCAAGCCTTTTCACTCTAAAGGCGCTTTAAGGGAAGGCAAAGCTCACAGTACCAGCATGCCCCATTCACAGATATTAGCCTCAATGGCCTGGATAAGATGCCATGGTAGAACCCCTGCTGTGTCCACATGCATGTGTGCACGCATTCGCCTCTGCAAATTCTATGCCCCTTTAACTGTGGGCCGACCCCCTGCGATGCTTGATGTCTTAATAATTGCAGGCCACAATGATGCTCCGTTTATGTGACAATCATTTAGCCAGGTGAATGGAAGAATGCCAGCCATTTCTCGGTGTTTATGGTTGTGTTCATGTTACGCTTGTGTTCTGGTCTGGTAGCGGCATGTGAATGGATCCATCCTTACCACGTGGGAAGGAAACGAATGAGGCCTTTTTATCATTGCAGCTCACTGCAGTGCAGTGTGCACGAAAGGCCAGAGGTTGGCTTGAATGGCAGCAGGGTTAGGCTTGTTAGAATTCTGACTTTGCACCCTTCGCCATTTCTACTTCTAATTCCTGCACACCTAATTGAGCTAGGCAGGGAAACTGTTAAAAAGCATGCACCTATTGGTGGCCATTAGTGAGGTTATTTTTTCAGCTTAAAGCATTCCTTTACCACAGTTTCCCTGAATACCCCCTTTCTTTTTAGCTAAATACTTTTTATTTTTCACCATCAAGAACAAAAAAGAAACCCTGACATTATATCCCCCCTCTGTCAGCAGGTGAAAAATCCTTCTTGTTTTAATAAAGGTGGCAGGTCGGGGTCTACTCGAGTGTGCTCAAAGGCTTAGAGTTTTTCAAAAACAGCATTTAACTTGACATACTGTAAAGCTGCATCTGCTGGATTTAACTGAGTTTAAAAATGTAGCTGTGGGAAGTGGATTTTGACAGTCCATAAAGCAAAGCTAAAAAAAAAAAAAAAAAATTCTTAATTTTATGCTTTTATCCGCTCACAGCTGGACCATCCATTAGGTAGAAGCACATGCATGGATAAGCACCAAATGCAATCGTGTCTCACAATGTACTGACAGAGTGAATTGCAAAAATATATCTACATTTATAGCATTTTACTAAGCATCTGTGAAGCCCGGAGCTCAGATTCCTGGATAGTTAAAGCCGCTGGTGGAATGTCAAATGTCAACTCTTTAGCGTGATAAGAATAAACCTTGGAGATGTTTCTCAGGAGAACAAGTATATTGTATTTTAATTTGGTTTAAAAAGGTCATACATCTTAGAACAAAAACTCTACTGGATTAAAAGGCATAAACAGTTTGATACTCTGTGGAAAGACTAGCCAACTATGGATGCCAGTAATCAATAAATAGGATTATTAATCATATTAATTAATGGTTTTCTCATGCCTATTCAAGAATCAAGAATTCTGACAGGGCGCCGCCATTTTAACAATCAATATCAGACATGTAAAAAACTTCTGTGACAAACTTTGAATGAACTCTATTCACAATATTTATAGACAATCAAGTAAACCAAGAACTGTGTTTAAACATCTCTACAAACAGTAGTCAGGATTAATTTATCTACAAAAGCTTGAAATTAGGGTATAAATTAAAACTCTCTATTATTGAAATAAAATAATCTAATATAAGATTAGATTATTAGATTTTAAAATCTGGCCAGATTAACCAACATCCTGTGTCTGGATTTATGTATTGTATTTATTGTTAAAATGGCACTGCCCCGCCCCTGCAGTAGGGTGCCGCTCAATAAAACTTGGATATCATTTTCTTAAATCCAACAGAAAGGAAAGCTAAAAAATATCATTTGAATAATATATTTGAAGCACTTATCTGCCTTAAACAGAGATGTAAAAGTATTATTCAAAGACTGGGTATGGTGCCCTGATAGACCGTCAGACTTTATTGCCACTTTATGTCAATGAAGTGGACCGTAACTTTAATACATCCCTCTGTGTTCAAGGCAATCAACCAGTGGAAGTGATACTTTGCGGTTACCCATGCTTTTAACAGGTGCTTAGGGTTTCTCTGAGAGGAATGTTAAAAACATTCATAACTCATACAAACCCTGCCTATGCACCATGCCTATTGGTATAATGTATTTCTTTATAGTTATACAAATGTTGTATGTGATGCCATCGCATCCTCTTCTTCCTCGCACCTAAGTTTTGCTTTGAGAAGTTGATGCTTCTCTCCCATGCAGTACTGCTAAGTGGGTACCATTTAGGTGATAACTTAAAGGAGAATTCCGTTTTTTTACACTTTAAGCCCATTTTCTGTAGTGTCCAGGATGAAATCGAATGATCGACACCAAAAGTTTGACAATTGCTCCTGTCTCTGCTTTTTGGCTCATTTAGAATCCACCCCTGGCTGCTTCATAATGGCTGCCATAGTGCATGTCCGATAATGTCCTTAAAACAACCTTAAACGTTCTTTTTTTTAAATATGCTACTCACCGTGTCGTCAGCGCTGTTCAATGACGTTCCAAAAAAAGCTTCGTGAAGAAAAAACGTTCCTGTAGTGTTTTATTTAGCATTTTGTAAATCCCATTGAGTTCTGTTGGAATAGTCAATATTCCCCTGCCACCGGAAACGGAAATGGGGCCTGTTTACACAGTTGTAGTCTTTTCGCTTCACTCTGTGTACTCCGACGTCGAGAATCAAGAATCCACCTTTCGTATTCCATTTTCAGAGTTTTTTAAAGTGTTTAACAGAGACGTTAGCACCTCGACGTCGGAGTACACAGAGTGAAGCGAAAAGACTACAACTGTGTAAACAGGCCCCATTTCCGTTTCCGGTGGCAGGGGAATATTGACTATTCCAACAGAACTCAATGGGATTTACAAAATGCTAAATAAAACACTACAGGAACATTTTTTCTTCACGAAACTTTTTTTGGAACGTCATTGAACAGCGCTGACGACACGGTGAGTAGCATATTTTAAAAAAAGAACGTTTAAGGTTGTTTTAAGGACATTATCGGACATGCACTATGGCAGCCATTATGAAGCAGCCAGGGGTGGATTCTAAATGAGCCAAAAAGCAGAGACAGGAGCAATTGTCAAACTTTTGGTGTCGATCATTCGATTTCATCCTGGACACTACAGAAAATGGGCTTAAAGTGTAAAAAACCGGAATTCTCCTTTAAGGTTATCGAGGGTTTATTTTTTTAAACACAACCTCAAAAATATGCATTCTTCATCAATGTCGCCATGAAATAGCGTAAAATAATCCAACTCTGTCTGCATTGATCATCTTTTTTCACTCCGACATGCCTCCACTATGCTATAACTATTGGTGAGTCGCTGTATAAGAATGAACTGCAGCGCCCTCGTCTGGAGGGGGGGGCACACTACAACACTGAAATAAGGTCTAACTGCTCATTATCAGTTAATCGGATGGAACAAACTTTAATCTAATGAGCCATTAAGGGTGATTGATCATAAATCCCAAAGGCTATTTTTTTAAAGAAGAAAGATAAGATATTGTTTGTTTTAACAAAGTTGTTTAAAACTAGACCCATGAGACTTGCAGAAATCACTGCAGTAAATGGTAGTCTTAGGAGAATGAACACCAATACTTATTGCACAGATATTTATTGAAAGTAGAAATCCATACATTTTTAACTCCCTTTCACCATTATGAGTGTTCTTGAATCTATCTATCAAAGATAAATCTCAATAGCTTGTTAGAATATTGGTTGCAAAATCCCAATCTGAGAACAGATAACCTTTTGTTTTGAATATTAGTTATTAATCCCAGATGTTGAGATTTTTGCAGTGAAAATGCTAGTCTGGAGCTGCTCAGTAGCGCAGTGGGGGGCACTGCTGCCTTGCACCCAGAAGGTTCTGGGTCTGCCCAGGGTCTTTCTGCATGGAGTTTGGATGTTCTCCCTGAGCATGCGTGGGCTCTCTCCGGGTACACCGGCTTCCTCCCACAGTTCAAAAACATGACTGTTAGGTTAATTGGCTTCTCTTAATTCTCCTTAGTTGTAAGTATGTGCGTGAATGGTTGTTTGTCCGTGTTTGTCTCTGTGTTGCCCGCCTCTAGTCCATTGACAGCTGGAGATAGGCACCAGCACCCCTTGCGACCCCACTTGGGAGTAAGCGTGTTAGAAAATGGATGGATGCTAGTCTGTCCTGACTAATGATAAAAAATACTTATATCACCAAGTGATAAAACAGAACTTCTCAATGAGTCTATGAATAGTTTGTTTGGACTGATAGAACTGTTATGTCCTAGAACTTCATCTTCAGTCTGTAAGGCGACCCGTGGGATTAATTGGTGTCAACTATTAAGTAGGATTTACCACACATGCTCATAATAATTTACTGCTCTCTTAACAGAAGGGATGTAACTTCCCTTATTAGCTGAAGCCGAATTCCCAACAGTATTCTATTTACCTCTACCCACCCACCTTGTTCCTCAGTGATGCAGCCGGCTGAGGGCACCTTTGTCTGAGCAGCTCTTCATGCATCCAGGGAAACGTTTTCCTCCTTGCAGAAACTTGTCATCTATCATTACTGGAGGTGGCCTTGAAAGTGATTCTGGCAGACTGCTCAAGCCTACCGTCTAGGGGCCCAACATAAGCAGCTCACTGTAGGGCAAACTGGCCCAAAGCTGACCATTATTTCACAAGATATAAACACATAGTTAAAAAAACATAAAAATGTCCTACTTCAGAGGACAAAGGGGTGTTAGAAAAAAATTCCTCATGGCTTAGGTTTTACAGGTTTCACAAGAGAGGATTTAAAAATATTCACAGACAGAGTATGAAGAGTGGATTTAACAAACTGTGAAACACATGCTCTTCCTACTTATGATGCAAATGGCACACAAAGTTCAGATAGGTTAACAGCAGGGATTCTGAAAAATAAGAGAGAAAAAAGAAAAATCCTAAAGATGCACTACCCAAAGCTAAATAGTAAAAATGGTTTTGGTGTGGGAACAGCTACACAGAGCAAAATCTAAAACAAAATTACAGGTTGTTAGGCTGGTAAGACCCAAATGCTGTCTAAAATATTGAAGACATTTGCCCCCTTTACACATTTACATGTATTTGTTTGATAGACAATACATATTTGAACAAGAAATGTATGACTGATCAGCTACAGGAACTCCATGTCAGAACTACAAGTAAACACAGGATTAAATAATTTTTCAGAGATTACATTGATGATGACTGCTCCCAATTTCCTGATTTGTGTGTGTGTGTGTGTGTGTGTTTGTGTGTTTGTGTGTGTGTGTGTGTGTGTGTGTGTGTGTGTGTGTGTGTGTGTGTGTGTGTGTGTGTGTGTGTGGGTGGGTGTGTGTGTGTGTGTGTGTGTCTTTCTTTAAAATCTTTTTACTCTGAGCTTTACTCTGAGGAAAAATATGCATCTAGTCATTGTACTTCCACAAGATATATCGTCATGCAAAATTCACATATATGCCACTCAGATCTAATATTACAAATAGTTCTCTGTGAATGCAAAGCTAATCATTGTATTCTGATGCAATTTGATACATTTTGCAGATTTAAATTTGATTTATTAACAAGGGTATAAACTGTTTCATAGGAATTCAAACCAAAGTAACATTGGTGCATTGATGCCAAGAGTGAAAGAAAAAAGATATAAAAAAGATGTCTAGACAATGTGAAGGTGCAGGGTTTATAAATAAAGTATAGTTTAAAAACAGATGTGGGGAATGGTAAAACCAGAAACAGATGCAGCCCCCATGGTGTCTAATATTGGAAAGATACTATGCTATTAAAAAGAACTCTTAATCCTGGCATACTAGTAGAACTAATGATGATAAAATAAACATCCAGACAGCCTCAATCATCTATGTTGTTAAAACCATTGGTAACATAAACAGCCTAATTTTATAAATCGAAGATGCATAAACAAACTGCTCCACTGTTTGGGTAAGGCTGCAGGGTAATAACGCTGCACTATTATTAGCTAATAATGCAACAATGGGTTTAATTGCAATCAACTTAAAATATTCCTCACTATTCCCTTTATTTTCTATTGTCACAATGTGTAACCCTCTCTCAGGTTTTTGCTCAGTACGCGCTATATCGAGTTTGGCCTTAAATGATGATGAGAACCCACTAAACCAGCCAAATGTATTTATGTGCAAGCTGGGTATTTATGCATAGACAACTGAAATCTTGCAGTTAATCAAATTTTGAATCCAATCATTTGTGTGTTGTTTTAAACAGGCAGATATATTGTAATGGTGATTTCAGTTTGATATATTGCACACTTGACCAGACCTGATTATGAAGCTGCTATTGAATGATGAAGACCAAAGTACTTCTTAGAAATTAGGAAAAAAAAATTTAAATGAAGTCAAAGGAAGCATGAACCTGTAACTATTTTTCTTAGTTAGAACAGCTTCTAAGAATAATACTAATGTTGGATCAGCAATGAGTTTATTGCAAGTATAATAACCCAAGTATCTAAGCTGTAAGGGTAAGTCTGCTGGGTTTTGTAAAACCATCACAGGAAAAAATCCTCAATCCAAAACCAGCAGCCCAGTTGGTGGGTGCAAACAGATGAGAACCACCAAATATTCATCTATTAAACACATTTAAAGCAGGGGTTCATCTGCAAAATCTGATGCAGAAAAACTTTTAGGAATCCTAGAGCAACTGTTTGAATGTAACAACCTTCTTAGGAAGAAAAATGACAAACCTCAGTAATGTATAGAAGAAACTCACACACTTGGCAATGTTTACCTCCTATGCACCTTTTACTGGTTTGCCAGCTAAGATTTTTTGGTAATTTTGTATCCAGTATTTTTTAAGTTAAAGCCTCCCAAAATTAAATGTGAACAAAATGTTGGAAATGGGTGAAGAAAAAAGATGGGGAGCAAACCTCAGATAACAGGAAGTCTAAGCAGTCTCAAGCAGACACCCTCATTTTCAACATCTCTCTGGTGTTGAACATGTTACTTTTAAAAATGTTTACAAATATCTATGATAACAGTGATGCTAACTAATTCTATTTTGAAATGTACTCGTAGAATATCCTGCAACACCTTCATGCAATTTGTGTTTTTTAGTAAAACACTAATACCTTATTAAACTGTTACCTCCATACACAAAGACTAAGGGAAGATTTTATGACAAAATGTTTCAAAAGGTGTTGATTATACTTCATTACTACCACTGCTCGTTGGCTGACATCACAAGATGGTATACAGAGATTTTTGCAGACAACCTGTGCATCTCCAGCATCAGCTTTAGCTTGCATCTGCAACAAGCGCCTTTAGACTTAGTGCTAACTATTAAACAGTTCAAACAACATAGCTGAGCTGAAGCTGTGAACGCATCAACTTTCTGAAATGTTTACAGGACTTTAATTAATTGGCAACAACTGAATAAAAAGAGTGAACAACACACCCTCAGACCATGCTGAACTCAGCTGGAATCAACCCCAGGATGCTCACTGACTTCCACTGAATCATTTTACAACTCACGCAACCCCCCAGTGAAGGCTGCACCCCAGCACAGAGCACACATAATGAGTCCTGCTCATCAGAGATGCACTGACCCAGGACGAGCATATACACAAAAATCATAATAATGCAGAGGACTTGTAGGAACACAAAGCCCCACCCCCTATGCATGATGCCTGTGGCGCGCACGCTTGGTCACCTCGCTCGGGGATCAAAGGCAGAATGTCGTTCTAATCAGTCCTCACAGTGGGCAACCCCATTAATTCAGTTCTGTTTCATCAGTGGTGAGCAGACCACCAGAGAGGTCTGTGCATTCCTGGGGTCCTGCTGTCGAGGAGCATTCGTATCTCCTAATGACCAGATTCTAACCCTGCAATTGTTCAGAGACCAACTTGGGCTTGTTTGCTGATATAATTGCAAGATTATTGGGGGGAGAAGAAGAAAGGACACACGTAGCTAATGTTCTGGACATGAAAGGGAGGTCAGGCAGAATAAATGATGCTGTACATCATCAACTAGATAATCAGCCCCCCACTAAACCAGGCCAACGTCACACGATCAGTTCTATGCCATCAATCCAGAAACAAAAAATTAAATGAACTTTTCACAACCAAAGTCATCTTTAAATAAAGACCTTGACAAAAAAGATAATCCTAATAATACCAAATGAGCATCAGATTGTGTTTTGCTAGACTCTGTATGGCTTCTCTGTTTAATATTAGGATGTTCATAGTGATATGATCCAACGAGCTCCTTGTATCTTACCATACCTTTGGTCTCCGGTTGATCGGGATGCTCATCACAGACGAATTAGACCTTTGAAGTATTGTCGTCTACACCTGCAAAAACAGTAAACGGTAGAGAAAATTTTAGGCTTTAAAACAGTAAACTAAACATTTTGTTTACACCATCTGTTAGGAAACAAAAAAACAACAGGCATCACTTTACTTTATCGAAACAATCAAGTGTGGAACAATCTGCATCAGGAGATTTATTAGCATAATCTTTAGTGTGGATGCAGTTGAACAACTTGCAGAGGCATATCATGGAGAACCTATCTATAACTCTTTAAGTGTCAAGAGTAAATCAGGGTTCAGAGATGGATGATTTAACAGTGGAGGAAGGCGAAACAAACAGTTTGGCTGAAAAGCTGTGGATGCAAATAAAGGCCTTAGTGAAGCTGTAACAAATTGCATCAGACGTATACCAAACTAACTGAAGAATGCGGCCTTTTTAGGATGATCACCCTGTGGATGGTTCACATTGGGAGAGGCGTTTCAAAGGGCTCTATTGTGAAACAAAAACAATGCTGCTGCTAGTAAAACCAGGGACCATGTGACTCCTGGTGGCAGCCTTTGGAAGTCACCACAACTTAGTCTTTGTTTGAGTGAAGAAAAAAAAAACGAGTTTTAATAAAATGGAATGTAGCCTGATGAGGAGAAATAAAATCAATTACAGCACCTTCCAAAAGTGTTTATAGCTAATGAGTTTTATTCACATTCTTTCCCATTAAGCCTGCAATCTCTAATGTGTTTTGTTAGGATTCTCTGTGATATGTGGTGGTAGCAGCAACATAATATGAGGACGCCCATCTTAAGCAGGGACCATTACAGTAGACAGGAAGATTATGGATTTCAGATCCAATATGTGCAAAGCTCTTTAAAGACCCGCAGCTCTACCAACAGCTACAGGTCACTTTATATTTTTTTAAAACTTGTAAAATTAGGTAATATCTTCCTTCCAATAAATCCCTATGAATTGCTTTGTACGTGTTTTATGTAACTGCTTACAGCTTCAACCCTGAGCTTTGTGGAACATTCCTCAGACAGCATGGTGCTTTAAATTCAATGACTTCTACAGGCAGTTGGTCTAATTGGATTTTATTTTCAATTAATAGAAATAACATTGAGGAGAATGAATACTATTGCCACACTGGTGGTCTTTTGTTAGAAAGAAATATTGACTCATTCTATTCAATTTTGTGTTGTCCCGTCAGACAAAATCTCAATAAATTACAAAATGTGACACTTTTTCCATTGCAGGGACTTTCAGCTATTAGTTGGGATTTTGAAAGGCCATTTCAACAGTTTATCTAGAGAACCGTAAAATATTTTTAAGGACCACGCTTTCTCCAGAAGAAATTCTAGGGTCTCACCTTTAAAACATTGTGTATAGTCTATACAAACAGTAAACAGACGCCAAAGACCAAAAAACGCGACACGCAAGAAAAACCTCCAGATTCATTAAAACCATGCTCACACAGAGGGAAAAAAAGAAATGTTCCCTTATGAACTAAAGCTGCACCAGAAAGTTTGCGTACAAGGTTTCAACTTTATAACCATTAATGTTCAATGCAAAGGACCTCACAAATATTAATGTGTTTTTAAATTTATTGTGTTGATGAGTAACGTGGGGAGTAAAAAAATAAATTTAACAGTCACAGAAAAGGCCTGAAAAATAAAGGAAGTGTTAGAATGAACAGGATGGCAAATCAGACGTATTGACCGATTACATTAACAATGAGGGTGTGAGTTCTGAAACAATTACAAAATTTCACAGGATTATTTTGCTCCTAAAAGTGGCTTCAAGCAAAGAATCAATTGCTTATAATGTGAAACACATATCTGTCGGCTAATTTGGGCAGGTAAGATCTGCTTGTCAGGCGTCCCAGATAGTTGACACATGTATCTGAACATGGATGACATGGTTCAGACACATCAGTCTGTCCAATACTGGACCCATATGAGCACAAAGATCCAAGAACATGGCTCTTGGTTAAACGTCTTTAAATCCTGTCCTCAAAAGCGTTTTAGTCCTTCAGCTTTCTGATGCATCTCTCTTGCAAGATACCTGATTAAAACAAATACCTTATTAACAGTCCTTTGCAAAACTTAACGTCATTAGATTCATTTTGCGGCAGAGATGTATCTAAGAGTTACAGGGCAGTATTTCCATTAAGTGGTAGAGTACGGCCTTTTTTCAGTAGCTAGTCCTGGTTCTCTCCTAGACCTATGGGCTCAGCTTTTACCGTGACTATTTTCATATCCTCTATTATCCTTATGGCATGAAAACTGGCTTAGAGCCGCTTAACTGTTTCTACCACCGACAGAGCCACCTGTGGAACAAGTTTACTAGTAACTTTTCTAACATAGAAAGAGTTTATGAATCAGTGCTTCTATTTTCCTCTTGTATGTCTTTTCCTCTAATCTTGAAACCCCATTTAGCAAAAAGAGCTCACACTGAGCGTGGTTCTATTGGAGGTTTCTTCCAGTTAAAAGGGAGTTGTTCCTTTCCACTGTCACTGCATGCATGCTTGGTGTGACAGATTGCTTTACAGCCAACAAACAAAAGGCTAGCGAGTACCTTCTGTCATCACCTGCTCATCCAGGAGGTGTCCTACAAAGTCAGTGACTGGATGCAATCAACTGGCTTAGATAGAGAACGTTTTTACCAATCTGTTTGTATGACCCGGCTGAACTGTCACTGCAAAGTGCCCTGAAATGACATGTTGTGAATGTGCGCTATGTAAATAAGCCACATAGAATTGGATGTGATCCTTAGGTATATTTGTGCATGCTGTTAAAACTACTTACAGTGAGCGAGAACTCCAGTTGAATTGGGGTTATGTTGGTGAAATGAATAAAATTACACACATTGTTGATATGCATCACATGTTATAAAGTAATCAAATGCAGCACAGAGACAGAGTGGCTTTTCTTTAGGAATTTTAGGCCCTTTTTTGCACTGCACAAAAACCTGGAGTTTCTGATTAGCCACTGACAGGCTCCTATTATGCTGGGCAGCTCGTAGTCACAGCATTTGTGTTTGGGCAAGGTTGGTGAAATGCAGGCACATTTTTCTTGTCCCTTCTCTATTCTCAGCCTTTCTCCTGATGGTATACAGGCTAAAAGATTTTTTTTTTTAGGATGGGTGAAAAACATTGACATATTAGCTGCTTCCAAGTAACACTGTGATGACACAGACCTTTTAAAGGACTTGGGGCTGTGTGGAACCAAACGTGAGGCAACTCAGGCATGAAAACCTTTAAAAGAGTGAAATGTCATTGAACGCTCATTCATCATGTTCTGCTGAGTCAACTTTCAAATCACATACATCACCACAGACTTAACAGTCAGTAGAACATGATTTTGACTTTTTTTTTCTTTTAAGATGGAAAAATGGTGCATGAAGGCATACTTATTTATTCTTAACAAAAAAAAGTCACACCCATTGTGATGATGGTGCAACAGAAATTGTTACCTTGCCAAATCCTCCTCAAGAACATGATAAAAAAAAAAAAAAACAATAGCTAGCTCGGTTTAAAACCACTTTTAGCTTCCAGGCCAATGTCTATGGAGTAGTAGTAATCTTTTTACATATGGCTGTTTATGTAACAGAGCCAAAATAAACCAAGTAAAACCTCACCAATAAAAGGAAAAATAAAAGGGTACCTCACAGAGATATCAATTAGAAAAGTAGTTCAAAATGTCTACCTGAATCATCTGGATTAAGTAGTCATTTAATTTTTTTTTTTATTGGTTATAAATAAAAGTATTTTCAGAAACTATTTGCAATAAAAAAGATTTCTCTCCAGTTATAGGTTATTAGAGTCACATAAAGAGACATTTAGATGAATTAATCTGCAACTTTAGTAAAGCCATATAAAAAGCTTTAAAATGTTCATATATTTTCTTAGCATGATCTCACATTGAGGGAAATACTTTATACATCTTTTTAATCAAGGAAAAATGTTAAGATAATATTTTAGGAGATGCTTATTGAAGACAAAATATATGAATTTCCTATAAACAGCCACTACCCTGGAAAAGGATTCATATTTATCACCCCATCCACCCAATTATCCACCCATCCATCCATCCATCCATCCATCCATCCATCCATCCATCCATCCATCCATCCCTCCCTCCGTCCATCCATCCATCCATCCATCCATCTATCCACCCATCCATCCATCCCTCCCTCCCTCCCTCCATTTATCCATCCATCCATCCATCCATCCATCCATCCATCCATCCATCCATCCATCCATCCATCCATCCATCCATCCATCCATCCATCCATCCATCACTGTTTAAATATAGAGCTTTTCAGTAACACTCCATAAGTAGAAAAGTACCTCAGGCCCAATTCTCTATATGGTGGAGGATTATTGAAGCTGGTATTTCAACCAAAGATCTATAAAAACATGTTGCAATAAGGACAAAATCTTTGGAAAACCAAAAAATTAACCATTAAAATCGGATGACCTCTGCCTATAATTGAGTCTATATTGAATAATTCAGCAAGAACAATTTAAAACATAAAGGACAAATCAGAAATTGTTAACCAAAAAGATTTTCATGTTTTCATTGCTAACTTAGGCCCAAAGGAGACAGCAGAAGAAAAGAAGACCAGGGGCAATTCATGGACATTGTGCAAAGAAAAGTGGTCCAAATCGTTGCTCTTTTTACTGTCAGTGTTATAGGCGAATGACAGAAGTGTTCTACTAACCAAAAAGATGGTTATATAATCTTTTTAAAAACATAGCACCTCTCCCTGTGTCATCAGTAATTGTTACAACAATGTAGTTTTGTTTTCAACAGCATGGTTCTGCAAAATAAAAAAATATTTGTTTAAAGATTTATAAGAAATGTTTGTTAGAGAGTGTCGATAAATGTCATTCCATTAAAGTAAAAAAAGAAAATCAGACACAAAAAAACAAATTTGTGAAAAATAAACCCTTTAGGGAAAATGTTTACCGTGTCAGAAAATTAAGGGATATTTTCCATTAACTCTTCACAAAGCAGGATCATTAACCAACAAACTCACTCCTCCCTATAGGTTTTTTTTTCTCGGCTTCTAATTATTTGTTTACTTATATGTAATAAAGCAGAGGGACTTTCAATCCAAAACACCAAGGACACCCTTGCTTTACCTCATAATGTTTCATTAAGGAAAAATCAACACACATGTCTTGTAATGACTTACATAAAAGATACAGCCAAATATTGTGACTTTTTAGGGTTTATTCCATGCAAGAATCTGCTTCCTCTCAAAGTGAAGGGATGCACACACAATAAGTTGTGTCCTGCTAATTATTGTAAAATTGTCAAAATGACGACCAGCTACAAATCAACTATGTAATTATCAGTTGATTGAAGCCGCTATCTAACTGTGGAAAAACACTTGGAGGCATAATGCATCCATTTTAATGCCCTTTCTTAATCAGAACGTTCAGTAATCGTCAGAGACCAATTAGGCCTGAGAGACAGAGACCCACCATTAATATTCCAAGTTGGCTTCCTCAATGTTGACTCCATTCTTTAAAGGTTGAAGTTATTTACCAGTGGTCTATTTATTTCACTTAACAGTGAGTCGTTGCCTGATCCTATAAGCTCTAAAGGAATATTCATAAAGAATCTGAGCCATTTTTTTCTTAGCAACACTGTCAAATAATGAAATTAGAGTGACTGCAGGTGGATTGCTTGTTACATAAGAAATCAATGACTTCTTCTTAAAGTGAAACTGATATTATGTATAGCGAAGGGGAAACGGGTCTGTCACAGAAATGAAGAGAGCAAGAGTAGTCTTCTCAAAGTAACAAAACAGCACTCCTTCCCACAGGCACAGAGAAATGACAAAAGATATCTTCACAGTGCCACCTTCAGCTGCCACCTTATTAACTTAATGGGCAGTTTTTTTGGAGAGAAAGCCTGTCCTTCTTTGAATGCAAAACAAGAGCCAAACTGCAAGGTATAAAATGTGAGAGCTGGACACAGACCAGCTAAAGATAATGCCCTTCATGTCTTTCCGAGCAGGAGTTTACTCCTCTCCAGTTTTCATTGTTCCCTTCCTTGGCAGCAAATATGAGTGGCAATTGCCTGGCTTTTAAATCTGCTTCAGTGAGCTATAAAAATGTAAATAAAGGTGAAATTACAAGAATTGCATCTGAGAATTCAAACCCTGTAATCTCACCTCCCACTTGTTTTTAACAAATCCTCCTATATACATTGTAACTACCGCCAGAATGTCTTCTATTTGTTAACATAAAAGTACAAGAAACAGAGGTTAGGGACAAACACGATGGTGAATTAATTGTGATTATCTTCCAAGTCTGGCATAGTTAAGAAACAACTTTTTTTGACCAAAAATGGGGAAATTAGGACATGACAGTGGTCAAAACATATAGAGTAGAAAATACTAGACTTTAGCACCAGATTAAATGATATGGAAAAGCTAAGTTTAAAAAAGACTTATCAGAAAGAGGAAAAAATACTTGGAACTTTTAGATAATAAGGCATATTCGGGTAAAAATGTGGTACTTTAAAGGTATAGTGGAGGATTGTTGTGAATTTTGGAAAAGTAGCTCCACTTAAAAAAAAAAATGCAAATGCAAAACCCTGTACCCGCTCCCAAGAGGGAACGCCTATTAAACACGTGTGAGAGCATGCACGAGCCCATTTCTCCTCCTGCATACTCTGATTAAAATTTGCTGTTAGCATCACTTATAAAAGCTTACTTTCCAAAAGAAGATTTGCAAGTTTTGCACTATGTCAGATGTAGGTGAAAATGGGGACCAGCACGTAGGACGGGCTTACGTGAACATATCATATCACCAGAATTATTGACAATAAGGAGTACCACTTATTTAGATGATCCACCCGGAAAAAGAACAACCTCCACTATACCTTTAAATTATATAAATGGAAAACAGCAGCCGGCTCATTGAATGATTAAAAGCACAAAAAACAAAACAAAACAAAAAAAAAGTGCAATAAATATGATTCTCCCAGAGAAGCTGAAATGTTTAAATGGTCAAAAGCATCT
The DNA here is from genome assembly GCF_016077235.1 of Cyprinodon tularosa. Lineage (NCBI taxonomy): Eukaryota > Metazoa > Chordata > Actinopteri > Cyprinodontiformes > Cyprinodontidae > Cyprinodon > Cyprinodon tularosa. The sequence goes on from NW_024038821.1 coordinate 1,845,255, forward strand.
CAGAGGTATTGTAAATAACTATTGATCAGACCAACTGTAGTTTTAGAAGGGGAAAATGTTTAAATCTGTATAAGTTAGGAGAAACCTGATGATTTCTTTTAATCTAAATTTCAAGTCCAGTTGGATAAGGAGGCATATTTTTCACTGCATCAGCAGCTGTGAACCACTCCATCAGGCAATCAGTCTGCAAATAAACAAGCTGCTCTCTTTAATATTTCTTACCGTATGTTGTGCAGTAATTTGTAAAGTCAATTAATTGATCCTGGTCATTGTGGTGCAGGTCTTTACCCAGAGAATCCACTGCCAGCATGAATTAATCAACGTTAGAGTGCATGCTTCATGGCTTTATGAAGTTGGGATGAAGCCAGTGTTTTATAAGCTTGCTAGAGCACATCCAAGCTAAGGCAAACGGGTCGTAAACACGGCGCCATTACGGATGCACATCCCACCTTTAGCAAACACATGATTTATGCATCCTCTTAACTGAAAAGCCACATTTTAACCGTTCACGTTGGAATATGCAAATCAAATGTGGCCTTAAGCCACTGTTGTACACTTTCAATAATTATGATCTACTTATGCATTCATTGCTTACTGGAAAGAAATGATTTTAAATCCACAGCTGTAAAGCGGAAAAGAAAGAAAGATTTATCACCAGGTTCAAGCAAACAATTTCTAAAGAGTAATACTAATTATGAATACAGGTGAATACTATGAAAGACTGTTAACTGAACCTTTTTTAATGAAATTATTTAAAATAAAAAGGGGTTCAAGAGGCACTGGGACCAATAAAAAATTATTTTCCTCTTTAAGTAGTTTAAAGTCGGGTTTACCTCTAGCAGACGCCGCTGCTCCAAGCTTGTCACCCTCAAACGCTGCTGCATCTCCAATTCTTCTTAAAGGAGATTCAATTATGCTATTCTAATTAATTTTTCTCTACACCTGATCCTTTGAGCAGCCTTGAATAATAGCTGGTAAATTTCCATTTTTAACCGCTTGTTTTTACAAGGAATGGTTGTTTTATGAATCATCTGATTTTTATTGCAAAACACTGGTAAGATAATAAAGTGCACACTATTAAAATGATTAAAGCTTCATAAAGAGCTGCTGGGGAAGCAGTGGCTGTCAAACCGCCACAAAGCACAGATTTTGGTGTAGCTAGGGAATAATGGGGCACTCACAAACAACCGAAAATAGCAGCGGCTGTGTTGTGTTGATGGGTTGGAAGATGAAAAAGATTTTCCATGTCCATATCACTCAGTTATAGGGCTAACAGGCTTAATCTGCCCCCTGTGGAGCTTCTCTTCACACAGCCTCCCCCGATGTGCACAGGGCCCCCAGAAGTAGCCTTAGAGGCTGTGGTCCAACCCATAGCCCTAACCCTTGCTGTCAAATAATAATGAGGAAATGCACAGTTAATCTTGGTATTCATCTTACTCTCTATAGTTTTCTGTTTTTTAAAAGAAAAATATGTTTAAAGAGATACTTAATTTACATTTGTCTTTAACCAAGTATGCTCTGTTTTCCCTACATGCTCACTCAGAGTTTGATGGCTTGGAGCATATTTTTCCTTAAACCACTGCTGGACAACCTGGATTAAACTTGAAGGCATTACTAAATAACACTGCACTGTAACGGTTTCCAAAGGCATCAGCTTACACTAGTTTAATGCTTAGCAAACATTTCTTTTCCAATTTAAAAAAAAAAGAAAATAAATAAAAATATGCCAAAAAGCTAAACTAATGAAAATCTTGAAAAACTACATTTTTAATAGATCTATGCTTTGTGGTGTTGGGTAACCAACATATTGCATGTTTTTAGCTAAGAAAATGTATTTTCTTTTTTATTTGTAAATAGAGAGCCAATACTTAAGGGTATTAATCAGTTTATAACTTTTGATAACAAATGTGGTGTTGCATTCTAACAGAAGCAAAAAAAAGTTGATTTTTAAGTTAAAAATGTATTTTAAAGACAATACTGTAATTACTATTGCAACGTCCTTAAAAAGGTACAAATATTGTGATGCAATTTTAGACCATAATTAACCAGCTCTAGTGGGTGGGAACCAAGAGATTTAGTGTTAATCAGAATCAGCAAATTATTCACTTTAAACATCCTGACTCTGAGTTGTGCCTCTAAAACTCAGTCTTTGGTTTTTGTTGTTATTGAATGCACCATTCCCCAACCACTATACTTCTTCTCTTTAAAGGGGTCATAGAATGATTATATATGGTATTTGGTGCTGGTCCTTAAAGTCTCTGAATAGGGTGTGTAACATTGGTTGGGGTGAAGATAACATATTTGCTGTTCTATGAGCTCTAATGCAAGCCTGTTATAAGCCGTAGAATGAAACGTCAGGTTTTCTTCCTTTTATGATATGCTCATCAATATTTAGATGAACTGTGCACTGATTGGTTGGTTTAAAACGAGCGAAGCTGCTGAGCAAAGACACATCATGGCATACCGAAATACCGAAAAAAATGTCTGGGCGGAATTTAAAAATTTTCCCCTTTCTCGGTGCACCCCGGAGCACTGCATTTATGCCCATGGTTCTGGCTCCTTTTCAATAGAGAAACTGCCTGCTTTGTAATTCTTGTAGAAATAAACACAACTGTAGGCTAAACAGCTAAACTGGTGTCATCCATCTACCTCTATTCATGTTCTTAGGCCAGTGAAACAGTGGGCTGGTCTGTATGTCAATTTCAGGGCGTGACAAAAGTACAGGCCAGAACCAAATAAGGCAACATCTCCGAGTTTACGTCAATTCTGGGCTTCGGTTGGATTCGCCCGTTTCTTGGTGGAAGTTTAGAATTGTGAGATTTGCAGAGCAAGGAGGTGTAGATGGGGGTTTGAACTTCTCTGTACGTCCATTTCACCCACTGAACTATCGTTGTTAATCTACGACAATGTAAACTTGGTTTTGCATTCTATGTCCCCTTTAATGTGGATATTGTCCCAAAAGAAGACTCAAATGGACCACTTTAAATATCTTGTTGTGTAAATCTCAAGTTCGAACTCTGTGTTACCACTACAATCTAATTGTTTTCATAAAAATATTTTAAAAAGGTTTGACATTTGATATATAAGGAATCTTTTGCTGTCCGAATATTAATCGATTAGTCAAAAGTAATTGATGGATTAATGCATTAAGGCAGCCCTAATAATATTAATTGTTCCATCCTTTTCTAACATTCTACAGTATAAAATAAGCCATAAAAACAGGTATGATTTGTGCTAATATATCAGGTTAATATTGGCATCAGAAAATTCTCTGCAGCTGCAGAGAAGATAAAGCTGCAATATCGTATCAGAAATTAAAAAAAGTTGTATCCAGACATCCCTAACAGACGCACAAGGAAAACAAGAGAACAAGCATGAGTATCGTATTTCACCGTATAGTCATTGGTTTTATTGAAAAGAGTTAAAGTCTATCTCCATCAAAAGAAATGACATACATTTAACCCTATAATGCCAAATGTATCATATTTGATACATACGATTTCTGAAATGTTTTGCATCTGACACCTTTTGCATAATTTAATGGTAAAGACTTTGCTCAAAATCCTATTGTACACAATCAGATATACCTGATAACAGAGGGCAGAGGACTACACAAAAAATAATCTTGACTTATCGCATAGTAATAAATTATTAATATAAAAAATGTATTTTTGTTTTTTCTTTTTACATATTTTGTTAAAAGGCCAAATAAGGACTTCAAACCAAAAAAAAGTAATTTTCTGTTTTGTTTTATTCTTGGATCGGGCTTTAAAGGGTTATAGTCAGCTTTTGGTTAAACATATATCCAGTGATGATAGACTGCCGTAAAGGGCAATGAAACAATGTATATATGCCGTTATTGCTCTTAACCAGAAATCAGAAATATCTTTAAGGTGTATAAAAAATACTTTTCATAAAAATAAACCACCAAATAAGGTACAAAAATATATTTCATTTCAGGAACAAAAGGTGGCTCCAAAATATGGAAAACAATATATAAAGTGATCCACCAACCCAAGCCTTGGTGGATTAACAGACCGTTCAGATCTCAACAGAGAAACTGCAGGCTTTTTAGAAATGTGATACAAGCATCCCGAGCCCTTCAGTGACTGTGTTCAAGAGGGCGGCTGAAGAGCACGCTTTTCATAGTTGACTATTTCTAAAGAGCTTTGGAAGCATTCACTCGTGGCCTCTTGCCCTATGTCTTAGTAAGTATATTATATCTTATAATGTCAGCTGATGCAAAATATTAACAGCATTTTCAAGCAGATATATCACTGCCAGTGAAATCTAATAAAGCCATAAAGGTTGGAGGAAGAAGTGGAGGCGACTTGTTCACATCTGCCAGCACAGAAGCTAAATTCAGTCAAGAAATTCTTGATCCGTGTCCATTTTTTTTCTCCTTGTCCTTAGAGAGCTTGCATACCTATCAGCACAGTGTGATTTCTTCAGTTTTTCATTTGATGGTACTCAGTAGAGCATAGTCCAAGCAGCACCATCAAGCTTAAATGATGCTCCATTTCGAAAAACATAAAAATAGAGACTGAAAATCTATGTACAGACACTTTTGGATGGAGTATTAATTTTCAGATATAAATCGAGCACTTCTTCCTTTTTTAGAAGCGTATTGCATGATTTTGGTAGAGATGCACACTTCCAGCTGATACTACACAGATGAAGAAACCTCCGTTTTAGAAAAGCTTTTTCCTCTGGATCGTCGGGCACGAGTTGGGCTTTGTTGCGTCCGTGCCACTTCAGCACGATTAACCAACTGCTGTATGAATGCTGCAGTTTCTTCCAGCACATAATCGAAGTTTTAATTCTGCTGTCATGTAAACTGCATCTCACTCCACCTCAGCGAGACAAAAGTAAAAAAAAAACATTAAAAAAAGGGAACATCTTGATGAACAGCTTGGTTTCGTCGACTAGTTACCACCCTTTGTGTGCTAAGGGGACTTTAATTTGATAGCGCACAGGAACTAGCCTGAATGGCCTCAATAAAAAAAATTTATATACAAAACAAATGAGCAGTGAATAAGAAAATACAGACAAAAGCCAACCCCAACAGCTATGTTCAAGCTGGGTTAACAAAACAAAAATGAAACATTGTTGTTTTAGAAAGATTAATGTGCAACACTGAGCTACATTAGGCTAACCAGCTGCTGGCACTCCATTTATATTTATCATACTGGCATGAGAGAGAGAGAGACCGGATTTCTAAACGTGATAAGGTATTTCTGTCCTGTTAAAGAAATAAAAATAACCATCAAAACATCCGAGACTAAATCTGATATAATTAAATTGTTAGCACTGCTTACAAAGGATCCAGCAGAAAAAAACAATAACTTCCATGCCTCTGAAATGATGGTTGGTCAAAACCTTTTTTTTATTTTGTTTGTTTAAAAAAAAATATATATATATATATTATAATATTATTATTATTTAGAAACAGTAGCTGTCCATAATGACAGTCCAAATAAATTAATTAGAATCGGACGATTGAAAAATTATGTTTCGAATGAAATGAAAAATAATAATTGGAGCTTTTGAGGAAAGGTATTCAGGCCCAAGAACTCAACTTTTAAAACACAAACTTCCCCCAAGAATGGAGGTGGTGCATCATGCTGTGGGATTGTCCAAATGCAAGTGGATAGCATGATTGATATGGTTGATTATGTCTGGGTTTATCTCAAATCAATGAGTAGATTGTTTACTTAGAGATGGTAGGGAGTTTCAACAAGAAAACAAATCCAAACCTTTATCAACATGTTTTGCTTTGCAAAAAAAAAACAAAAACAAAAAAACAAAAGTGACTAACATGAACTCTGAGGTACAGACAAGGCCTTAAATATTAGAAAGTTGTGACTTATGTAAAGAAGCCAGATTTGTGTCAGAAAACTATCCCATATAAATTAAATCCACCAATTACTTTAGATGAGTTATGCCAGGCAGAATTCACAACGACTGAGGTAAAACTGTGCATCTTTCCTGCAACCTGCTCTGTGACACTTAACTGAGTAATGTCTGGATGATTCAAAATATATTTAAACTAAGTCCCTGATTCTATTTTTTTTTTTTTTTTCGTCATTTGCTGTAATATCATTCCACCTTGAGTAGATGTATTTCCTCTTCCCATTTTGACAACTTCTGTCTTCTTTAAATAAAACTTCCCAATATTGACACTTCAGGCTTAATCTGATTTGACACATAACCCTGTTTTATTTTAGATTTTTCCTTTTCAATGTCTTTCATTTGCTCCCTTTTTCCTGTAACGTCGTATGGTACTTGTGGTCCTAATTGATGTTGTCAGCTTCAAAACCTCTTACAAATAAAACAGATTTACTTTGCATCTGTTTGCTGAGAGCACTGCAAGAACACTGTTTGCTTCTGGGTAAATAGGGCCTTAATTCCTTTTACAATGTGCCACCATAAAAATCAAACAACCAACCATTGTTGATGATATCCGGGTTGCAAACAGCAAAGGTTAGCTTTTTTAAGAAGTTGGACAGAATCATGGAGTTGTGTGTAACAGCTTGAATTATGTTTAGATGAAAATAGGACAATTAAAATATTTATGTTTTTTTCCCCATTTGTCTCTTAATCATTTTGCCATCAGAACTTTGAGACAGACAAGAATTTGTTTCAGCACAGTTTTGACAAATATAATAAATAACAATGGTGCGATAAATTGATTTTATAGATAAAAAAAAAATGTTGTTTAAGAAAATATTTGGAAAAATCTGGATTAAAAATTTGTATGTATAGGCGAAAAAAGTCCTTGTTCTTTCATTGTCCAAAGAGGCAATCAGCTCGTCATTTTGAGTTCTTAGATGCAAACTTATAACCGATAAACTAACTCATGTCTAATACCACAAGAATAGCATATTTGCAAGCGTGTTTCATTGCTTGTGTTTAGTTCTTTAAATTCCAGCCAACTCCTACAAGGAATGACTAAATTAAAAGCAAGTTTTTAAAATGTAGCTTCTAAGATTCAAGAAAAATAAATTTGGAAAAAACAAATAAAAATTGATTAATCAGATTAGGCATGAAACAACAAACCCTGTCAACCTAGAAGAACATGTAACGGTGTCATTTTGCATGAATGACGTGCAGCAAGACGAGCATTGACAGCTTGCCGGCACTTTTTCACATCTCGAGAAGTGTGCTCAAGATTAAAAGCAGCATTATTTGGATATAAACTAATGTGTTAGGGAAAATCTCTAAGAAAACAGACTAAACCCTAATTATTGCATACCAACAAACGAACGCTCATTGTAGATCCAAAAGATTTAGACTTCCTGCTTTCTAAAACCATACATCTACATATAAATGTAAAGAATATAAATATTTTTCTCCCTCATGCACTTAAAAAACTTGGGGGAAAAAAAAAGAAAAACAGCGAAAAGCTAAAAGAAAATAGATTTTTTAAAAGGGGATGTTACAAAGAAAAAACATGGGCAGAGCATGTGGTATTCATAACGTATAAAATGGTGTGCATACACTCAAATATACTCAAAAATATACTTGTATTTTAAAAGTATTTAAAAGTATTTAAAAAAAAAACATGAGGGTACTTTTTAAAAAAGTGGCTAAAAAAAGGGACGAATGAAAAAAACCTTTTAACCTTGGAGAAAATAGAGTTCATCTCTTACCAAAGGCACAAAATCATGCACAACTGCTCTTCATTTTCATTTTGATTGAGGGCATGTTTCTCCAGATTGGCCTTCTAACATTCATGGCCTCAACAGTATCAGTGTAATTCCTAGATACATTTGCACTCATATTTTGCTGCGGTTGGCAGCTGTAGATAAACAGAATTGTTACACGTGCGTCTTTGAAAGAAAAGAGTGACAATGGAAACGGCTCCGTCCCTCTGCTGTTGGACGCGCGCACAGCACTAGTCGCTCCTATGTTGCAGGCTTTTCCTACAAGATAACTTCCAGTTTTCTCAGAGGAATAACCTGCCAATTCCAATTTTCATTATTTTTTTAAGAGATAAAACATATGCAGCAGACAATGGTTCCAACAGAAAGTTGAGGGATAACAATACAGTCCAAGACAGTCCCTAAGTATTGATAAAACAGAAAAAAAAGAGTGCAAAGTGCATGCTGATAATGGAGGTATAATGGAGACCAGAAATTGTAGTTCTTTCTCGTTGAATGCATTTTTGCATGACTAAATCTTGTTTTTTAATATTGGACTTGCCAAAAAAAAAAAGATCGCCAGCTTACAATTTTGTGTTAATAAATCATCTCCTGAGGTAACAAAAATTCTGACTAAAGCTTATCTAGGGGGAAAAAATACTACATATTTAAGAAAATAAACAATCCACAAAAAAAAGTCAAATAAATAAAAATAAGTAAATAAACGTGAGGTACAAATAAACTTCTGGAAGTACTTTTACAAAAGTATCGACGAACAAGTAATCTCAGTGACAGCAGAGCAGTAAATCACACGTCTTAACTTCAAACGGATGATACTAGAAACAAAGTGTTCAAGGAGTTAACCCTGAAGCCTCATCAGGTTCTCCTGGGAAGCACAGAAGCCAAAAATTGCCCATCCAACAACCCACAGGACCTAAATGATCCACTGCCAGCATCCCTCACCACACGCCACAGGACTACCCGGCAGGTCAGAGCTGTTCTGGCAGCAGACAAGGAGCAAATCTGTGGTCAAATTACACAGAACTCTTAGCTTCTTAAATCATTCTTCATGGGAAACAGTAATGAAAATAATAAGCAGCCTTGAGCTACAGTATTGCAGACTTGCTGACCATAACAAGATTAATTTTTCGCCCAGTCCTTACTAAAAGGATAAATGCCTCGGGGTAATTTCTAAATGAATTCCTCAGGGCAAAGTAGCTTCCCAAGCCAACCCAAAGCACATTTGATGGAGAAGGATTATCCCTGATTGAGTTTATTCCAGCAAAGCTGATAACGAACTAAAAACAATACTTCCACATTGTTAAATCTTACCTAAACAATAGCAGCTGAATGTAAACACTTTTGTCAGCAGACATCTTTGTACCACTGCCACGAGACTATCCATCTACAGCTACTGGTTCTAAATATCATTATTCATAGTACAGTAGCCTACACGCACGAGGTGAGAAGACACCTAATAAATGGCTCAGGCTCTGAGGCAAATGTATTGTCTTACCTCACCAAGAGCGGAGCTCCCCGTCTGCTTGAGAGGACTAGGACTAATGCCCTTAATCCCCCGCCTTGATTTGCGATAGCCTGCTAGGTTTTTAAATGTCATCAGTGGGGAAGTGTGTCCTCCTCCTGCCCCACATGCTCAACTTATTAATACAACACTGGGGTGCAATCATTTAGGGGAAGAAACATGTCAGTCTGAGTGTTTGCCTTCTATTTATATACAATAAGCTATGCTCCAGGCTTCCATTGCAGTGTATAAAAAGATGTTGGATAGTGTCAAACATATTTGGCAAAATGCAAATAATGTAGCTACTGAGATTTTTAGTATGTTTTGAATAACATAAACAACACATGAATGGAAGGGGGTTGCAGCGGCATAATTTCTGTCAAAGTTCAGCTTTAACACCATGACAGGAGAAAACCAATGCCCTTACATGTTTAGAGTTGTCTTACTTTAACACATGGGACTTTTGGGGAGCAATACTTTTTTTTCCCGAGAAAGATAATTTCCTTTTATACTACATGGTTGCAAGATTTGGAGATGATCATAGAATGTTAATGTTTGCATTGGTGAAGAAAAGGTCAAAACATGTGAACTTGATAGATCAGTGATAATTTTTGCAGCATTAAATATATCTCTACCTTAACTGATAGTTTTGTCATGAATTAAAGCAATTTATTTTTATTTATTTATTTTGCATTTGAGATGTTTGTCTCTAATTATACAACTTCTGAGGCGTAAAGTTTTAGGGGGATTTTAGGCATTAAAGGAGCGCTTGCGCACAAAGGGAGCCCCAGCACATATCATTTGTTATGCTATGGTTTTGAGCTAAAGGCTGGTGGTGAAATTGATTATCTCTCTTCATTCTTTGTGGAAGGAGGACAAGTGTCCGTGTCGGAACTCCTCTTCAACACAAAGCATGTCAGGAGCCAGCGCGCCTGTCGTGGACGGAGCGCTTACCTCTGCTGCCGCTCGCTGCTCCTGTCCCTCCTCCGCGCGTTTCTCCTTGTTTTCCTACGAAGATGATTATGGGTGAGCGCTGTCTTTATCCCGTAAAGAGCGCAGTTGCATTTTACAGCCAGTGGAGCAACACTGTGCAGCGGCTGGCTGCTGTTCGGCCAGTGGCTCCTCGGATCCGCTCGTCACTCAGTGAGGACAGGCAGGCGGAGAGGCGCGTCTCTCTGTGCGCTCGGCGCGCGGCAGCAGCGGATCTGCGCTTTGAGCGACTCGCTGGGACGGACTGGCAGGCTCACCGTGTGGCCACTTTACTCCCGATGCTGCTCCTCCCCTTTCACGCAGCTCCGCGGACACAAGCCCTGCAGCGCCACCACCCCGTGGTTGCGCGCAGTTGCACGTCCCTGCCGCCCTGCATCAGTGCGCCATCCTACCTTCTCCAGACGATCACTGAGTCATTACCAGCCATCAAATCATCTATTTATTACAGTTTTTATTCAGTTCCTCTGGCACAGAATATGAGATAAGGTGGATAACCACACCACTCTGATGACCTCTAACATCTTTTCTTTTTTTTTTTTTTCATTTCTGGTCAAATAAAAGACAAAACAATTATTTCTAAATCTAAAACTTCAGATAAGCTATGTTTTCTTAGTAATGAATCCTATTTCCAGGTGCTGTTAACGTATTTTTATTTTATTTTGTTGTTACATGGCTCTATAGTCTGTCTTGTGTGTATCTGCATGCTTCCTGTTGCATTTGTGGGAAAATAAAGGTTATTTCTTTTGTATTCTACCAGGACATTTTGATTAGTTTGTAAATGAAGGCATTGATTGAATCAACTGTTATTCATCCTGTGAGCTTTCAAGCAAAGGAAAAGAAAGCAAATATGTTTATATAGGTTGCATTAAGAATAGATAAGCTTATTAAAAGCCAAGAAAATCTGTGGCAGAGAAAGTTTGCATGGGGCAAAACCTTAAGATTGATTTAACGAGTTTAATAACAAAGTTAATGATCAAGACAAATCCTGCCAGTGATTCTAATGGAAGAGTTTTATGAGCCACATTATTAGAATATATATTCTTAAGGTTCAAGTTTTCAGGTACTGCTCCTGTGTGTTTCATGACTCTATCCAAAATCTTTTTTCCCCGAAAAAAGATGTCACATTTTGATGCCCTTATGACACATAGGGGCTTACTGGTCATGATTCCCTGGCCAATGAAGACTCAGTAGATCTGCCTGTTATAATAGAGCAGATCCTCTGCATCCATCAGTCTCCTTTGTGCAAACTGACTGCAGCTATGAATCTCCATCCTCAGGTCAGAGGTGGGACAAGGTCAATATTTTACATCACATGCAAGTAAATCTGAAGTTTTGCCCCTCAAGTCAAGATATGCAACCTTTAAGTTAGTTGCTTTTAATTGGGAAAACTACTTGTAAATAAAATAATTAACATCATTTATCTTTTTTAATTAAAGATTTCTTCCTAAATATGGTTCTGGTATCATTTACTTGCTGTACGAATGAATTAGGTTACAACAGCTTTACCAAGTGGTAACAAGATCAGCTCTTTGAGGATTTCTTTTATATTTTCCCAAAATTAGGGAAAATATTAATTATTGTCGACTTCTGGAATTATAAGTTCAAGCCCCTTTTAGTCTTTAGTTACTAAAACTTTATATGGAGTTTAGGTATCATGCAGCTGCCTAGATATAACAATTGCAAGCAGTTTTAATGCATGGATGCTGAAATACAGGTGTGTTAAAAATTGTACAATATTAAAAACATTAGCATTTTGATGACAAAAACAACCCAATACATTCTGCAGAAGAAAATTATCTGGTCATTGAATTTAAATGTTGCTGTTTTTTATGTTTGTTTAGTGGAGGTTTATGCTTCATCAATACAAATATATATACTACATCTTCATTTGTTTTGAGCATTATTTTTATATCACTTAGATTTGCATAGTTTTAGATGAAGTTAGTAAAAGTGTAATCTTAACATTGACTTGTTTTTGTGATTTTTATTTTTTTTGTGTGTATAGTAATGGGAAGATCCTTCTAGAATAAAAATGCATATGTTGATTTACAAATATTTCCTCTTGGCTTATATTTGGGGTAATAACACAGGACAGTTAGAAACCAAAGACAACATTTTGCTAGCAAATCATCAAACTTAACACAGTTTAAAATTAGTTTAGGGTTAAAGCACATTTTAAAACTATGTATGACTTCCAACATTTATTTAGATGCCTTTTTGGTTCTTAAATGACTAAATCCGTCCAAAGATCTACTCAGAATGTGTGGAGTGTTGCCCAGCTTTACTGGTTAAATTCTAACTGGTTTATCAGTGAAGCCAACACGTGCAGACTCTCTGTCCTACCTGGTGGTTAAATGCCGGTAATTACATTCACTTAGCATCCTGGTTGTAAATCAGTCCCTGATTAGAGGGCTAGAACGAAAATCAACAGGCCTCTCTCTGGTGTGGTAAATACTCCCTAATCAATGTCCTTTTTTTTTTTTTTTCTTACTTTCCAAACCACTTTCCTATGAGCGCAGAGAGCCGTGTGTCAAGGTCAACCAAAGACTGAAGAAAGATGGACGACATGCTGTGGTTTTTAGGGACACCGAGATAAGTCACGGCAACAAGACAGGTGCAAACAATTCATTAATTATACATGAATTCAATTAAACTGATAGCTTTTTAACATTCACATAGCTCCACGATATCCTGGCTGCTAAATGTGCAATTAACTCGGACAAGAACATTTCCATCCACAGACACTCCCTCCAATGCTGACAACAACCTTCAGAAACAAAAACAAAAGCTCACCTGACCACACTTGATGATGTTCCCTGCAGCCTCGTCCACCTTAGACTTTCAGCTCAAACCATACCAGCTGTGCTTGATTAGCTATTGTGTCGGATCTAAGGGGGTGTGTCTAAACACTCTGATTGATCCTGGTTTATCAACCAATTATTACGTATTCTGGGCCCCAATCAGTCTCAAGTGAAAGCACCTGTCCACTTTGCTCTGATGCATATGTTATACCAACATAAATGGTGACTGAACTTTTGAAGAGGGTCCGCTTCTGTAAAGGCAGTCTTATTCGGTGGAAGAATCATGAGAGATGATTGCACAGCTAAGAACTACATGATGCCCTTATTGGGGAATAGCAATGGGTCCAAAGAGTCCCATAAAAAAAAAAAAAAGACATTCACTGAGCCCATTAATGCCTCTGTTTTGCTATTAGAACTGCCTTAGTTCTAGCTTAGTTCTAACTGCTTGATGCACATATTGCATCATGCTGTCCACTACATCCTGAAAGTTGTTGGTTGGGATATGGTGTCTTTTTAGGACATTACACCACAGCAAACTCATTGCCAATGTTCAAAAGACCAATATGAGATGATCTGGGCTTGCTGGAAGCGGCTGTGATAGTCTTAGAAACTCGTCCAGCCTGTGTTAAATTAAAAACACCCCTGCATTAGTACATTAGCAGCAGGGTTGATACAGACCCTTATTAATTTTCATCCAACCATCTGAGTGTTCCTGCTGAAATCGCCCCTCGTTGAACCAGGAGACGCTTTTCCACTCTGCTGCTTTCCAATTTCAATAAGCCTATATGGATTGCAGCTTCAGTTTTCTCTGCTTACTAAAAAAAAAATCACACTGTGGTCTTCTGCTGTTTTAGCCTATATGTGCTTCCAGGCTCAGACATGGTTTACTGCATACCTTTCATAGTAAGATGTGTTTTCTGAACTCCATATTTTTATCTACATGACTGAAACTTAAACTAGTGGACACTATCTTGTTCTGTGTAAATCTGAAAGGTGATTTTGAATGAAAATCCAAATAAATCATCCATCCATCAATTTTACGTCACGCTTTATTCCAGCTGGGGTCGCGATGGGTGCTGGTGTCCAGCTGTCTACGGGAGGGAGGCGGGGTACAACCTGGACAGGTCGCCAGTCAATCGCAGGGCAACACAGAGTCAAATAGGACAAAAGAACCAATTTAGAGAAGCCAATTAAATTAACAGTCATGTTTTTTGGGTGTGGGTGGAAGCCGGAGTACCTGGAGAGAACCCACGCATGCTCAGGGAGAACATGCAAGCTCCGTGCAGAAAGATCCCAGGCCGGCTATCAAACCCTCTTCCACTGCGCAGCCCCCAAATAAATCAGTAGTTCCTGAAATGCTCAGATCAGCCTGTCGGAGACCAGCAAGTCATATTTACCGCCTCTAGATACACAAATTAATTGAGTTTCATGCATTTATGTTCTCATTCAATTGCAGAGGTAAACATGTTGAAGAACTTTGGTGATGTAGCTCTTCTAAATGAGGAACACCATCACTAATATATTTAGTTAAATTACCATTGTAGCAAATATCATTTTTCTGCTATACCTATTAATTTTTCTTTCAGATATGTTGACTTCTGGCAGTGAGCCGAAAAGCCCAGGTGAAAATAACAATGACTCAGTTTATCCCAGTAAGCTTCTACAGTAAGCCAGCAAACACAAAAGGTGGATCTGCCCAAAGGGAAAGTGGCCATCATTAATACAACTGGGTTTCATCCCCTGAGAGGTATCAAAACTGTGCTGTGGGAAAAGGGTCCCTGAAGTTCGACGGCAACCATTAACCTTCAGGGAGCCATAGGGGAAGGTTCCCTGAAGAAGTGTAGTTTTAGGTAATACTCTGTGAAATACTCTGTGCATGCTTCCTAAACTGAGACTAGAGTACAACTGAATAAAATCCAGTACAAACAATTTTACAGGTTGCCTCATTGGTAATGACAGTCTATGCTAATTGGTGCAGGGGAGTGGCGTTCTAGTGGTTAGAGCTAGAGCTTGGAAGCCCCACTCCCACAGACAGCCACTCTGGATCCTTGAACAAAAGACCCTTAACCCCACACTGCTCCCCAGGTGCTGCACAATGGCAGCCCACTCATCACTCAAGGAGTGGATAAAAAAGGTTTCAGCACTCATAAAGCTGTTCTGATCAAGGCCCTGTAAATCAACAAAATGATGAAGACTATGAAACAGCAGTTAGGTCAGGGGGAAAGTTGGTTTAAAAGCAACATCTTAATGTTTGGACATATCATGGAGCACTGTTCGGTCGCCTGAGGCTATCCACCTACCCTACAGCTATCAACTGAAAGAGAGAGGAGTAGTTAGCGCTGCATCCAACAGACCTATGGTAACTCTGGAGGAGCGGCACTGATCCACTCCTCAAGTTATAGAATCTGTAGACTGGACAAATGTTAGTAGTGATGCTTTCTACATATCTGGGCTGTAGAGAAGAGAAGAAGGAAGAAAGCAATCAATAAAAGAAAACCACAAGAGATCCTGTTTGCAGATTCCCACATACCACACATGAACTTAGCAAGAAGATCATAGAGTGTTTTGCTCAAATCAAAGCAAAAAACAACTTTTTTTTTCTATCCAAAATATATCCAGAACTAAACTGCACATCATCCTAATATACACCAGCTCTACCATGAAACATGACAGTAGAAGCATTACAGTGCTTGAATTCTTTGCTTCAGGAGGAATAGTGAAGCAGGTTGAAGCTGGATGGAGTTAAAATCACTAAAACCAGAAAAAAATTGTTTGCTAAATGCTGTAGAAACAGGGATATTTTTAGGTTATATTACCCTAAACAAACATCTAGAGTTAAAGGGAATGGTTTAGATCAAAGCATTATTGATGGGTAATTATGGCATAATCAAAGTGTAGCAAAAGTCTACTGACAATCTGTGACAAAACCTGAAAAATTAGGCCATCAGTCCTGTCAATCTAACTGAGCTACTCTGCAAAGAATAAAGGGCAAGTGTAAGGCTGGCAGAGACATAACCCAAAAGATTTGCAGCTGCTTCTGTTATTGACTCAAGCTGCATACAAATGTGTGTCTGATTTTTCAAGTTTGTAAAATCATTTTGATACCCATGTATCAGTTTCCTTTTGCATTTCAATTATACACCATTTTGTGTTAGTTTCACACATAGAATCCCTTCAAAACGCAGTGAAGCTGGTGTTTGTAAAATTATGAAATGTGGAAATGGGTATAAAATGAAAGGGTAAGGATGCTTTTGCAGAACGCTGCATGTTGAGCAAAATAGGAAAGTGGTGCTAAAACATAGCCATTCACTTAATGCTACCAGTACCTTGCTTGCTGGTACACACCTTTAAGTGTATGCACTCTCAAATGCCTGGATAAAATACTTGAGCGCTCTCCACTCCCCAGACATCCAGCATTGCATCAAAATGTCACACTCTGCAGAATAGATAGCAGGCCTTATCGAGGGTCAAATTCTATTCTGCGGTAATTTCAGGAGTCTTTCAGCTATGCCTTTCAGCAAAAGGCAGGAAGCAAGATTGTGTGCGATGGTGTGTGCTAATTTGTTGTGGAGCCGACTGAGGCGAATCCGAGCCTGCAGGTACTTGGCTGGATTAGAAAATGAGGGACTTTTGCTTTTTACAACTAAAGCGGCGTATCCGGGGTCTTTGTTTTATGAAGTGAGTCTCCCATAGGAATACAAGCTTCGTGTTCAAAGATGGAGTAAGCTCTTCTGGGGCCATTTCAAGCCGTTGGGTTTGTGTTTAGCGGCGAGACTCTAATCAGGAAGAAGGAAAGTCTTGGAAGACATTTAGCCATTAAAATACAATGCAAGAAATGTTAGAATCAGGAAATAGTAGAATGATCCTTTGTGGACTCACTGTTAATAAAACATTAGGGTATATATGTATTTATGGGGATAGGAAAAAGAGTTTCTTCAAATCTTATAAAAACTAGCATAGGGATGGACTATTTTAATAGTGGATAAAAATAAGTGCAAAAAGCAACTGTAGAGTCCTGCCAAATTTATAGCCAAATGAAAATGTTGCCAGTAATTGTAGCATAAATTCTAATTAAAACAGAGGTTCTTCAAAAGAATAAATAAGAGACGTATTGAATAGAAAGAAGGCCTTGTTGAAATGTTGTGTGGGAGTGTTAGAAAGAATTTGTTTTGTTATTTTTGCAGGTTATTCAGCATCTACTTAACTAGAGTGCCAGAGGTTCTGCAGGGCATTGTGTTATTCATGCCCTTTACTCTACGTGACAAAGTCTGCAACATGTAAACAGCGGTAATTGGGCTCAGGGGGCAGTGGACTAAAAAACAAATGGCTTCTACGAGTTTCAACTTTATTTTGCAGGTTGTATCTTTTTTTCTGCATAATTCAGAAGGAGAGAATGGAAAGAGAAGTGAAATATTACCCTCTTCTTTCGTTAATGGAATACGTCTGTGTCTGGTCTGGCCTACTCCAAGTTTGTGTGGTAATGTTACATCTGAGTGTTTTTTTTTCATTCCTCTCTTGGTGTGTGAGAGATGGTAATATATGCATATAAAATCAGAACAAGTAAAACTGTGTACATCATTTGCATATTTAACGTGAAGATACTGATCCTGAAAAAATGCTTAACTGGTGTGAAATGCAAAAATGATTCTCAAGTCAAGTTTATTAAGGGAACTAAAGTCAAGCCTCGGGAGATATTTTTAATCATGTTGTGTAGTTTATAACCGACAGATTTTTAGAGGTAGAGATACTTTACTGGGCTGTTGGGAAAATGCACACTACATTGATCTGCAAGAATGAAAAGAAACAAATTAAATATAAAAAAATAAAAAAATTAATGCAAATCTTTTAAGATGCGTTATTTTGCAAAGTTGAATTGCATATTTGTTATTTATAATGCATAAGTTTACACGGTAAACTTGGCTCTACATGTCCTGCAGCAATATGAATCTTTTTTTTTCTTGTAGTGGAAATTTTAGAATGTTGTTTTGTTTTTTCTAAATAACGCTTTTTATTTTAAGCAGATTTCTAAAACCATGATGTAAACATCAAGGAGGCAATGTAGGAGATTTTAAGTGAGACTTTGTTAAATGTTTCTCGGCCATTAATTTCTTACCTTCTGTAAAGATCTGTGTTGATGTGTTGATTTAGTGGAAATCCAGATTAGCTCTAGAAGCTGTAATTGGTGGCTGGTCCAAGAGGGAACAAGACCTAAGAGAACCAATAGTAGAGACACAATTCTGCTGTTAAAAAGAGTAAACAAATTAGCTGAAAATGATTTAATGAACCTCTAAATATAGTGTCATGATTCTGTGCTTTTCATTAAAAACACAAAATCTATTTTCACCTGCATTTTATCTGAATAAAGCAGCACAACAAATTTACAAGAAGGTCTCAGAAATTCTTTTAGATTCAAAACATGCACTCTCCACAAGTGTCCAGGAATATAAACCCAGACACATATGCAGCACATTGAACACCGATGCAATAATCATCTGGCTAACCATTAAATGCACATGTAATAAAAGTTTAAAGGTTTACAAAAGGCATTTGCACAAAGAACTGTGCCGTTTTTTAGATCACAGTGGGTTAAAGTGGTAACACTCCCGTTTCTCGTTAGTTTTT
This sequence comes from Cyprinodon tularosa, assembly GCF_016077235.1. Taxonomy (NCBI): domain Eukaryota; kingdom Metazoa; phylum Chordata; class Actinopteri; order Cyprinodontiformes; family Cyprinodontidae; genus Cyprinodon; species Cyprinodon tularosa. The sequence goes on from NW_024038821.1 coordinate 1,863,833, forward strand.
AATTTGGAGGCAGAGTGTTTTTTCTCTTTTAGATGTCCTGTTTGTTTTCAGAAATATTTGGTGTTTCGAATTTCGAATTTTACAGAAACACATGTTTTTGTAATCTAACAAATACATTTTTGATAAATATTTTTTGAAACCCTTGATTACTTTTTGACTCTATCTTAATTTTACTTATATTCGTCTACAAAAGGAAAAAAACAATAGTCCCTGTTCTAGGAAACGATAACTCATAAGGCCAGCTTCATGCTGGTGAAGCAAAACAGTCATGTTTGATTACATACATGTAAATTTATGACAAAGGAAACAATATGAACCCATAATGATCCTGGAGGGAAAGCAGAGTCTTATTATAAAAGCAATCTTGCAAATGGCCAAGGAACTCAAATAGCACAATCTCTGGTATAGGTTTTTAATGAAGATTTAAAATGATTAATCTTTGTATTGCAGCAGCATAATTAATTTTTACCCACAATCTGAATATAATCTTACATTTTAGTAGATGGGAGGAAAAAGGAACATCTAAAGAACTGTTGTTCTTAATCATAGCTACTGGCATGGTGATTAACAGCAGTCTTAACTGTTCCTACAAAACAAGAGCAAATAAAATATATTTCTGAAATTATAATCTAGCCTTTTTAAATTGGTTATAGACTTAAGGAACTTCCATTTAGTAATAAGGCACTTCCTGTTTCCTTCAAACAAGCTGTGATGGCCCATTCCTCTAAGATAACTATCAAAACCTGGAAAGATAGGAATTATGGAGAAATACAGAAAATCTAAGGTTGTGATTATACTGCAGCAATAACACTTAGAATAAGAGTATTTTATATTCTGGTTAATTTTGGATTCATTTGAAGGTTGGTTCTGTGAAATTACAAATCAGTATCAGTTATCATTTCTGAAAGATGACTATCAGAGTGATTTGGTTGAAGAGTGGATAAATCCTCACCTTGGTGAGAGGTTAACCAGCTGTGTGATTTTAACAATTAAATCAAGCTAAAACTGTTCAAATCATCGAGTGTGAACACAAAGTCTACAAATATTAATAGTCAAAAATTGAACAGGAGACCAATGATACATTTGATGTTGTTTTTGAACAGTTAAACAATGTCTGTTCTACTATGTAGATACTTTTTTTTAAGCCTACTGGTTGTATTAACAAATCTTCAAAAAACTCGAACTATCACTGGAGAAAACACAATCATATATCCTGAGGCAAATACAATGAAGGGATTAAAATAAGAATAATTAATAATAAAAAACTTGTCAACATGTTCTTCTATTGCTGTTATCGCAATATATATTTATGTTTTTTTTAGTGTAGTTGGTCAGTGAAAACAATAATAAATTATATAGCATTTTTTCTATCTCCTGCATTAAAAGACTTCTCTTAAAAGAGTTTTTTACAGTTTAAGGATAGAAAGCACAAATAAAACACCCTTCCCTATAAAAAGGGAACTTTTTTACTTATTTTACCCAACTTTTCACAGCTCATGTCTGTCAGATACAATCAAACGGTATGAAATTAGTGTTTAAATCTTTGCATCAAAGTCAATATTACAAAGTGGCTTCGACTTCAGCGGCTGCGAGCACAAACCACAGAGCAGGAGACTCATACTGGCAGCATTGTTGTGAGCAGAATTACAGAAAAGGGTAGAGTCGACACATTTATCCTATTACGAGGAAACAAGGAGACAGCGAGTCTGTGTTTATCCATTAGGAAATCCATATCTGGCTGGAAATGAAACAGCCAGGCTTCTGTCTCAGAACATCGTCTTCTTCAAAACGTGGTCAGCAAAGAAGTCACTAAATGAGTAATAAGGTGCTTTGACTCTGTGATTAGTCGTGTATAAGCACGTGAGCGACAGCAAATATCCTCTACAAGGCGCTTTCAGAAGCATTTTGTGTCAAATCGAGATGAGCAAAATTCATATTCAGGAGGAATCTATCCTTTGAAATGTTCAAAAATGCAAATGCTTCTAAAGGAGGACCTTTGGGTTTTGGTACTTGGCCAGTGTTAATTCATAATGACATCACCTTCAGAAAGTATCAAAGTATTCCTTGTGTTGTCTTTGTTTAACACAGATTTATGGATTTCAAACATTTCTCAAGATGCTTTGAGCTTCCAACATGGCCGGATTCCTGTCCTTCTCGTAGGGATATTGAAGAGACTCTTTTATATGGAGGAATCAAAGTTATATTGAAAATCCTATGAATTTAAACCCTGTAAATCATTCACGAGGGTCCTTTATGCCAGCATTTTTTTTATTGCAGTTTGAAATGTAATTTGAGAGTCACCAGAAATTGTGCTGTCAAATCTGTCCTGCGCCGTGGGTTTCTGGAATCCAAAACAATTATCAGGACTATTTCTGTAAAGATGACCACAAAACTCACACTCTCTCTGCCGCAGGTGGCGAAGCGCTCTTTTCCAATTACCAAGTCTAATTACATCACAGCTCAGCAGAGTTGTGGGCCATCTATTGTGTCTCTGTGTCTGTGAGAGATTGTAGGTGTTTTTGTGTGTATGCGTTTGAGCCTGTGTACAACTGCTCATCTTAGAGTGTGAATTTAAAAATGCGGCTAAATGATCGCTGGGATTAAGGGACAAGGAAAAATTTCTTCCTTGGCTTCATAATTGGCATAAAAATTAGTCACAGACAACACAGTCTAGTTATTATTTAAGAGGTAGCAGCGACTGGATTGTTTGCAACTTGGTGGTCGGTGTTCAGATTTATTCCTCTGCTCAAGTCTACTCAGAAGTAAACAGACAATCATCATGGGTGTGGGCTTGATGTTAATTTGGAGCTTTAATTGATGAATTTCAAGAATAGAACAAAAAAAAAAAACGCTCATATTTAAAAGAGAACACATGCTTAAATTTAGTGTGCATTTTCCTCTCATTAAGACAGGATTAAAGTAATAAGCAACGTGCTTGTGGAGCCATCAGCAAACTTCTAGAAGAGCTGTCATTAAAACAGTATATTTCATCATTCTTCTTATCAGAAGTTTATACAAATAAGTGCGTCTTTCATATCGTTGAGATTTGAAACACTATATAGTCTATATTCTAGCATATTTTACCTATAGTAAAAAATAATAAGTTGGATATGTGTTTTAATAGGTGTTTTTTTTTTTTGCAAAGACACTGTGTTCAGGTGTCAAACATCTAAAGTAAACTGACACTAGATTAAAGGGAATTAAAAAGATATCAAGGACAAATAATTCATAAGAAAAAATAAACAATGTTGAACTGGAAGCTGTTTAAACACCAGGATCTGTGTCCAAAGTTAGGAGAGGTAATTTACAAAATAATTTCATAAAAAAAAAAAAAGCCCCTAAAATAAACATGCTGAAGGTCTTTTAAAAAGGATATTATGCATAGTCTATACAATGATGCTCCAGTCATAAAAAAGGTGAGGATTTTAAACTATGAGCATATCAACTATCAAACATGGTGGTAGGAGTATCATTGTGAGGGTCTGCTCAGTTGGCAATTATCCAAGCCCTTTGCATGTAGTGGGGGAACTAATTTAAAATATATGACTGCCTCCAAATGCTACATCTTTAGATTAAATCAATGAATAGAGAGCTGAAAGTTGGACAGAAACCAGTTGTTTCACCATGACAGTGAGCTAAAACACAGACAAAAAAGAACTAAAGCTTCTGGAATGAACCTAAGACCAATGATATTGATCCAACACTGAAAGCTGGGCCAATTCTGATAACAACAGCAGTCAAATTTCCAGGCAGAAATATGCAAGCTGCTTGTTGATGCACCACAAAGTTTGGGAATTCTCTGCATTATGCTGAAATTTGTGTGGGCCTATGGTGGACAGAGAATGGAAAGAAATGCCAAGACCAGTGGGTGGACTGTGTAGACACCAGTTTACTACCTCAGCCAAGCATCGAAGTCTAAATTTCTGAAATTGTGCAAGGAGAGATTAGAGAAAATCGGGAAAATTCTAATTTCTGTGTATGAATAGGGTTAGGGATTTGTTTATTGTCAGTGTTAGAAAAGCAAGATGATTGATACATTAATGGTTTATAAATCATTTTGAACATAATCTAAAGAATAAGCAAACTGACTCCTGCAAACTTCTGCAAAAAACATCAGAAAAGTAAAATATCTGATGGGACCAAGGCAGGAGAAGCAATAAAAAGACAGCAGCACATTTTTCAGGCAGCTGTATTCTCAGCTCATAATGCAGGAGCCATCTGTACAAATATTACCTTCCAGAGGGAGCAAGGGATCCTTTCATGCATCCTCACTAAATTTAGTGTCAGAACTTTGCAAATGAGCATGCAAATTAGCTTGAAAGCATTCCTTTTACAAACAAAATTAAGCTCTGTGTGCACCAACAATGTTTTCATAACGGAGTTAATACTTTTCTTACCCAGGAAAACTGGAAATATTTTACTAATAGGAAAATATAAGAATGGATCCAATAAAATATCTGCAAATCCTGGAAGATACAAGCATGATGACTTCTACATCAGAACACTGATATATTCTACAGATTAAAATCCCCAACTGGCTTTGTTAAGAAATAGAAAAGGTAGGATTTGCACACCCTCTACTTTCATATTCAAAGTATTAGTTCCTCTGGAATTTTTTTTAAATATCCTGCATGGTAACAAAAAATACTTAAGGAGGAGGGTATGAGGGGTGAAGCAAAAAATTAAGCTTCTATATGAAGTAAGGAAAAACAAATAATACACCTATATCTAATTACCTCTGAAAAAAGGATATTGTTGTTTGTTTAGGAGGGAATGATGTGACATTTAATTCTAAAAAAGGAGGGAGAGGTAGGAAATTCCAGATTCCAGTTTGCATAGAAGGGGCAAATGTAAAAGATCATAGGTCTTTATTTCCTGAAGAAGGCACTGCTTTGGCATTATAGATATTAGTTCCTAAAGAAGGAATGCATACACATCAAACAAATCAGCTCCTGTAGGAAAGGCTGCAGTAACATAATAGATTTTTTAATACAGAAGAGAACAATGTGACATCATAAATATTTAGTTCCTACATACGGGGGTTGTCCTGGCCCATTTGGCGCCCTGGTAAAACTACCCCCCTAGCTCCTCCTAAGTAATATTTAAAAAAAAAAAGTTACAAAAATTATTTGAGATTCTAAAACAATTTACAGTATAGTATATAGTTATTGTAAGAGTATTATTACATCAGCGCAATATTACTTAAGAGTCCAAACTATTTAGCATCACAACTACTCTTATAAGTGCATTTTTTTCAAAAAATAATGAATCACTGAACTTACATCCTCTGTGTTCTTTACCACCAAGTAATATTGTGTAATAGGCATTATTTAATAGGTTTGAATAAATTGGACATCTTGCTAATGTTTTCAATATAACAAATATTTAGCAATCGCTTGGTATCAAATGGCTGTATAAACACTTCCACTTGGTATTTGATCAACCTGTTGCCTTTTCCTGTTTGTTTGTCATTCTTCTTCCTTTCCTTCTCTCCTTCTCCTTATTTGCACCTGAACATGAATGTTGTTAAATACAGTAGTCTAAATATATTCTGGTCAGTATCAGAATGATGACATTAAGCAGCCTAAGAAGACTTTAGTATACATTATGAAATGCATTTTGGTCTCACGTGGCAATAATTTACACATTTCAGACTCATTTCTAGGCTTGCATGTTTTAAGTTAGGTATATTACAGCCGTACCACATAAGAAAACAAATGAATACCAGCCTATCTGGACTGGGTCCTTTGAAGGGTTCAAAAATAAGGAGGCGGGAAGAGTTCGGCTTTAGATTCAAATAAGTCCCAGCCTTCTCTCTCCGCCACCGCCCCTCACTCAGTGTAAGCTCTGCCGGCTAGCAACTGGACAGTTGACTCACAAAGCAGACAAAGAATGGATGCCAAACTAATCATTACTGTTCTGTGTGCTGGTTTCATTTTTGAGGAGTTTCAGCAGCAGTACCGTCATCGCAGATATCAGATTTATAGTCCCCACACTGCACAGATATCTAATCTGAGCTTAAATGTCGAATCAAACTGATTTGCTTAGGAACAGATAAAACCTTTCAATAAACCAAACATTACCTGCGACCTATCTGACTCAATAAACATTTAAATTAACTGTTTTCATTCATTTAAGATGAAATTATTGACATACTTGTATTATATGCAGCTGCACTTACAATACTCCCTTCTGTTCAGAGCCATTTCCCTTTTTCCTCTGAGCATGGAGCAGCCAGCTTACTTGGACTCACAATGAATCATGGGATACCCCTGGCTACAAAGCATACAGGGGTCCTGTCCTTCAAAACAGCCGAAAGGAAGGCTGCATTTGTTTGCCGCATACGAAGGAGTCTTAAAAATCCTCAGTCCAAAGTTTTGTGATATGACGTAATTTTATGGGCGCCCCATATAATCAGCCAACAAATCTGGCCTTCTGATGGCGCTGCCGCTGGATTCGAAAACAGCAGTCACCTCCTATAGTGCTGAAAGTTTAATTCCTACATGTAAGACTGGTGTGACATCACAAATATCAGTTCCTTTAGAAAAAGTCTAATATATTAATATGCAGCATCACTGATATCAATTTGTGCAGAAAGGACTGATGTGTCATCACAGACATTTACTTTTTTGCTCCCATTTTTCATGAGCTAGTGTGAAAGATCTAAAATAACATTTCATGCAAATATTGCTTAATGAATCTGTCTAAATTTGTGATGGTGAGCACTTTCCCTTTTCATAGAGAACCCACCTAGCAGGGGTGTCATGTCAAGAGGCTGATTAGACAGCATAAACACTGCATAGTTGGGCCTTAGGCTGACCAGGATAACAAACCACTCTGAGATGTGCTGTGCTATCACAAAGGACAAAGCCACACATGCCGCAAGTTTTAAGGGAGCATGCAATTGGCATACTTACTGCAGGGATATATGTCATGCTGTTAGCTGTGAATTGAATGATCCCCCTAACATAAGTCATCTCCAAAGGTATTTCAGAGAATTTGGCAGTACGTCCATCCTGGCCAAACAATCACCGACCACCAGAGCAGCCCAGGACCTCCACATCCAACATGTTCATCTCCAAGAATGTCCGAGACCAGCCACCAGGACAGCTGCTGATACAGTCGCTTTGCACAATCAAAGAATTTCTGCACAAACTTTCAGAAACCATCTCAGGGAAGCTCACCTTAATGCTTTCCATTCTTATCAGGTTTAGACCAGTTTGTTGTCATGATAAACTTGAGTGGCCAATGCTGCCGTTTGATGGTGTCTGGAACAGTGGAGAGGTTGTTTTTTTTCCAATGCTTACAGGTGATTGACAGACAGTGTTGTTGGCATTGTGTTGGTGAATGGTTCACTGAGGTCAACACTTTGGATTGAGCAAACCATGATGCTGGAGGGAATCTAGTATGGACAGGTCATGTCTACCATGGGGCATGTTTGGGATGCTTGGATCAATGTATATGACAATGTTTCCCAGTTCCTGTCAATATCTATCAGCTTTGCACAGCCAATAAAGAAGAGTGGACAATCTTTCCTCGAACCATTATCATCAGCCGGATCAACCATAACCAAAGAAGTGTTGCTCTGTGTGATGTGAATGAACACCAGATACTGACTGGTTTTCAGATACCCTCAATAAAGCAAAACAGCACATCTCATAGTGGCCTGTGATTTTATCCAGCCTAGGGAAAACTTCTTCAATAATCATGCTGTTTAATCAGCATCTTGATATGCCACACCTGCGAGTTGGGATGGATTATCTATGCAAAAGAGATATGCTAACTGTCACAGATTAGACAGATTTGTGAACAATACTTGAGAGAAATGGCAATTTTATGTATATAGCAAACAATTTAGCTCTTTTAGTGTAGTTCATGACAAAAGTGTTGCTTTTATATTTTTGTTTAGTATAGTTTTTGCAATAGGGACTGGTGTGACCTCAAACATATTTAGTTACTACAAAATAAAAATAACCCATTTGGAACAAGGTGTGATCTCGAAAAGAATCAATTACAAGAAGTGTTGCAACAAACCATATGTTAAATGGTGCACACCCTTATGCAACCAGGTTTTTTAACCCTCTATGGTATAGGTGGAAAATGTTTGAAGTGATTTTTTCTTTTTAAAACTATGTGTTTCAATGGGTACATACTGTTTATGTTTAAGGGTCACCTATTGATCTCTGAAAATATTGCTTAAAGTAACATGTGCTGGTAAAGATTCTCAGTCATCCAGGTAACAGTCATTCCAAAAAATAAAAAAAAAAGATAATCCACTGGACCTTGTTTCCAAGTTTGTAGACGTTTTGCTGCCTATCCAGGAGGCTTTTTCAATTAAAAATGTCAGAAATAATGTTGAGTTCAAGGCTTTATAGAATGGACCATAGCAAAGCAAAGGCTTAGAAACGTGCAAATAGAACCTGACCAGCTGGTCCGCCCCTTTGGAACGGGGGATGTTTTGTTCCTTTGTTAGCCTGTAACTTTTTTTTGGATAAAGTAACATGGTTTATTCTGTAAAAGTTTTAAAAAAAACAATCCACTGGACTTTGTTTCCAAGGTTTGAAGACGTTTCGCTTCCCCTCTTGGAAGCTTTCTCAATAAAGGGAAGCAGAAGTCTTCAAACCTTGGGGAAAAATAGTTCAATGGATTGTTTTTTAAACTTTTACGGAATGACTATGACCTGGATGACTGAGAATCTTCACCAGCGTAACATGGTTTAATTTTTAGTCTCTAGGGGGCGCTAGACATGTAACTTCTAGGTTTAACACTCCTAAAGTCAACTGGCTCACTCAACAGTCTCACTGTTGCAAAACTAAACAGTCTCCCTTTTTTAAATACAAAACATGGTGCTAGAGGCACAGTTACCACATCTTGTAAGTTGTGCACTAACAGCTTGAACCAGTTCTACTAAACTACAAACACAATTTCTGCTCTCCTCTCTAGATGTTCTAAAACACACTTTTCCCCCAAAATATTACACACAATTCTCCTGCTTTTAGCACAAGTGTACCTTTTGCTGTTGGTATTTTATTGGGAAAAAATTGAAATATACTTTGCAATATACAAGATTCACAGTTTTGTGTGTTCTAAGTTCTAAGACACTATGTACAAAATTTTACAACACACTTTTGTACGATCTGCACTTAAATGTGATTTTGAGTTTTTTACACCTAGCTCATCTCTCCTAAAACATTATGTTTTTTCATTTTATAGGTTGTGTCATTTAAAAAAAATATTCTTCACAGAATAACTCATATTTTCTTTTTAAGATAAGTTAAATTTTGCAGGAGAAAAACTACTGTAATTCATGCATCAGAGATCCAAAACGTGTCTGATTAGGTGCCATATCTTTTGTTACCATCCATGACCCATGCAGCGAGGGATCTGACCCTCTCAAGTTACATTGTTGAGTTTTTAAAAATAGAATGTATCCATTATTATGATAATACTTTGATCAAAAATTATGCAGTGTTGTTTAACAAGTGGGCACTTTTTTTAAATAAGCACTGAAATAACAGCCTAAACTTTAGAGTTATTACTCCAGCCCTGACCACCTTGCAATATCTTACCTCACTTTCTGAAAAAAACAAAAACTTTACCTGAGCCAAATCTAGAACTCCCACACTGCTTTTTTTTTAAATGAGAAGTCCATGTTGTTTTCCACTTCCTCCCACTTCGCTCTCACCTCTGTTAAGGCTGCAGCGAATGAAAACACAGGCACAAAAACAACCTGTTTTACCCAATTATCTCTCCCACTGGGCACAGTCGGCCAATCTGGCTCAGTCAAGACACTGAATCATTGAGCCAGATGATTTTAAACCTTTGGGGGGCTACAAGTCAACACGCCAGCACTGAAACTGCTTCATGATTCGCAGCTGATATTTAGCAGTGCAAGTTTCACCACTGAGGATCGCAGAGACATAAATAGCAACCTTTTCTTGTCTTTTCTTATTCCAGGGTAAAATAGAGTTCAAGATGGCTGCATTTAAAAAAGGACCACCTTCTAGATACTGTTGACCAAAAATGTAAGACCTGATGAAAGAATCCTCTACCATTTTATTACCGTTTATGAGAAAAATGACAAATGAAGCGAAGAAACCTATTTTGCAGAGAGCCTCCAGGCCAGTGCATGCTTGATCTCCCATCTGCCTCAGTTTAACCTCATCTATGCAGGGTTTAAAGCTCTCAGCGGTTGATCAAGAAGTCATGTCACTCCGAATTGTTGCAATTAAAGAACAATATGGTAAAAAAAAAAGCTTTTTAAGTCAGGTTGTGTCTGTGGAAAGAGAGGATGAGAAATGTTTTACAAGAACTTGAACCTCTGCCTAGTCTCAAGTCTCTTATGTTTTCTTATATTTTTCACTCGGATTCTTCTCTTGTTAGCTCCCCTGTCTTTCCAACAGATTTTACGAGTTTCTTTGGCCCCAAAACAAGTTTTATTTTGCTCTCATCAAACCAGAATGTTTTCTTCTATGATGCTTCTCGTCAGCAGGATGACATCTTTAACTAATCTAGCATCCATTCGTCCAAAAAGATTTAATTTGGAGAAGGAACCTTTGATTGCATTCACATGATCACACATGTTGACATGGAACTCTGGCTTAACATACAGCAAAAAATGGCTGTTTATGAAAAGAGTGTCTTTCATTCAAAGCTCTGAAATGACTGAACTGTGGCTGCATAATCATATGTTGTTGCTCATTAGAAACACCAAACAAAGCCACACTTTTCCAGCCTTTTTTCCCTGTGCCATTTAAAGAAAAAATGTCAGCACCATCTAGTGTTGAAAGCAATCAACTTTAATTCATCTTTCCCATTGTTATACAAATGGGAACAACAATGTCCATTTGTATGACATAAGGAACATGTAAATACTTTTGTAATTACATTTTTTATGATCAAATGATTGATTAGTTAGTAAGGAAAATTGTTTTTGTCTCCCATATGGCTCTTGTCTCCACCTGACTCCATCCCAGGCTTCTGTGCAGCTCAGAGGGCTCTGTGACCCTGAGCCAGCAGAAGCCTCGTGGCTGCATAGACGACAACAGAGGCCATCTGTTGCCTGTGTGTTTTCTTTGGTGCCCTGCCACATGAACTCCACTGCCAAACACCCAAGGGTACCCATGTGCAGCGTGCTTCACCAGGGGACCGGCTCACTGAATCACCTTTATACCAGACTGGCTCCACTGGGGCAGGCCTGTGCTCTGCCAAAGCACCATGCACAATAGCAGCGGTGTTTGAAATTGGACTTGTTGAGGCTGCATCGTTACACAACCATGCCATTAACCTTAATTGGAGCAGCTTGATGGAACAGAGAAAAACTTTCAGTGCTCTGAGACAGCAGAGCTTCTCCCCTGAGTTATATAAAATCGAAACTGATCTCAGGCTGAGTTAATTGAATTGCAGAATACTTATCTTCCTGCTGAGGAGGAGTAACTGAGAAGCAAATGCAGTACAGTAAAACCTCACTCTCTCTGGTTCTGTTCTCTAGGAGAATACTAAAATATATTATATACAAAGAAACGTGACATGAATGACTCCTCCTCCATACTTCCTGGTGCCATGAATCCCATATTGGTGGTACTAAAGGGAAATCAACTCAATAAGTTACAGGCTGATATGAAAGACGGCTAGCATAGAAAGACATGAACAAAGTAAAAGTTATCATACTCCTTTTAAGCTTTCTCATATGACAACCACAAACATTCATGTATTTTTATGAGTTAAAATAAGTCAAAACAATACTAAATCATAAAGAGCAAGAAAAGTGATAATGCTTTGAAAAGAATGGCAACAAAAAAACATCTTTTTGTGTTTAATTTTCAGTCAGTTAGAAGGCAGGTAGACATCACAGCAAAGGTCACAGAAAATGCTCTGGTCAGATAATAGCAAAATGTAGCTTTCTGGCCTCTAATAAGAACACTGTGATGGAACACAACCACTGCACATCACCATCCTTATGATGAAACATGGTGGTGGCAGCATTATGCGATTGGACTATACCTTTTTAGAGCAGTAGAGCAGAACGTGATTAGTTATTAGTAGACAGATGGAGACATCTTGAAGAAATATACTCCATCCATCCATCTTCTAACATGCTTATCCCAAGTGGGGTTGCTTGTGCCTATCTCCAGCAGTCATTGGGCGAGAGTTACACCCTGGACAGGTTGCCAGTCCATCGCAGGGCAACACATAGACAAACAGGACAAACAACCATTCACACACACACTCACACCTAAGGGGAGTGTAGTCATGTTTTTGGACTGTGGGAGGAAGCCAGAGAACCCACACATGCTCAGGGAGAACATGAAAACTCCATGTAGAAAGACCCGGGCCGGGAATCGAACCCAGAACCTTCTTGCTGCAAGCAAGCCCAAAATATACTCTAAGATATTTAAACAGTAAAGGCAGCAAAATGCAGCACCAATGTGGTGAGTCTGAACAAATACTTATGGAAAAAAATAAATTCTTGCAATGTTTTTCCTTTTTCCCAACTTACTACTTTGACTCCCAGTGCCAAATTTAGATTTAAAGCTGACAAATAATAAGGCTTACTCAATATATAATGCTGTATCCATAATTATAAAGAGAATAATAAACAGGTAAAATCCTTCAAATCGCTGCTTCCTAGTCCATATTCTTTCCATGTGAATCCTTATTTTATCAGTCTCTCACATTAAAGAGAAAGGATTATTAATATATCCTGTTCATCAGAAAGAAAAAAAAAACAGCCACAGTACTTCTTCCCCACATCTGTTATCTCATACGGATTTGAAGCTCTGCAGAGATTGAATTGTGAAAGAAGATTACTGTGACAGCAGGGTTTTTCCACACCAGCGTGTCTTTGCAAATGTTTGCTAGCAGTTCTATTTAATGTAAGGTATTATCTAATACATTTTTGACAAAAAAATAAAAATGTTGATGATTTCCTACTATTTATTAATGCTGTATGCTGTTTTGTGTGACGGAAAATTGAGGATTTTGGAAAAACATGCAGAAATACCAAACAGCAGTAGAGTTGGATGACGTTCCAGATTGGAGTCCTCCCCCTCCTTCTCCTGTTAAACTAAGCAGCTACAGCCTTTCCTTGGTGTTACAATAAGATGCCAACCCATAAAATATTTAGCCCAAACAGACGTTGAATGCGGGATGTTTTAAGAGTGTTTTCTAGGCCCTGAGATGGCTGGTGAGTGTCAACATTTTGACAGATTGTGGAAGAGCACAGCGATGAACGAATAGTGTAAACAAGAGATGAATCATTGCTGTCACAGGCAATACAAACGAGCAGTGGAGGAAACAGAGCCCTCTTTGCAGTACTGCCCTCGGCCTTCAGAGAGCTTTTAAATCTCTATCTCTGCAGCCAGTTATGACGTCTGCAGGTAGGACTCTCTGGATTTATTGAGCTGCAAAGATTCTGATAAAAAAAAAAAAAAAAAAAAAACAGAAGCAGGATTATGCTTTAAATTGTACAATACTGAGAAGGGAAGCAGTTCCTGCCAAGATTGTGTCCTTGACAGATTTTAATTAGTCACAGTCCTCATTAAATACTGTGCAGCTTAAATGAATTCGCATTCATGTCTACAATAACAGGCATACATTAAAAGCAATGTGAAAACATATTGCCCATCTCGATTTCTCTGTAAATTTATGGATTTTGTTTTTAACGGTTTTCTTCTTCAAATGAGCAACTTTGGCATGTAGTGTAGTTCCATTGTCTCCTTATATAGGCCAGCCATCCACAAGGAACCCTGGCAATTCTCCCCTTCAGCTCTTGGTGTTGTGTATCCTTCTTAGATCTGGTTTGAAGGCTGCTACCAGTCCTCTGACAGTTCTTCTGCTCTTTTTCTTTTTTTTTTTTTATACTACCTTTGCTTCTGCAAAGATAGATCCGGTGCCAGATTTCCTGCTGCCTCAGTGCTACTTAGTATGGAATGCTTTGCACAATCACATTCATCTTAAAACTGAGAGTCAATGCTGGTACACTGGAAATATCCTCCAGGGTAATCCAAACCCAAATCTTTGCATATCATAATGTAGAAAAAAATGTTTTGCTTTGCTTGCTGGCCCAGAAAAACAATGACGTTATATCTGCTTCTGCAATCTACCAACAGAAGTTTAACCTTCAAACTCACAAATGGAAATTAAAGTTTGAAAACAAAATGATCTGCATCATGTTTTCTTATATTTCAACCAGACTTGATGTGATTTTGTTTACTTTTGTTCACATTTATTGTCCCCAGCACTTTTTTGCCTATTTTTCTGCAAAATAATTCAAGCTAAATGAGATTTAAGACAGAAAACAGGTCTGTACTTTGACAATCATTTAAACACATGGCTTTTTTTTTTTTAGAGTTGTCATCCAGGAAGGACATGTGAGGTGCATAACTAATAGTTTTCATGTGACAGGATTCTCCAACCGTAGCTGTGAACTTCTGCAGCTACTCTGGAGAAGCTGTCTCTATTCAGCACTCGTCACTCCCCATCAGTTGAAGTGGAAGACTGTGTCTCTTTACAAGCTTACCCTGTTTTGACCATCTCTGATCCGTTTTCTCTTTTCCACGGTCGTCATGTTTGTCCACTGCTGTTTTCCACTGGCGAGATAAAATGTACACAAGTGGACTATATTTACTAATTATGTTACTAAATAGTTATGAACCCAAATTCACAGAAAGCCTTTTAAATTTATTTTGCAAATCTGATGCTTCTAAGTGATAAAACATGGAAAGGCTTAATTTGAATGAACAATTATTGTCCATAAAATATTGCAAATGTTTGAAAAAAAGCTCATATTTAAGGACAGTCATGATGTCAAAGTAGAAATATGAATATAAAATGAATATAAATCAAATGCTTTACTTTTAGCTATTCATTATGTAATGATGGATTATTTGAATATAAGCTTATTTCCTGTACATTCACTTTATAAGCCTACCATCTAATCCTTTGTTCTTATAAAAACCTTTTGCTAAAATAAGAGAAATGTGGCTTTCTTCAGTGTTTTTATTGTGCCACTAGAGGTCAGGCTAGTACACTAAATGCTACATTAGTTCAGGCTCTTGCAGTTTGCTGAGCCCTCATTCAGCAGCCTTTTCAAGTTTTTAATGTAAAAATATTTCTATGTTGATAAAGAGCATCAGAGATCAATGACCGTGTAAAATTATTGCTGTTCTGTATGAAAACCAGAACAAAGATATAAAGGAAGGCAATAACAGAGCATCAACTTTTTTGTTAGATCCCAAAATAGACTTCCCATCTGATGAGTCCAAACATCAGACTAATAGTTCATATTTCGGCTTTCAATGTGTCAAACGCATTGGAGAGTAAATTGTGATTTGATTACAGATTTCCAACTCCTGTGAGCATTCTTTTCCATTTCTGAATGGGAAGTTGGGGAACACTGAACTACAAACAGAATATAGCTTATTTTCAATTAATCACCACCATTTTTTTAACCTCTGATTACACCATCAACCTCAAACTCAAAGCAAATCTTTTTTTTTCCCCCCAATCTGGTCACGATTTAACAACAGTTGGAAATCCGGCAGGGAAAATTCCCACTTTATTACCCATTTTATAGTCCAGTAATTATTTTCAGTAAAGCCAACACACCTCTGGATGGCATCCCTAAAATGTTTAATTCTGCACTTCAAACTGAATCTAAAAGCTGCTGTGTGGTCTAAATATTTTATCTCAAGTCCAAGCTTGGCACTGTCCCCTAAAAAAAAAAGTACATCTTGCTTCTAAATTAGGTTGCAATCACTTGGAGAACTTGAAAGGACATGTGGGAGGACTACCCTGTCAGCCCCACTTTATATAAATGCTTGCTCACACAGAGCAGGGTAACACTGTCCTGTCTGATCGTTCTCTTGTGGCTCCACCATGACAGACCCCTGCAGCCCAGCGCATCGCTAAGCAGCTCAAACCTCTTTGGTCTTCAAAGCTTTCCTTAGAAAGAGATTGAGGCTTTGCATATTCCTGAAGTTGTATTATGCATAAGAGAATACATTTTCCAAATAATTTTATAAAAATTTTTTAAAAAGTTGAGTGCATCTTTGGTTTTAGCTAATACTAATTATTGAGCTGCCTCTTGATAACTTAGTACATCTAAGTCTTAAGGGGAAGCATTCCGACAAATCAATACTTACATGTTTCATTATTAGAGTAGTCGCAAAACCAGCCCTTTAATATCTAAAGGCATAAGAGAGAAAAATCTACATCTGTCGCTAAAAGTAGCACAACAAAATGTAATAAATTTTGGTTTTCTGCAGGTTTTTAACTAGATTTGCACAACTCCGATGGAAGAAAATACTGACCCTTATGAAAAATTCAAGCGCAGAATGGTAGACGAGGAAGATTTTGAGATTTTTAGGAGTTCTATCGAAGTCTGCTTTTCTTCACAGTCCATATCCACATTTCACCAGAAATTCTTTATGAAATCAACGCAGCTTTAAAAATAATAAAAACTAAGAGCATACAAACAAGACAAAACTGGACATACTGAGAGGGGGTTTAAGAGAGATGCCTTTGGTGGAACCTGTTGTTTTTAGGAGGGGGGATAGCAGTCTTAGACTAAATAGCAAGCCAAATAAGACATTTTTTACCCATGTAATACCATCGGGGGGGGAATTGTAGAGTAAATTGGATTAACATTACAAGGAGGAAACTGCCAAATTGCTTGAAAAGTTAATTCTCTAAACAGCTTTGATATAAACTCAGCAGCTATCAAATAAAAAGGTGACTGGGAACATATTTAGGAACCCACATTCCAGGAATAAAAAATGTTTATGTTTGTAGAAAGAAAAACAATATGTCAAACTTCATTTCACAATTTATTTACTGAATAAATTTGGACAAAACACCAGAATCTGTTACAATACAATCTGAACATCTGAGGCAGATATCCCACCATGCACCACCCACCCGCCAAGGAGCAAAACAAAAACTAAACATTAGCACCATATCAGCACCAACTTAAATAAAAGGTAGCTCAGTCTACAGAAACAAGGGAAGTTATAGCCGTATTTGAACTGGAAAGAAACTCAAAAAGGTAGTAAATTAAGATTTTTCCTTGTTTAATAGCTTTTCTTGAAAAGAAAACCAAAAAAGTATCCTCCTATCCCCAACCCACCCTTGCCCTCACTAGGCAGGCTATAGCATTCATGGAGCACATGCCACTGACTAGGTAAAAAAAAAAAGAAAGATTTATTCAAGTAACATTGAGATACGACAAAACATGTCCATTGCTACCCAATCTGATCCTTTCACAGAACCTACACAGGTAGTAGGAAAACTAACACGAGGTCATGGAGTGAACATGGAATAGCAATACCACTACTGAATATCCCACATCTTTTTATTTTATTATTTTCTAAATCTTCCAAACAGAAATGAGGGAGAGACTGGGTGGCATGGCCTGTTGGGGGCACAGGAATACTGGCATAGATGGCGTTTTGTTTCTCTAAAACCTTAGACAGTTTTCTCTTCACACCTGTCCTCTGTCAAAATATTGCCTACATCATACATGAAAAGGAATCTCTTAGTAAAGAAATACCCTGCTATGTAGTTTTTAAATATATATTTTTATTCATTTATATATATTCTTATAGCTGTTACAATTTAAATAAAACATTACGTTATCGCTTGTACAACTGAAATTTAAATAAAAGGAAGCTAATTTTAAGGAGGTGGAAGTGTTTGTTAACCTAACACACCAAGTGCTTGATGCCATGTTGGGATGATTACATAGAAAATGAATGAAAGGCTTCAAGGAGATATTAAAGCAGCAGGAGCAGATTAGAATAGCTTAGAAACAAAAGCGGTAGCTGATGACATAGCGAAAATCAAAGCATAATCGAGGCTTAAGGAGAGTTATAACTGAAAAAAGGCCACCAAGGAGTTTTAGTGACGGTCTGAGTTGTCAGTATTGCAAAATGGAGATACGCTAAAACTAACAAAACTGAGGTCGGACATTTTTTCTTCTTCTTTAAAGTAATGATGATAAAAAGACGAAGAGGTTCTGTTTCCTAGTGGTCCCAAGCCAGTTGTGTCAGCTTAACAGAACATGTGGTTGCTCTTTCCAACTTGGGGTCTGTGGCGTTACCGTTATCGCCATGGAAACCCGAAAAAAAAAAAGAAGCAAAATCTGTAAGAAAAAGTGTGGTGCTGCAGTCTGTTACATATGGTTGTCCTTGGTTTACCGCCTTCATATGTCCCTTCATGCCTTAATAGTGTCAAAAATGGTGAATGCATCAACTTCGTATGAGCACCACATTAAACCAAAATGCACAGGAAAAAAAAAATTGCTACATTGTTTTGCAACTTGCATGTCTGGCAGCAATATCCCCCACTGAGGAGTGCCTTGCCAGATAATCTATAGATGCCATTTGTCATGCCAGGCTCAAGGTTTTCCATGAAGTGGTGGAAAAAAGGAAAACAGGATGGAAACACCTTATCTATGAGTGACAAATTCATCTATTTATCTCTAAACTACAGTTTTTTTTTCTTTTTTTTTGGCTCTGCTGATACCGTGGCAAGCAGATCGTGGCGGTGTCATCCTTTTTGTGCTTGTTGGTAGTTCAGCTAAACAGCTCCAGCTCCTCCTCCATGTTCACCTCGGGCACCATCTGCTCCTGCTCCCTCTCCCCTCTACTGTGCACCTGAAACCCGCCCATCATTCCAGAGGAAGTGAACCAAGGGTGCTCCAGGATCTCCCTAGAGGTCAGGCGCTCCGCCGGCTCCCGTCGTAATATAGAGCGGATCAAGCACTTAGCCTTTGGAGTCAGCGTCTCAGGGATGTTAAAGTGGCCCCTGCGGATTTTGCTGAACAGAGATCCTGGCTCTACGTCGTGGAAAGGGTAGCGCCCAACCAGGATGGTGTAAAGCATGACGCCAAGACTCCAAACATCCGCCGCCTTGCCCGAATAGCTGCCGTTGGCGTTGAGGATCTCCGGACTGACGTAGGCTGGACAGCCATGTTTGTCCGACAGGGAATCATCAAGACCTGCTAGGATATAAGAGTCCTCAAGGCTCTCCAGTTTAACAAGGCTTCTGCAAACAGAGAAGAAACAAAAAGAATGCCATCAATCTAAAGCATTTTAACCGCAGAAACACAAAACTGTAAGATAAAACAGCAGAGGAATACAAATTTAAAGCTCACTTAAAAAAAAAAAAGGTTTTGAAAGCTTATTAAAATTCCTCCACATAAAACTTGTTTTTTTACTTCTTCCCTGACCTTGATTGTAATTGATGCCTAACATGGCTAAAATATTCCTCTCCAAACATCTGTTATTCATAAATATCACTTAATCAAATGGGGGAGCAAGCAACACCAGCTTAGTGGTAAAATAAAAAAAGTGACAAATCCATTCAATATTAGTGCTTGATCAATGGCAATGATGTAACCATTATTATGTAGAGCAAAGCACTCAAATATGCCTCTTTGCTATTACCCAGAGCCACAAAACAATTCCTACTTATATTTAGATTTATGTTTTACTGAACTGCTTCATGCTCATTTTAAGAACAGGAAATATTGTGTTTTCAAAGGCTTAAATGCACAGTATGAAAGATGAAACCCACATAAGTCACTGAACCATATCCGAGTTCAATCAAACATGGAGCCAAGCGTAAAAAACACTTTGTTCCAAACTGCATGCCAGCTGGCTGAACTAAGGCTACTTCACATAGAACGGCTTCAATCTAATTAGCAGATTAATAGCCTGATAGCAAAAGTTGCTTTATAGATTTTTATGTATTACTATTTGAACAAAGCGAAGCTAAAACTATCCCAAACAGTCTTGGATATAGCATATTACTAAAAAAAAAAGAAAAGAAAAGGTTGTCACTTTAAATACAAATATTTTGTGTATTTGTTTTCTACAGTTTGGCTTAATTATGACTTTGAATGGGTTTTATTTCGGCAAATGGCATGCTCAGTCTGTATAATCCGGTTAATGATTATAAATAATCAATTATTTACTAAATAACTTGATTGTAGTACAATTTCTAATTTTTCTTGCAAAAAGTAACAGTAGATGCATTTTATTGTTTTTTAAAGTAAAATTTTACACTAAAAGAATTTTATAAACTACAATATATTGGACATTATTTTGTATAGGATACCGTAATGATCCTTCTTGGCAGTTTTCCTGAGGCTCCTATTTTGTTAATAACATATCAGCCTTATATTCATCCTTACTCTGGCCTGAGAGACCGCTCATAAAAGACCACAACATCAATCATTAAACATGGTCTCAGTCGTGGACCTAAGAAGGCCACTGGACCTGCACTAAGTATGTGAAGCAGCTCAACTTCTTTTTCCACAGTACGTGCCAAAGAATGACAACCTGCATTCTGATGCCAACGAGCAGAGTATGCCAGGGGCTAAAAGGATTAACCAAATTAGTAGGCTTTGATATAGTTATAGTGTGAAGCATCAACTCTAGATGGTCATTTGTAACTATTGTTCTTTCCTATAATGAAAGTAATAATTTGCTATTGGGTTGCTGTAGCAACTGATGCCTTTTTTGTAGTTAGTGATAGCTGCCAGAAGGTGTCAGAATCTGTACTCTGCAAGTGTGATCGTCAGGCTGGGGTTATTACAGTAGTTTGGAGTCTCCCTTTGATTGATCGTCTGCCACCTAAAAGCTTGTCCAAGCAGCTTATCCGACTGCGTTTTTTCCCATCTAATGTTAGTGCAGGCCTTCAGTAAAGTCAATGATTGCATGCTAGCTCTCACGCATTTCATCTGTTTATACAAAGAACATGGGACATTTCCACAGATAAACCGCATGCACAGAAAAAACTGGGGCAGATGCGTTTAGGATAACCATGCCAGTCTTGCTTTGACTCAGCTTACACCATCCGCTGTTAAAGTCAAGATGTGACATAACAGGCAGCTGTATTCTCACCATGAGAGCTGCTTTGATGGAAGAAAGAGAAAGCCACAATACTCAGTTAGTAAAGACACTGAAGGTTTGCTGAAGCTCACCTGTCCTCGTTTTTGAAGACAAACTTCCTCAGTTTGAGGTCACGGAGGACCAGTCCGTTGTCATGGCAATGTGCCACGGCTGAAGCTATCTGATAGAAGAGCCGCGCGGCCTCGTCTTCCCGCAGCTTCTTGCAGGTGCGAACAAAAGAGTGCATGTCTCCGTGGCTCCTGTCGAAGAACACGTAAGCTCGCGTCTCTCCGAGCAAAATCTCCAGGATTTGGTTGATGTGCTCATGCTGGCCCAGGGCGAAGTAGGCCGCCAGCGACTCCTGGTATCGGCCAATGTCAAAAACCTACAAATGTGACAGGAAAGTTTGTTTTTACTTTAGCTAATAAATTAAGTGACACACAGATAAAGAGTCATTTCAGCTTTAACTTAGCATCACACTTGTTCTTGTATATTCTTTTGCAAATAGGAAGGCTAAACTGAAAGCATAATACTACATGGTACTGTGCTGCTGCCTGGGGTTGCAGTGTCTTATTTGTTTCCATAGCAACCCCCGATTGACTTTCAGTACAACCAGTTCAGGTGAGAAGGCACCACTGCTTGCACTCAATACAAAATACACCCTGCGGGTCCAACGATAGTACCCAGCCTTCAAGCTTGACCTAACTGATGAATCCGGGAAGTGAGGGATTGATTGGTGCTGTATTGAGGTCAGCACCAAGCTGATGAGGACAAACACAAGTTACCTCATAACCAGAGCCAAAGGTCACTCATTTTTCATGGCAGAGAAAACATTATCATGAGTCAAAGGGGCAGGTTACTGGATATGTCATGCTTTATGGGTCCAAGGGTGGATGTCACTATTGTTTCTATTAATCATCCTGAACAGGGCAGTTTTAGGTTTAAAAGCTGCCGAGGGACAAGAGCTGCGGATATAACAATCAGGAGTATGGTGAAGTCAATAAATGAGGTAAGAAAGGGTTATTGTTTATTGTAAGATCGGTCACTGGCTGGGGAAAACACCACAACAGCAGCCAGAACATGGAAAGTTAACAAGACCTACAAACAGATGAACAGATCAGAACTAGATCAAGTCTGATCAGCAAATTTGGCCTTCTTTTCCCCCATCTTACTGGTTTAGAGTCTAACAGAGCATTAAAGAAGTACATGATTATTACCATGTATGCATCAAAGCACATGTGCCTATGCAAAATTTTCATTAGACTAAAAAAAAGTGCAATAAGTACATATTTTGTACGTCTTCATTATGCATTAAGCATCTAACGAAGAGGAAAACCAATCTGCTTTTTCATTAATTGACCTACTGTTCACCACTGATCAATCAAAAGCTCTAATAAGAATTTTGTGCAGAATGAGCACAACAACATTGGCGTGCCAAACAGCTACTCCAGGGTATACTGATTACAGCATTGTGCTGTGAATGGAGAAGCCACGGGTAAACCAGAATGGCACTAACAGGAGTGTGTGCGAGCGGTTACTCACTCCTTTGTCAACGTTACATCATGCAATCCAAACCACACAGCTCACTCCATTCACTTTTTCCATCAGGCTGGGCTGCCAGCTCTCTATTTACCATGTAAGCAATAATTTAAAAGTTGAGGTGGCAGGATTTAGTGCAATATGCATCCTGGAAGAAAAAAATCCAAATCTGCATTTCTGCAGGAGAATGTGCAAAATCTGAAACAAAACTCAATTTAAAATAGATTGTTTGAAGCAATAAAAATAAGCATGAAGGTTGCTTTTTAGGGGAAGCTGCTCACCTTACATACGAGCTCGTCCCCGCTGTGCAGGTGGGCGGCTCTGAAAACGTGGTCTCCCTCCAGCGGCTCCAACAAAAGGTAGTCCCCGATGCGGGAGATGCAGTGCGAGGAGTCCGGGGTCTCCGGCGGGCTAGGGGAGCCGAGGTTCGGGCTGAAACTCTGGTTCGACTCTGTAGTCCTTAAGCAAGACAATTCTTCAAAATCGTGCGATTTGTGTCGCGATCTCCCATAACGTGAAATGTTGATTGGATTTGACCTCTGTATGTTCATGAGGAATAAGTGCGAAATCTCTCACAAAAATATCGAAGTTTTCTCCCTTTTTTCCACCTCTGCCTTGTTTTAAACACCACTAATACCTTGATACTTAAAAAAATATATGCTTACCTAACGTATATAATATGAAAAAAAGGGAAAAATTAATTTATAGTATCGTGCTTTGGTTTTGTGTCAACAGGCAAACAAAAAATGTACTCAAAAAAAATTCTACTGCTCATTTGTTCCCTTTTATCATACATTCATGAAATGAAATCCGTGTTAAATACCTGCCTGAGGCCAACGAAGTGCAGTTTCATTAACGTGGATGCGAGACAAAAGCTGCAACAAAGGCTACCAAAAGTTAGCTTTTAAAATTAATCAACGGTTGCTAGGTCTACGCTCCGCTAGCTTATCTCGCCGGTGAATTGCTAAGACACGTTTCGTAAAACGGAAACAATGTACAGGACACGGCTTGCAGTCGCATATATAGAATAAACAAGCCAAACAAATTAAGTTTCTGAGCTAATAATAGCTACAGAAATTCGTTAGGAGGAGGGGGTTTGCTTAGCAGGTGCAGAGCTAACTAGTTAGCTTCCTTTGCTAACGAGTACCGGATCAGTGCACGGCCTTTTTCCCAGGGATCATATCCATGCACGGTGATTGTCATAAGGAGAGAGCCCCATCCGGAGAGACTGCTGACGCTCTTTGTGTGCTAGCCGTTCTCTATCCTCCGCTTGAACTTATCCAGTGGAAGAAACTCGCCGCTTCGTCGGCTGTGTCTGCTGCTGCAAAAGCTTGTGGAAGGAAGGAAGGGACGGCCGTCTTTCCCAGGCCAATCCCTTTGATTCAGCAGGACATCCTCTCTCCCGTGGTACCGCTGTGCTTCTTACGTGGCCGGGGGAAATCTAGTTCATTCAGTGCAGAGGGAAGCTGCACACTGCGCCTGTACACTAGAGAAAGAGAGAGAGAGGGAGGGAGAGAGACAGGGGCTCCTGCCTTGCAAGTAGGAGGGGGGAGGGAGGGATTGAATGCACGCGCATACACCAGCTAACGCACGCGCCTTTTGATGTCACGCTCACATCGGCACCCTATTGGCTGGGAGCCGGCAGTGAGGTCATGTGAGAGCCGTATACCGTAGCTACACCCCCAGGAATCTAAATGCAGCGTTGGTGGAACAGACTACAGCTACTGTACACGCTGCGTTACAAATTTGCCCCCCCCCCTCCCCACTCCCTCAAATGCCACTATAGCAAAACTGGAGAACAGTATGCATCATGCCAACCTTTGCAACCCAAAAATACACACTAGAATAGAAAATAGAATAGAAAACCCCTTTATTGTCCCACAATTGGGAAACGAAAATATTATTATCATCTACAATTCTACACTAACTTGTGCAATTAATACTTAATAACCTGTGCAATAACCTGTTACTTTATATTTGACACCCACTGCAATAACTATGTATATACATATAAATATCCATCTATATAAATAGCCATGTAAATACCCTGTGCAATAACCCTGTATACTAATCCTGCTATTTAAAAAAGCTGTCATATGTGAATATACTGTATATACCCTTTTTCTCCCTTTGGCACCTTCTTCTTCTCTGAAAAAATAATGCAACCATTTTTTGGCATTCACCTAATCATATTTACTTACTTTAACACAATTGGTTAATGTTAGCAGGGTAGGACATAAAACAACTGTGTTAAAGTAGTTAAATATGATTAAGTCTCTTTTTGACTATTTGAGATGATGGAAACGGTCAATTTCTCCATTGTGAGATCAATAAAGTAAAACAATACAGCTTCAGCTAATTTCAACCTAAGTTGTTTCTAAATATAGAGTCAGTCCAAAAGTGAAAGTGTGTTTTTTTTTTTTTTTTTTTTTTTTTTTATAAAGGCTGACTCATTATCCAGTTTATTTCTAAATCCATTAAGTTGTCCATGGATTTTGTACAACTTCTGGTAAAGACAAATAAAAAAAAGTGGCTGCTGTTTTTTTTTTATGTTTTTTTTTATAAATTGGAAGGATGGCATAAAAAAAAACGGACAAAAAAAAATCAATAAATACGGATAGAGCATGTCTGCTGTTTCAGGGATGGATGTTTCCCATACATAGGTCATTTAATTTAATTAAAAAAAATACTTTATTAATTCTGAAATGAAATTAAAAGTAACTCGTGGGCTGTTTAAGGCTTGTGGTCCTATTGTTTAGGACCCAGATTAAATCCCTGATCATTATACAAATACACTGTGGACTCAGAGATCACTAATAAACCTTCCTTTTCCTGTATTAACATCTGGACAAGGACCGTGTTGTGTAACAGATTGCTGTCATGCATAGTTATATCTTTAAGATGTGTTTCATAGAATAATGGAGTTTTATTATTCCCTGCTTGTTCATCCTAGATTACCACCATGTATGACAGAGGATTGTGCAATTTTGCGTAGGAAACCAGGGGCGGCTAGAGGAATGATTGCAGCTGGACCCAAGACACTGGCAGAAGTGTTTGATTTAACCCCTATTCCTCTGCTCACAGACAGTGGCAGCGCACACATGCACTGTTCTCTACCTTCATTTCTTTCTCTCTGCCCAGATAAACCCCCAAGGATGGAAATGGCATTTTTTTTTTCTACACAGAAGCCTCTCATCGAAAAAACAGTGGCTCACAGTTGCTGAATGTGGCTGCACCCACAGGCTCTTCAAGCGTATGTGTATGCATGTTCTGAGATGCAATCTTAGTGAGCCACCCACTTTGTTCTTTGTTATAATGCTGGAACACTCTTCACTCTACAATAGCTTCACTTTCCTTTCACAAATTCTGCAGAAGACTATCAAAATGTCTTCTTCAGTTATTGAAATATTACAATCTAGTATGGAGCAAACTGGATCCTTGTTTAGCAATCTACATTTCCATCGGATGCAGCTGAATATTTGTGTTCTGCCCTGGCTATGACCCAAAATAGGGATTCTGTTAAGCCTAAACCACAGCTGTGCACGATTTGAAATAGTAATCTGTAAGGATTCCTCTTGCTCTCATTCTGTGATACACAACGTGACTTATTTGCAATACAGCCCAGCATTAGAGAATAGAGTTATCAAGTCTCAAGACACAGCAACATGCTGTTCTTGAGACAGCCATGCTTGTCATGCTCTTTGCAGGTTTTGTCTTGGAGGACATGTCAACTGGATGTATGCTTATTCTCAGTATCATATGCAATGTTAGTCGGAATCTGAGGAAATTGTTTGAGGTCAATATCAGTTTTGATTTTTGATAAGATTGTTCCTGCTGTTTGCAATTTAAGACCAATTCAAAGAACACCCCTCATCCCCAAAAAAATAACCAAAAAGCAGTCATTTGAATACGATTTTCCTTTCAGCCAGTGGCCAATTTCCTGCTGTTACATAGCAACACAGCTAGTCTCCCCTCCCTGATATCAACCAGAATCATTTAGCGCTGTCACTGAAATCCCTGTAGGTAACTTCCAATGAGAAAGTCAGTCATACGAGAGAAATCTGGAGGCAGAGGCAGGGGGAAATGAGATAACATTCAGGAAGGGATACAGGGTGAGCAGACAGGGGTAAAAGATAGAAGAAAAAGAAGATGAAGACAATAACAAAGAATAATGAAGAAAGATGTTTGTGAAAAATGAGAAATAATGAGAGATTTCAGCAGGAGGGGATAAAACATAACAATGATGAATCGTTACATGTTAAAGTAGAGGTAAACCAGGCAAACATGGCATACAGGTTTAGCGAAGGCATCAAAATGACATCAAACCATGTCTGTAGTTTTTATTAATTTTTATCTTTAGGCTCACAAAGAGTTGTTCTTTCCCTACAGATACTTGTAGTACAAAAGCTGTCTTCAAAAAAGGTAGAAATCCTACAGCTGCAAGATTTACCAAATGAAGTGCAAATTGAAGAATTCCTGCTAATGACTGAAAACATTCCTTGACTCTTTGTAATGCTGAACATTGAATCTATTTGCAGACATCCACTTGCAAAGCATAAAAAATAAAACACTAAAGCAAAAACAAATGGACTCTTTTCTTTCAACACATTTCTGGTTAAAACTGTGCAAAATATACATTCAGTGCTTTTTAAAAGTTTACGCTATTCTTAAAATTATGTTACCATGTTACACCCACAATCATAAAGTGAGTTGTTTGGTTTTTCCTTTTTTGTCTTATGTGAAATACTAATGCATAATAAAACATAGTGAAGGAAGAAGATGACTTAGAATTAACCAGATTGATACAGAGTAGATTTCAAATTGAATTATACAAACTAATCTGGAATGTGTTTGCAAAAGGGAGGAACATTCAATATAATTCTTTTAGCTGTATCAGCCTCTGATGTTGAGTTTTTTAGCCAATCATAGCAGCAGCAGCTTGATTGGTTTCATAACTAGCAGAGTTAATTGATAAATCAAACTCCTACCAAATCCATTGGTAAAAGTAAAAAATCATGTCCTTTTGCACATTTTTCAAAAAGAAATAGAGGGTATTCCAGTTAAAACTGGTGAGAAAGTTAGTAAGCAAGCAGAATCAATTTAAAGAATGTTTATGCCTATGAGACTTTGTCACAATCTCACATTGACCATGAGAAGAAGGAGCTCTGGTGAGTTAACAAATCTGTCATTTTAGTCCTGCACAGCATTGCACATTATACACAACACCCCCATCTGGAAGCATGGTGGAGGGGGCATAAAGCTGTGGGAATGTTTTTCTTCAGAGACCTGGAAGCTACTCAGGGTTTAGGAGAAGATGGAAGGAGCTAATTATAGGGCAATGCCGGTATGTTTTAAAGGCTGAAAAACGGCAGAGACTGAGTGATGGTTAAAACTTTAAGAAATACCTTTAACATACAGCTAAGGCTACTGTAGGAGGGCTTAATATATTTGGGTAATAGCCCAGTCAAACTCCAGGCCTATGGAGGACCAACTCTGCCATATTTAAAAATAAATTAAATTTTTAGGCCTGTATGGAGAGTGAATTTTGTACTTGTGACAGTGCAATGACAATAAAAATGCTGGGGAAAAAATGTCCTTGATATATTTAGCTAGGAAAAGTTTTTCTAAGATTTTTGTCATCGCAACCATGCAAAGCTGGTGGAACCATACCCCAAAAGACTTGCTGCTGTAACCAAAGTTAAAAGTGGAAACCCAAGTGTGGGTTGAAGGTTAGTGGAACACCATGTGTTGGTCTATCACATAACATCCCAGTAAGTACAAAAAAATGTGTTGTTGTTTTAATATAACAAACTTGAGAAAGTTAAAGGGGCATGAATACTTTTGTAAAACACTGCAAGTTCATGACTATCAAATGAAACAGAACACATCCTGTGGGCAGCGCAGCACACCCAAGGGGACCCTTGAGTAGGTTAAATAAACAATGCCACTTCCACTGACCTTCACTTAACCCGTCACCCTCACACAAACAGTAAATCTGCTGCCCTCATCAAACAAAGTGAAATAAATATGTCCTGTTGTGATAAATTCAGGATGTGCAGCCCGAGAAACAGCTCTTAGTGGGACACATTTCCATTTTCCTCTTCGAGGCTGCAGGAAGTGTTAGCGCCTTGTTTGTGTGTGAGGTCATGAAGGCTTCAACTTGGAGAGGAAGGATCTTGGCTCAAGATGTAGACGGCATTGGCGTCACTGGTTTGGATCTCTCCTTGGTGAAGTCAGACAGCTGAGTGAGGACTTGTGGCAGTCCCGTCACCAGGCAGGGTGACTCACTCGCTCGGGAGCAGAGAGGTTAATAATAGTTGCGTATCACAGCTCTTGAAGTGAAATAACACAACATTAGCAGCTATAGCTGTACAAATGATCCGTAGCAATTAAAACCTTCTATGCATCGCCTTTCATTTGCTTTCTTCATGCGATGCTAAACTTTAAAATATATCACTGGATCTTTAAAGTGCAAGAAAACACAAATGGTAGTAGCTAAAGTTTTATACATAGTTTATGGGGTTGCTACAACTAATAACAGAAACCTTAATAGTTACCACATGATACTCTCCAGTCAAAGTATACAACAGCTTTAAACAATACACTTGATTTTTACAATATTTATCTTTACAAATTAAAGAAATTATTAAAATGCATCTGTTTGCAGGGAGGGAAGCACTCTGATTCATCAGAATGGATTTTTCCTTACCATGCTTGCAAACATGATTGATAAATTCTGCACAATTTGGTGATGCTTCCTCCAATCCCACTCTCTTAAAATTCATAACATGGCAGATGTAACTTAAGTTTATATAGTCCCGGTTTAACTAATCATTTAGTTTTACAAATATATAGTCCCTACCTTTAAGATATTTAAGTAACAACATATCAGTTATTACATATCTTTACCAGAAAGTACAATTTCAGCAAATATCTCTGTTCTTATTTTCCATAATTTGAAGTTGCAAATGAATTTCCCAAGATTCAGTGGGTTCACGCTAAAGATAATTAATTTAGCTTCTGGGTTTGGATTTGACAAAAAACAAAGATTTTAATCAGAAAGCTCATTTAGATTTCATCTATCTTAGATCTATCCATGCAGTTTTGAGGCTGAGGTTAGTGTTAACTTTTCCAGCCTGGAAGTAATCTTTTAAGATTATTTTGACACCACATAAGTGCTCAATATGTAGTGGAAAAGGTATAATTAGGGGAATCAGTTTTCCCTGAAGACCTTGAGAACAGACCGTTAGATTGAGCCACTGTGTGAGAGTGTGAGCTGAACAAAATTTTACCTAAACTCAACATTACAGCAGCTTCCACACTGTTTTTTTTTTTTACATCTTATATAGTAATTTCCTATATTCACCTGGGATTAGGGGTATTTTGCCACCGCACACAGTGAGGAAATGAAAAATCTCCAGAGCTCCCCATCAGAAAACGGCAGCAAAATCATGATAAAATTCATTCTGGATGTTTCGTTTGATTGTGCACCAAGCCTTTTTGTTATGCCATCACAAATACAATTGTGTATGTTTTAACTTGAATTTGAAGATCTTAGTCAGAGGAAGACAACCCCTGAATGGTTTTGCTAAAAGACTCCAGGTAGGTCTAGCATGATTTAAAGGATGAATATGTGAAAAAAAACACTTCACCCACATGGCTCATAGTCTTTTTAGTTATAATGGAGGTCCCATGGTCTTTCTAAAAGCTATGCAATATGCAAGATGTGCTAAACTTTGCTAATCTTTACTAAGGATCCCGTCCATTTTGCAGAGTAAATTAAAGCAAAGACATAAAGAAATGGTTAACAAGCAAGAAAAACTGTATTCCTCCCAGCTGGACGAAATATATAGTCCTAGACCACCAAGGGGCCCACTGGCTCCAGACTGAATGTGTGGCAAATAGTTTGCGGTGTTGAGAATAATTGCAAGGAATTATTGCAGATAAAATGGTCTTTCTGCTCATTGATTTAGGGATTTAAAATCATTTCCTAGCAATGTGGAGTCCATCACTCTACAGAAAGACATCATTCAAATGTGGAAAATGTTTGCGATAACTGCCAGACTTTTAAAGAATGGACATACCAGTGTGTTCGCCCTGAGGTCAAACCATGAAATACTTTTAGATTGAGTTCTTGAGGTTTGTTCTAAAGTTATAAAAACATCCTGCATACACAGTATAACTGGAAAAACTGAATAAGTAAAGCATGAATTTTATTGGACAATGCATAGCAGCATTCTTTTGGTTAAAAAAAAAGGACTTTTGAACAAACTGTGAGAGGTTTGGAGTAGCCCCTTTAGAAAAAAGAGGCCAAAGTTAAAAGGTAATTCAGTGTATACTGGTAAAGTAAAGTTGTCAAAGCATGTCCCTTTTGTTACCAGGCACCTCTAATTTGATAAGCAACCATGAGTTCAAACGTCACCCCAACTGTCCACCAGCATGGTGACAAATAACAATGTTCTACTGATGCTATAGATGGTCTAAAATGTTGAATTACTGTAGTATTCCATGTAAAAGGCAAATAAAGTCACACATAATTGTGAAGTTGCAGGGGAAAAAAGAGTTTAATATTTAAAAAATGTGCTGTAAATATATATTCAGCCACTTTGATTCACTTCTAATGGAAGCACCCTTCTCTCTGTTTATGGCTGAAAGCATTTTGGAGGTATGCATCCACCATCCTCCTATCCATTGTCCCTTGAGGCTGATATTTTTGCATTTTCTTTTTGTTCGTTTTCTTTGTTTGCCTCATGTGTAATTACCAGTCGGACTTCATGGAGAGCATCTCCGGACATCTCAAGTTTGGCTACAAAATCTTGAATAGATCTAGGTCAGACCTTTGACTATGCCATTCTAAGACATGACTTAACACTTGTGTGTCATTTGTCAGTCTAACTTTTAACCTAAAGAGGTATCACAGAGTTTTCTAATAATACTGCCACCTGTGGCCAAAAACACAAAGCTGCAACACTCTTATGCTCCTTCTTGTAGCTCACGCTCGTGCTTGAAAAGGTTTTTTTTTTTTTCTTTTTTTACCTTTTTCACCTTACATGAAGTTACCATTGGGGCCTGAGATGCGGATGCGGTCCCATTTGATATTTACTCGTTTGATGCCACATGCGCTGAACAGCACAAGAACTTCTAGCCCTAGGTAAATTCAGGAAAATAGGCTACAGGCTTAAAGATGCATCACTGCTACTGAGGTATAAGTCTGCTCATCAAACAATGTTTGAGTTGGGTCAAATAAAAAGGCTATTTTAAAGACATTAAAAAAAACTAAATAAGGTATCTTTAATGTTCAGTTTGCTCCATCTCATTATCAGAGCTACATCTGGATAGAACTTTACTTAGCTGTGACACCATCCTGGACTGCCGCTGTCAACAACATCAGTTATGAATAATGGAGTTGGGTCTGTTTTTCATAATTTTGTCCTGTTTCTCTCCTTGACATAACTATGGGCTCAGCTTTTAATGTGAAAACCTGTATATGTGGTCTTTCATCCTTTTACTTTGAAAACCTGCTTAGAGCTAATTTGTCTTTCCTAAACAGAGCCACCTATGGAGCTAGTTTACTGTTACCTTTTCTAACATAGAGAACATTTATTTATCAGTGCTTCTGTGTTACATTTGTGTGTCGGCTTCTGTCTTCTTTAACCCCCAGTTGTCCTCAGCAGTAGGCTGCTCACCCTGAGCTTGGTTCTGCTGGAAGTTTCTTCTTGTTAGAAGTTGTTTCTTTTTCCTCTCCACTGTTACCTTGTGCATGCTTGGTGTGAAGGATGGCTGCAAAGTCAAGAACATAATGCAAGCGAATGTCCACTGTTGCAACCTGCTTATTCAGGAGGATAGAAATCTGTATGTAGCTGGGGTTCAAGATAGAAACCCAGCAGAATAGATGAGATAAATATAAAATGCTCAACTAGTCTGTCTGTATAATTTGACTAAATCAACTGTATTAAACACCTTGAGATAACATGTTGTGAATCGGGGCAATATAAATAAACAGAATTAAACATGCTTTGAAATATATAGTAAATGTATTTAACTACTTTAACAGTCGGTGTACTGAAAATGTAATTATATTCTTCAGTAGTCTGTGTGACAAACACATTTAGGCAATGCACAAACTGAAGCAAGACATTTTCCTCTGTGTGCAGTCTTTCTAAATGGCTTATAGCAAAGCATGAATGTTAGTAAAGAACAGTTAAAAAACTTAAACATCTGCGCAGGTAGCCTCTGTGCCCAATTCCTGCTTTTTATTCACACTGATGGGATATTCCCATTACAGACCCTCACTTGAAAACTGGTAATTTCAGTGATTCATTGCTTCTAAAGATGAGCGATGACAAGACGAGGACATGCTGTCCCAGTCTGGCCTCTGCATGAGAACGCATACGCAAGTTCAGACACACTCATATATCTCTGCAATTCATGCAACATTCAAGCTGCTGCCATGGCAACCTGGATCTGTCTTCCAGCGAATATCACACGGGACCTCAAACATAAACACAAACACACATGGACACGCACAGTAAATTACACTTAAGGCACTCCATGCTCTAATCTCTTGGGAAAGAACACCAAAAGGTACATTTCATGCCTCCTTAGAAAGGAAAATGATGGCATGGCGTCATGATTCCCTTCAATATTGCAATACTATGCGTCACGGTGTTGTCACACAACTCTCTCATTGCATGATTATTGTCGAATTACTGCCACTTCCATCTTCTGAAGTGAATTATATCCTCTTTATGCCATAAATCCTTTAAATGCCTAAGCATTTCTTCGGTGTTTCCACCTGATGGGATGAAACAAGGCCTGAAACAGCTTTAAAACCGTGACACATAAAAATGAAATCTGTAGGAATAAAATCCTTTTAAAGAACGCTCCTCTCTTTTTTGATGAAAGATAACAGTAGTTGTGCACACAGCTGAATTAATGGTCTGTACAGAACAACCAGTTCTGTGCAGAGGATGGAAAGCATTTTAAAATAACTTTTAGGTAGAGGCAGAAAAGTGAAGCAGAAATTGATCAAATGCCAGCAGAGACATCACCTTCTGAGGCTTCCATCACTTAGTTCAACATCCTGCCTGTCTGAAAGGCTTCTCAATATGATACAACCATCTTTCATCAGTGTTTATACTCACTCACACACACATTTTGCATCCCAAATATGTGAATTTACTTATGAAATTGTTGTGCAAGATATCAGTTAACTCTAAATATTGTTTTAATGGCCTCAATTAATAACAGTCATTTCTTGTCGTACGGGCTACTCAAAGTGCCTCCCATTCAATTAAGCAAACTAACAAACACACACACATTCTTTCAACCACAAGAAGATCAGTAGACGTTGCCCAAAGGCACATCAACATGAAGAGACCTGGATCTGAACCAACTTCTTCGAAATTGTTCTAATGTGATAAAAAAAAAAGCCCAAGAAACAAGGGATTATTCTAAACAGTATTGCAAGGTAAACTTCAAAATAAGCGTTCTTATATTTTGAAATCCGGAAGTATGTGTTTTGTTGAAAAATAGACAATCTTAGGTAAGATTTCACAGCATTTATCTAGAAATGTATTAAGTAATAACACAGTCAGTAGCCTTTTCAAACTTCTTTGTTTGACTTGCTGCTTTGAATATTGCTGATGCTTACATTTGAGGTATGGGTCTCTTTTAGGTTTATTCTAACAATGAGAAAAGCAATAAGCATCTATACATCTTCACACTGAACCCAATAGAGTGTGAAGGTTCCTTTCTACTGTTGCCTCACTCTTGCTCTGAATGAGGAACTGCCACAAAGCCAGTGACTCATTGCAATCAGCTAAGCTGCCTTTGGTAGAGACTTTTCCCCAACTGGCACTATAAACTAAAATTAATTTCTCTGCATTATAACAGGAATATGCTTAGATTGACTCAAGTCAGCCAAGAACTGTTGAACTGTTTGTTAAGATCTAGAATGACATAGTAATCAAACCAATAATATTGTCATGTTGAAGCAGAGGCCATGCAGGATGGAGTTCACTACCAATTTGGTCTTTATTAATGTATTGTTATGTTGTAAGGTACCAATCTGAGATAAATTGGATCAGTTTGCCTTCTAAAGCACTCGATGAATGACATTTACTGAGATTAGATCTAGCATGAAGAAGGAAATTGATTTGAACTGGATTGAATGTAATCCCGATATATCATCCCTTCAAGAAAAATAAAACTGAAAGAAAGAAAGGTTTTGCTTCATAAGATGAAGTACTTTATGCTGATTTTAGGATTCTGTCTTGAGACGTGGTTCCCTGTTCATATTGGTAATCTGGTTGCTCCTGTATGATTAATACTTCCTGGTTTCCCTTTGAAAAGTCCCTGAGTTGCTCAGTGACTTTCTATCTTGTGTTTCTTGTTATGCAGTGTTTAGTCATGTCAGATTTAATTATAGTTTACCTGCCTCTAATGTTCCCCTTGTGTTTACCAGTTTTCATTGCATTTCCGACCCATTCCTTGCCTCTTTACCTTGCCTCTCAGTTTTTGCTCTCCCACTGTTGCGACATATTTAATTACTTTGACTCCCTTTTTCCAGTAATCACCCTCCTCGTTCAGCATTCACATCATTTGTTCTTTTCAGTCATTAGTTTGAAAAAGGGTCCCTCTCTCTGTACTTCCTTGCCAAGTCTTGAAAGTCGAGACTTAGATAACCCTTACTTTAACCTTTCACAATACCTACCACACAGGCAAAGTCTGCTTTCGGTAAGGTAACAACCAAGGTTGGTAAGGGGGTTTTAGGTGGAGCATTATGTGTGTCCTACCCTTGTGAAATCATCTCTAGCTCTACCTCTGAGTGTTTTTCTTTCTCAGTGGAGGGTAGCCCTTTAAACGGCACACTTCTAGAAGTAGAACGAAGATAAAGAGATAAGAGCTAAGGATGAGAACAGCTCATCAGCCTGTTTCTCAGTGCAGCACTTTAGCTTTGGGGTTTTTTTCTGCTGACTGGAGCTAGCTTTTAATGCTGACCTGGAAGATATGGGTCTGTATGCGTTTGACACACTGTCAAATTTTCAATCTGCCACCCCAACAGATTTCAGCATTTCTGAATATAATAGCCCACTCTCCCCATACGGGGTCATCTGATTGCTTGCTTCGTCAAAGAGAAACAGAACATCAGAAAATATGATGCAAAGACTTCCCCGCTGATCGTTTCAGCCCCAGATTCATGCAGATGCACTTTCTATTTTGATTTGATTACATTTTCTCACAAATCTCATTACCTTTTCTGTGAACACAAGCTCCGAAATTATGTATGCGTGAATGTAAATAACACAAGCATGATGCAATTATTGCACCCTTGGCAAATTCTATCCATTTCCAGCTGGGATGTGACCTGCTAAACAGCACGTTGTGACACAGACAAAAGCATTCTCAACAATGTAAGTTATTAGTCGTTTTACTCACTTTAAATTAGAGAAGAAGAAGACTTTTTTTTAATGGGAGCTTAGCTAGATTTGCATAAGTAAAGATTCAAAGGCTTTTTCAATCCCAGAGTAATTCATCTGACTAAACAGGCATGGGGCTCAGCTCTAGCTTATCTTAATCAATTATAAAAAGGTTTTTAAAAGTTTGAAAAACTTGTAAAGGCTTTCTCTAGCTGTATCAACAACAGGAGTGTTTCCCTTCGTTTATACATACCTTTGAGTACAATTAGCATAAGTAAATCCCACTATTTGCTTCTGGTACTAGTTTTTATTTTTAATTTGATATAAATTCAGGGAACTGTGAGTACCTCATATCTCTCTATGCCTTTTCACTTCCTGACTTCAGTCTAGATTTTATGAGCCCATGGAAACCAATAGTTTCTAAATTAATTCAAATGTGATCCCTTATGAATTGATATATTATCGTCAAAAAGGGTGTCATCTTAAAACAAAGTTGCTTCTGTTAAATAAAAAAAATTCAGAGGAGCCACATTCTTTTTGACAATAATTGACATAGAATGTTATTAGGCATCACAGCAGAAACACTGGCTCCAACTGGCAGATTGCTGTTGCATCAGATGAAAGTGATTGTGTTCCTAAGAAACATAATTGGAGCATTGAAAGGCTGGGACATTTTAAGGTGCTGTTTTAAAAGCCACAGAGTCTTCCCAAACACAGACAGGCACATTTTGTACCCAATAACAATATTCTCCCAAATGACTCCTGCAGCGCAGGTTGAGGTTCTGTATCAGACGCGGCACAGCGACAGCACAAATTGCCTGCCTGTTGCAGATGTTGCTCTGCAAAATGACTTTGTGGGAAGCAGTTTAAACGAGTGTACTGTTGTTCTGCAGTGTGCCGCTGGTGCCAGAGAGCCACTACATCATATGAAGAAGAACAGGTGGCTTTTGACAAGCAGCACAATTGAGGTGACCCCTGCGACTCTAGCTGTAATAACTGCCAAAGAATTGATAGAGTGAACAAAAAGGCAATCTCATGCGAAGGCGATAACGTCTTACTTTAAAAGTGCATTACACAATTGTTTTAGGGAGGAATGAAATTTGCAAGTATCCTGCAACAAGTAATTGGAAGTTGTTGGTGCAAGAAGATGATTTTGAAAGGATGTTATATACAGGTGCTGGCCATAAAATTAGAATATCATGAAAAAGTAGATTGATTTCAGTAATTCCATTTAAAAAGTGAAACTTGTATATTATATTCATACATTACATACAAACTCATATATTTCAGATGTTTATTTTGTTTAATTTTGATGATTACAAATGACAACAAATGAAAATCTCAAATTCATCATATCAGAAAATTAGAATATTGTGAAAAGGTTCAAAATTGATGGCCCCTGGTGCCACACTCTAATCAGCTAATTAACTCAAACCACCTGCAAAAGCCTTTAAATGGTCTTTCAGTCTAGTTCTATAGGCTACACAATCATGGGGAAGACTGCTGACTTGACAGTTGTCCAAAAGACGACCATCGACACCTTGCACAAGGAGGGCAAGACACAAAAGGTCATCGCTAAAGAGGCTGGCTGTTCACAGAGCTCAGTGTCCAAGCACATTAATAGAGAGGCGAAGGGAAGGAAAAGATGTGGTCGAAAAAAGTGTACAAGCAAGAGAGATAACCGCACCCTGGAGAGGATTGTGAAACAAAACCCCTTCAAAAATGTGGGGGAGATTCACAAAGAGTGGACTGCAGCTGGAGTGAGTGCTTCAAGAACCACCACACACAGACGTATGAAAGACATGGGTTTCTGCTGTCGCATTCCTTGTGTCAAGCCACTCTTGAACCACAGACAGCGTCAGAAGCGTCTTGCCTGGGCTAAAGAGAAACAGGACTGGACTGCTGGTGAGTGGTCCAAAGTCATGTTCTCTGATGAAAGT
The DNA here is from genome assembly GCF_016077235.1 of Cyprinodon tularosa. Lineage (NCBI taxonomy): Eukaryota > Metazoa > Chordata > Actinopteri > Cyprinodontiformes > Cyprinodontidae > Cyprinodon > Cyprinodon tularosa. The sequence continues at coordinate 1,901,630 of NW_024038821.1, forward strand.
AAATTTTGCATTTCCTTTGGAAATCAAGGTCCCAGAGTCTGGAGGAAAAGAAGAGAGGCACTTCATCCACGTTGCTTGAAGTCCAGTGTAAAGTTTCCACAGTCAGTGATGGTTTGGGGTGCCATGTCATCTGCTGGTGTTGGTTCATTGTGTTTTCTGAGGTCCAGGGTCAACGCAGCCACATACCAGGAAGTTTTAGAGCACTTCATGCTTCCTGCAGCTGACCAACTTTTTGGAGATGCAGATTTCATTTTCCAACAGGACTTGGCACCTGCACACAGTGCCAAAGCTACCAGTACCTGGTTGAAGGACCATGGTATCCCTGTTCTTAATTGGCCAGCAAACTCTCCTGACCTTAACCCCATAGAAAATCTATGGGGTATTGTGAAGAAGAAGATGCAATACACCAGACCCAACAATTCAGAAGAGCTAAAAGCCACTATTAGAGCAACCTGGGCTATCATAACACCTGAGCAGTGCCACAGACTGATCGACTCCATGCCACGCCGCATTGCTGCAGTAATACAGGCCAAAGGAGGCCCAACTAAATACTGAGTGCTGTACATGCTCATACTTTTCATGTTCATACTTTTCAGTTGGCCAACATTTCTATAAATCCTTTGTTTTTATTGGTCTTCAGTAATATTGTAATTTTCTGATATGATGAATTTGAGATTTTCATTTGTTATCATTTGTAATCATCAAAATTAAACAAAATAAACATCTGAAATATATGAGTTTGTATGTAATGTATGAATATAATATACAAGTTTCACTTTTTAAATGGAATTACTGAAATCAATCTACTTTTTCATGATATTCTAATTTTATGACCAGCACCTGTATATATATATATATATATATATATATATATATATATATATATATATATATATATATATATATATATATATATATATATATATATATATATATATATATATATATATATATATATATATATATATATATATATATATATATATATATATATATATAGTTTTGTTTAGCTCTTATTGTCACAACTACAGAGCAATGAAATTAACTCTGCATGTAACCCATCCTGTTCTCAGGGACCCAGAGTGGCAGTCTGTGGAAGTGGGGCTCAAACTCAGAAACTCTGGATTCCAAGCTCTATGCCCTAACCACTAGGCTATGTCTGCACATTCAAGGCAGTTGTTCTTACTAATTCGATTTCCATTTTTTTTTTCTTTGTTTAAATTTCAAAATGGCTAAAAAAAATACCAGGACTATCATTTTATCAACTCTGATCGCAAGTTTACCTCGTGTTTTATTTTCAGTGCTGCTAAAGTGTTGTCCTTCCAGAGGCTTAATATTGGCTAGTTTTATTTAATGTACATTTGGGGTCATTGTCTTGCTGGAACACGGTGTCCAAGTTCAACTCACTGATTTAAGGTAAAGTTGAAGAATTTGGGCCTAGACCTTTATTAATTCATCCAATACGTGTAATGCAACACTACTACTAGCAGGGAAATGTATCCTCAGTATGATGCTGCCACCATCTTGCTTTACATTTGGCACAGTGTTTACAAGTTTGAAATCCTTTACTCCTCCTAAATATCCTAAATCTTTCTGTTATCACAGCTGTTTAGCTTTTAGAGTGGGTGACTAAAAACTTCACTCAAACTTGGAGGCATCAATTAGTAGGGCCTTTTTCTTCACTCTATGAAGTCTATGTAAAACTTCTACATCCCTTTTTTAACTGCAAAGGATCTTTCTGTAGAAAAGAAGTAGCTCAGCATCAGTGTGAAAAAAAACAACCTTCAGAGGCCCAGTCTGAGCCCAGTCTCTTTTACAATGAATCTGACTGGAGATTCCTGGGGGAATGAACGGCTGCTGCCTGCTTCTCTCTCACATGGCCCACTGCCAGAGCTTTAATTTAAGCTCCAGGCCTTCTACTGGGAGAGCGCAAGGGTAGAGGAAGCCCACCCCAGGCAAAAGCGTAGCGGGCTGGGCTGGTGGGGGTCTGGGATGCCAGGTCCTGTTCCCCAGAGTGGAATTGATGGCTGTTAAGCTCATCAATGGAGATGAGTCATCTGAGGCAGTCAGCCTCTCCATTTCTCCTGGCCTCCTTGCCTAAAGTGGAGGAAAGTCAACATGTTCTGCTTTTTTAAAACCTCTGTCAATAGTGTTAGGAAGAATATATATAGAAAAACAGTCAACCACCTCTGTGGCGCAATGAAGACTGAATTATAGTTTGCATGTGTCGTTTTTGCTGCTTGATGGTTGTTTTCATGTGCTTTTAAAACCTTTAATGAAAAATTTCCACATCCCTCTGATTGCCAAAGGTCAGATGCTTTCAGGCAGACAGCAGTAGGCTGATGGTGGTTGACTGAACATGCATCTGATTCCATTTGGGCTTGTTTCAGTTTCAAATCCTCCCACCTTCCTGTCTCATAATCACTCCTACAGACCTTTTCATATCAATTTGTGTCCCGACTAACGCTTCCGATTGACAACCAGCAATCGTGACGCCTTAACAATTTTAAACTGTGGTATTGGCCGGATGTTTGTTGTCCACATAATTTTCCATGATTGCTTAAAATGGCCAGCGGCAACGTGAACTCCACAACACTGTTGTGCTCCTTCCATGACACAGAAAGCACAGGCTGTTTTCTGAGCTCCACAAGCTGCTGCGTACATGGGTGGTGACTGCTCTGTAAGTGCTATCTTTAAAATTTTGCGGCGAGCACGTTACCAGGACTTCTATTCGGCTGCCAGAAGTCATGTAACAGCACTGAACTGAAGCAGAGCGTGACAAGAAAGCACAATGCATTCATTTTCATCAAAACATCCTGCTTATCAAGCCCCGGCTACCACAAGTACATCTTAGTGTTGCTACAGGTCATCAGGCCCTTTGTGTACAAGCTCATGTTGTGTGTGTATGTCTGCAAAATCTTGTTGGTGCAACATGAATGTTAAAAGCCACCATTATGGCTCTAGAAATTGTGTGATTGCTAACCAGAGTCATGTTGACATGTCAACCCCATATTGTTTACCATCTGCATATACAGAGGTTCTTGGACTGAGCTGGCAAGGACATGATTTGAGGTATGAAAGGTGCGAACAGGAATACTCTAAGGTGCAAGATAAGCAAAAAAAAAAAAAAAAGTCCCCTCTATGCTGCTATTTCAGCATACATGACTATAACGTACCGACCAAACATGTCAAGTATACTCTTTTCTTTTTTGTTTTGTTTTCTCTTAATTTGCTTCTATTATGAAGCTGTGATATGTACAGTAGAAATTAATGAGGTAGAGTTTCCCTCTCTTACATTCAAGCACAGAATGAACACACAGGAAGCTGCTGTTGTGACTCATTGCCAACATAATTTAGGTTCCGAATAGCATAGGACTGCTCATGAGTCACAGTTTCCACTGTAGCTCCCGCTCTCCCATAGCAGCTTTACATCCGTGTGTGTGTGCACAGGTGTGTGATAATGTATTTGCTAGTACAGTGTTTATTGCACAGTGAAAGAGGGAAACCACAGTCTAGCCTTTCTCTTATTTTCCCATTCTTGCAGAAGTCCTGCATGCTCCACTATTTCTAAAAAACATTATTTGAATGCCTGACTAAATAGCCATACCCTTTGATTATTTATGCAGTTTAAGATTCATTGTATTTTCATAATGTATTAAAACAGAGGTGAATAGGTTTTAAGTAAAAGGAAATGCTGAAAAATTGATAGCTACAAAATTAACACCTCCCATCCAGTTTGTGGTACACTTGCACTCGATCACGTTGATTGCCGGGTTTATATTAGCAGCACCTAAGCTTTGTCACACATGACTTTTGTGTCTCATTGGCGTCGTAACCAAAATTCAATATTTATATACTGTACTTTGGACCTGTAAAAATGTATAAAACAATTATTTGTATTGGCTTACTATGCATTTTTTTCATTATAATTAGTACTCTTATTCTACACCACTCTAGATGTGCTGTGGATTTATATGTTTTGCTCCTGTAAATATTTTTTAGAGAATAAAAAGCCTTGGACATCTCACAGAGGAATGTTATGTTATCCTTAACTTGAGAGTATGGCACAGCAGCAAACCAATAAATACATTTGGCAAGACACCAAAACCGATAGACCAGAAAAGAGGAGCATTATTCACATTAGGAGAAAGGAAGCTGCTAGTAAATTGAAACTCTGGAAGAGTCGTAGAAATCCACAGCTAATGCAAACATATGTAAATGGGTCAGCAAGTTTGGCCTTTACCAACGAATGGCAAAGTAGTGACAAAAATGTGGAAGAAAGCCTTTCGGTCTGATGAGACCAAAATAAAAATTTCTGGTCGCCATGAAACACTTTTTGTGGAGGATAATCTATGCAGGACAGTACTAAGATTCTAGAAGAAAACCTGCAAAAGACTTGAGAGAAGCAAAAAACAAACAAGCAAACAAACATAAAGATACAGCCTTGTACAAATTATTTTAGTATTAGTATATTAATGTGTTCAAATTGTCCTTAACCTCCTGGAGAATCCATTAACTTACTTGAAGAATAATATTTTGTGATGCTGTCTATCAAATATGAATGTATATAAGCTATTTCGTTAGAAACTATTATAATATAAAATTCCAATAGACACTTCTGAGCTTTTTGTTATAATGTGCAAATTATAAAAAAAAAATCCTTGGCTTATTTAGATCCTACAAAAGAAATAGGAGTGCTGTTAGAGTGCAGCTGAGTTAGAGGAGCTTTCAAAGGGGAATATTGTCTTCAGCCTGGCATATCTTCGTTTTTCTATAATAAGGCTCATCATGTGGCACACTTCAACTATCTCAGCATTAGGTGAATTATTAGCTTCTCCTGCACAACAAGCAAACTTCAAAGTGCAGCCGGACTTAAGCTGAGAGTTGTTGGCTCAGACTTCAAACGTAGCCTTACTGTAACTTCGCTGCACTGTAGATGAAAAGCAAAGGATGTTTTTTCTCTTTTTTTTTCCATTCCACAGATATTAGGCACCATGCCTAATATCTGTAGAAAGCTTCTGGAATCAAGACTTTGATATGAAGCTGGAAGCCAAAATAACAGACATTCATTGTGATATCTCTGAAAAATTTTAGGAATCCTTTTTACCAATTAAGAGATTAATATGATTAAACATGAATAACTGAAATGAATGTTTTATGCATTCATTGGTTGCATATTAAAGAAGAAATTATGTCCATGTGATTCATTCTGACTGTTACATGATCGAAAAAAACAAAACAAAACACTGTGGCTCAATTATGAGGAAATAAAGGAGTTAAAAAATATGAAAGTTGTGCTGGTGTTTTTGCTCACTTTGAAGTCCGCATTTAGCGTGTGGCTCTGCATCACGTGCTTTTCTGCTGGCCAGGTCACGTGGGAATCCTTACTGGAAGACAGGAAACGCTGGTCTGTGGTGTCTCACACGCCTCACATGTCTCTCAAAAGATGTGCGAGTGCTCATTCATAATGCATTAATGGACAGGACCACGGGAAAGCCTCTCTCTCATGGTGGGGGGAGTATTGGAGGGCTTGGATTCATCATAGCATGATACAAAATCACTGCAGACAGATCTATAAAATAGCTGAGCTTATCAATGGGTTTGTATTCCATTAGAAGAAAGTGCAAATTTAGCTTGAGGAAATCACCAAACTTGTGGTTCATGATTACTGTTATCTCTGCGGAACTGCTGAAAACACGTTGGTATGCCCGCTCTTTAAAAAAAACTGATGCAAACCTTTGCAGTCTTTGCTCCAGCCAGGAGCCCTGTAGCATGCAGTCTCTCCAACATTAGGTCTCTTGTTGTGGCTATCATCAGAGTATGATGCAAGGTAGGACTGTGAGTGAGAAACTTGCAGCTGGTGGCTGTGCTTAGCCCCAGGGAGACAAACCTCACCTTGAGTTTTTGCTGATGAGGGCTGTCTTCTCTAGAAGTATGCAAATACAAGGAGGGTTAAGAAAAGTAGCAATGAACAGGTTTGCTTGACTCGATGAGGAGAACAACAATGGCACACGACATTAGCAAGGAAAAGTGCATTAAAGTATATATTGCTTGTGCAAGAAAATGCATCAAATTAAAGGCAAGCTTAGACAGAATAAAGAATAAGATTGCAGATGTTTTAATGTTCACTATGCCGCCTGAAGCTCATCTGGAACTGAGTATTTCAGCCTGACAGTACTGACATGAATAAAATTGCTTGAACCTTCTGGGAATCCAATCTTCTCAGCTGAAGGCTGTCTTTAATGCTAGCATGTTTTGTCTCTTCATTCTTGAATTATTTTTCCAACTCAGAAAAGTCGACAGAGGATACAAATAGTGCATGAGAGCAAAGAGGTTAAACCAATTTAGTAATTCAGCTAAAGGGATGTTTGGACTGTGGGAGTATATGAGTTCGAGTGGTTGGACCTGTTTGAGAGCAAGGTGGGCGCAGAGGTGGATGTGGTTACTGGGCAGAAAGAAAATGAACACGATGGCCTCCTCCCAACAGCATGCATCCTGGTGTTTAACAACATCCTCTGTTTTTCCAAGCAATTATCATCATAATCGCTCAGCTTCCTGCCCATTAGTCCCTTATATTGCTCTGTGGGGGTCATACTATGGTGCATGCTCAGATAAATGTTATGTTAGGAACATGTCAGATTCACAATTTTAAACTAAATATGTCTTAACAGTATAAATGTCTCTATTTAAACAACCAGTGACCCCTAATGAGTCACTGGTCTAGAGTAGATTTCAAAGGCATTCACACCCCTTGAGCAACAGGCTCATGACTTTATATATCTGACCCCATAAAGTGCTGCATGATTGTAAATTAGTGATATGAGTCATGGTTTGGTTTTGTGAAATGTCACTTCCAATGTGAAGTCTTTAGGTGTTTCAAAAAGCTTTCTTCCAAGATGGTCTTGTGCATTATTTCAATTAAACTCTGACCCGTTTCCCTTTCCCTGCTGCAGAAAGAATCTCCTCAGCATGTAGCTCCCACTGCTATGTTTGACAATGGTGATGGCCTGTTCAGGGTTATGAGTGTTTTGCACGTGGGCCACAGGGTTTAATTCTGTCATCATGTGAGCAGAGCAACTTCAACCACATTTTTGCAATGTCCTGCGCATGGGTTGTATGAAAACCACATACAGGGCTTTATGTTGCTTCTTGTTCACCCTCAGAGAAACCTTCTCAGAAACGCTTAAATTGCACACAGATACTCTGTTTGGTAATAATGTGAACATGGTTGATTGTTGAAGTGCATCAGATTAATGGGACTGAAATCAATTTCTGATCTATGATAGAACAGCTTTAAAACCTACTTTAATTGTGCTGGTATTAGACGACAAAGTTATAAAGAGGTGTGAATACTTTTTAAAGCCTTATTAATATATGTTTTACAACATAGTGCATGATCTTGGCTTATCACATGAGATAAATGCTTGTTTGCACTACTGCATACGAGCTCACTGTGTGTGTGGTGCTGGCTGTGGGGGGGTGGGGTTGTTGTATGACTCAGCAGACCTAGTTTAATAAATAAATAGATGTGGGTTTCACAGACTGAAAGTATCAGTCTGTAGTTGCAGACATCAGACCTACTGTGCAGCAGAAATAAGAGGCTGAGGAGAGCCATGCTAATGCATCATGACCTGATGGATGAAACAAACCTGCTTGTCACTGACCTTAAAAGCTTCATACTGTAAAACCCTGTTTTTTCTGCATGTAATTAAACCAAAACTCATCAATCTGAAGAAAGAAAAAAAACATTGACGGTTTCAAGGTAAACTTGTGGGATCTGCAATTAAATCTGAATAAACTCATAAACATGTTGCACTCCGCGGGGAGGAGACGCTTCAATAAAAAGCTAATTTGTTGTGACTATGAAATTTATTGAATTCCAACTTTTTTCATCTGCTTTACATCTTTTCTGCTAATTACAGCAGCGAGAAAATGCTTCCTTTGCATATCTAAGCACGACAGAAATTTAAAGAGCAACCAAGTTATACAGTGAGACAAAGAAAGGGGGAAAAAGCCTGTATAATAAGATTACTGTCATGTGTTCCACCCAATCAGTATCTCTCTCTGCATGGTTTGAAGATTTGGTTCCATTTGAGCCAACCCGGATAGAATCATTAATAACTTTTTAATCAGGATGCCTTGATTAATAATTTACTCATGCAATATCTCGTGAAGAACGACAGCGAGACAGTTTACAATATATGGCGTTTGCTTTCACTTCCTCTCCTTTCAATAATCATAAAAAAACCTCAGCTGCATATCACAGCTGAAGGTGTCTGTGCTAAACCAAAGGGAAATTTGGATTTTTAGAGTTCTGGATTGAATTTTGTAATAAAAACAATAAAAAAATACACAGGTTACATATTAGATTGGATTATTTAAACGTGAATTTGACCAGGGTTGATCTAAAACACAATTTGAAATGAATTAAACATAATTTCAAGTTGGGAAACTTTTAGAAACGTCTGTTTTTTAGTCTTTTTCATTTACTTACATTTCATGATGGTGATCATATAACGAAATGAGGAGAAATCAGTTTTTAGTCAGTCAAGGGCAAGATTTGCAATTGTGGTTTGGAAGATAACAGCCTCTGTGTGTGATTAATGAAAAAGTCATCATATTAAAATGAAGATGATTTAAGATGCTGATTCTCATCACTGCCATTTCCAGCCTCGTCTTCCTTTGAGCGAGTGAGTGTTTGCTTACAGCCAGAACATTGTGCTTGCAGGCCACATTATTGTCACCTTGCTGAATTGCATTAAGGAAATTCAGAGAGATAGTGAAAAAAGAGGAAGAGGCTTTTTTTTTTGCAGGCAAAGCTAAAATGATTGTGTCATCACTGAAAAAGGGGTTGATTTTATCATGCCAGTTTGTTAATTAGCCTTCAGACTTCAACAAGCTTGTGTCTTAAAGCAAAATGTAAGGGGCAGAGTTTACTGTTTTATCACAGCAAAGAGAATGTGAGCTCTCTGAAGCCTAAAGGGAAAAAAAATCAAACATTTTATTATGATAATAATAAAAAGGAGAACTTGCTGCTCAAGCCAAATTCGAACAGATTTGAATGTGCTTTGAAAACAAGCCGAGAGAAAAAAAGCACATTGCGTGGATGTTTCCTTTTACACAAGCCTCTGAAGACATGTAGGAAATTGGCCTATTTTTTGCTAAATCAAGAGTTAATATGAATGAAAATCCAGGCTTTTATCAGGAAGCTGCGGTTGGTGACAATGTCTACTGTTCAAATCAGTAAAAAGAGACTGTCATTGTTGTGTAATGTTACTTGGAAATAAATAGCAGCACCAAAATGCATGAACAGTATTGCAATTTTTGTCATTTTAAAACCACAAACTTGAATTTACTTAATTCTGTTTAAAACAGGGAAAAATAACCCATGGATTTTAATGTCTTTAAGAAATCAACATAAAAAAAGTCTAATTAAATTTATTACAAATTTTTTTAGTTTTTCAAAGCATTTCCTAGCCTTCTACAGGTTCCCCTTTATTGTCTTGAATCTAGATCAATCCACCTTCCAATCAACCAATTATTTACAGAATCTGGGCTATCTATCTGAAATATTGCATACTAGATCGTAAGCGTAGAAGCAACTATACATAAAAGTGCTATTCCAATATTAATTAAATTAAATTCATTTTATTTATATAGCGCCAATTCACAATACATGTAATGTCAAGGCACATTACAGATGCAGTTCATCAAAGACTCAATGTCTTTGTTGTGCTATTATTCTATAAGCTACTGCATTGATTTTCAACAATTGTAAGATTGTAGTCATTTAACTATCCAAAACAAGAAAACAGGCTTTGAAATATTAAAAGGAAAGAAGTTTACTTGTGCAATAATTAATACATTTCTGCCATTTCTATTTGAATTATGCTTTGGATACAGCTTCTATGCATGAAGTTTTAAACTTACCGGTAAAATATCTAATCTTGCTTTTGTTAAGGAAAGGCCTGCAAGAAGAGGGGAGGGATCGGGAACACAGAGACGGCTCCAGGGATCCTTAGAGAGAAGCAACAGTACTAGCAGATGTATGCAGAAAGGCACCTGTTCACCCACATGCTTGAGAAGCAGCTTCAAACAGACTGTGAAATTCATCTCAGCCCCAACGTCTGACAAGGACAGAAGGAGGGGAGAGGGGACAAGGTTCAATTTATAGGCAAAAAGCACAACAGGTGACAGACCAGCCAGAGGGGGGGAGAGATGGAGGATGTAATTGAGTGATGAGACTGAGACAGACGAAGCCACTGACATCAGCTGGAGTTATTGATGTTCAATTGACTTTGGGACATCTGCAAGCCTGTTTCTCGTTGTTAATTACAGAACTCTGGTTTAACTCACACACTTGGCAAAGAAAATGAGGTTTTAGGTAGAGTTTGGAGCTGTAAACAAACCACCAGACTCAACATTGTTTTTTTTTATCTCTCATTTTAATCAGCTACAGCATGCAATGTATTAAAATATAAAAAGATTATAGGGGTAGAAATACTTTTTAAAACGACTGGACAGCACAGATACCCAGCTCTTAACTTTGCAATCACTCCAAAAACTCTGTGTGAAACTAAATGATGAAATCTGCAGCACAATGATATTGCACGCATCTAGACAAACGTGTCGAACATCCTGATTTGGCATATAAGAGGTGCGTGCAGGAAAGGCAAGTGCACACACCGGCATACAGACACACACAGCTCGTTCAGACCCTAGAGGCCCTGTGTTTGCCTTTCCTGTAATCCGAGCTTCCGTTCTCTGAAGAATGATGTAACTGAATGCCAGTCATGAACTGAAAAGAGGAGCCGGGCAGCCCTGGAATGAGCCGCTTGTGGGTCTGTAACACTGTTTATATCTCTTTACATCATCGGCGCTATCACTTACTTCTAGCTACAAAAAAGGTGCAAGACAGAAACAGAAGGTCACTTTTTCTGCTTCAAACTTGTTTTGTTTTTTTTGCTTTTATGCCTCTGAAGATTTGTTCTTTTATTATTTTTAAGCTTTTATTTTATCATGTAGCCTTGAAGATACTGTTAAAAGGTCACCAAGATGTGGCAGTGGACTCAGACCCACAATAATCGTAGAACACTAACTGTTCCACTGGTTTGTGGATCGTTAATGCAAGCAGAGCTGTATACATCTCAGGCTGGATTGCTCTGCAGAGGTAACCTCAAGTAACTGATAAAAACTTGGTTATATTTTATATTGACGCTCTACCTGAATTATCAAACACAAAGAGATAAACATTCTAACACGGAGGCCAAGAGGACAAACTGAGCAAAATAAGAAAAGCAAACTATACAGCAGGTGGAGTATACTTTAAGTGGACAGTGTGTTGCATCATAGATGTTGTGCAAAAGAAGCAAAGCTCATTCTTTTCATCCTGGTGGTGAAATAGGTCAGGGGTTTCTTTACTTTATAACGCTGCAATTGTAGCTACAGGGGGTTGCCACAAAACTTTGTGTCTGCGGGGGTCTTTTCCTCTTCCACTCTCGGTGTGACCCAGTTGCTGATCAGGCCAGGCATTCCTTACCCGGCGAGGTTTCCATGCCAATGCAGCCCGTGGCAAAACAAAAGATGAGGGCTCTCTTGGTGGAGATCAAAGGAAGCACTTTGTCTGTCTGTTGTCTCTGTTGGATGGGTATGCAATGAAACTAAGTGAAGAGCTGTTGTCGTAAGCAAGGAGAGAGCATTGCAGAACATTGCCTTCTGACCTTTAAATTTAACTTAAAAGGCAACGCTATTTGTACAGAATCAGTCACAGAATAAAACATCTATGGGTGGAAGGAGGTAGAAGTTAGTGAACACTTTGGAATAAGGAAATTGAGTACATGTGATTTGAAAATGTAATTAAATCAAACGTTAGTTGTGGTCCTACATGGCCTACATGTGAATCATGTGACAAAAATGTGAGATTGAACTTGCGTATTAGTAACCAGCAAAAAAGTTTAACACAATATATACAGTTAGACCAAAAATAAATGGTAGTTTCTCTTGCAGCTGTGATCTGCTACACTGGTCATTTAAAGCCAGGAAAAGGTCTGACGGTGTTCCTCCAACAGACAAACCACAGCCTGAAAGAGCCTAAAGGTTTCAGCCTTGAGTCATCACTCCACAAAGCAGAATTCAAGCCTCTTTAGCTTAATTATAGTTGTGAGCAAACTAGAACTGACTTTTCTAGGTCAGCAGTGGTGTCTTCTTGGAGTAGAGACATATAACCTTTCAATGTTTTAATATTTACCTTACTGTCGAAACTGAAACCTCATTGGCTTCTGCCACCACAGGTCTTTTGCAGTCAGTCGAGGGTTTTCTAACCACCTGCCTCCTCAGGAATTTGGTGGCAATCAGATAGCTTCCTCTTTTTGCCACCTCCCCGTGGTGTCGAACTTCTCCAAGAACATTCAGGCCTTTTTCCACAGGTAGTATATCCTTTTCCTGTTTGTTCAGGACAGCGAGTTCTTTTCACTGAACCTTTTTGGTCAATTCTTTTCATTTTACTTAACCACACATACAACTATCCAAAGAAATGTCACAGTCACCTGTCAAAGCATTTGAGGTGATACAGCCAAAGCACACATGATGCAACTAATGAAGCGGATGATTAGCTGAATGTGGTGTAGAGAGAACACAGAAGTTGTACAAATTTTGCTTTTTTTATAGAGTTTAGGTTTAAAGAATTAGTCAGCGATTAGTCAGGGCAGAACTTTCTGCAAAAGCATGGGACATTTTGAGTCATTTTAAACATTTGTAATATGCATCAAAAAACTTATATTTTAATTTGCTGTTTTGACTCCAAAAATCTGAATAAAGGTTCTTTTTTAAAGGTGAAAATTATTCAAAGAGGCAAGGTTGATCCACTATGGTTAATACTGCATTCTTTCTCTGCAACATTATGACTTAAATTTAATGAATGCACATTTTACCAGTTCAACTCAGTCTAACTAAAGATGCAATTCAATAACTATTTTCCTGCTGTTTAGCTATGTTACAGCATTGTTAAACTGTCAAAAATAAGTGCGAAATGTTTCTGAGTTAGGCCTGGAGAACATCCTGCTTAAGTCTTTGTGTGCTGTAAGAGGCCACAGATATTTTTACTGCAACAATATACCGGTTGGAGGAAAACAGAGTAAAGGGTCTTTTAACCTCTGCACAATCTGTCTAGATCAATTAGTTCTGGTTCCCTTTCCTATATTTGCTCAACTGATCTCACCGTTTATTTGATGTAAGTGCAGGGACGAAGGTTTCCCTTGAGTACGGTGACCCCTTTTTTTTGTTGTTTGACCATATGTTTTAGATCATTATCCTGCCAAAGGAAGCCCATTTTCAGTTTTGCTCCATCATTCAGTAGATTTTTATTCCAAAATGTCCTCAATTAAAAGGTTTCATGTACACTAACATGGTTTCTACCACTGGAAGTGCTCTTCATCACAGTTCCTCGTGAAATCCATTAAGTCCATCTAATTTGCATTGTGAAGGGATAAAGTTGGATCCTCATTCAGCATTGTGGCCATTGGTCAAGAGAAATGGGTCACTTTGTCATTTTATATTAGTTTAATTTAGGTTAATTAAAGCAACACTACAAAAATTTGGACCCAAGTATTAGCTTAATTGGTAAAATATTAAATTATTGTTCAGGTCAGTATACAGCACTTGACGTATATAGATGCTGGAAGATATTCTCTAAAACTTGCGTATGTACTTCAAGTGGGTCAGATCTGTTGCTGAAACACAAAGCGCCGCAGCAGTTTGAGTTCCCCTCAAACACTAGGGCTTTGTCCCAACAACGGCCCTAACCCCTAAATCCGTCTCTCACTATATAGAGCAGGGACTATATAGTGGACTTCATAGGGAACTCAGTTAACTGACCATTCAGACAGATGATCACTACTTTTCGCTCCCCATTACGTAACTCCGCCTCTCCGCACGGTGCTTGCACCATCTTTGTTATTTATCAACGCCGATGGGTAGCAACAGCCGTAGGCGACAGAGGGCCGCTGTAACAACAAATCCCATGAGCTCTCCTCGCAAAGCACTCAGGGATATTTCTGCTCGTCTAGTGACCATGGAGGATCACTACTTTTCAAGGTGGATTGTGTGAAATTTCGAGTCTACTACTTTTTCATTAACTAGACATTTGGACGCTCAACCTTGTTGCTTGAAGGTTAAATGTATTTTTCAAATTACCGGTAGTTACATTTATTTTAAAGAATTACAGAATATATGGTAGAGTTCCACTTGAAAATACATTAAGCTACTCAAAAATTAAATTCATCCCAAGGCTTTTTAAATTTGACAATTTAACTAAGATAGCTTCTTGTGGACTTCTTGGATGTCGGTGAATTTTTAGGTGCAAAGGAGAAAAATTTATATATATGGTACAGGTTAGGTGTGAAAAAGATGTACTCTCAAGAAAATAAATAAATAAAATGTACCTTTCAGAATGAACAGAGGAGTATTGCCAGCCCAGATCTAATGATCACAGCATCATTGTCTGCATTTTCTGCATTGTATGTAATTAAGAATAATTGTGATTCACAATGGATGCATTGTTCATTAGAAACATGTATGGCTGAGGTGTTTTTGATTTTCTATTGTTTCCACATGGCTGCATACTGATCATGATCAGCCAGTCCCAAAATGAGCATTTGTTTCCCGAGACAGTGTAGCTTGCTGGAAATTAATGGTCTCGTCTTGTTCGGTGACAGGTTGATATCGTTCTTCTTTAATGAAAGCTGCATCCCAAGGTTCTTCTTTTCAATGGAGCAAACGAGCTCAGTCTCTGGAGCGATAAGTGCAATCAGAGTCATGCCTTAATGTTAGCAGCAGGTCAAGAATAACATTTATAAAGTGAATCTATATTTAACAGCTTGCTCAAGGACTTACAGAGAGGATAATACAGAGGCTGCGCTTAGCAATACTGTGGGAGAATTTTTACTCCAGTCATCGGCTTTAGAGAAAATAGGAGAAGAGTGGAGATGAAAAAGGGGAAACAAAGAAAATGTGAGAATGAGACATTGGTTTAATGACTGGAAAAGAAAGTACATATGAAACAAAATACAAAAACCAGAAAGACAAGGAATAAAAAGGGAATAGAAGAGTCTGATTCAGAATTTAAAGGGGTGTGATTCATTTATCAGGATTGAGACTTCAACCTTCCTTGAGAAATATCAGTGTTTCAGTGTTTGTGAATAAATCTATAGTTAGGGATATACTGATGTATAAGGAGCACTATCTTTTTCATATACATCTGAGATAAAACAAGACCTGCTTTCACCTACAAAACCCCCTGCAAACATCCACATCATCATCATCATCATCATCATCATCATCATCATCATCATCATCATCATCATCATCATCATCATCATCATCATCATCTTTGGAGGGGAAGATTGATGATCTGCCTGTTGTCTATGGTAGATGACTGCCTCATCATCAGCCAAGCATCCCGCCCAGCTGATAAATCATCTTCGTGTAGGGAGATAGGCCCTGACTGCTTTGAACACTGCAGCATTGGTGACAATGATCGCTCATTTTGGCTGAGAGCTCCTCCTCTGAATGCCATAGCATTTATGATCCCAGAATGTCCATAACTCCTTGAAAATCCTTAAGGTTACCTTAAATGTTACTGAAAGGTTGTATTTACATAGACAGGGTTGGAGTTTATCAACTTAGACAGCAATAATGATATAGTGATTGCACTTGATGTTGGACATTAAGAGGACATTTTAAAGGGGTTGCCTGGATTTCTGCCATGATTTTATCTGAATTGAGTACTCTTATAATCATAACAGAAAGATGTCTCTTAAATAACAGTAACTTTCATTTAATTTTTGCAAAAAATAAAAAATAAATTCAGAGCGTGGAAATACAACTTTAGCTGTTTAGAACAACAGCAAGGACACTTCTTAATAATAAGGTAGAGTAAATAGTGGGTATCCAGAGTATCCAGAAATTGTGCTCACCTAAGAGTAACACTACTTTATCATGTTTGTATTCAAGTAAGAGTAAGAAAATGCAAAAACTCCTTATAATATCTGGTATTTCATGGTATGTAATTAAGACAGACCAAAATGTAAAGTTATGGCAAATGCTGTTTTTTTAAGACTCAAATAAAATAATTATAACAAAAAATTGTGTAATTGAACAAAAAAAAATTCCTTATAAAGAAAAAACTTTCTTTTAAATAAAACTTATGAAGCCAGTACCTCCAATGACAATATTTACTCCTTAATATATATTGGCTTTACTTCCAAATGTGTGAGGTTTAAATAGGCTTCTATACAAAATAAAATTCATATTCACATAAACATTAGCTGTGTGTTTTTGTCTTGAGCTCTTCTTTTTATCAAGCTTGTTCGTTATTCAATGAAGTAAATTATGATGAATTGAGTAGTCAAACATATTAGTCAAGAAAGTATGCCGTAAAACCTACTAGAAGCCTATTTTTATTAAGAAACTCCCATTAAACATAAGTGAGTAAATGCACCTATTCACTACCCACTTCTGGTGCTGGGTCTGTTAATCTTTGGAGATGAGTTTGGAGACTTTGCACAGGTACTAAAAGGTTTTGATTAACAAAATTCATGCAGATTTATTTGCACTAGATTATTTATTTAGCCTCAATATCTTTTATGCATTTCTTCTCATTGCATTTGTATTCAGGGCTCAAAATATATCTGACAAGAAAATAATGAGATCGTTTATGTCACATTTGCATATGAACTGAAGATGCTTGCAGCCATGTTGCGTTTAATCATTTGTATTGTTTCGGCAGGCTGATAAAAGGTGGAGGGTGGGTGGATTAATGGAGGCAACAATCCCCTGTGGCATCTCTATGATACATGTCTACGCCAACTCTCCACAAAATGTGAGGAGATAAACAAAAACAGCTCAAAGCACAACAAAAAAATCTAAATCCGACTATAGCCCGCAGAATGTTATGATGGACGTAGTCAAACATGCAGATTTCATCACACCATGTGTCACCATATGCTGTCAGAAATCTACCTGCATTTTTACTTAATGTGCATGAATGAAGAATTGTTGATGCAAAGGAAACCAAACACACACACATCCACCTATCCCCTTCCCCGAGTGTGATTTTTCTTTTTTTAATAGGGTGAATCACCAACCTGTTTCTCCTCCTCGGGGTCTCCATCCGGATGACTCATCCCTCATTCAAACTGTGGCCTGTAGGAAAATCAGCACTCTTCCCCACACATATCCATTCAGCCAGCAATAAACACAAACATTTTTAGCAGACATGCTAGAAGAAGCATGCACACCCACACAGGCAGATATGCAGGGTTTCCCTTTTTACAGTATTCTTCCAGGGATATCTCTATGCAGTGGCGTGCAGTGTTGGGGAGGGAACCCCCCTTGGAGATAAATGTATGAGTGTGAGTGTGCATTAAGAAAAGGATTACATGCTCCATGCGATGAGTCATACACGGGTTGGTTTGCCAGGGAGCGGCTGACTGACTGGTTGGAAGCACTAAAGCAGGAAACTCATCAGCTATGCGCCGCTGAGCCCAGACTCCAGCGAGACGAATACAAGGCTCTCCCACTTTCTTGTTAACTGATGTTTGATTTGCACTTGGCCAGAAAATAGCTGCCTGTTTCATGTTTCATGTTGCTCTGTTATGAGATCAGGGCCACACTTTGCAATCACGGACTTTAACAGCCAGTTTTACATCTCATTAGTTCATTTAATGCACTGCAAGATGGATACAGATGGCTTTGAAAACAGCCTGTAACAAGACGGCAAATCTCCTGCACGTGTGCCAGTTCTGCATCCCTTCTCTGTTCTATCAGGGGGGTGGCTAATTTGAACGAGGGGTACACAATTTGTTTAATTACTTAGACGTGTCACAGTGCTTTAGAAGGCATATATGAGAGCAGACTTGCAAAAGACAGGCGGGGAGTGAATATAAAAGACTTGGATAATGATTTTATTTTTAAACACAAAGCAAAGAGGAGGACCGGGCTGTATCTATTATTGTGAAAAGAAAAACAATTTAGAAAATGTGCATGAGTTATAATCATAGCTGCTTCTCTGGTTTCAGCTCTTGTCTCCTAATCCCCCTCTCTCAATGAAAACAGCTCAATTGTGCAAAAAGTGAAAACAAAACAAAAATTATTGGATCTATATTAAGTTTTGAGGCATAATTAAGCATATTTGTATTTAGACTTCTTCCAGAAAAAGAATGATAACAATTCAATTCAGTTTATATCTATAGCACCAATTCACAACACGTAATCTCAAGACACTTTACAATTCAAGCAGATCATAAAGTCAAAGACTCGAAGGCAATCCCTCACACCAAACATGTCAAGTGGGGGTGGAGGTTTGATAGGACCCAAGTGCAGACACACAATAAAGAGGATAAAGATAATATTAAGTCTTTTACAGTTTCTAACTGCATTTCTTCCTATTTAGCTCTACACGTCTTTACAACAACCCCAGCTTCCATGTCCTTCTCAAAGATAGGAATCCCATACCATCATACTTCCACTGCTATGTTTTAGAGATTGGATCAGGTTCCAGTACGACGTGCAGGGTGAGGTTTCCAGAGCAAATGGTGTTTTCTAAATGGGCCCAAAGGTTAGAATTTGATTGAGCAGAGCACCTTTCTTGCCCATTTGCACGGTGACCCTTAGATAATTTGTCTTGTCAACAGATTCTCCCAGCTTAGTTATGGATTTCTGCAGCTCATCCACAGTAAATGCAAAAGCACATTTTTTTATTTACTTCAGAAGTATTCACTTTTTTGTTTGGGTCTAATAGATAAAATCTTATGAGGACACAACAGAAAATGCAAAGATCCTTTGAATAATTGCAAAGACACTGTAGTGTTGCAGAAGTGACAGCATAAAAAATAACATTAAATCTTTATCAAGTCTCTTGTATATGCTTTTAACCCTTCGTCATATATGGAATGTATTAAGCTAGATGCAATAACAAAAACGAGAGAGGGGAGAGGGAAAGAGATGGGTAATGCATGCATGTCCATCTGAGTTAGGAAAAGATTGAAGAGATAAACAACCAGATCAAGCTGGCAGAATAGACAAATGAATGTGGGTGTGTGTGTGTGTGTGTGTGCGGGGAGGGGGGGGGGGGGGGATTGGGGGGCTGGCTGTGCAGCAAGCAAAGGCATAGACAGCTGCCAGATGAGGGACTTTGATGAAACAGCTGCAGGCAGTGGCAAGGCAACAATGCAACACTGGGTCAGTCATCTCTTTGTTCTACCTGGCACCTTAGGGTGTGCATTTGTATGTCATGTCCATCTCAATATCCCTACAGATAAAATGAAAGTCCCCTAACATAACTGCAGAATACATCGTACTGCTTCAGTCAATACCCTGTTGCAAATCAGATTCTGTTCCACTTGCTAAATTTGTCATTCTTCTCCCATCAGTCACATCCTGGCCTTGATTCCATAGAGTCCTCCATACTCTGCTCTCCATTGGCCTACATAAGTAGGAATACTGCTGAGCACATCATCTGATTAGTGACAGAATGGCAACTAAAGCACATAATCCACCTCAGGTTTAATGAGTCGCAGTGGTCCAGATCTCACTGGCTAATAGAAATATTTTTTACTGAGAGTATAGGAATAGATAATGGCATGCAAAAAAAGTTTGGTTCCCATCTCATAAATTAATCCATCAGTGCACATTTGCATAGACCTGCAGTGAATTCTGCCAAAAGTATGTGCAGCTCTCTTTGTATGTATTCTTGTGTATGTGTGTATGCGGTGTGTAGCCCCCCCTCCCACCACCACCACCTCTGATTTTTGTTCTAGATGCAAAAGAGGATGTGCATGAGTCATAGCCCTGTTGTGCAGAGTATCAGTGATCTTACTGTCCCCTCAATGAAGAAAAAAACAAACAACAAAAACAACATAGAGATAGAAAGAGAGACGTGGATAAAAGGCTGTGGCGAAACTGCTTGGTTTCCATGACAACCAAGCTCTCAGGGTGTCATCGGGAACACAGCGCTTTTGCTCTAATGAGGCAAACTGGATCATTTTGTCCATTTACCTGTGAACCCAGCAGCCGCTCGCCACTCCTCATGTCTTTTATCACTCGTGCGTGTGGAGGAAGGGGTGGAGGAGAGGCTGGAACTGCAGCCTGTGTGTTTACTTTGTGCTGCTCGGAGAGGGTAAATTGCTTCTTTGTGCTCTGATATGAGACTCGACAGACAAATCTGAAAAAGATTGCCTTCTCCAACTTACTGATTTGCACAGTGGAGGGAAAGTCAAGGTGACCCACCTCCCCCAAACTTAGAAATGTATGCAGCTTTTCAGTAACACTGTCCTCACCTTTTTTATGAGTGAAAAACCTGAAAGAGCTCAAATTTTGCTAATTCTAAAGGGAAACATGGAGCAGATCCAAAGATCTAGATCCTATGAATTATATAACAGTTGACAACTAATCTGTAATATTGTACTGTTGCATCAAACAGGACTACCTGTGCTAAACTTTTCCCCCCATCCGGATCCTAACAGGATGTTAAAGCACCATCTCTTTCCTTCCCATCTCTCTCAAAGAAGCTTGCAAAATCAAGCTTCTTGTTATTATTCATTGTGTATTGTTGTGGATGTGCAGGAAAGTTATAGAACAATACCACACCGGATGTTTTTTATCTGTTTTAATTTAATTAATTTTGAGAAGACTATAATTTTTTTTTACAGACTGAGAATAATATCACATGTTGTTGTCGATGGATAAGGATGCATAGTATCATAGCAAAAGCTGGTTTTGAATGGTTTTTAGAAAAAAATCACATTAAAGGTACTAAAGAAGTATTATTTCTTGTACTGTAGACAATTCCTTTTTATAATTCGGAGCATATTTAAAGAATAAGTCATAAATAAACACCATCACCATATATCTTTCCACAAACTGCAATAATGCTGTCCGTTTTATCCCATTGTAACAACAGACTTCCTTGCATTTTCATTCGACTTTATGTGATGCACCAAATAGTGCACAGTTACGATCAAAAGTTAAATGATACAGAGCTTCCAAACATTTCTACCGGCTTCAAGGAAGAAAAGAGGGCTATTATAAACATCAAGGAATACAGAAACAGACACAGCAGAGAGGTCGGAGATAAAGTTTTAGACAAGCTTACATTTGGATCTGGTGGTGACATAATTTCCATAATCTATAAATCAGTTAGGCAGCCAAAGGACCCACTATAACTGAAGAATCTGTAGGGGTAAAATAAAGAATCTGTCAATATGACATCTAGTTTTTGCCATTCAAACCGGCCATTTTGAGGTGACAGAGAAAACACTTGTCCAAATGAAGCCAATATAAGTACCGTAGTAGTTTTAGTTTCTACAAGTTATGAAAGGGACACAACAAGCAAGTATAAAAAGATAATCTGGTAAAATGAGGCAAAACAGAAGTTTTTGGCTTGCAAGCTTGACCCATTGAGCTCAACATACTGAAACATGGTGGTGATAGCAGCATCATGTTGTGAGGAAGTTTTTTTTTTTAGTATGAACAAAACAGATGAGAGTTGATGTAAGGCTGGACCAGGCTCAATACAAGATCAAATAAACTTGAGAAACTGGAACACTATTGTGCACAGATGCTCTCGACCAACCTGACAGAGCTTCAGCTATTTTACAAAACAAATCTGTCAGAAATGATTTGGCCAAAAATTCTCTAGATGCATAAAGTTGACAGACGTTCTCAAAAAGAGTATAGCAGCTGCACTTTTACTTAATGTGGTTTTACAGAGAAGTAAATAAGGGGCACTAGACACAATAGTAGGTTCCACTTTTTAAAACTGATATTTTCTTTATCTTTCACATCCAAATGATATAATTGTTTAGTGCTGATTTGAATCTATTTGTATTCCTTGCAAATCCGACACCTTACAAAGATAAACATTTGGCTTGTGCAAAGTGCAAATCTATTCCATCCATCTAACCTTCCACTTTCTCATTCTTATGCAGTTCAGGTCAGCATGCCAGCAGGTTAAGCAGAGCTGTCAGTGCTTCTCTCTCCTTGGTCTGAAGCTGAGAGAGATTATCTTTCTAGCCTGTCCTGAATCTGTCCCCTGGCCAGTAACCACTTAAACATACCTGCATCGAAGCTGAAAAGGGTACTTGAGAGGTATACTTGAGAGGTATCCTTGACAGATCCCCAAACCATTTCCACTTGCTGCTTTTGACACAAAAATAGTCTCAGCTCTGCTTTGTGAAACCCCCCAAATGACTTAGCTTTACATCATATCTTTCAGGCAGAGCCCAGACATCCTGCCAAAGATCATTTTGTCAACTTTCTAATTCCTCATTCACAACTTACTGCTGACAGTTAAAGCTGTAATGAAAAAGAGCCTGTAAAGTTACTGCTGAGCTAAACTTTTACTCCATGGTATGGCACCATTTCATGTGATTTTTGACAATCTTTAAAAACAGATTTGGCTGATATTCATTTCAAATCTGCACAATTTTATAACAAACCCTCCACCAGTCTTTTATGTCAGAATAAGGGTTGTCAAAAACAAATCATACCATGTTAAGTCTCATTACCAACATTTTTCTTATAGCTGGATTTGTCTTGTATTATCTTTTCCTTCTCTCTTCCACCTGCCCTGTGGCGGTAGTTCTGGATAGAGCAACAGCTTTTTCCGTGCTTCAGACCTTCCTGTTTTCAATCATTCCTTCAAGCAATACCTTAAAAGGTAGGACTCTTGATCACTGCCAGATTGTCCAGCTGCCTAGTTCTCTCCTGTGAGGCTGATTCTCCAAGAGGCTGATTCCAGATTGTAAAATGTAGCTGTTGTCCTTTGCTCCTTTTCCTTCACCAACACAAGGAACACTATCATAGGTAGGAAAGGAACTCCACACTGCTGTGTTAAACCCGGACACCCTATGGCATTATGGACTTTGTGGTGGCCAAACTTACAGCCTCTCTCCTTTATAGTCTGTAACTCCCATATGCACTATTCATTCTAATACAACAGCATTTTAGTTGTCAATGAAACATTTGTTTTAATTGTAGGCATGCACATTAGGTTCACCTATGTATTCATCTCAACCCACAGTTCATCTTTGTTTGTGTTTTGTTTGTGCCCGAGTAGACTTAGATATAGTGGACTGATTGGAAAGAACCCCCAGTGCCTGCTGGTGGGGTTTCTTTTACATTTATGTAAATATTTGTGTGTAACGTGTGTAACGTTTAGTACTTTCCTTCA
Organism: Cyprinodon tularosa; assembly: GCF_016077235.1. Lineage (NCBI taxonomy): Eukaryota > Metazoa > Chordata > Actinopteri > Cyprinodontiformes > Cyprinodontidae > Cyprinodon > Cyprinodon tularosa. Next base: position 1,924,857 of record NW_024038821.1, read on the forward strand.
AGTTTAGTTTATTAAACTTATTTATACTGTGGTGTTCGTTGTAGTTGGCAATCTGTGTAGTTATCCCTGTTGTGTGTTGATGGTCTGATCAGCCCGCATATATACCCTTGTCTGTCACTTCATTATTCCTTTCTTTGTACAGCTGGTTAGTTTGTTCACATTTTTTTTTTCCTGAGTTGAGTTTGTTTCTTTGACCTCATTTTATGAGCTCAGCATTTTGTCGCTTCAAAATTTGGGTTGAATTGTACACCCAGTTTTTTCCAATAATTCCTTCGACTAATTCTGGTTTCAGCTTGGTCCCCCAGAGACATTTTTTCGCAACAGAAATGCTCATGGATGGTGTGAATCTAAAGCAGGACTACAAAGAAACACTAGTTACATAAATGTAACTAGTGATATGCACTAGCAGAAGCTCTCTATAATGAAAACTAGGGGTCCAATCCTAGTTTTCAGATATTAATTCGATATTAGCCCAAAAAAAGCTAATATTAAATATTATTCCGTCATCTGAAATCTTTAATATTTCTTTGCTGATAGAAACATTCTGCTTCTGTAACTCATTGGATAATATTGATTGGGTCAGTTGTTCTCATACCTATTAGGGTTGTCAAAAGTATCGATACTCAAAAAAGTATCGATACTGAAATGTTGTATCCGGATACAATACTCATTTTCAAAAGTATCGAGTACCAGTCGCACCTAAACAGTCATTCATCTAAAGTGCAGAATAGAGGAAAATGCACTTTCTGAACACTGTGATTGAATAATTCTGTGCACTTTTCAGTTTCAGACTTTTTTTGTAACAGTTGCAGCTGCTGAAAATTATTTTTATTTGGCTAGTGTCATTGTTATGTGTGCAAAGCATAGCCAAGTAAGGAAAACTTAATCTAATTTTGTAAGTTTTTTATCAAGCTTGTTAAATACTGTGCACAGCAAACAACCTCAAAATGTTGTTCTTATAGTTTATTGTTTTTATTTATTGTATTTTAATTATTAATCAAAATATTTCTGTTGAAATTTTATCCTTGTGGTATCGAAAATGGTATCGAGTATCGAATATTTTCCTTAGTATCGGTATCGAGTTGAAAAGTTTAGTATCGTGACAACCCTAATACCTATTGTTGACTTTTGTCCTCTATTTTAGTAATATCACTTGATCAAACCTTTCTAACATTGTACAATAAAAAAATAAGTAATAAAGATTTGTACGAATCGTACTAATATCCTATTAGGTCAATATCTTTACCGGGCAGTACTCTTAAATATTCTTATCATGTCAGAAATAAAATAGTTGTATTGGGACACCCCTAATAAAACCCCCAAACATATAAAAGTATTATTTTTCATGTGTAAAATAGGTGGGCTGAACCCATATGTCCTGTTATGCAAAGGATTGTGGGAATGTGTATTGATCCTAAGCCTCGGGAGCTTCCTATCGATAGATAGATAGATAGATAGATAGATAGATAGATAGATAGATAGATAGATAGATAGATAGATAGATAGATAGATAGATAGATAGATAGATAGATAGATAGATAGATAGATAGATAGATAGATAGATAGATAGATAGATAGATAGATCAACTAAGATGACAGAGGAAAGCAGGTCAAATACTAAAAACAACTTATGTTTTATAGCATATATGCGGTAATATCATAGAACCAATCATCAACATATAAAATATCCTAAATAAGTAATCATTTTTGAAAGGAAAATGAGAGATGCAGTATGGATTTATCTTACCAATATAGATTCAAATGAAACTATGTTAATGATCATTAATTACTAATGATTATCTGGTGATGTCCTTTTTTACTTGCTATCTAATGTGTTTCACATGAACAAATGGCAACCATTGCTATCTTCAGACACAGGATTTGCTTTTCAAAATGTCAAAGAAAATATAGAAAAGTCACAGTTTGCGATAAAAAAAAAATAAGTCTATAGTTCACAACACTTGTGTCCTGCAGCTCACTTCCAAAACCTGCATATCTAATGATGGACGGTGAGCTCACCATTATGCCCACGATGAATGCTGGATCATTCGATTAGAGAGCTACACAATGAATCATTCTCCTCCCCTCTGACAGTCTCCTCCACACTCAGCTCATCTGACACCACCAAACCACAGAAGATGGCCCTGTTATCTCTGTAATATGGATAAACGGTGACAGTTGTCTCAGACGGAAGGCCGCTTTTATGGGAGCAGATCAAATGAGAGCTCACTATGGAAAAAGTGACAAAGCAGTGTTGGTATTGAGTTTTACAGGCAGGGTCTAAAAGGGGACTGCAGTCCTGCTGTGATCAATGTGGCCCAGCAAAGTTCCTATTCATCCTGGTAAGAATGAAATTAGTTCTGGGAACCTCAGTCAGCTAACAAGACTAGATAATCAATCAATAATTTAGTTTCTGTATGTCAGAGTGACTGACAGAGAGAGATTAACTACTTTCTTGTTCCTATAGTGTCTACGTCTATCAGCCTCAGACGTCCGCACCATTTGTCTTGTTTCACACTAAATGCGTCAGTCATGGATCTCATGGCAGGAGCAGCCAGGAACATCATTTCCCTTCCCTCATACTCTTTTCCTCTCTCTCTGCTCCATATGTGGGCTTAATTTTTAGAGTGATGTTTATGGCGAGCAGAGTTTCATACTGAGGAAGGCTGCGTGGCACCCACATTAAGCTTTATTTCCTTAGATTATTTGGGTCGCGCTATAATCTCGTCACAGTAGATTATAGTATATACAGCAATAGTTGTTTTCTTACTATACTCCGGATTTAAATTCCCATTTGGATCAGCAAAGTATTTTTTAACTCAATTGAACAAAATCTTCTGGTAAACTGATGTCTCACTTTGGCTCTAGCTCATTACACATAGATAATCATGTCATTATCATTTTACATTTTACTATTTTGTTATAGATCCTTCCATCCATTTTCTGTCATGCTTATCCCAAGTAGGGTTGCGAGGGGTGCTGGTGTCTATCTCCAACTGTCTACGGGGAGAGAGGCGGGGTACACCCTGGACAGGTCCCAGTCCATTGCAGGGCAACACAGAGACAAACAGGACAAGCAACCATTCAAGCACACACTCACACCTAAGGTGTGTTTAGAGAAGCCAATTAACCTAACAGTCATGTTTTTCTGCTGTGGGAGGAAGCCGGAGTACCTGGAGAAAACCCACGCATGTTCATGGAGAGAACATGCAAACTCCATGCAGAAAGACCTCAGGCCGGGAATGGAACACCGATCCTTCTTGCTGCAAGGCAGCAGTGCTACCCACCACCCCACTGAGCAGCCCTTGTTATAGATTGTTAATTTAAAAAATATCATCTACCTTCTGAAACACCAGCTTCTTAATTGTCTCTGGTTGCATCACATAGTTCAAAGAGCAACTGTTCAAAGTTTCTACCGAAGCACTTACTGGTCTTTTTTCTTTCCTTTGTTATTTACATGTTTGCATGTGGAAAAGAAAAATGGGAAACAGCATTTTGAGCTGGAGGAGGAGAGTGAGAATGAGATTGGTAGATTCACCCTCTGAAACATCTCGATGTGGAAACACATACCAACACAACATGGTTGGCAATTGGCGCACTTTGCAAACTTAAGGTCTTTAGCTTATAGCTACAGGTATAAATCAGTCATTTTAAAAGGTTGATGACTTCCATCAAACTCATTTAGAGTCCTCTGCTTCAGCTGGGAATGTTGGAAAGATGTTTTAACTGATGTGAAATGTAAATAAGTGAATCTGTGTTTGATCAGTGGCTTTGTGAAGGACCCTGATGAGTGACACATACCTACAAAAATGTATTTCAAAGTGAACAATGGGACTGAAATTGAAGGCAGTAAAACTCTATTTTGTTAACAACAAAATCTATTTAAAAGCCAAAGAATTCAGATTCAGTCTAAACAGTTCCAATGCAGTGTTTGATGGTACAATTTTATGGTGTTTTTCTGAGAAATCCAAAAACAATATTTAAGTTTTTAATTACAGTGTACACTCAGAGGATGACTCATAGTACAGGCAGTGGATTCAGAGCTTTGCAGTTTGGTGCCAGCAGAACCACCTTATGTAAAATGCAGGGAAAACAAAGGCGCTAGTAACGGACTTTCACAGACACAGAAGAACCTCACCATGGAGCATGTGGTGGGTTTAGTGATCATCCAGGAAAATGATGTTAAGATGTTAAGGACTTTATGTTCTCTCTGCTTTTTTCTTATCATGGCATCACCTGGTCTTTTCGTGTTCGGCTGTGACTCCATCCCAGAGAGAAACATCAGCTGTACCATTTCCATGCATCAACACCTTTGTTTATAGATGCTGGGCCTGTTTTTAAGCTTAGTCCTGTTTCTCTGACTGTGACTAACTGTATGTGCTCTTTCATCCTCTGACATGGGAGCTGGCTCGGAGCTCGTCTGCCTGCCTGTGTCTTCCCTGGACTGGGCCACCAGTGGAGCTAGTTAACAATTACCTTTTGTATCTCTATTGCTTTTTTCATATCTGAATCTGTCTCCTTGAACCTCAGTCTACCTCGGCAAATGGCCGCTCACAATGAGCCTGGTTCTGCTGTAGGTTTATTCCTGTTAAAAGGGAGTTTTTTCGCTCAACTTTCACTACATGCATGCTTGGTGTGAGGGATTCGTGAAGGTCAATGCAATCGAATACCATCACCAGAAGCTCATCTTGGAGGGGTGTCCTGGAAGTCAATGACTGGATGTAACCAACTGTTTTTTTACTTGATATAAACTTTTAACCAGTCTGACGGTAATGTCTCTGTAAAGTGCTTGAAATGGCGCATGATTTTAATTGGTACTATATAAATAAACTGAACTGAATTGTAAGTATCTGGGTGTTCATGTGATCAATAACCTGGACTGGAGTCACGACCCAGATGCTTTTTAAGAGAAGGGTCAGAGCAGACTCTACCTGCTGAGAACAGGTCTTTTAGAGTTAGGGTTAGGGTTAGGAGGAGCAGGGGAAGCTCCTAAAGATCTTCTTTGTCTGTGGTGACATCAGCCCTCTGCTGTGTGGAATGCCTGTATAATTTGAAGCTGAGAGTAAGTGGTTGGATAAGCTCATCCTTGGCCAGTTCTCTCCTAGGATGTCATTGCAATGAGTCAGTATCTCCCTCTCCATGCATTGAGGTATTCCAATGTTATAGCTCTTTCAATACTGCAGCATCATTAAAGAGCATTTCTACAGATCCTTCCTCCCAAATACTGTTTTGCTTCATGATCTCTGCTGCTCCAGACAAACTTAACAGGTTTTTTTATAAACATACTTGTTTAACTTGTTGTTGATCTGATAAAGAATCACTGATAGTGTTTCTCAGATGCTTATGTCCATTTCCACTCTTTATACCTCCTCTGGGAGTGTTTGTTTGTACAAACATGCACATAATACTATTCAGCTACTATTAAATAGGTTGTATATTACAGTTTTCATTTCTTATTTTGTATAGGTTGCTCTATTTCTTCTATTTAACTTGAACATGTTTACCTCAGTGTACCTTATTATCTATGAATGATTGCACAGTATTTATCCCTTTCTTAAAAGTTATTTCTCTTCTGCTTTACGGTCACTTCTGCTTAAGTTTCTGTGTTTTTAATCACTTGTATAATCAAATGCTCAGATTTTAGGCCATCAAATGTAGATTTATTCCATGCTGTTTTAGTGGATAAAATATACAGCAAAACAGTAACTTTAATATCCTGAATGTGCCCATACAGTATATGTCGACTCTTTTACCACCAGTCATTAAATCCATAATCTTACCTACCTTTTGAGTTAAGTTGTGAAATCAAACCACTAACATTAGATTTTTCAGTTGCAGGGTTTATTAAGAACCTAGACTGTTTCTGTTTTTACAACATTTTGAATATTCTTTTTTTGAATTAAAGTTAATTCATATTTAAAACTAAATAAAATTAATTTATTTCCTTTTCTTTTAAAATGAAAGCTGAAAAGAGTAAAAGAGTAAAGAATATTAAAAAAGAGTTGCAAAATCAGCTTCAGCCCATTATAAAATGCCTCTTCGCACACGACATGGAGCTCAGCTGTATGATTGGGTTGAACTTCGTAAAGGTATTATTTCCTCTTCTCTACAGTTATACCACTCTGGTGTTTTTATATCCGCAGGCTCCTCTGTTTCTGGGAGTCTACCCAAAGAAAATGGACAAATGATGAACTAAAAATATCGACTTTTGGGAGGAAACCTTGAAGTTAATTCCACACTGTATATTTGACAACCTGTTGCATATTTGAAGGCTAATCTGTCTTGAGCAGTTGTGTCAACAGGCCCAAACCAGGCATTGAGGTACAGCTCTAGCAAAGAATTTTATGTGGTTTATTTTACTAGGAGTCTCCCGTTTCCCCTTGACAAAAAAAAAACTTAATCTGACATAGAAATTCTTTTCAAATCCTGTGCCTCTTAAAGCCCTGAAATGGAGCCCACCAAGCTCAAACCCAGACATATTAAAAGGATATTCAATATTCTATGGAGACCTTCTATGGAGAAAGTGTTCAGAGATCAGAAATCAATAAACAATTGCAGGAATTATGCTAGCTTTGTGGAATGATAACTTCATGCTTTATTTATGTGACAAGACTAATTTTTCAGTTTGAGGTTTTAAACTGCGTCGTTGTACAAAGTCCAATAAAAACCAAGTTAGATGCCCTTCCAACGAATATGTAAAATGATGGGGTTATGCCAAATAAGGAATAGATTGGTTTAACTAGTGAATGCTAGGCTGAAATCTCTGAGAAATGGCCATTGCCTTTTTTTTTCTTTTTTTTTTTCTTTTCTTTTTTTTTTTTTTTAGGAGAAGCTATGGTTAGAAATGAATCAATAATTGGTGCAGTTTGTAGCGCCATAGTTTTCCAGCAGAAGATATGACTAATAACTATCCCTCTAAATTCCAGTGCATATGTGCATGTTGTTTGTCCTTACATGCATAATTGATTACTAACTACTTTGAAGATAAACCTAAATTATTGTAGAAGATCATTTTATTTACTTCTGTATTTTCCAATAATTTGAATCATTGCCAGTTACTCAAACAGGACATTTGTCACCAAAAATAACAGAAGAATTTGAAGCCCATCTAGCTCATAAAGTGCTGTTTTTTTTAAACTGTTACAATAGAAGCTAGTGGCCCATTTTACACTAATTTTCTTGCTTGGTGATTAGTTTTCCAGGACATCTAACCTAGATAAAGGTTAATTCATGTTCGCATTTGTAAAAGACGTTTTGTTAGGTTTTGAGATGAAACAAACAAAAAATAACTAGGCTGGATTAAGGGAAAGTCATACTGCTTGTTTGCAGTGCTCTGTCTCAGCAGAACTTTTGGAGCTGCAATTACTGACCTTTAAAGGTACACTATGCAACCGGTGTTGATTTTCCAGTGAGGCTCCCTCCAGAGGGCGAAAGTAAAAGTGCACTGTCATAAATATGCTCAGCTGTTCTCCTGGTTTCTCCGTCAAGCCAGGCGCGGTTGTTTTGAGCTTAGCAGCGAATGACTAATGCTGCGTTCACACTGGACGTAGCTGGCGCGACAGAAGCAGCGAGTTTACATGCAAAGTCAATGGTTGACGCGCGTCAAGGCGCAACAAAAGGTCCCGCGGCGCGTTTTGAGCACCAGGCGCAGCACGTCTGAGCAGCTGAAGCAGCGCATCGGGCGCGTTTAACGCAGGGAGAGAGACACAGCGCTGATGATCACTCCTCTTAAACAGTTTATTGACGCCTAAATTAACTTAAAATGCAGAAATCTGCCGGCAGAATATGCAGTTTGGATTATTTAGATGAAAAACACCTACCAGCTGCCGCGGTGAACCGCTGCTGATGAAGGGATCCATACTGTCGGCGCCCCGCTGGTATGTGGGGGTCTGAGCGGCTCCGACAGAAAAAAAATATGGAAGGCAGGATAATAATCTGAATGAACTGACTGCACTGATTACGTTTTCAGGTGTATTTTCTCACTTAAACACATATTAAAACTACTTTATTCCCACTGATCAGAGCAAATATAGCTGCAAGGCAGAGAAAGGATAGTGAAGCTCCGCCCAACGCGCGTCAGAGCCACTTTTGCACCGCGCAGCCAGAGCAGCAAAGCTGCTTCAGCCACGCGTCAGAACTAAACTGGTACAAGCAGTAAAAATGAAGCAGCAGACGCGATTTTGCTGCTTTTGCTGCGTGAACGTAGCATAACTGCACAAAGATTGCCACTGTGCTAGCAACGAGAATGCTTTTAACTGGGGGGTGTAGCAGTTCTCGCCGTAAAGCAAGACTGACTCTCACGAGACTTCTGAGCCTGTGGGTGCGGGTCGGTGCTCCTGCAGTTGCAAGTGCGGTATTTCCCCCACAGACCACCAGGGCGGCCGAGAATACCTTTGTTCAACCTGAAATGACTCATTTAGTCATCCATAACGTTATGGAACACATTAATTAACTGAAAAAATGTTGCATAGTGTCCCTTTAAATTGCAGAACTGGGAGTCAAGACTAAACAATAACCAGTAGAGCCAACATAATTAGCTTATCTTTACACTAATCCATCACATCTCACAGCTTGTGTAGTTTTTATGTGTAAGGTGAGCTAAAATTCCCCATTTAATAATATATAATACTGCTTCCAAATTGATGCATATGTGGAGCAGTCAACCAAATCCTTATTTTCACAGAATTGCCATAAAGAAGAAACTTAGGAGTTAAACAAACCGAAAATGCGGTTTCCTTCATCTGAAGTAGGCTTATGATTGTGTCCCATAATGCTTTGGGCCTATGAGCTGTTGGCAAAGTTTCCCCCCTCTATCTTGTAACATTCATTTTTGCTCTAGAACCCATGGATAAGAGAGGATATAATCTTTGCTAATTAGAGGTACTGAGTTACAATCCCTCACATTACTTGAAGCTAGGAGGAGGTTGATTAGGCTATAGATTATACTTCAGGGTTAAACAAAAAAGTTAACCGCTTCCCTCAGATTGTGGTCAGACTTTGTCTAATGATGAGGGTTTTTAGATTCAGGCTTCATCTGTGGTAATGGATGCCCCGCCCTGGCTTAATGTAGTGAAGATTTAATGGCGCTCTTCCAACTTAGAGGGGCAGAAACAGATCTCACTTGGTGTGTTATACATGCATTATAGTTTAGAAGTTTGAGGAGAGCTCTGCTGGGGAAAAGGATGATATCTGGGTTTACCTGCAGGGCCTGTTACCTTTGCACCCCAGGCTTGAATAAGCAGAAGACAACAAAGACATCAGTGTTCTAAAAATGCCATTTTCCAGGTTACAGCAGAGCAGGTTCCTATCCCTTCATCCGCTCAGAATACTAAAGACCTTTACTGAGTTGCAGAGTTCCTTCTTTTTACAAATAACCAGAGATGGCAAAAGTACTCACTTTCCGTACCTGAGTAAAAGTACAGATACATGTGTTAAAAAAATACTCTGGTAAAAGTGGAAGTACTGATTAAACTTCTTTACTCAAGTAAAAGTAACAAAGTACAGGCTTGTAAATTTAATTAAAGTATAAAAGTAAAAGTAGAAACCACTTTTTTTATGCTGTTGCCTACATTTTAAATGGATGTCTGCCAATAGGACTAGATCTCCGTTGTGTTCATTTTCAATCATCTCGCCGTCCATACTACTATGCTAACGCCGCCGCCACCAAGCTGCAATGATTACTGCCGAATCTGTCGATTCATCTTGTAGTGGTGCGTCAAATGCAATGTAGATTCCCATCCAATTAGATTGAATTTGGTATTGATGACGTGAAAAATAATAACAGTAACTCCACTGAAATGATTCAAAACTAAAGTAACGAACCAATTTTTTTAAAATGTAAGGAGTAGAAGCAAAAAGTCGCCATAAAAATAAGTAGTAAAGTAAAGTAAAAATATCAGAAAAATCTACTTGAGTACAGTAACGAAGTATTTTTACTTTGTTACTTCCCATCTCTACAAATAACTAAACCCAAATGAGGATGTTTCTTTTTTTCTATGAAGTGATTCACAGTTAAAGCAACATGAAGTAATTATCATAAAAAGAGGAAGAAAAGAAACTTGACTGAGAAAAACTTTTTCTACATTAGATCAAAAAGAGGAAAAAAAAAATGTTGAACTGGTGTCATTAAAAGCAGACAGGGGCCCCATTATTACACAAGACCTCTGCCATATTGCACAACTTCAGTGAAAATGTTAACCCTCAAGTGTTTTTGTTAACCTGGTTAACAACCAATAGGAATCACTCATTCTATAATTTCAGAATCAACAGACTGTAGTTTAATAACCTTCTAAACGCTTAGTAAAGTCCATCACTGAGACATATGGTTGTTTCTTCTTCATCTTAAATGTTACGCAGCTGACAGCCTGTGCAGTCCGCTGCTATAATCTTCACTTCTTTTCCACATGTTTCCTGTGCAGGAATGCTTAGTGCAGCTCAGAACGCGTACAGTGTGTCTGTGTGTGGATGTGTATTTGAGCAAACACAAGAAAAGCAAAAAGGAAGGGAGAGGCAGAGTGGGAGTCAGGCAAGGCATATCCAAGGGGATTAAAACCTAAACCACTGGATATTTTTGACCTTGAGGGCAAGTGGGTAAAAACAAAAAGGAGCCAGGAGAGAAAGGAGAAAAATAGAGAGATAGAGGAAGAAAAGAACAGAGCTTTTAGGGGGTGTGGGGTGGGGGTGGGTGGGGGCAGCTGGAAAACCTCTAGAAGCCTCTGCTGAAACCAACCATAAAATTCCAGCTGCAACCACAAAAGCAGGATGAGGACTGACAAGGGTGCCTCCTGCCCACTGTGGATGTGTGTGCAAGACTGTGGTGTGCGCACGTTCACTTGTGTGATTCGTATATATGTGCCAAATGTGATTAAAGGGTCCAGGCAAGAGAGGGCCAAGAAGCAGACGAGTGATGCAATCCACGGAAGCAGAGGAGATGACATGAGGGCGGCAGGAAGGAAGGGAGGGAAGGAGGAATTGTTGCTTCTGGGGATCCGACTCTCTCCAGGAATGTGCTGATGGTCAAATCCCACGCAGAGAAGGAGAGTGTTTTGTTCTTAAGAGAAAAAAACTTTTCTGAGGTGACACCTGTTTTATAGAGCTGCAAATAGCAAACAGATGAACAGTTCACACATTGCAAGGGGATAGACATTGAGTCATTGCCGTTGATCTTCAGCGACACAACAACCAGCTTTCCTGTGCGAGCTGATATCTCACGCTGCAGGCTCTCATATGCTCCTCACATGAGAGCAACGAAGTTCTATTTCAGTACCAGCTACACAATGTCCACAAGCACCCACACAGGATCAGTGGGTAAGGTGCTCGCTAAGCCTGGGCAAATAGTCTATTTATGAGCATCATAAGAGTGGGCAGTAGCCATTGAGCTTGTTTTCTGCCGTCTGAAGTGCTAAGTGGTGTATACAGTTACAATAGACATTCACAAGGACAAGTGAAGGTGGTGGCGGGGGGGTGAGGTGGGGAGAAGGAGATTGAGAGAGAGCTGGGAATAGAGATGGCGAGTCAGAGGCCATTTGGAAAGTAATTTCATCTCTGAATGCTGTATATCTTTTCATCAATGAAAGGAAAGTTTTTTCTGAACCAGGCAGAAGAAAAAAAAACATGTCTCTGTTCAGTGAAACGGAGGCCCTTCAACGGGTGAAGAACAGATACAATTCATAGCTAATTCTTATGAAACATTGAAAACATTTTTGCTGAATAGCACTGCTAAGGTAAAGTTTGACTGTGAGATGCAATGATACAGTTTGTGTTTGCTAAAGGCTTACATGGCATCAATACTTCCATTTGTCTGTCTGTCCGTCCATTCATCCTATTAGCAATGGATGTCAAAGGTCCAGGAGGGAAAGATAAACACCCTTTTCCACTAAAGAAATACACCAGTTTCTCTCAGAAATCAGATTCAGATGCATGGTTAATGTAATAAGCTTAAAACAGGTTTTTGTTGTGTACTTTCCATATCCACCTCATATCTGTAACCCATTAAGCTTTCCAGGAATTGCATATGAGACTTGTGGGTCAGCCCTCCTGCGTGTAAATAGGCGGTCTATCCCGGTGCAAATACAGAAAAACATGGGGGAATTTTAACTTCTGCACTTTAGAAAGGATAATACTCAAGGCTACTGGTTAAAGATTGAATGAGGAAGCTTGAGAAACAACCTGTGATGATAAAATACTTGCTTTGTCAAGCCAACTGCTGAGGTAAAGATACAATCTATTTTGAGGATTGTCTCAAGTTTTGTTTGCTTTTAAATCGATGATAGCTCATTACTTTTATGTATAAGTGAGAAAAGTATCACTCAAGCAGAGACTGCAGTCAAGGATGAAAAAAAAAACAAAGTTTCATGTTGTACAATGTGACTCTTTAAAAAGCTGATATCTCTTATATGGCAATCCCAGCAGTTTTTACTGTCATTACACGGCCACAACTACAGCGCAGCAAAAATTACTCTCTGCATTTAACCCATCCCCTTGGGGAGCAGTGGGCTGCCATTTTTTGTGTCATGGAACCAGTTTGGGGTTAAGGGTCTTTGCTCAGGGACCCAGAGTGGCAGTCTGTGAGAATGGGTTTCAAACTTACAACCTCAGGATTCCAAGCTCTAGGCCTTAACCACCAGGCCACCACTCCCCTAATCAGTTGTAGCTCAATGCTTTACGAAGGATGAGCATTTTCTGATAACATTTTCTTTACAGAATCAAATAAACAAACACACTAAACTCAGTTTAGATGCTCCATTTGTCTTGATTCCTTGTCCAATAGAAAATTATCCACCAATCACACTGAGGCAAGGAGAGTATAGGAATCAAGCATTAACTGAATAAAGGTTTAGGAAAATGACAAGAATAGTTATAGGGAGATGGGAGCTGGAAAGCAGGTAACAATCAACAACAGCAGCATCAGAAAACTGCTCTGCATGCAAACAACAACCAAAAGGCTATAAAAAAAACAAAAAACATTTTAAATGCTGGTGGTTGCAGAGCAGCTGGGTAAAATAATAAACTGAGAAATTGAGGGAAAAGGATAAACTAACTAACACATCAACACAGATGAAACAAAAATGGATGCAAAAGTGTTCTTACTATCCTCTGTTAACACCTGCTCCCAATCTGATTAGCCTGGTCTTTGTTTCTCTCTCCCATATATTTACCTAATGTGACACTAACAAAATAAGCAGGAAAAAAACAAAATAGAGAAAAGAGCAAAAATGAATCAACAATAATTGAACTGTACTAAACTCTAGAGCTTGGCTGCTCTCCTTGCACCCGGACACATTTTCTATTGCTCTCTTCTTATTAAAGCACGCCTATTATGCAGTGTATCTTTAGCTATGCAGGGACTGAAGAATATTTGCTAAATAAAAATTCGTATTTGGGTAACATAAAATGTTGTGCGTTAACCTTCAAAATGAGAAGTGGTTTTCAATCCTGCTCCTTGGTATACTGCACGTGTTTTTTTTTTTCCTCGCTGCCATACTTGACTTAAATGAATGGGTGATTATCAGATTTCTGCAGCACTTGATGACCTGCAGAGAAGGAGCAATCATTTCAAAAAAGGTGTGCTGGAACAAAGACCCAACTAAAACATGCAGGGCAGGGGTCCCTAAGAACCAGGGTTGGGAACCACTCAGACGGACAACCATATTAATGAACAAGTTCAGCTCTTTGGTTAATTTGCTTAGATGAATAATTTCACATTCTTAATCTAATTATCTTTAGCCTTTTTTTTTTTCTCACAGTTGAAGATATTGCAGCCTATAAAGTCATCACTTATTTTTCTGCAAAATTAAATCTCTCAAATGTTATCCCTGTAGTCACTCTGCATGCATATACAAGATTTTGCAATTTTTTTGATTCACTGGTTTCTAATGTTACTGTGAGGTTTCATGGATTCAATCAATATTTTGGACTAGTGAGCTGTGGTGGGGCCTTAAGCCAGTGTAACATGAAAAAATAATGGAAAGGATAAAGGAGATATGCTGGGGAGGTTTAGGATATTGGAGATGTACCTGGTGTGTTTGGTGTATTCTTGCTAAATAAACCAAATCTAAGTTCAACCTATGCTTTAGCACTTCATTGAAAACAAAGAAAATGACTGATGTCTGTTTAAATACCAGTCGGAATGCAATGATGTGTTCTTTGCCAGCAGAGTTCATTGAATGAAGGAGAAGATACCACAGAGTGCTGTGTTGGACTGCAGTGTGATGGTCTGGCAACAACCGTGCGGGGATTTGGGCAAGCACAAAAAGAAGACTGTGGTTATTCTTGGACCTCCACTGTCCAAACTTCCATAAAATGTCCTGGTGTTTATCATTACTGGTTGGGTTCGTCTGTCTTGATTATGAGTCAGTCCTGTTCAGAAGCTGTAGAGAGGTCCTGTAAGGACGCTAACTTAAACTCACTGCAATCGTGTAGAGGGTCTTTTACAGCCAGGACCAAACACTGTCATCAATAGAACAGGTTTGCACTTTTTTTTTTTTTTTGTAGTAAACCTAGATTAAATAATCTGTAAACTTTCTGTTACACATTGGATTTTTCTTTTTATCTTTCTGAAAAAATTGAAGATTCCCTAAAAACAGAGCAATCACCACCTAAAGATTTGCATTTTCTTCACCTTGCAGAAAGCATTTACACCTCATCCGTGTCACTGACGACCTGACGATAAATCTAGGAATTTTATGAGCTTGCTCATGCAGCTGGCTATTATCAGAGAAAGGGTGAAACCTTGACTTTCACAAGCCAACACCCTGCACATCTTTGAGTGACATGACACGCCCTTGAGCGATGTAAAAAGTCAACTAATATCGCTGCTGAAAGTAAATTAAGAAGGACATGATGTTCCCCAAAATGACTGTTTGACCTTTTGTGCTTTTAACGATCAGGAATTATCTTTATCCTCATGATAACACACGTCAGGCAGTGATGAATAGAGCTGTTTCCTGTCTGCTGTTTTCATTCTGACAATGAATATCCTGACAGCATTGAAAGCAGCTTTAATATTCTCCTCTGACATTTTTTAGAAAGCAGGACAAGTTATTTTTGTAGTGACATAAATTACAAAGGTAGGAAAACCAAAGATGAACAAATCCACGCTTTGTTTATTATG
This sequence comes from Cyprinodon tularosa, assembly GCF_016077235.1. Taxonomy (NCBI): domain Eukaryota; kingdom Metazoa; phylum Chordata; class Actinopteri; order Cyprinodontiformes; family Cyprinodontidae; genus Cyprinodon; species Cyprinodon tularosa. The sequence continues at coordinate 1,939,969 of NW_024038821.1, forward strand.
ATTCAGAGTTGTTTTTTTATTTTATACTTTACAGCAAAAAATACCTTTCAATAAAAAGTAAGCTGCATGTGTTCTTTACAAGAAAAAAAAAACAGTCCTAATAAAAAGCTTCAAAATGTATCTTTTTTTTACTAAAATTTATCAAATAAGAATTTTAATACATTTTAGAAAAAGACCTACAACAATATCAGCCGTGCAGATTTCCCAGAATTCTCATAGTCATAAATTGGCTCTATGTTGCAGGATTTTTTAATCTCAATTGACCAACTAGTAAATTAAGTTTCACCTGTAAGAATTATATGTGGCCTAGGAGTATTTTAATAAAACCTGCATGCACATATTGCTCCAGGTCAGAGCTGAAGTCTGCACATAGTTGGTGTAGGTAGGGAGAAGCATGAGTCACCGGAACAGAGCAGATTGAGGGGTTGCAGAAGTCATTAGGACACGTGTAAGGTATACGGCTTTCCTGAGGAAAAAAAAAAAGAGACGCACACACTTGGCAGCTCCCAAACAGTTCCCAGGTGAAATCTTAAGTAGCTTTCCATAACCCTCTGTAATGACAGCATTTTGCAGACCATATATCTTGGTCTACATGCATGCTCCTCACTTTACCTCCTAATTACTGTAATATTCCCACAGCAACCATCTTACTTTTAGTTTCCGTCTAGTTTAGATTATCATGGGGGATATTACTGGTGTATTTTATTTTTACTGGGTTACAAGTAAGACAAATCTATGGGATAAAAAATTAAGAAATGAGATGTGCATGTTTAAAGCCTCTTTGTGTCATCCAAGAGTGACTAATTTCTTGCCAAGAGGTTTTCACAATCTGTTGATAATAGTGATAATTATTGGCCAAATGATAAGATATCTGTGGATGTTTGTTTGCCAAACCTGGGCAGTAGGAGCTGTCATTGTCCCCCATGCTTCTCTGCACAGAGCTGACTGTATAGTTACAAATTTTCCTTGATGTGCAGTGTGGAAAAATCTGGGCGCGGCTGCTAAAAGGACTTCATTTGCCTGTGCGGACATTACGGATGGGTCAAGCATTCACCAATCAGTAATTTTCTCAGGAACATCAAATATTGCTTACTAATCTAAATCTCAAAATGCAATATGGCCACCCTGAATTTAAAGGTAATGTAAAAAGGTTCTAACTGTGGAAATAACTGTTGTTTACCTGCTCATTTAAATGTTAATATACTGATCAGATACATTGACATTAGCTGGTATCATTATAGTTGAATCAAATATTTACGCTAACTGCAGAAAACACAATCTTCTCTCCTCATTAAATCTGACTGAAGGAACATAGGAGGAACATATTTCTAAATACTAGAATTATTGGAGATTTTAGAATATGTTTAAACTTTCTTCCAATTCAATGTTAAATGTTGTATTTGGCTTCCTTTTGAAATTAAATAGAAGGACCAAGCATTCTGTGCTTCCTTCAGTAAACTGCTAATAATAGTGTCCTGAATCTTTGGCATGTTCTTCTTAACAGAACTTGATTGATATTTTTTGTGATGGTGAACAAAGAAGCAGTGGATTTAAGGTCTGCCATTTAACCCAAAATGTTATCACATCATTTCAAACACTGTAAAAACTTTTGTGTCAAGATTTGGTTGTGGTTTGAGGACCCAAATGCAGAGGCAGGGAGGCAGAGGTGAGTTTCTTGTGGATTTAATAAAAGGTAAACAGACAGCTGAGGCAGGAATCCAAATATCCAGAAATCAAACATGGAAAAAAGTCAAACAAACCAGAAACCATGGAGACATCTCGACGAGGAAGACACAGTGAGACGGAGTTGGAGGAAGTTTGACGAGGAACCAGCATTGAGGAACTACACAAAGAGTGTATTTTGGGGTACTTAAGAGAGGACTAACCAGCAGATTGTGAGCAGGTGTGAACAGAGCAGACTGGAAAGGAGTTAGGGAAAAAGGAGAACACAAGAGGGCAGCAGAGGGCTACAAATAAAAACCTGAAAACTGAAATATAACCAGAAAACACAACAGAATAAGAATAAACCAATAAAACTAGAAAACATGGAGCAAAGTAAAACAGAATACTCAAAAGAAAACATAACAGAACCAAGACTGTGGCATAATGATCAGGTTTCAGCTGTAATTGTAGTTGACCTGGTTGTTGACCACAAATGGAACTCATTTGATTTGAGATTAGAAAGATTAAACATCAGAAAAGCTGCATAAACTTTTACTTCATTATTGGAATGATTGCAAAGTAAGCTACAGCAAAGTGTTATTAATTATTATTAAAGCTAAAGTCAGCGCAGGAACTCACACTTCCAATATATGCTATTTATCCAAGTGGACTCTTTTAACTACTTTATTGTGGTTTTATGCAAATTACTATTTGAAATTTTGAGGAATGGAATTGCTTGCTGAGATGCTGAGAAAAAATTTACATAATTCATCTGATTTAAACAGAGTGAAGTTAAAAGATCAATATACAGACAGAACTCAGAACCAACATGATCAGTTTAAAGGAAGCTAAAGGAAAGTAGACCTTAGACCAAAGCAAGTGTAACGTATAAATCAGCAGAGAACAATGAAACCCAGATAGCTTAATGCGGAGGAGGAGTGGAGGTTGACATTGAAACCGGGTTAGTTTAATCTAAAAGAGGGAGAGCAAATCGGGGAGAATTTAGAAGAAAACGGGGCGACTACTTAACACAGAGAGAACACAAGGAGAACTGAACCAAACAAGAAATGATCTACAAACCATCAGAAAAAAAAAAACAAGAATTAGGACGAAAGTAAAATCTAATATGCACAGATTATAGAAATCCGTAAATGAGAAAGAAGCTCAACACCAAATAAAGGACTGGTTGTGGTAAGACATTAACCATAATAATAAGACACTGTGCTTAGCAGCGATTAGAATGCAAACACAGTGAAAACCAAAGTACAAACATCGGTGGATCAGAACAATCACAGCTTCAGATGGGATCACATTTTCAGATTCATAAAGTTAAACCACCTCGAATTAGTTCCCTGACTAAACTTTAATGAGAACTTTTCATTTAGATAAACCTTCAAATCTCTAAAATCCTGTTTTTAATACATTTAATATACAACAGATGAAATCTAATAGCAGTATGCTGTATACAAAAGCAGGTTTTGATAATAAAAGTTTACTATAACTCACAAGTACTCTGAGAAGCTGAAAAACCATCTTTCTGCCAACGACTCTGCCTCTGTCTGGAAAGGGCTTAGGCAGATAACAAACTACAAGCCTAAAGCCCCCCACTCCATGAACGACCGACAGTTAGCCAACGACCTGAACAACTTCTACTGTCGTTTCGACAGACAAAGGGACAGTCATGCATCCACCCACCACAACACCATCCAAACAGATCACCTCCACCTCCTCCTCCTCAGTGACAACTCTTTCCATAAAAGAGAGAGATGTAAACAAAATCTTCAAAAAACAGAACCCCCGGAAAGCTGCTGGACCAGATTCTGTCACTCCATCCACTTTGAAGCTCTGTGCTGACCAGCTGTCTCCAGTGTTCACAGACATTTTTAACACCTCACTGGCGACATGTCACGTGCCAGCCTGCTTTAAATCCTCCACCATCATCCCTGTCCCCAAGGACCACAGGACTTAATGACTTTAGACCCGTCGCCCTGACCTCTGTGGTCATGAAGTCCTTCGAGCGTCTTGTGCTGTCACACCTGAAAGAAATCACGGACCCCCTCCTGGACCCCTTCCAGTTTGCCTACAGAGCCAACCGGTCTGTAGATGACGCTGTCAACCTGGCCCTTCACCACATTCTCCAGCACCTGGACTCCGCAGGAACCTACGCCAGGATCCTGTTTGTGGACTTTAGCTCGGCCTTCAACACAATCATCCCAGCTCTGCTCCAGGAGAAGCTCTCCCAGCTGAATGTGCCTGACTCCACCTGCCGGTGGATCACAGACTTCCTATCGGACAGGAAGCAGCACGTAAAGCTGGGAACACAGTTCTCTGACTCACAGCTCATCAGCACTGGTTCCCCCCAGGGCTGTGTTCTTTCTCCTCTGCTCTTCTCCCTGTACACCAACAGCTGCACCTCCAGTCATCAGTCTGTCAAGCTCCTGAAGTTCGCAGACGACACCACTCTCATCGGACTGATCTCCGATGGTGACGAGTCCGCCTACAGGTGGGAGGCTGACCATCTGGTGACCTGGTGCAGGGAGAACAACCTGGAGCTCAACGCTCTAAAACAGTGGAGTTGGTTGTAGACTTTAGAAAGAGCGCAGCCCCAGCTACCCCCATCACCCTCTGTGACTCCACCATTGACACTGTGGAGTCTTTCCGCTTCCTGGGAACTATCATCTCTCAGGACCTAAAGTGGGAGCTGAACATCGACTCCCTCACCAAGAAAGCCCAGCAGAGGATGTACTTCCTGCGGCAGCTGAAGAAATTCAACCTGCCCAGGACAATGATGGTGCAGTTCTACTCCTCCATCATTGAGTCCATCCTCACTTCCTCCATCACCATCTGGTACGCTGGTGCCACCGCCAAGGACAAGAGCAGACTGCAGTCTGTTGTCTGATGTCTCTTTAATAGTTACTATTTATAGCAGATTAACTAAGTACTGAATGCACCAATGTTGTTTTTCAGTCCATATATTTCTAATATTTCTACTGCACTTATATTCATATGTGATTAAAGAAAAAATTTCAAGAAAGGAACAGATTCATATAATTAGTTTATAAAATATTAGTAATAAAGATACACAGTATAAGTAATAATTATTAAAACATGCAGCTAATGGAAGAAAACAGAAGAAATCTTTTGGCATCTAAAAACCAGATCTGCTGCTGTCTACCAACTAACATCAGCTGGTTTAATATACACTAAAGGCCTATAAGGAGGTTTCTATTACCAAAGTATCCTACACAGTGATACAATAAAAGCAAAGGAAGCCCTTTCACGTATTAGCTTGTCTACTCACATAAGGTAAAAAAAAGAGACTGAAATTGCAGATAAAGTCTTCCAAATAAAAGCATTAAGTGGTGCACTTAATAAAAATTTTCTCTTTGCGCATTCAGTGCAGAATACCCTCACAGACTGCACACAGACCTATCTAGAGTTCATGTTTTTGAGCTGTTGGAGATAGTGGGAGTATAACCATCTATATAAATGGGGAGAACATAAAAACTCAATTCATAAAGTTAATTAAGGAAGGTTTAAGTCAAAGGATTTAAACCCAGGCAGAGGCATAGCCAGAACATTTCTATAAGGGTGGCCAGGCAATAACCATAGTACACTCAGGGTTGGCCGAAAGCGGATAGGCGCCAGAACCTCAGGGTCAAACTATACTGTTCCAACAGGAAAATTAACGAAAACATCCATATTTTCTAAATAAAGCCAATGATTGTGGCCAATGATTATGTAAGGGTGGCCATGGCCACCCCTGGCCCCTCATCTAGTTCCGCCCCTGAACCCAGGACCTGCGGATGCTGCATTTAAAACCCATGAGATTTTTGCTGGAAGGCAAAATGACTGTCAGCAGATACAGTAGTGAGGAAGCTTAGAGCTATTGGTTGATGTGTGTGATACTACTAATAGTGGCCCTACAGTGGTCCCCCCTTTCAAATGTTGTGCAATCCTACTGAAAAAGTCATTTTCCTAGCAAACATTTGATGTTTTTATGTATAAAAAAAGAAATATCAAACATGAAATATTGCTAAGGAACGTGATTCATTTGTTAACAACTAATGAGTGTAATATTTAAAAGGAAATATATATTTTGATGTTTTTGCTTTTTTAACAAGCCTGAAATCTCCCTTCCTGACCAATATGGAGGAAAGTTCTCTCAGCGCAATGGCGCCCTCATGTGGACACTGGTGTCAATACATAGAAAACGTAGCAGCTTTCCTGTTATTTGTGTTGAACGTTACGGTAATATTAGTTTACACCACAATTAAAACCGAAGAGCTGTAATTAGTACATAGAAATTGCAACCGCATTAAACAATCGGCAAATTCCTGCAAATAATTAAATCGATACAATACCAAATAAAAAACGCGTTACAAAATTAGATGTGCTCGTTTTATTTCGGTAACTTAACGCGATAATATTAGCTAGAGTTTTAAAAGCAAACATATGCAGCTTTTATATTCGGCATCTCAGCTAAACGACTCAAATGAAGCATGAAAACCGCGCTGCTAAGTCACCGGATGTCACTGAAGGACTTCAGCAGGAAGTACGGTACTGCTGCTGTGGAAGTGAAGGGCTGCCATTTTACCGAGCTTACGGTAAGAAAACTTTACTCATGTTGAACGGTTAGCTTCCTGCTGCTCGGTCACTGCTGCTCTCTTTGAGCGCTGTTATCCGCTTCTGTTCAACCATTTGTTATTTAAGCGCCGAGTTTTAGTTTTACATATCATTTTATGCCCTTAGTGCGATGCTAGTGCTAGCATTTACCTTTAGCCGCATTAAACTGCATGATCTGTGGATCAGGAGGGGAATGATTGCTTCTGTGATGATGCAGTCCACCAAAAAGCATGTGACTTTTAATATGCATCTGCATATATACGCATATTAGGGAACTTTTTACTGTTAAAAGAGGCAAACATTTAAATACCCCAATGTAAATCTGACTGAACATCTTTATGTCATCTGTGGTAAAAGTGTTTCTCTCAGCAGGAGCCATAAATGGGGATCAAAGTGATCCAGCTCACCTCAAAGTTCCACCATGAAAACCTTCTGGCTTCCCTGCATCAGATGAGGATGCAGGGGCAGCTGTGTGACATAACGGTGCAGGTGGACTACCAAGGAGATGTGGAGGAGTTCCAGGCACACCAGCTGATCCTGGCTGCATCCAGTGGATACTTCCAGAAGATCCTCCTGGCTCAGGATGCAAACCAGGATAAGATACAGCTATCAAACATGCACTCCACGGATTTCTCAAAGTATCTAGAGTTTGTCTACACTGGAAAGATTGAGGTCGCCAGGAACAAGATTGGCGATGTTCAGGAAGTGGCCCGTTTATTGGATTGTGAGGGTCTGTCGGTGGTTTGCGGTGACGCCTTGAGTGCTGGGGTTCTGGAAAGGCCAGAGAGGAAAACCTGTGGTTCTGAAGGTGGAGGCGAATTACCTGCTGCCCAAAAGGAAGAAGAAAAGGTCAAAGCAAAGGAGCAACATCTTAAACGGCAGCTCTCCCCACAAGAGATACAAGACCTAAAAAAAAAGCTGAAGGCGAAAACGTTGCAAAGGAAAACGACAAAGACGATGAGGAAGCTGAAACTGAGGCTCGGGGGCCGTAAAGTGCCCCTGAGGCGGTTGCATGTCTCTACGAAAGATGATTCCCAGGATAAAAACCAGGCTAAGGAGTCGAGAGGCAAGGAAGAATCTGAACGAGAGAATAAAGACGTGGAGAATGAGGTGCAGGAGCATGATCAAGGCTTAGCTTCTGATGGGGTCCATGACTCAGACTTTGGAGAAGATCCACCAAATGATGATGATGATGATCAAGGTGAGTTACTAACGGAAGAGGAGGATGATGACGATGAGGGGAATGGTAAAAGGCTGTCCAAGGCCCAGTTCAGCTGTAACAAGTGCCAGCGCACGTTCCATTATGAGAAGAGCTACTTAAAGCACATCAGGTAACTTGGTGTTTTACCTGTTTTATTAGCTTTCACAGCTCCTTATGTTTTAGGTGATGATTTAGATGTGTTCTCTATCCCAGCACCTACCACGGAGTAAAAGCACACATCATCCACCGCTGTGAAACCTGCTCACAGACCTTCGCCAACAGCAGCAACCTGAAGATCCACGAGAAGCACGTCCACAGCAATGAGAGGCTTTTCTCCTGCGATTCCTGCACTAAGACCTTCAAACGGAAGAAAGACGTTGTGCGTCACAAACGACAGGTGAGGGGTTACGAAACTCAGCCTTAAAGTCCTCCTTAGAGTTGTTTTTATAAAGCTGAACAGCCCTTCTTGCGTCGCAGGTACATGAAAGGAATATGAGGCATGTCTGCTCCGAATGTGGGAAGTCCCTCAGCTCCAAAACTGCCTTGTTGCTGCACGAGAGGACGCACACGGGCCTGAAGCCATACGAGTGCACCGTCTGTAAAGCCAAGTTTACTCAGAAGTCCGCCCTCAATTTGCATCAGAGGTAGCAGGTTATAACTTCTCATTTCTTTACTGATTTCAGCCCTAAGATGCTGTTTCTGTCGATCTTTGCTTAGTAATTAAAATTTCATTTCATACAAATCTGCGGCTTGACTTTTTCCACATTTTGGCTTGTTCTAACCATGCTCTTTTATTATAAGAAAGTAAAAAAAAAAAAAAAAAAAAACAAGGGATGGACCTGTTCTTTTGGTTCAATGTGCTTAATTTTTAAAGCCAAAACCAGGCTTTGTTGGACTACTCTATAAAGCTGGGAACTCAACGCTAATCCAGACATTTTGAATCGAAAAAGCTTCCTGGATGGGAGGAAGAAAAAACAAAGTCCAGTGGTTTGATTTTTTTTTTTAACCTTTTTTTGGAATCACTATGGCCTGAATGACCAAGAATCTTCACCAGCACACACCCTTTTATGCATTTTACTGGGATTTTATACGATATAATCCACAAAGATTAGCACTGACTCCTGATGTGATGCGATTATTCAGTTTTCCAAATTTTTTTTTATTTAAGTCACCCCCCTTTACATTATGACATTCAAACAAAAACCAAGTTACTTTATAAGTCACCTAATGAGTAAACAGAGTCCAGCTATAGGTAACATGATCTTGGTATAAAGACAGACCATTAGCAGACAAACAGCAGCATGAAGATTAAATGGTAAAACATTGTAGTGGCGGTATCATGCTGAGCAGCATTATATTCCTTAGTGATGGGAGACCGGTCAGAGTTGAGGGAAGCGGGAAGCTTTATACCATGCAATCCTGGAAGGGATGGAAGTTCATCTTGTAACAGAGAAGCAACCCTAAAAATGGAGCTGTAGAATGGAAAGGCTTAGTCCAAAGCATATAAATGTGTTAGAATGGCCCAGTCAAAGTCCAGCTCTAAAAATGCATGTGAATTAGTCACAAATTGTTGTTCTTAGATACTTGATGCAATCCTCAGTTAATCAGATCTGAGGGTTTTTATTTTCATTTCATACTAACAGTGGTGTGTTTCTGTGTGTAGGACTCACACTGGAGAGAAGCCGTTTGCATGTGATCAGTGTGATGCAAAGTTCTCTCAGAAGCACATGCTGGCCTATCATAAGAGATCTCACACAGGTAAAGGTTTTTTTTTCTTTTTTTTCTGTGAGTTTTAACGAAGCCATTCGACTAAACTAACGCTCTGTTGATTCAGGAGAAAGACCTTTCATGTGCGAGTCCTGCGGTAAAAGCTTTGCATCTAAGGAGTACCTGAGGCACCATTCAAACATCCACACCGGCTCCAGGCCCTACAAGTGCGATCACTGCGGCCGAGGCTTCGCCCAGAGAAACTCTCTGAACCAACATCTAAAAATTCACACAGGTAAGGCAATTTACGCACACTTTTTATAAAAATTGTTTGCTCTGATTTATGTTTTTTTTTTTTTTTTATTAAATGAATAACATTTTTCGGAATAGGTGAGCGTCCGTACAGCTGCAAAGACTGTGACAAACATTTCACTCAGCTTAATGCACTCCAGAGGCACCAACGCATTCATACGGGAGAGAAGCCCTACATGTGTGGCCTCTGTAAACGCACCTTTACCGATAAATCCACCCTGCGCAGACACACTACGGTGAGTAGGGGTTCTCTCACAAAACAATAGAATAATCCATGTGTAAGAGGATAACACTCTATTCACGCTATTTTCATATGGCTTTTCTCAAACAGATCCATGGCTCGGATACTCCTTGGAAGAGCTACCTGGTTGTGCTGGAGGGAAACATGGAGGAGAAGAAGTCTCCCATGAAAGAAAAGACAGAAAACGGGGGAACAGAGGAGAAAAAGAGCAAAGCTAACAAAGGTGCTAGTTCTGCTGTAGCAGTGGTTCCAAATCCTAACGATGCAAATAAAACCAACACAGAACCAGTGGTGCTTGCGCCTGAGCAGGTCACTCTCCCAGCCGACTGGGCCACCCATGGAACCATTGCGCTGGTCAGCCACGGCGGGGTCGGTGCCATCACAGTTATCCACACAGAGGTTCCACCTGGGACGCAGATCCAACCCATTGTGGCCACCAGAAGCTCAGGCGCCATTTCCCTAGAAGGTTCAGCCATTGCTGTCCCATTTTCTATTCCAGTATCGGTAGCTCAGGTGTTATCCTCTGAGGCTCCTTCCAGCTCTCTGTCCGTCCCCGTTTCTGAGACCTTGTTAGCGTCGGTCTCAGGCCTCCCAACCGTCCCTGCGACGTCTCTGCAAGCCGTTTTAGATCCAGCTTCAGAGCAGAAGCCCACCTCTGAGGAGGATACATCACATCCAGATATACAGACTGTGATCGTTGGGGAGGTGCATGGGGGAAAGAAAAAGACGGATGTCGAGAATGGTGGACAGAACGAGACAACAGATGAAGCAGAAACGACCAAAGATCAAAATTTAGTGTAGAAGAAACTTTCTCTGGAAGACTGTAAACTGTGAAATTAGGGTTCACACTCTACAAAAGAAGGCATTGGTACAATGACAGATAATAGTCTGTGGGCAGACAAACATATTTGTAATATATCATGGATAAAAAAGAATGCAACAGGAAGCATTTCTATAGGAAATTAAACCAAAATGAAAAAAACTCCCATGACTGAACTTGAATATTGTGGCATGTTTAAAAAAAAAAAAAAAAAAAAGATCAACAGCCACCAGAGAACAAAAATCCCTGATTATGGCTCTCCTTTACGTGTACGTCTCTGTGTAGTAAGAGGGATTTTTTTTTTCTTGTCAATGTTCCTTTATTAAGTGTAGTTATGTTTGTTAAGTTATTATTGGCCTAGACTGATATGTAATCATTTAGGACAGCTGGGTGTTGTGAGGTGTTTGCGTTTAGTGTTTTCTAACTTTTATATCTAGCTGTGGTTCCTTCAATGTCAGAGAGGAAACTGGGAGAAGCAGAGGGCATCAGCTACTCCAGGTTTTATCATCTATATTTAATATTCAATGTTTCATTCAATATTTTAATTTTTTTTGCTTTTACTGGTATATTAGAGTGGACTATAGATATTCTTTATTTTTAATACTTCTTATTACCTCCAACTCCAAGGCAAATATTTCTTTTGCAATTTAAATGGGTCTGGAACCAAACTGGGCTCCAGTTCATTCCCAGAATTTGAAAGAAATCAACCAGTTCCTTTGATAAGCTGTGATTGGTTATCGACAGATCAAACACTAATGTTGCAGATTTTTTAATTGCTGCTAAAACCCTAATTTATCCACTGTGGGTTAATAAATGGTTATTCAAGATTGTTTTTCTTTAATGTGACATAAGAGCATTGAAACACATAAACAGTGCAGCCTCTTTGATTTATTTCAATTTTTTTTTTTTTTTTCATTATAACCAAAATGTGGTCCTGTAGAAAATGTAGCAAGCCATTATCCTGCATCCATGTTTTCTCTGCAGGTAGCTGAGACACATTTATCCACGTGCTCTAGGAGCTGTATGTACACATAAATGAGCCTGTATTTTATTTTGACCCTGTGTGGATGAAAGAAAACCAATAAAATCAAACCTGTACACCTTTTTTTTTTTACATTTATATGTAACAATTTTATGCTTCTAAAAATAGGAACATCAATGGAAAAAAAAAATGCTGAAAATAATTAAACATTTATAGCAATTACAAATACCATGTTTTAGAATATTAAACAAGATCCCCATAAACTCAGATACTACAGTATTGTACTTATCTTTATTAATTTAAACAGGCATACATTTAATATCCACAGCCTATTGTTCCACATGGATTAAAGTGAGGACAGAATTTCTGATCTGTTAAGTAAAAACTTGATGTTCCTAAATCTAATGGATGTACACAACACAATGACATGCTAAGCAACTAGCTGGGTAGAAGGCACACTACATCTAAAAACGCATTCAGGTGACTTATATACATAACCCAGATTACAGCCTCAGAAATAAATAGTAAGGGGCTCTTTATTTAAAATTAAGGAATGCTTTTTGGTACATTTAAGCTATATTTTACAGGTGCAAACACATCCTAGAGTTTTAATAAGGTAATAAAGACGTGATTACGTTTGTTCAGATACAAATATATAACAGTCAACACTTGTGCATATTGTTGCCAAGTTTCAAGAGAAGTTCCTCCATGTGGTGGAAAAAAAGTGGCAACAAATTAGGCTTTGATGCGTCATTCAGAACTGAAAACATGGATCTGATTTTTATCTGTTCCACCTAACACCACACAACAAAAGATTGTTGATAAATTACCCAAAATAAAACAGGTTCACACGCACTGGATAACAAAAAAAAAAGATCCAACTAAGAAATAAAGGTAGAAAACATGCAAAGCCTCCTGTCAGTACTAACATTAGATTGCAAACCCTCCCATGGAGGATTTCAGCTGAAAAAAGGTATGCAGCAATCCTCTAATCGAGGTTAGGCCAAAAGGATTTACATTCTGACTGGATTTGGATGAGCTTGTAATTAAAAGAAAATGTGGCGCTTCTTATAAGCAGTGGAAAAGTTTGAAAGGGACTGCAAACACTGCCCCTCCTGCTGCGATAACAGCGAGGGGAAGTGAGGAGTGCGTTGCAGTGTGCGAGTATTTGTGAAAGCATGCGTGATGAAACTGTCCCCTCTGTGCTGCATCCCCTACCCTGAGCATTCTTTCATTTCAGATCCCCTTCATCACCCTGGATGGTCTTTTTGATGCGCAGCAGAAGGGTGGTGTGCCACTGGTCCAGGCGGGAGATTGAGTCAAACTCCTTCACCTGCAAACGGGACAACATGAGTCACACCATAACTACATGGCTTTCAACAAGCACTCTCTAATCACAAATCCCATGTGTCACCTTGCATACTCAAGGTGACACATTGTGGTGGCAGCATCGTGCTGTGGGGATACTTTTGTTTCTGTAAGGGCAGGGAAGCTGGTCAAAGCAAAATAGATGGAGGCTGTGATCTAGGTTCTCCTTTTAGCTTGATCCCAGCCCTAAATATCCTGAGCTGGTTTAGATTAAAGCTTATGGCACAGTCAAAGTTCAAACCTAGATATATTAAGCCTGGTGCATGCAGATGCATTTAAACCAAGATAAACTGCAAGTGTATTGGTTTCCTCATGTGTAAAGCTGGTACAATAAATAAAAAAAAGTTGAATGGGTGTGAATACTTTTGCAACAGATAAAAACGGGTTAAAATAGGAAATATAAAGACTCACTGCTTCTGTGAAGGCCTCGCTGTTCTGCTCCTCATGAGCCTCAAGAAGTTTCTGTTTAAAACAAACACATTAAAACCAGAGAAAGGAGCAGATCAAATAGAATCCTTCAGTGATTAACTCAGAGTTACCTTCAACAACTTGCATTCTCTGGAGTCTGAGAAAGCAGGGAACATCTCTTCATATTTCTCAACAGCAATCTGTTCAGGCAGATTAGATTAAATGTTTAGCCTCAGCAGCGCCATAGATAAAGCCTTGCCGAAGCTTCCAGGTGTGGACTAACCTTGGCGTTGAGCTCGTCAACAATGAAATGACACAGGGATGCTTTAAAAAAATACTCTTTGGCGCTGTACTTCAGCAGCGGGTTGTCCATGGTGTTGGCTCCAACCTTGGGAACATTCAGATCAGGTCAAATGAATCAAAACACGAGAGGTTGATGAAAACAAGTAGTTAGGGATAAGAAGTACACACCTGCTCATAGATCTCTATGGCCTTCTGGTATTGTTCCAGTTGAGCACAGTAGGCTCCCACTTTCAACAGACATTTATTTGCAGAACTAAAGTGAGAAACAGAATACACAATAAAGTCTTAATAATGTAATGTTTCAGTTGTTCACATCTCAGCTACAACATTTATTAGAGCTAAAGGGAATAGAAACATACCAGAGGAAGCTAAATAAATAAAATAAAAAACAGCTGCAATCTCCCCCTGAGCTTCAAGATGTTCAGCAGGACAGAGTTTCCCAGGCTGCTTTGTTTAACATTCCCCTTTAAAAAAATGCAGAACAGGAGCTGCTACTAAAATATGCAACAAGGGATGTTATAGCTGAAGGGATTGGCTTTGCTCATCTTTTACTGTGCTTTTCCAGGACAAAATCAGATGATGTTTTAGGATCTAAAGAGGCAGCCTAGGAACTGATGCCATCCGCAGTGAGGTTTTCAAAAATATTTTTGTGTAGACCAATGATTTTAAGATCAGTCATCCCTTTCTTTTTTTAGAAATAAATCCTCCTGTCAATAAAATATTATTTGCATAGGAAATACTTAAAGGCACACCGCAGACTTTGTGACCTAAAGAGTTGACGAATATGAGTCATTTTAAGTGATTCCTCAGGCCAATAAACGCTTGACACTCAATCCAAATGGGGCTCCCCTCTTGAAATACCACCTATGTAAGTTAGGAGAAGAAACACTGTCGTTGGCCAGGTCTTGTGACGTGGAAGAACACATTGCTTTAAGGCCAAAGGCACTTATATTGTCATGGTGCTAAGGCTTTTATTCTACTCTTTACCGCCAGACAGGCGGTAAAATCCTTTGTCTGCCTGGCTGTGTGTTTCCTGGACAGGGCCGCCTTTTACAGTTGCCTTTCATATCTCTGCTTCTGTCTCCTTGAACCCCAGTTTTCCTCGGCGGATGGCCGCTCACACCAAGCCCGGTTCTGCTGGAGGTTTCTTCCTGTTAAAAGGGAGTTTTTCCTCTCCACTGTCGCTACAATCATGCTTAGTGTGAGGGATTGCCTTTGAGTCAATGAGTCGATGCAATCAACGGGTTTTCCTTAGATAGAAAACTTTGAATCAATTTGACTGGATGATCTGATAAATTGTAAAGTTCCTTGAGATGACCTGTTGTGAATTCTTGCTATATAAATAAACTAAATTGATGCTCAATGTTTAGAATAAGCAAAATGCAGGCAGAGAAAGCTTGCAGGCTACAAACAAAAGCTAACTGAGACGCCCCTTTCGACCCAGTGGCTGTTCGGTGGAGCTCTGCCTCTGGTCCAGCCTGCCCCACCGACGTTCTACAAAGAGCAGCAACATTTCTCACGCCCTAAAGAGCTGAACCTAGACACCTAGCGCGGTCTCCAAACAAAAGACACGGGAGGCTGGCCGGCTGACTGATTGTTTACTTTTGCTACAGTATTGCCACGCTTGTAGCCAATAGAAGTGCTAGATGTAAAAGTTATGAGTCTAGCGCCCCTAGTGTCCAAAAGTTACATGTGTGCCTTTAAGTTGTTAATATTTGATCAAAATAAAAAATCTAAAATATGAGTCTGTTTTAGCTTATTTCTCATTGGCAATGTTCAATGGTGGGTATGTGAATATTTAATAGATTGACACCATACAGAACTGTATAGGGTTAGTCATTTTATATATATACACACTCACCAGTCACTTTATTAGGTACACCTGTCCAACTGCTCAATCACTTAATTCCTAAGCAGCCAATCACATGGCGGCAACTCAGTGCATTTAGGCATGTAGACATGGTCAAGACAATCTCCTGCAGTTCAACTTGAGCATCAGTATGGGGAAGAAAGGTGATTTGAGTGACTTTGAACGTGGCATGATTGCCAGAAGGGCTGGTCTGAGTATTTCAGAAACTGCTGATCTACTGGGATTTTCACGCACAACCATCTCTAGGGTTTACAGAGAATGGTCCGAAAAAGAAAAAAAACATCCAGTGAGCAACAGTTCTGTGGGCGGAAATGCCTTGTTGATGCCAGAGGTCAGAGGAGAATGGCCAGACTGGTTCGAGCTGATAGAAGGGCAACAGTGACTCAAATAATCACCCGTTACAACCAAGGTGGGCAGAAGAGCATCTCTGAACGCACAGTACGTCGAACTTTGAGGCAGATGTGCTACAGCAGCAGAAGACCACACCGGGTGCCACTCCTTTCAGCTAAGAACAGGAAACTGAGGCTACAATTTGCACAAGCTCATCGAAATTGGACAATAGAAGATTGGAAAAACGTTGCCTGGTCTGATGAGTCTCGATTTCTGCTGCGACATTCGGATGGTAGGGTCGGAATTTGGCGTCTACAACATGAAAGCATGGATCCATCCTGCCTTGTATCAACGGTTCAGGCTGGTGGTGGTGGTGTCATGGTGTGGGGAATATTTTCTTTGCACTCTTTGGGCCCCTTGGTACCAATTGAGCATCGTTGCAACGCCACAGCCTACCTGAGTATTGTTGCTGACCATGTCCATCCCTTTATGACCACAATGTACCCAACTTCTGATGGCTACTTTTAGCAGGATAATGCGCCATGTCATAAAGCTGGAATCCCCTCAGACTGGTTTCTTGAACATGACAATGAGTTCACTGTACTCAAATGGCCTCCACAGTCACCAGATCTCAATCCAATAGAGCATCTTTGGGATGTGGTGGAACGGGAGATTCACATCATGGATGTGCAGCCGACAAATCTGCGGCAACTGTGTGATGCCATCATGTCAATATGGACCAAACTCCCTGAGTAATGCTTCCAGCACCTTGTTGAATCTATGCCACGAAGAATTGAGGCAGTTCTGAAGGCAAAAGGGGGTCCAACCCGTTACTAGCATGGGGTACCTAATAAAGTGGCCGGTGAGTGTATATATATATATATATATTAAGGGTGTGCAAAATAATCGTCATGACGATGCATCGCGATTCTAATTTTTGTGATCTACTGCATCGATTCTTGAAGGCAAGAATCGATTATTTAAAAAAAAAGAACAAATAAAATACATTAAACTTATCCTTATTTTCTTATTTTAAGTTTGATAAATCCTAAGATCTTTTTGTCAGTGTGTCCACGCCAGTAATAGTAATATTTCTGTCCAGTATTTGTTTTCATGGCAACACCCCCAAAAGTTGTTTCAATAAATGCAGCTATGAAGGAATTCAGTTGCTTTCAGTTATGTATCAATTGAAGACACGATCCAGATCATACCCAGCCAGTCAGCCATTGGTAAGGGCTGTATCCTTTTCCTACAGTGTTCAGTGAAAATATCGCAAAAGCATTGCGATGCATCGCAATATTTCAAGTATCGTGATGCATCGTGATAGAATCGCATCGTGGCATGTGAATTGTGATTCGAATCAAATCATGACTTCCTTGCCAATACCCACCCCTAATATATATATCCATACATTTTTCCCTAATTAACCAGATCTATGTTATTTTTCACTCTCTTTAAGTAATCCTTGAAATAGTTTTAAATTAATAACTCAAGATATACTTGATAACTGGGTTAAAAAAAGTTACAGAACCAAAAAAAAAAAAAAACATACCTGTTTGATTCCTCTCCTTTGTAGTAGTCTGCTGCTTGTTCATAATGAGCAATTGCCTTTCCAAAAAAAAAAAAAAAACATAACTTTTCACAATTTTTTTTAAACTAAAATATTAAAAGCTGATGAATCTAAATAGATTTTCCTCCACACATCCTCTGACTGGATTACCTTTTCGATATCCACCAGCTCAGACTCATAGATTTCTGCGATACTGATGTGATGTTTGGCAGCGATGGTAAATCTTCCCTGGAGGAAGAGGGAACAGGAGAGCAAAAATCATTACCGACTGGATCTATCAACAGACGCCACGCAGATCAATGAAAGTGTCCTCTTTCCTGCTTAATTCAAGGCACCGTCCGGTAGCATGTGACTTATTTAAGTAGTCGTACACCATAAAAGTAAAAGATGACGCAATCACATTTGGATTTAGGGAAAAGAAAAAGCTAAAATAGGTGAAAAAATGTGATGCATATAAACAGATGATGATGTAAACAGCAAAAGAAATCCCAATCTACATCCAGAGACCTTAATGTCAAATATATTGACATGAAACCAGACACCAATGATCACATTCTAAGTACATCTTACCATGTCTGTGTATATATCGACGGCAGCATTTAAACACTTGATTGCCTCTTAGCAGCATAGAGGAAAGAGGAGGGAACAGTTAGACGGCAGGTTACAGCTATTCTGGATGATGACTCATTTATGTGAAACACTATTTCTTCATTGTATGAGAGAAATGAGCGAGATAATGGAAAATTAGTTATTAATTATTAATCAAGAGGTTTTTTTTATCTTTTACTTTAGGAATATCAGTATTTCAATTTCAAAATTATAGATATAATAATTATAAGATGATATTTCTTTCTAGATAAATGTGGCAATATATACAGTGTTTATAAAGTTTCGATAATGAATCAATAAGAGCCTGTTTCTCACATCAATATTGATCTTCATTGACTAGTTAAAGTATAGATGCAAGAACTACTGATTCTCACTGAGCTTAAAAAAATAACTAAATATCCTGCCTCAGATCTGATGTTATATGCAAAAGGTTAAACAAAACACACAGAAATCATGTTTTCCTCCTTTAGTTTTATTTTGAGTACATTGAAGCATCAAAATCCTTGATATGTAAAGATGTAAAATAGATGAAAAGGTTCATGCTAGCCAGTCTTTGTATGCGTTAACAGCAACAGTCTTACCATTTGGATCAGACTTTTTGAAAGCATTTCCTGCATCGATGAAACTGGTCGCACAGTCATGCTTGTTCTGCAGCTGCATATGCAGACGAGCAGCTTTGCAGAAGGCATTTCCAGCAGCTAAAAAAAAGAAAAAAAGAAAACAGATGTTTCCAAACAGACTCTACAATTTAGCTTACACTCTAACTTCAGCATGTTTTTTGTTTTTTAACTAGACCAATGCAACATGTATAATTACGGCCAAAAAAAGTTTGATCTCACACCCTTTAAAAGAATGCTATAATGTTAGGGTGGACATCCATTTACCGCTCCAGTTCTTGGCCATCTTGAACATGTTGGCAGCTCTGCAGTACATCTCACAAGCCTCCTCCACTTTGTGGTGCCCTCTAGGGAAATAAATAAAAAGAGCAATAAGAAAAACTCTTGTAAATGTATATAAATCATCTTTACCAGTTTTTTGTATAGTTGTAAAAGCACTCAGTTTGATAAATCATGGTATGGGTTTTTAAAAAGATGTCACATTAACATCAGAAGGTTTAATGTGTTTCACTTTGATTTAATAGGATAGATAGTTAAACAGAAGATAGTAAAACATCGCTTTTAAAAAGAAATATTCTTAAAAAGAGGGGGAACCTTTGCATTCAGCCCTCTGGAGTATTACTTCTACAGTTGTTGCAGTTACATTGTTTGTGTCTCTCTCCACAGACTTACATCAAAATATAGAAAATTGTGCCCAAATTGCTACTTTCTGCTAATTTACCACAACTCTAGGGAGCAGCAATTTTCAAAACTTGTAACAAATTATTTCATCTTAAGATTTTTACAGTCTTTTAACTGTTTTTTTTCCCCCAGGATTGACCAGGATATAAACCTATGCATTTTCTGCATACCTCTGACCAAATTCTCCTGCAGAAGATGTCAGTTTCACATCATGATTGCATCTCTGCTGTATGTGTCTGTTGGAATGGTGTATTCAGGCTGATATAAAGTATTATGTTTCCCCTCAAATGTTGCAGTTTTGTATATAAAGCACAAAAAGTACAACTTTACAGAGGATGTTCTTTACATGTTTCCTAAACGTCCTTCATGACTTGTGGGAAACTATATATTTAACTTCTATTCATTCTTCCATAAAGAAAGGATTTAAAGAGTGTAAGACTGTTACAGCTGATTCTCGCACCTGATTAGAATAAAAAAGGATAGAAAATCCATTTATTGTCCCACAATGGGGAAAATCTGGTGTTTACAGCAGCAAAAAGACCATAAAAAAATGGTCACACAAATGTGGACTAGGGGTGTGCAACATAATCGTCGTGACGATGCATCATGATTCTAATTTTTGTGATCTACTGAATCGATTCTTGACGCCAAGTATCGATTCTTAATTTTAAAAAATGAATAAATAAAATACATGAATGGTTGGCGCACATCAGCCAAAATAAGTGGAATACAACTTCCAGTCCAGTAGATGTCACTGTGGATGTGTTGACGCCCGCTGCCTTGTATCACAAGAATTTCCGGCCACTGGATACTGCGACGAGTCATTCAGAAATAAAAACATGGACTGAGAAAATTCGCCCGGCTCCATCACATTTCAAGTCAGATGTTTGGATGCATTTTGCTTTAAAAACAAAGAAGGTCAAAACGAAATTGATATCACGCATGTAATTTGCAAAAGGGGAAATGTCATACATTTGAATGTTTTCATTTCATTGGTTTAAAGGACCACTCAGGCCATGTAAACAGCACTGATTATCCTTATTTTGTTATTTTAAGTTTTATAAATCCTAAGCACTTTTTGTCAGTGTGTCCATGCCAGTAATATTCTGTCCAGTATTTGTTTTCATGGCAACACCTCCAAAAGTCGTTTCAATAAATACAGCTATGTATGAATTCAGTTGCTTTCAGTTATGTATCAATTGAAGACACTATCCAGATCATACACAGCCAGTCAGCCACTGGTAATGGCTGTATTTTTTTTTCTAACAGTGTTCAGTGAAAATATCGCAAAGCATTGCAATATTTCAAGTATCGTCATGCATCATGATAGAATCGCATCGTGGCATGTGAATCGTGATTCGAATCGAATCGCGACTTCTTTGGCAATACCCACCCCTAATGTGGACCTTAAAAAAAGTGTATAAAAATAACATAATAGTAAAGAGTTAAAAGATAATCCATCCATCCATCCGGGCTGCTAAGTGGCACAGTGGGTAGCAAGAAGGTTGTAGGTTTGATTCTCAGCTTCTGCATGGAGTTCTCCCTGTGTGGGTTTTCTCTGGGTACTCCAGCTTCCTCCCACAGTTCAAAAACATGTCTGTTAGGTTAATTGGCTTCTCTAAATTCTCCTTAGGTGCGAGTGTGTGCGTGAATGGTTGTTTGCCCTTTGTGTCTCTGTGTTGCCCTGCGATGGACTGGCGACCTGTCCAGGGTGTACCCCGCCACTCGCCTATTGACTGCTGGAGATAGGCACCAGCACCCCTCGCGACCCCACTTGGGATACAGCATGTCAGAAAATGGATGATTGATTGATGGAAACCGTGTACCTGGAGAATAAATAACCCATGTACACCTATGGACATTTCTACAGTAATAGATATTTGAAAACAGCAGCAATATCAGAGATGTGCAAAATGACAGCAGCAAGTTATTTAACTGACTAAGTTAGAAACTGCAAAACCAGCATGAATGTAACAACTTATTGAGGGTGTGGGGACCATTACAGTCTTACAGCTGCTGGGAGGAAGGATCTGTGATAATGCTCCCTGGTACATTTAGGGTGCAGCAGTCCATCACTGAAGGAGCTCTCCAGTTCTGCAACAGCTTCATGCATGCATGGGGTGGGAAACATCCAACAGAGGTGTTAATTTAGTTAGGATCCCTTTTGTTTCCCTCCTCCTGCACTGAGTCCAGAGGACATCCAATCACCGAGCTGATTAATGGATCTTTGGAGCTCTTCAAATGTTACATTTAGGACTAGTCTTTCTCAACTTAATAATACTGCACAGATCTGTAGGGGGAATCTTATCTTGTGCTGGGAAGTCTGAAGCCTCTAAAACACCTTTAGGGATTAACACACGTTTTACTAAATCAATTAGTTTAGAAGTACAAATCCAGGGATTATCTGGGGATTAAATAATGTAGAGACTATTTTGTCAAACATGTATATGAATTTACGGCAATGTTTTCAATTTAACGGCATTTTTATTCAAATATAACTGATAATGTAGCCAAAAGCTGATTAAATCTAAACTTAAGTTATATATTTTTCTGTAAAC
This sequence comes from Cyprinodon tularosa, assembly GCF_016077235.1. NCBI lineage: Eukaryota > Metazoa > Chordata > Actinopteri > Cyprinodontiformes > Cyprinodontidae > Cyprinodon > Cyprinodon tularosa. Next base: position 1,961,834 of record NW_024038821.1, read on the forward strand.
AACTCGTTAAAGTAATATGGTAGAGTCAAAGTAGAATATGGCACACAATCACAGCTATGAGGCTGCATGAAACTAGTACTTAAATGCTTTGTTTACACTGATAACAGCTAACCTAGCTAACCGACTTAAATGGTTTCTGCTTCTATTGTCATGTCTATCTAGTTATTTTCTTTTAGTAAATTAGAACAATATTCTCCTGTTAATATTAGAGCCTGGCTCTAAAGAATGGTGAGGGTTAATATAGGCGTCGTGCCAAGTTTGCTGCTGACACTTAACGGCCGTTAGCTGTTCTTTGGTGCAGTGCTGCTGTCTTACCCTCCAAACATCCCTCCCAAAAAGGAGCCGGAGGACTTGACTTTTTTATCAGCGTCGGCCATTAGCTGAATGGCTTCCTTCTCTTTTCCGGAGTTGTCCATTTCTTTAGCCTAATTAAAGACAACTTGCAGCTGCAGGAAATTTTAAAATGTACCCGCAGAGGATTCAGTTGTGTACAGTAAGGATTACAGTCGATTTAGTGTAGGCGTAACCCAGCTTGTGGCTTTTGGAAGCGGGGCATTATGGGAGATTGAGTTATTTACAACGCAAAAACACTAGGTGCTTCGGTAGAAGAAACTACGACTCCCATGGAAAGGGTGGGCTATTTTTATTTCCCCCGCCGTGTTACGTAAAATGTCATTAAAGTTTCGTTTTTAGATTTTTTTTTTTTGTATTCAACCGAACGAATTTCATCTGTCTTTAAAATGATTCCAAGGATTTATGCAACATTTTTATACATCTGGAATTACAAGAAAAGCCCGACAGCTTGCTATTTTGCAAGTTCTCAATCATCCAGCAGATGGCGCTAAAACACCATTAGTGGGTTTCAGAAACTGAACCCCTCTCAACCTATGCATTTATATATGCAGTAGTAGAGTTTGGCAACCTATGGGTAATTAATTAATAGCTAATTTAATGGCTACAAGACCCTGGTCCTTTTGGCTGTGTGACAATGCCATCAGATTTTCCAAATGTTAATGATTTTGATTATGATTAAAAGTTCCACCCTCTAAATATGCTTTACTGTTATATATACAGTTCAAGGGTGTAACGTTGTGATGAAAATTGATGGGGACACTCGGGTGGAGGCTGATGGACCTACAGTTACTTGTTAAAGATTTTCCAAAAATGAGCTCAGATATATATTTACTGAATGCTTTCCTATTTTTGAGAACACAAGAGAACCATAAAACCTGGATATTTATATTTATAGATGATAGAGGGATTCCTATTAGTGCATTACATATATGGGGCCGAAAAACATTAACGTATAAAAAAAATAACAAATACCAGTCGATTCTGATGCCAAAATTGATAAATCCTGCATCACTAGAACGAACAATTTCAATTCCATCCATCCATCCAGAAAAATATGGATATTACACACTCACACACTGATGGTGGCAAGCTACATTGTAGCCACAGCTGCCCTGGGGCTCACTGACAGAGGCGGGGCTGCCGTACACTGGAGCCACCGGGCCCTCTGACCACCATCAGTAGACAATGCAGGTGAAGTGTCTTGCCCAAGGACACAACGACACTGAAAGTTGGAGTCGGGGCTTGAACCGTCAACCCTTTGATTTCAGGGCAAACTCCTACATCCAACGCCACTGTCGCCCCCCCAATATGTTGTTGATATTTTTAAAGATGTTACGGCTGCAGGGGGTCTCTGCTTTTTCTTTCAGGGTCCTGGAGGCAGGCCTTCTGCAGGTGTTATGATTTTTCCCCTGATTGGTGCTCTGCTGCTTAAAAGCTGTCCTGCTGCAGCAGTCAGGAGGCTTTTTTTCCTCCTCTCCCTCTTCAGAACTCCAGTTGGTTTGGTTTGGTTTGGTTTGGTTTGGACTTTATGACTGAGTTTTGTTAGGTTTGTTTTGCGTTTGTTTATTTCTAATTGGTTATGGTTTGTATTAATCTGTTTTGGCATCTTATTTCAGGCAATTCTTTTTTCAGTTTTTACTTAATATAATTTAATAAATTTCCTTTTTCATTAACTCTAAAATCCTTGTGTGGTCTCCATTAATGTTACCCCACCTAACAAGCCAGGTGGACGTAACAAAGAGTAGCAAAACTGAATAATCATTACGTCTTCTCAACAAAATATCTAAATAGTGCTGATACATACACTTTGGGGATGTTTCAGTAATCTATAATTTAATTGAAAGTATAAAACCTCATCATTGAAACAGAAAAGCTGAAGGCGTTGCAAATATAAACAGTGGGCAATGATGATGAACTTCTACCAAAGTTCACGGTGATACTGCTTAGATACAGTCACCAGATGACTTGAACCCTGACACCATCAGTGCTGCTGGCTGATATTGACTGTTACGTATTATTAGCTAAAGGTTAAACCACACATATGACAACTGGTATGTTATTTTTTTCTGTTCCTTGCTTTTTTTTTCTTATCAATAAAAGCTTACAAATGAATAAATATTGATAGTTTTGCATGTCTTGGTGAATTTCACTACCCCTTTGTTAATGACTGTGAGCAAAGACAATACTGATCATGGTTGAGACGTGCTTACCTTCACCGATTCAAGCGATTCCTCTTTCCTCATCATCTGTGCGTCAGTGAAAAATGATGTAATATTTCGGAGCAAAGGATTCCTCAGTCCTTTCATTCCTGGTGACTGTTATCTTTGAACCCTTATTGATCTGACCACCTACAACAAACTGTCATGTGAAACCATTATGGGACAAAACTTTCGTTCATGTAATTTCAGCATAAAATTAGCTTCTATTTTATCGGTCACACAATACAAGAACATTCTTTTTTTGGTCTCTCTTGATTTCTGATGTTTATCATGATGCCCCTAAGTATGAATATAAAACTGTAAATTTCTACAATAAAACAGCTGGCATCCCCGCTCTGCTTTATAACTACAACATAATATTTAATGCTTATTTTTTAAACTCACATTCTGCACCCATGTGTACTTCAGTAAATAATAGCTTTTTTTATTGCTCTTTATTAAAGAAGTGTAACCAGGCATTTATATTATCAGCGCTTTAAATGATGTCAGGTCATCACTAATTAAAACAGTGCCTTTTAGGTAAGCAAAGTCTGATGACGGTTTGAACTTTTCACTACCTGGCAACCCAAACTTTATTATCAATAATTAAGTCTGAGAGAAGATTGTTATCTTTTGTGGTTCAAAGACCTCTGGAAATGAAAGCAACACAGCTGTTTAAATGACCTAATGACACCAAAACTCATTTTATGCCGGTTTCCTAAGAAGCAGGATGGTATATTTAACTGCAATTGAATGTTTGTGGCTCTCTGGAAACTGGAGATACAGGGAGTGTCCTTCACATTCCTGATAAAGCAGCCAAGCTGGTAGATGTGACCTAGTTACCGAGAAATTATTTAACTTACCATTAACTCCGTCACTCTGATATTTGCCTTACTTTGTTTAAAACCCACTGTTCTCACACAGAGGTCACAGGTAGTACTCATACTCGTAACACTTTTGATAAAGTTGTAAGATAATATATATCAATGCGAGTTAAAGATCACTTGGTGCAATTTCATGGATTGCAATGATAGTATGTTTGTCCATAGATGCCTACACCCAATATCACATCTTGTGGCCAAAATATTGAGTTCATAGAAAGAGATGGGACAGACTGAAAAATGAAGAAAAATTGGGTTGCATCTAATATTCATGGTAATATCAGCATTAATATAATACATAATATGGAAGGGCAGAAAAAACAAAAACAGACACTAAGGGAAAAAAAAATCAAGAAAAAACTAAATTAACATGTGGCTATTTATGCATCATCTAATAGCATCTAAAAATATAAAAGAGAGGGGGCATGAGAATCAAGTTTTTTTTTTTTAAACACCGCTTGCTGATTCAACATTAGTAATTCTTAAAGTGTCACTGAAAATGTTAACACACTTTCAAAAATTCCAGGTATACCATGAGCCCTAGACCACTCTAAAAGTACACATGGTACAAGAACAAACATGTTTGTTAAAGCTTCATGCTTGTAATTCCCATGTTTTGAGGCAACGTTTCAGGAAAAGAACACTTATCAAAGATATTACGAGACAAGAAATGGGCAAATAAGTTTATTTACACCTGGGTTAGTATGATACAAATGGTTCAATTACTCATCCATCCATATACATCAACATTTACATACAAGGCAAGCATGCAGTTATCTTACACTACTGATCAAAGACAGATACTATACAAAAATATAACAAATGAAGATAATGTGGCGCAGAGGTGACACAGATTTAACAGGTTGGAAAACGGCCCATAGATTTCTACAAGTCTTTATTAAATGAGATAGCTCATGTTGAAACAAAAAAAAACCTGGAAGAAAGGAATTCCCCTAAGGCTGTGGCTGACGTGGACTTTTGCAAAAACATTCTTCTGCTTTTTCTCAGATCAAGTACATATGAAGCTCAATAAACCAGTAAATAAAAAAATGCTATGTTGAACATTAGCCAACACTCAAAAGTCTTAAGGCTTGAAAATGTGGAACAGAGACTTAATTACACATCACAGTGAGGAAGTTAATCATCTCCCTCTGTGGATTCAAAAGTGCATCAAATCACTCCACTAGAAAAAAAAAGAAACTAATTAACAGCAACCAGCACATTTATCAAATTCCACATGCTTCTGTGTGGTTCGCAGAATTCAGCTTTGACCCAGCACTTTACTGATATGTGATAACACACATCATGTTATTTTATTGTTATACATATGGATAAACATGTGTTCAATGGCTACATGCAGGAAATCAACATTTTACTTGGATCCAGAAACCTGGCTGTAAAAATAAGCACTTCTATGCCTGACTTTACATTTTAACAATTGCTGTTTGTAAAGGTGTAATAGCCTATGTGAAAAAAATAGATATTTCTAAATCAGCTTGGTCTGTTTATGCTTTTGGCTAAATTTCCAACTTTTAAAATTGGGATACAACATGTGAGGAGAGTAGGAAATAAATGTTAACCACACCGGGAGGTACATTGTAATGGAAGAGGGGTGAATCTAGCCAATGATGATATTAATTGTATTTTCTTTTTCAAATGCAAAGAGTTAATTTTATTAACCAATCTTCTTTTGGTCATTCTTAGTGAACATGTGCAAAAAGTTTAATAATATGTAGTTGGGATTCCCTATGAAGAGCTGAGCCCAGAATCTGACTCTGCGCTTCCACCATGAACCTTGGAGGCTAAGCATGGCACTGAGGAGCAGGGAATGGAGTAGCAGGAGCAGGCAGAGCTCTTTAGGGTCTCCTCTGTAATGACCTCTTGCAGGGAGTGTTGCTCTTCTACCTGGAAGATGTCTGGCTCTCCTTGAGGATCACAGATACTAGAGGGGGGAAAAAAAGGAAAGAATTGTTTAGTTAGGATAATCTCCTAATGATACCGCTGCTTTCACATCCAAAACTTCTCTTTGAACGAGAATCTTCAACAAGTAATTGTTCTATATGAAATCAACGTGCTGCAAAACTAAATCTATATTATTAAAATGTACTGACAATAGAAAATAATATAAATCTATACTGTAGTAAGCCAGAGTTAGTCATTTGTATCTTAAGTTTCATACATTTTGCAAGATGAGCAGTTTGGCTTTTAACTTTCTTTACAAACATTTTCTTTACAAACATGCACAGTCCTGTAGAATGATTGCACTGGTTGCTCTTCTGCGTGCAGCAGCTTCAATTGATAATGTTTTATTGCATTCCTGGATATCAACACCCAAAGGTTTCAACACACCCATTCCTAGATTAACACATTGACTTTGGGCCAAGTGCCATTTTACATGCATTTTTAGTTAATTAGCTTTCTGATATTGGGCTGTAAAATCCTGCAGATTAAACTAGGGCAATCCACCATATTCCTGGTAATGAAAAAACACACAAAAAAGAAAAACAAAAGCTATAAAATGTTGTTGACGTTAAGACATGTTGGTTTCTATAAGAATAATATAAATAAAACAAATACAGGGACATGGATTGTTGTCTTAATAAAACCTAAATACTGGAGGAGGTTCAAAAACTGAGGGCAGATAGTCAATAGAGTCAACAGTGAAATCGCCACTTAGTTTAACAGTTTAACACCACTTAGTGTTTGTAACAGTATAATAGTCTTGCATGTAGATAAAGTTTAACTGACACAAACCTTTAAAAAACAAAAAGCTTATAGCGATCTAATTGAAATTATTACAAAAAAAATGAACATTTATAGTTAGGGATGCTAAGACTTTCAAGTTTATGTTTTGTTATGTACTATTCATTTCATTAATTGTATAACAACCTACAAACAGTTGAACTGTCTATATACTGAAAAGTGAAGCATGTCTGTCAAGAAGAGGACAAGCCAAAGAAGCAACAAGTAGGGGAGGGGTAGCACTACATTCCTCAACACTTCGAACAGCCTGAGAGTGTTTGTCATTATGCTACTTTTTCTGCTATTGCATTAAAAGCACTTTAAACGACAGGAACAGTGACACAGAACCAGGAGATAATAACTGTTCATTCAAAGTGCTAATGGCTGATGGCTAGTTTCCAAAACGAAATACTATATGGTCAGATCATCCAACTGCCGTTAAACAATGGAAACTTTTCATGTGAGGAATAAATGCTCCTTGGGTCAAGCTAGTTTAAACCATTGCATATTAGCGTATATTGTTTGTTGCAACACTTGCATAAGTATCCTTTATGCAAATCTAATTAGAAATGACAGATCATCATTCAGAAGGCAATAGAGCATGCTCCAATTTCATGCAAGTAAAGAGCAGATTGATCTTTGTGCCGATACCAGTAAAAAATTCAAACTAAAAAATCATCACAAAAAATGCCAAACCAGCAAAAATGAATGGGGAGGGATTTTATAGCATTCTGAAACCGATACGAAGCGGCGAAACCAGGAAGTGTCCAAGTGTTTATTAGAGAACAAAATGATAACTATGGCAGTTGACCAATCAACAAGGAAGTTTAAAGAGTTCTGCAAAGTTAAAAGATCCTTTCCAAAGGTCACAAGTAACTTATGATAAGTTAACCGCCTCATGTATCATTGTCAAGAAACACTGCTGAGCTCCAGCAGCATTTGATGCGTACGATTCATTCAGTGCGGTCTAGGACAAGGGGTGGGGAATAAAGAAGCTAAGCGGGGTAAAGTGAAGTAAATTAAAAATCACAGTAACTAGAAAGACATTACAGGAATCTGGAGAACTTGAGTCAAAATATGGCAGCAAGCTTTCACAAATTCTGTAAGAAAGAGGCACAGTTAGAAAATAACAGCGTAAAGATGTGTTTTATATAAACCAACCACCAACTTCACTCTGCTTTCTGCAGAGGTCTGCAAAAGTCTGGGCCAAAGTGCGACACAAGTATGGAACAAATGTCACTGCATGGAGATACACAGAAGTGAAAAGGCCTCACCAAACGCCTCTGCTGACTGTTCAGTTTTCTAAGGACCAGAGGGATCTGTTTAACTCCCACGCTTTACATAACAGTCCTGGCAAACCATGTTTGTTCATTTCACGCTCAAACTAGTCGATAAACAATCAGGTCTTTCATTTAAAAAGCAAAGCAGGTGCCAGATGATCCAAAACACTGCCAATGGATTATATAAGTGTAAAATCTCTGAAAATGAGGCTAACTGTTTACATAAACCACTTGAAAAGAGCAGCCACTTGGATCTTGGCTGCTTAGCAACAGCGTTTTCATTTGTCTACAATAAAAGACAAAACCAGAAAAAAACACTTTTTGGAGCAGCAGAGGTAGACTGAAATAAAAGCTTTGAAATCTCATACAACCGTATACTGCGGCTTTAAGCCACATTCAAATGAATTACTTTAATGAAATTTAGATTAAATTAAACGTACAGTTTGTTCTACATTACATTTCATTTTTAAACATTTCAACTAAATGAATAAAATCAAATGGCTTAATTTTAGAGAATTAAAAATCTAAAGCATAACCATGATCCAACAGGCCACTAAAGGGTGTTTCATCTGGAAATGAATAAAGCTAAATGTCCGAAGAAAGCTGATTTTTTTATATTTTAAGGAACGACTGAAAAAAAATCTGCATGCGGTCCGAGAAGCAACATAAAGTAATGACATTTCCACTGTTTGACGTTACATAACCAAATATTGTTTAACCTGACAGAACAGGCTCCCTGTGTGACCACTATTTGAACTCATTGCTCCCGGGTGGAGACAGTAAGGCTAAACAACTCCTGCTATAACAACACTGACTCATTATCCTCATAAAAAGATGCCAACTGTCAACTCTGCTAATCGTAAACATTAGTAAAAGGAGTTTATGATGTAGCAACAAGTAAACAAGCCTTTTGGACAAAACCTAGTTATCTGACAAAAGGCTGTTTGAAGCAGAAACGGTCGGGACAATTCAAATATGTGGCGGCATAATTTTATTCACCAGCAATGCTATCACATTTCCCATATTTCAAATTAAATTGAAGTCTGTGATGTATGCATTTGTGCCTGAATAACACTGTGTTGTTTTTTTTTTATTTTTTATATGTAATATGAACCCAAATAAAGAAATATAAATTTCGATATGACTTTTACCTATACTATCCAGCCCTATTGCAGAACCAGACTTTTTAGCAATAAAATAGAGCGCATTAGAGATTCAGAATACAGCTGGGTGATATTGCTTAAAAATCTAATCCCCAATTTTCCCTAACAAATCCGATAAACAGATTTTTTTTTTCCCTTACTTGTTTCATAATAAAAATGAAAATTGCTTTTAAAAATTTGCTTTGTTTCAATCATCCGCCTGGAAAGTTACCGTAATTTAAAGGCTAACGGAATTCCAGCTATGAAACATGCTTGTAAAATAATCCTATTTTAGAACAAATAATGAAACTATAACACTAAATGTTTGCAGCTGGTGGTAGTACAACCTGAACTCCCTTACCAGTTTATGCGTATATTGGTAAATATAAAAAGTGATCAATTAATGACAGTCTTGAGCTTTGGAAAGCCAAGGAGGGATTAATCGATATAAAAAATAAATACATAAATAAATTCTATTTTTTTATTTGTCCTACAAAAAAAGTGGATGTGAAGCATTACTTATTCATACGTTTTAATTTTAAGATGATCAAACTTCCTGGAAATGTTCAATGTATGATAAGTAGGTTAAAAAAGATGAATGAAAGCTGCAGCAGAGCTTCATCTTTTGTCCCATTTACACTAACCTTCTGAAACCTACTGAAATCTGTGTCGAGTTTGGATCAGTTAACCGTGCAAAGCTTGGTTCTTACAACAATTTACACATCACGATCACATGGTTCTTCACGTCCTATTGGTGGTCCACGATACTGCAGCTCTCAAGGTGGGAATTAAGCAAACATTCAGGAACTTAGATGCCTGGATAGCATCATCCGCCCAAATTTCAATGAGAGCCTCAGTCTCTACATCATCCCAGATCGCACCACGCTCTTCTGAAGCCATTTATTGTCAATAGGCTGAGAAGAATTTCGTGCTGTGAGAAGTTGAAGAGATCTACGAATTACAAAGCCGGACATGCCGGAAAACCCGCAATATGGGTCAGCTGACTGTAAATAGGAGATGAAACGGTCTGCTCATGCGCTCTTTGCTTTCAGAGAATAGAGCCACAACTGAACGTGCCGAGCCCTACTGTTGAACTAGTACTAGTTTTAGCGCGGTTCGGTTGCATCTGGCACGGTCCAGTTCAATTGCATTCCATTTACACCAAACAGTTATGTCAGCTACCATGCTCGGACAATTCTCTGCACAATTTACAAAAGGTTTGTGTGAATGGGGCTTTAGGGAAACCTTGTGCTGACAGCAACAATCAGAATCCATCTATATACCCAGTAGTTGTTGGAGAGTGATGAAAAACAAGAAAAAAAACCCCACCTCTTTCACAATAAAAACTAGGTGCCGTTAGTTTAATTTTACTAGGAGATTAACCAAGCTGCTTAGTCTGACCGGACTGAAATTGAACCGCGGAAAAACACCTTATATCACTATTAAGCACAGCAGAGGATCAGTGATGCTGTGGAGCTGCTTTCACTTCTAAATATCCTGCAGGAGTGCATGGTATCAGAGTTTCTGAAGAATCAAGTGTTTTAAATTAGTTATAACTCTTATAATTAGTATTTAGTGGTACAAAGACCCTGTATATGACAAAATTGATGTGCAGCATAAATAAGATTACAAAAGAATAGACTGATTCCAATGTTGAACCTTACCTGTCATAGATGAGCCCATCGATTCCTCGCTCCCTGAGCTTATTTCTGATAGCATGCTCGTTGTTGTCATCTCCCCAGCCAAACACCACCAGGCCTTTAGACCGAGCCTCCTCGATGTAGTTAAGGTGCCTCAGCAGCTCCTCTGTGTGGGCGCTGATTCCCTGTAAGAAATCAAGTTCATTAAACCTAATCTAACATTTTTTTTAAATTATCATTTGTAACTGTGTAACCTAAAGTGTGTAAATCACTCACCAGGATATTCTCGCTTTGAGCGAAGCTGATGGCAATTTGCGTAGTTTGACAGCGAATGTCCATCAGCTCAGGATATTTTTCTGATACTCCCTGAGTCAGGAAAAGAATGGGGTACTTGTTCTGCTTGAGTCGCACCCTGCAGGCCAAATAAAAGACACAGAAAAAGCTGATTGGAAAATACTATTTCAAATAGATCCTGCTGAGGCGTCTCTAGCCTCACTGGAAAAAATCCCTATGCGCATCTTTTGAGGTAAATTGATCCTTTACAGGCTTCATGAGATACTTTTCAGTTTAAAAGAAGAATAAACTGCCTTGTGTGAACTTACATTGTGCAGATATCTGGGTCAAAACATGAGAAGATAACACGCCTTTTTCCAGCATTCTGCATGACACATTTAAGAATAATGTCCAGGAAGGTATTCATGTTGAAGTATGAGGACAAGTTCCCATCCCAAGTTCCATCCTGTGGAAATAAAGTGTTAAAGCATCAGCTTACGATACCACTTTATTTGGTTTCAAAGTGTGGTTTAAACTCACCTTCATTTGGCTGATCCATTTCAGTTCAATGTTAAAGCCAACATTCTCAGGAACAGCTTGAAAAATCTTTGAGGAGGTACAGAAAAAGGTGAGCATTTTCTGTGGGAGGGCTGCAAGCTGCCTTCCGCAGCGTTATCATTACAGCATACTTTACCTGCGATAGTGAGGGGAATGGCTGATATTCATCAATTTCCTCCTCTTCGTCCAGGAGATCTACAAACAAAACAAAACGGGGGATGTTCAGACGTCATCAAAATGATTGGCTGATCTGAACGCACATGATCTCCTGTTCCTCTTTCATGTGATGCAAGGTGACGTCAGCAAAGTGATCTTTCAACAAGAACTGAATCTAGGTCACTAAAACCTGCAGTTTTACACCAAAGGTCTGAGGTTTGCATAATGATACTTTTTTACAGTCAAGGTCCAGAATGACATGTTGGTTTTATTTATTTCCTCTTTTTAATTGACCAATCTTATGGAATAATCAACATAATTTTTTTCAGCATTAAGTCAGATTTGCATGAAATACGCCTTTAAAAACAACTTTTGCTTTGAGTAAAATATGTTTTTCTCCCTCCTTTTCATTATCATTTAACCTAAATTTCAGGAAACATAAACCTTGTTCAGTCATTATCTATCCTAAACTGGAAGAGCTTTCTTTTGGCTCCGTATTCTTGGGATCAACTGGATTAGACTTTCCTCCCCCCTCTACTATAAGCAGATATATATATTTTTGTTGCATGTATAATGTAAAGTGGCTCTCTCAGGGTTAAATCTGGATCTCATCTCTAAACACATGACAAAAACATTAAAAAGGTTTCCTCATTTTTCTATTTCAACAGACAATCAGCATAATTTCTTTCCTAACAAACATGATTTTTACTAAGATTCGTCTCTTCTTCAACCAGAACTTCTACAGCAGCCCATAGAATCCTGCATTAATTCTGCAGGTTTCATGGAAAAGCTAAAACAGATCAACATAAATATGTGAAATAAATTTTGACACCAAATGTGGGTCCATGAGGGCTTCATTTATTGTCCATTTTAGACCAAGCTCTAAAATTCATCACACAGTAGATTATATAACAAAATCAAGAATATAAATTTCATCATGTGACACAGGGCTACCCCCCAGCTATTACACAACTGCCCTTTACAGACGCGCTAATTCAATCTTTATTACAAGATCCAGACAGGATAGTGGGACAAAACACAATTCTGCTTACCTTTGTCATCACTTCCTGTCATGGCCGTGACATGGGCCAGCTAGGAGAGACACAAATCACATTTAAGTATGTTACCATTACAGCAGGAAAAAAGAACAATACGCATTTTATCAATGATCCATGGGCCAAAGCAGTAGGAGAAAGTTTAGTACTGAATCAAACTGATGAGTGATCGCCGAGGATACAGTAATAATCCAAACCATTTCAGGTCCAGCATATAACCAGTGGCTGTCATCTATCCACTGATTAACACAATGCAGCATATCTGGATCCAAGTCTAACTAATATAAATTCACCCGAATGTGAAACCAGTGGCAAAGGTCTGCTAAATTGAATAATCAGACAGAATAATCGCTAAAATTCCTAATTTAGGAGTACTGTATAATGGTGTCATGGTGCTATAGACTTTGTTTGAGGAATAGTCTGGTGACCTTCCAGCAGGGTGAGCAAATGTTTAAAGAAGAGGGTCAGTCTGGATTGACAAACAGAAGGAGATATACACAAAAAAAAAATCACACTGCAAAGCAGACTGGCCCCTAATGATATTAGTATATCTATAACGTATTTTCAATCAAGCAAAATAATTCTAAAAAACTAGATGGTTTTAATTGGTTGTATAATTATCCTTTCCTTAGATCCTGCCTCCTTCTATAGCCCTGATAAGTCAGATTGATAGCCCACGTTCTAAAAAGCAGGGAATCTCTACAATCCCATTTAACAAGTGCAGTTTACCTTTAACAGCTGCAGCTGATCAAATGTCAGGTCTTTGACAGGAACCTCGATGAGCTCCAGAGTCTGGTCATTCTTCTTCTGCCAAGACAGGACCAGAAATGTCAGCGGCAAAAAGCCACCAGAAGTGTGAGCAAAGAGCTGCCACTTGCCTTTTTGGTGGCGATGCAGCATGTCAGGTCGTGGTATACTATAGGCACAGCATCCTTAGAGAGGTGAACATCAAACTCCACAAAGGCTACACCCTGGAAGTATATGAACAGTGAGGCAAGTCTCATACAAAAACAGCTGCATCTAGACAATTACCACCTTAAGGACTTACATGTTTAGCAGCACTTGTGAAAGAAGCAATTGTGTTTTCTCTGACTTTGTGGTGTCTGTAAAACAAGAACAACTGATAAGTCATCTAAACCCACAGGCAGTTGAAATGGGGCTAGATTTGAGTTCTCAACTTAAAAAAAGGAGAAAATTAATCTATTTATTTATACATTCTATTCATATATATATATATTTGATTGTTTAAAGGGATATTGAAACACAGCAGACAATGATTTCCTGCAGAAGATGAGGACCACTTAAGTGACCCAGCAACACACGGACTGGTTTCTTTTATCACTGAACACGTTAAAGGCACACTATGCAACATTTTTCAGTTAATTAATGTGTTCCATAACGTTATGGATGACTAAATGAGTCATTTCAGGTTGAACAAAGGTATTCTCGGCCGCCCTGGTGGTCTGTGGGGGAAATACCGCACTTGCAACTGCAGGAGCACCGACCCGCACCCACAGGCTTAGAAGTCTCGTGAGAGTCAGTCTTGCTTTACGGCGAGAACTGCTACATGCCCCCAGTTAAAAGCATTCTCGTTGCTAGCACAGTGGCGATCTTTGTGCAGTTATGCTACGTTCACGCAGCAAAAGCAGCAAAATCGCATCTGCTGCTTCATTTTTGCTGCTTGTACCAGTTAGTTCTGACGCCGCGGCTGAAGCAGCTTTGCCGCTCTGGCTGCGGTGCAAAAGTGTGTCTGACGCGCGTTGGGCGGAGCTTCACTATCCTTTCTCTGCCTTGCAGCTATATTTGCTCTGATCAGTGGGAATAAAGTAGTTTTAATATGTGTTTAAGTGAGAAAATACACCTGAAAACGTAATCAGTGCAGTCAGTTCATTCAGATTATTATCCTGCCTTCAATATTTTTTCTGTCGGAGCCGCTCAGACCCCCACATACCAGCGGTGCGCCGACAGTATGGATCCCTTCATCAGCAGCCTCTGGCCTGGTCGCCTCCTCGCGGTTCACAGCGGCAGCTGGTAGGTGTTTTTCATCTAAATAATCCAAACTGCATATTCTGCCTGCAGATTTCTGCATTTTAAGTTAATTTAGGCGTCAATAAACTGTTTAAGAGGAGTGATCATAGCGCTGTGTCTCTCTCCCTGCGTTAAACGCACCCGACGCGCTGCTTCAGCTGCTCAGACGTGCTGCGCCTGCTGCTCAAAACACGGCGCGGGACCTTTTGCTGCGCCTTGACGCGCGTCAACCATTGACTTTGCATGTAAACTCGCTGCTTCTGTCGCGCCAGCTTTGTCCAGTGTGAACGCAGCATTAGTCATTCGCTGCTAAGCTCAAAACAACCGCGCCTGGCTTGACGGAGAAACCAGGAGAACAGCTGTGCATATTTACGACAGTGCACTTTTACATTCGCCCTCTGGGGGGAGCCTCTCTGGAAAATCAACACCGGTTGCATAGTGTACCCTTAAGGCTTTAAAGAGTTAAGTTTAAAGTTTAACCTCTTAATATCCACCACATTTTAGGAAATTCTCCCCTATTTTGCATATCCAAACGGAAAAGCAAATAACTTAGCAACTGTAAGCCCAAATTACATGCGATACATTATTTGAAAGCTAACACCTTCTAGTTTCTGAATATATACACGAAAATTGGGTGAGTAAAACACAGTCCAAGCTGCATCAGTTCAAACATATTCTCGAAAATAATAGGTCTTTTTTTGAACAGCAGTTATAAAGACATGCTTGCTTGTTGCTGCTGCTTTGTCATGTTACATTTTGACTTGCTGCTATATCTGTTACTTGTGCTTTGGTTCTCGCTATGTCCATAAAATGAATTAGGTGGTTGAATTGTGGAGAATCTAAGCTTTCCAATGATGTCTAACGTGTCTATATTGGTAAACATTTTACCAGTGTAATTGTCATGCATTCTGAGTTATTATTTGTAAACGCTTTAAAACATGGTGGGTTTTGAGAGGTTATATTAGTTAACAGGCCACAACACCGTAACTACCACTTTCTATGCTATAAAAAAAACATTGTTTGGAAGTTTAGAAAATACCTTATTACCACATTATGCAGACAGTTAAGAGAAGAAACTAAAGGCGCCCCACCAACAACCAATTACACAACAGCTTTTTAAAACTAGTCCCAAGAGCAACCGTGTTGAGCATTAGAAGCTCTTCACTACTTCATTATGAGTCTGCTGAAAATCCTCCAGGTAGAGACTGACTGGACAACTCACTTGGCAGCATGTGAGCTTCCAGCTCCTCTGTGACCCACATCTACAGTGCTTCTTTTTTTCCAGTGCTTTGTGTACGATGAGCTCATGTCCCACTGCAGCCCCTGGATTGGCCGGATCACCAGGTAATCCACTGAAGGCATGAACAACAGTAAACAATGGGCTCCACAATATCAGGATATGTATATAGAAAATAAATATATATATATATATTCAAAGCAAAAAGCTTCACCTCTGACTTTCCCAATTGTCTGCCTGGAGTTTCGTCCC
Source organism: Cyprinodon tularosa (assembly GCF_016077235.1). Lineage (NCBI taxonomy): Eukaryota > Metazoa > Chordata > Actinopteri > Cyprinodontiformes > Cyprinodontidae > Cyprinodon > Cyprinodon tularosa. The sequence goes on from NW_024038821.1 coordinate 1,977,630, forward strand.
ATTATGGGAAGTGTAACTACTCCTGAATCTTTGCCACTCTCCAAAAATGAGGAAGAGAGGAGGCAGGCTGTCCCAACGTGTCCAGGAAGGATGTCTCCCTGGACTACATGCTCACTCAGATCCTCCTGTAATCATGATCAGGATCAGTATCCATGTATAAGTACCTTTTGACAGAGTTATCAGAAGAAGAATCACCTCAAAAAACTCAAAGGTGAGCTCCATGTTGTCAGGGTCCATGGTGTGGATGCTGTACTCAGTCCATCGAGACGGCTCCAGGGCATAGCCACACTCCGGCTGAGAGTGACGGGACTTGTAGCCATTTTCAGTGATCAAACTGATCTCCAAAGTAGGGGTCATCTTGTGCGAAGAGGAAGGGCTGAGTTCCTCTTCTTCGTCCTCCTCTTCCTCAATGCCCTCCAACGTAAGTTTGATCCTATATGAACAAAAGACAAATAAACCCTTAAAAAAAACTAATAAACTGTACGTTATGTTTATCTACTTTACATCCACAGACATGCTGTTACTCTTACTTAAGCCTATAGTACGAAACATGGTGTACTTTCTCAGCAGTTACAATTTGAACCCAGCAACACCCTTACCTGAAGCGGGACTTCTTGAATTTCTTCTTGGTAATTGACACTGGAGGCCTCTTGGAATAGTGCAAGCGCAGACGAATGTCTGTTTGGCATGTCAGCCATCCTGAGTCAACACATTTCACCCCATCTGCAGAGATAGAAAGCCTGTAATCAGGGCGGTGGCATGACTTTATCCACCATGAATGCTGAGCCTAGAGGCTGCAGCTGTTTCAATAGCAGGGAGGAGGCTAAGCTTTAGTTTAGTACAATGTCCCAACCATTATAAAAGAGGCAAAAGCCTGAATGAGCTGCCTGCAGAGACTTTGGAGCGATGGAGTACTTATCTCTAATTTTTTTTTATATCCTGCCCCCAAAAAACAAACAAAAAGTCAAAACTGTATTGCAGGGATTTTGTGCTAAACCAAACAAAATGCTGAGCATAATTGTAAAGTAGCAGCAGGATTAAAGGCAGTTTGTAAGCTCCCTTTAATCAAATATGAATTAACTGTAAAGAGAGTAATCCTTATATGAATAAGGTTGGAGGTTTGTGATGCTAGCACCATGCTGTTTGTGTTCAGCCAGTTAGGCTGCTGTTGAGAGGCTCAATGGTGGTAATTAAATCCAAAATTAAGCCAAAATGGACAAAAACAGAAAAACTTAACGGGCACCACAATTACTACTTGTATAGAAAAGACGGTAATAATGAAGCAAACTTACTGTGGAATCCAAATTCCCCATCATCAATTGTCTGTTCTGCTGCTGAAATTAAAGAGAAGGAACAAAAAAACAGTTTGAAGTCTTTGAAACGCCACAGAAGTTGAGGTCCGATCAAACCAGAGCAAATTTTCACAGCGGGCCAAATCTGCACTGCTCTGAATTTGAGATGCCTCAACTTTAAAGTGAACATAAAAATCTATTTATCGTAACAATTAACGTTATTTAATGTGAACAGGAGACAGAGGTTACCTTAGCTCAATCTTATGACAGAGTTAGCAAAAAAAGTAAATCAGTCACAAAAGGAACCCAGAAGTTGATAGTCAAACACATCAAGCAAGTCATGGAGGTGGCTCTTTCTATCTGGCTCATGTTTAAAAGGCTTTCTTTGCATAAAACCAACACAATGGCTGATTAGCTTAAGAGATCTAATAACAGCTGCCCCACAGTGTTTCCTCTGTGGCTTGTAGATTAGTGCAGCAAGCACTTTCACCAATCCCCCTCAAAGCATCCACACAGCGTCAAAAACAAAGCAGAAGTCTATAAATTACAGTAAGACTTTTTGGGGAGGAAACACTGCAGTTATTTGAAACTTAAAACAAAAACACACAGATCTTTCCCAAGTGGGTTATTCTACAGAGTACAGGAGGATTGATTGTAATAAAAACTGCTAACCCCAACCAAACCATTTTTTTTTCTTTTTCTGTCATTCTGGTTTATACCTGTGGGTCTCATCGTGCGGGGCTGATGATGGGTCTCCCACAAATTGACTACGACTTGACATGGACCACCTGCACTCTGCAATTCCAATGTTGGGTACAATGTTAGGGTTTTCAAGTCAGATACACAAGAACTACCGTTCAAGCAGGTCGCAAAGACATCTTTGGACCAGAGAATGAGAAAGCAGATAGATCTCTTAGAGTCACCGATCCCCCTGATGGATCAGGCACCGACCGTACGTTGAATCTGAAAAGGGGATTTGTTAGTGAAAGGATAGCCAAAAAATTAAAAACTAAAATTAGCTCTATTAAGTATCCGAATATCTATAGGCAACGGGATTATCTTTTGCAAAAACAGTGCATGTGTAGGAAAAGAAAAAGCTAAAAAAAAAAAAAAAAGGTTGGGTTCCTTCCAATAAAATAAAAAGTGTACTACAAAAGTTAAACCTAAACCTTATACCATAGGTGACTTCCTCCTGCTGTACTGCTGTCAGTAGAGTGATATCAGTTTGGGTGAAAACATGCTAAAGGATGCCTCATTGAAGGCCTGCCGAGGTTCCATGTGACGGATTACAACAAAGCAGCCAGTCAGTTGTGGCTAGACCTTCCAAAAAACAGACTTTAAAGTTGGTCCTGTTCACACCCACAAATACCGCTCCACCTGCATGTCTAGATCACTTGGTAGCTCCGACAGAGGGGCTGCTTTACACACATCTCATCCGTACATTAGTATTCTAAGACTGTGACATCTGACACATGCTACAAACTACTAGCTTGACACTGATAGAGAGCAAACAAAGGAGAATCGACAGAAGGAAAAAAAAAGGCCTTAACTGGCTGTTAGAAGTTGCTTTACTGGCTCTACAGGAAGAGATTGGCTATTTTCAGAGTACACTGATTTTTTTGTTGCTCTGCTTACCTTGTTCAACCCTGCTGTAAAACTGAACCTAAAGGATTAGGCTTTTTGTTTAACAATACAACACAGCGTTTCTAAAGTCCTGTGCAGCTGGTGTAATGCAGTTTAAATGGCTTTCAGGGCATAAACGGCAATCTGTTGAGCAGACAGAAGCTCAGTAGTGCCAGGTGTGAACAGGATGAACAGGGAGAGATGAAAAAACAATTCAAACACCTAACATCCTTCCAAGTCAAGAGAAATACATTTCAAAGTACTGCCAACTTTAAATAAACCATCACAATAAAATAAATAAATCATGTTGAACCTGCCAGCTCACCTTTGACTGTAGGAACAAGCCCTTGAAATAGCGATACTGGGAAACAACTCCTTTGGGCACAGAGATTGTTACTGTCCATGTGTTCCTGTGATTAAACAAAGAAGCCGGGGTTTAAATTACAGACACCAACAATCAAGATTGAAGGCTTTAAACCTGTGATCTAAAGTGGACTGTAGCAATATGCAATGCTTTACATACCCTCCATCGACTGGTGGATGTAGAGTTACAGCTTTCTGATAGCTCCACTTTCCCAGAGCCTCACAGCTGCCGACTATAGCAATCACCTCACCTAGAAACGGGCAAAAAAAGGGCATTCAATACAAGAAGAGTTTAGATATCACTTCTATAAGTCATTCATCAGATATCACAGGATCCTAAAAGCTAATCACTAACGCCTCTCTCACATGTTGGGTACTGAATCTGTAAAAAGAAAAAGGTTTATACTTAATCCCATCATCTAAAACCTTTTTTTTTTATAGTGCCTAATTCTGTCTATTATTATTTATGTTGTCCCTTTCACACATCCTTTATCTCTTCCCTCTATCCCATAGTTCTCAGTGTACTTTACCATTTTCTTTTTTTACATATTAAAAAATGGCATAGTAACTTTGAACATCCCTTTGAAAATTTTCCTCTGCTTTTACTCTTTCCCTTTGGGAACAGTGGGGTGCCGCTGTGGACCCCAAGGAATCATTCTGGGGCTGATGAAAGATCTTAACTTGCTTCCTTCTTTTCTTTCCTGTAAACTTCCAAACTCTTTCTTTATTCCAGTTCTATATATTTATCTAGATCCATCTATATATATATATATATATATATATATATACACACACACACAGATTATCTGTGCTAAACTACATGTGAGCACTAGAAATTTAATAAGTCTGGAAACAGAGAATGTTTTAGGTTTAAACATACCTGGAGAGGTCTCCCCTCTGATGGCAAAGGTTACCTTGGTGGTCTCCATTGTTGAAACAGGCACACAAACAGACTGGCGATGTAAACAGGCTGCAAGACAACAGCGAACTGTTAGTGAAACAGCCTTTCTTGTGTATTGTTCACCAGCCCCCAGAGAGACCATAAAGCTCTGAGAGGATAGAGATGTTGCAAGACTGGCCACGTGTCTGACTTAGACTGAAAACAACAGAGCTTCAAGCTGTGATGTTAGTGACAACCCAGCTCCTCCAACGGTAAACATCCTGTACCATTATATATTAAAACGCCCAGAGCGAAAATAGGAACATCTTTAGAATACAGGAAACTTAGCATGTGATAAAAATAAACTGTTAATTACCTTCTTATTTAAAGTTCGGAGCCGTTTCTGGGCACAGCAGATGGATTCGCAGAGAGCCCCGGTTTATCTATCCAGCTGAGAGGCGCCGGTCTTGTCGAGGGGAAATTGAGCCAGCTGGCTGAAGCGTTGCCATTGCCGCTCAGTTCATCAGCCTCCGAATAAAGATGGCTTTAACAGAAAATAAACAAATATGTCCCGGTCGCAGGCGTGAGACAAAGCGATAACTATCGATAACCTTAAACCCCGAGTGAAAACGTTGCATCATCCACATGCATTGTAGGAACTAGGACAAAGACTCACGACCGACTGCAGCTTCAGCCTTACGGAATTTGCAACAAACATCTTCTAACTCTTGAACCGCTTCGAAAAGACTTCCGGTAAAGACTTTCAAATTAAAATCGATTCACCTATACATTTAGTGTCAAATATAGCTCTCTTTTATTTAAAAGCTGAGTGTGAAAATTTCTAAACTGCATGACAGGAAAATTTCTTTGAAATTCGTTTTTTCTGGAAGAAATAAGAAATGTTAAAACCAACCCCTGGCTCTAGTGTTCAGGTTCTAGTAACCAGACTATTCCATGGTAACGGAAAAATTAACCGCACATATCCACACACTCTCAGTTATTAAAAAGAGAGCGATTTAGGCTAAAACTGGCGTGTTTTGAACTCTTTAAAATCCTACTTTTATTCTGAAAACATTTTTTCCACATTCCATGTTGGTTCCGTTCCTTGCTTCACGAACTGGTTTATACCGCCCTGCTCCGGATCTGCGGCGTGCCCCTGTGATGCATTCAAGGTCCTTTGAAAGCAAAACTAACAAATAAAAAAGACGCAAAGCAGTATGCCTATCTAACTTAAACGAAGTTGTAATAATCCAACGAAACATACTTACTCATTAAAAAGTCTCAACATTTTTCTAGCCTAATATATTTCATGGTACTCTAAAGTCAAACGTTTCCAGCTTTAATAAAAGTTGGAAACCGTTTAAGTGGATATTTAATAGATATATATTATATGGCTTACTTAATACCAATGACTGATCATGTTACTTGGACAAGTAACTTTATCGCTTGGACTGTTAAGTAGGACTCTGAACTAAAACAATGGTTTCTTTGAAATACATTATAAAGCTGACATTGGAATTTACGTGCTTTTCGCAATGCGACACCAAATAAGTTGATTGTGGTCCGCTCCGCCTCATGTGGATGTATGGCGGAAAAAAACACGCTTAAAATGTGTGCATTGCCATGATGTCATAGGGGCAGAATCGATAACTTTATACAAAGTAGCCCTCTTGGAGATTATTTACCCATACTAATGTTTAACAAACCCCTCATTGTCCCAACTGGGGGAGATACGCCCAATTTGAATAGGAGGAAATATGTTTGATAGTGACGCCATGAACACCGCACCCTTGACTGGTCCTCGAAAACACATCCCTGCTTGCTCCCACCCTCTAAACAGAAATAGTAGTCTTCCTCGAAAGCGTCTGTCTGGAAAGCTGACGTCTAAATATATAGACGGTCGTTTTAGGTTGCATGGATCACTATTTTGTTACAAAGTAAAAATGTGTCCAGTTATTTTGCACCACTTTAAAACACAAGGACAGCTCGCACTTGAAATGTGTTGACTATAATTTGAATTTTGGTTCTAATACTTAAACGCTATCTGTATTGTAAGGTTACTCTTACAGATGAAACGTCTAAATTATGTTTTGACTGTGAGCTTATCTACTTTCTGACCTTGTACATCAAATCAACATAGATAAATTGTCACTGGGTAATGTCCTCTAGTTAGGCCTACCTCACATGTTTTCTATAGTGCTGTAGCTTATTAAACCACTGCATGTAAGTTTAATATTTATTTTATTAACTATACCTATTGGTTATGGATTTATGCTTCATAAAATGTATATAATTTGCAGAAAATGTTGTTAACCCTTTCCAGGAAGATGTGCTCTAAACCTTGTTTATTCTGGGCACCTTTTGCTGACGTATATCTTATAGCCCAAACAGATTTGCTACAAACTGAGCAGAATTATATATTGAAATGGTTTGTTGTCAATGCTGACGTGAAATGTCACCTACATCCTCGCCAAGCAAACAGTCATTAGAATAAAAATACAACAGGTTCTATTATTTGATACCATCCATATATTTGCATTTATGAGATAAAATCAAAGGATACAGTCCCAACTGTTTTTTTGCAGGGAACCAAAACAGCTCTTTCCTTTTTAGAGACATAGACCAGTATCAGCTATTGCAGGCTAATAAAGACCTCAATAACTCCCCATTATTGTTCTTATGATTCAGTTTGCTTTTTTCTAAGCCATAACAAAGTTTTATTCATCCACTATGTAAAGCTTGGAACTCAACGCTAATTCTGACATTTTGAATTGAAAAATCTTCCTGGATGGGAAGCGAAATGTCTTCAAACTTGGAAACCAAGTCCTTTGGATTGTTTTTTAATTGTTTTGGAATGACTATGACCTGGATGACAGAGAATCTTGAGAAGAACATCCAACTCTCATTGTTACAAATACCTATTGAGTCTTTATTTTAACATATTTTATCCTGTTTGATGCAGATAAAAGCTGTTTTTTTGCTCTTCATCCCACTATGGCATCAGATGAGATTTGATCTTTACACTAAAGATCAGAGTTTAGTCTCTAGCTCCCCCCAGTGTTTAAATGAGGGTAATGCACCAAACAGTAGCAGTGCAAAAGAAATAGCTGTTAAAGCTTAAGCTGTTTAGAAATTCAAGAATTATTGGAAATATACCTAAAATGTAAGTTTCAATGTCTTACAAAACTACTAATAGTAATATTATTAAATAAAAAGCCATTTTTTATTATTGTTTTTTTTTATTTTATTTTCTAGATTTGCTTACTCTTTTCCTCTGCAACACATATGAAATAAGCTATTTTGTCAAGCAGAGACAACAATTAAATGTTTTGGCTTGCTTGCAAGGCTGGATCTGATTGTGGCTGAATTATTTTTGTAAAGTGGAATGGGAAAAAAAAAAAAAAAGTCATTATGAGATGTACACAACTAGACTGCCCAAGGTCTTGGATTGTTTGAGCACCATCAGTCTGACCTAGAAAAAAGTGTAAATGCTTTTGATCAAAAGTATGAAGCCAAAGTTTTGCAGGTTTGTAAAAACCAAAACTACAACTATAGTGCAGGAGCAAATTAAAAGAAAAAGGAATAAAAGGATAAAAACAATAAAACCATAAAGCATTATAAAAATAAGCATTTCAGGACTCTGCAGTAAACATATTTTAACAGAAATAGGAGTAAATTCCATCTATTACATTTAATGAAATTATAATAAACCTGGTAAATAACAGAAATGAAATGGATGATGAATGGTGAACAGTAATGTTAAATTAATTGTATTGTACTTACATAGCGCTTTATCAAGTCAAGTCTTGAGAAGCAAAGCTGCAATACAATCAGCGCCACCAGGCCATCTGACCACCAAGGACACAGGGACAGAGAGGGACAGAGCAGGAGCTCAACCAACAATTCATAGGTTGCAGGACAAACCCTTAAGTCCTGAACCACTGTCACAATCAAAAGGATGGACTGCTGATGAGATGGAAATAGTCAGCTAGAAGTCTAGTGGCTTGGTTGGTAAATATAAGCATTTGAGCTGACTGCTGGTGGATAAAGAGAGAAACCTTTAAAAGCACAGTTTTCTCGTTGTTTGATTAGCAAAATTTCCCAGGATAATGATCTGGCAGAAGCCAGATCAACTGAAATGAAAGCAGTCTGAAGTTACTTCATTCATAAAACCCAAACCCCTTGGGGAAGTGCCTCAGATATTGGAACTGAGGTTCAATAGCAAGAATGGGAAAGAATGGAAGTAACTCTGAACCTGTGACTCATCTGCAGAGAGCACATGTTCCTGCTCTCTTAATGGATTTGATTAAAGTCAAGCAGAAGAAATTCTGGGAAAGGCAGGTGGTCCGCTGGGGAGACTGCTGGCTGAAAACGATAGCTCGGAAGCAAGTATGGTGTCAGCTATGAAAGATTTAATAGAGGCTCTTTACTCACTGATCTATGGACATATCAGCTGAACATCTAGCAGGAAAAACATTTAGAATTCAGACTCATATATTTCTTTAAAAAAATATATAGTGAACAGTCAGGTTGAACAGGGCCAGAGTCTTTACTAAAATGATGATCTTTGAAACAGAAACTTTTGTTTGATCTGAAATTGATAAGCATGTTCCCCATCTCAAATTTCTGCATAGAGCAGTAAAGGGGGGAATGTTTTGCTGAAGGAAACAAAATTGACTTTTTATGTTCTGGAGAATTGTTGAGTGGTAATAATGCAAAGATGGTGCAAATAAGTTTCAAACAAGTTATTTTTGATAAACATATTAAAAATATTGTTGCAACTGAAACTGACTGCTCCTTTCATTGTAATCATACAAAGGCTGGTTAGAATGGTTAGAGTCAGCATAGCACATTAAGAGGCCATAGTTTTTCTGAGTTTGGCTATTAATGTTTAAGCAGATCTACCTGTCACACCATGAATTGAATTTTTTATAAGGACCATAAACATCTAAGGTCTGAATGGTCTCTGATGACCTCTTGTGGGCAAAAGGAGAAGTGTCTACTTCAGTACAGATTGATGCCTGTGATTTCCAATATAGATATAGTCCCATTACTCATTTGTTTACAGAAACATCTGCAAGCAGTATGAGTAGTATGACTATGCCATATAAAATATAATATGAGTGGATTTGTTTCTATTGCTATTATTTTCTTTCCTCTTTGTTCAAGAAAGTATGATAAATCCATTTTTTTCCCTGCTCATTAAACATCCCAGTGCCTCTAACCTTCAGCATACTGATTTAATGATGTTATATATCCTTAATGCATTTTTACTTTTGTGGCTTTATGCTTTAAGAATGAATTTATTTAAAAAAACAAAAACAAAAAAGCAAAGTGCAGTTTTGAAATATAAAGTTGCTCAATGAAATAACATTTCTGGAAATATTTTTTAAAAGCTGTTTTTTCTTTAAACTTATGTTAACTTTAATCCCCTGGTTTGTGTTTCCAGAGATCATTTAGAGTTGTGTGTCTCTTTAGAATCAAACTTGATTCATGAAGGTGATTCAGCACTCTTTATCATAGTTATGGCTAAAAGATAAAAACTAGCATTTGTTGTTATTTTATCAGTGTATCCAATATTACTCATGGCTTATAAGCTTTGAAACAGATGATAGAATGAGGAAAGGAAAAAAATAAAACCCCTTCCTTATGCTGAACTTTCAGGCCGAAAGAACATTTGTGAACTAATAAATTAAAGTTATCTCAGATTAGCACTGATTTCTCAAATTGCATTTCAATTAAAATGCAAATAGCTCTCTGAGGATGATATAAAATCGTTTGAGAAGCATTTTCTTTCCAGAGCATCAGCAGACATAATTCAATGTGCTGTAATATGTACTGAGTTGTGCAGCATATAAATTGCAAAATACGATGCATATTGTTTGGATTGAATGGTAGAGCAATAGTGGAAAGGTGGGAAATAGAATAGACAAGTGGATTTCAATTCAAAGACTATATGAATTGTTTTTTTTTTCTTTTTAATGCTTTTTTTCAGTATTTAGGGGTCAAAGCTTTGACGATGAGAAGCATCTATTGCCACTGTTAATTTGAAACCTCCCTTCCTGGCAAACTGGAGACTAAAATTTTTTGCCCCCTTCTTTTGAAAAACTAGCCCAAAAATTTTAAGGTTTGTTATGTCTTTAAATATCAGTTTTCAAGTCTTGTCACAACTTTGCAAACATTGAGTTTTAAACCACCCCCATGTTGCTCCAGCTGTATGTATGGATTATACATGTGGTGTAGTATAAATATTCCTTGTATAAAAAAATAAATAAATAGAATTTGTTCTTTTAACATAAAAATTATAAGTAAGTTTAAATTATATCAGTATTTTGCAAGATACTGCAGACAAATTTGTATTATCTGATAGCACTGGGCCATGCAGAAATAGGATTAGAGTGGGCTATGAACCACTGACCAACAAGCAAAATGGCTTTTGGGGAGAAGTGCATAGGTCAAAACATTTCACCAGCTCCCATCTGCCTGTCAGAGTCGGTTAGACAGAGGAAATTAACATGGAGACAAAGAGTTGGGAGCATGAAAGTAAACAGGAGAGATGGAGAGGATGTGTTATCTGTGTCTGTAAGGGAAACACAATGACAGCTCGAGCTCCGCTGCTGCTGCTGTTGCTGTTTTTTTTTTTAGCAGCTGTCTGTATGTGGTGATGAGGATCTATGATAATAGATATAACCTCAGGCTGAATTTAATTTCCTTTGAAAGGGGAAACCGAGGAGCACAACATTCTGGTTTTCAGCTTCTGCACCATGACTTATTAGAAAGATAAGAAAACATGGCACCAGTTTTAACAGTTTAATCATCAGTTCTCTTTTTGGTCCTGACAGAAGATGAGGAGGCACCGTTCAATGTTCTGTGACATTATTGAGCCGCTATTTTGTTAAAAGAACAACAACAAAAACATTAAATATGTGAATTTTAAGACAAATGAGGTGAAAGCAAGGGGAAATACATTTATTCGTGATTTCACTAATGGTTGCATTATTAGCAACTTACAGTGAATGTTAGTGATCAACCAGCAATGGAAACTAGAACTGAAAGAATATTTGACAGAAAAAGATGCCTTTTTGTGACCTAATGAAAGTAAAAACTGATTTTATTTTAAAGTTTAAACTCTTGTAATTTGCTCGTCCCCCTGACTCTGAAGCATTTCATCTTCTGACTCCGGACTGTTCTGTGGGCAGAAGGGGATATAACGGACCCAGGACTGGCTTCGAAGGCATGAGGTGATTCCAAAAGGGAGGCTATAGACCTCTTCTGATGCCAAGGCTTGACTGGAGTCTTCAAGATGTTCTGTGTTCCAGGTGTGAAGGCCACGCTCATGCTTGGATCCTAAATGAGGGTCAAATGTATATTTCACAAAGCAGTTTACAAATATGTTGATAATTGGCACAAAAAAAAAGCCCAGTTCTGGTCAGGCATTCTTGCCCATTATATTGTAAAAACATTTGTATCCCCTAAACTTCCATGTACTTTTTTCAGGATTTATGATGCATGAAAATTAAGCAGCATAGTGTTTTAAAGTATTTTAATCACTGAATTAATCCTTTACAAATGAAACTCTGAAAAGTGTGGCACACACTAGTAAGCCCCCTCTACTCTATTTATTTTCAATACCTGATCAGTATTAACAAAGGTTGAAATCTGCCTAGGGGTTTTCGACAGGATACTGGAACTGTGCTGGATTTGCATCTTGATGTGAAAATAATGTGTAACAAGATTAATTAAAAATATTTCAAATTACCACTTTAAATCTTTACATTTTATCTCACACATCAAGCTCTAAATCACTTAAGGTTGCAGTATGAACAAAAAAAAAAGGAGGAAAATCAGAGATGGGTCATTAAACGGTTTTACTTAACGGTATAGTGGAGGATTTTTGTGAATTTTTGAAAAGACCCGCCCTCTTCACTTTGAAAAAGAAATGCACATGCACAACCCTGTACCCACTCCCAAGAAGGAAAGCCTATTAAACACGTGCAAGAGCATACACAAGCTCATTTCTCCTCATGCATTCTCTCTTTAAATGTTGCTGTTTGCATAGCTCATACAATCTTACTTAGCAAAAGATTTGTAATTTTTCCACTATCTCAGACTCACCACTGGTAAGTGAAAATGGGGACGAGCACTAGGACATCCTTATGAAAACATATCACCAGAATGATTGACAATTAGGAGAACCACTTATTTTAATGATCCACTAAGAAAAACAACATCCTCCACTATACATTTAAGGTAATTTAAAAATTATGTAAAGCTGTATCCTTGTTTAAGGATACAAATATACAATAATTAAGAACTATTATAGGACATAGAGATTATAGGATTATTATAGGACAAAAGATGAAAGTCTAAGATAAGCTCTAGAGTATACCCTGACATCAAACAAGTGAAAGTTTCTACAGGCTAGCAAGTGATTTAGCACAATAAAATTGAAGTATTGCAATGAGCAGACCTGCAGCTACGCCAGTTATCCTGCTGTCTTTAAGCAAATTTGGCTCAGTTTCCAAATTCACGGTGTAATATACACTATATTGCCAAAAGTATTTGCTCACCTGCCTTGACTCACATATGAGCTTAAGTGACATCCCGTTCCTAATCCATAGGGTTCAATATGATGTCGGTCCACCCTTTGCAGCTAGAACAGCTTCAACTCTTCTGGGAAGGCTGTCCACAAGGTTTAGGAGTGTGTTTATGGGAATTTTTGACCATTCTTCCAGAAGCGCATTTGTGAGGTCGCACACTGATGTTGGACGAGAAGGCCTGGCTCTCAGTCTCCGCTCTAATTCATCCCAAAGGTGTTCTATCGGGTTGAGGTCAGGACTCTGTGCAGGCCAGTCAAGTTCATCCACACCAGACTCTGTCATCCATGTCTTTATGGACCTTGCTTTGTGCACTGGTGCACAGTCATGTTGGAAGAGGAAGGGGCCAGCTCCAAACTGTTCCCACAAAGTTGGGAGCATGGAATTGTCCAAAATGTCTTGGTATGCTGAAGCATTCAGAGTTCCTTTCCTTGGAACTAAGGGGCCAAGCCCAGCTCCTGAAAAACAACCCCACACCATAATCCCCCCTTCACCAAACTTTACACTTGGCACAATGCAGTCAGACAAGTACCGTTCTCCTGGCAACCGCCAAACCCAGACCCGTCCATCAGATTGCCAGATGGAGAAGCGCGATTCGTCACTCCAGAGAACGCGTCTCCACTGCTCTAGAGTCCAGTGGCGGCGTGCTTTACACCACCGCATCCGACGCTTTGCATTGCACTTGGTGATGTATGGCTTGGATGCAGCTGCTCGACCATGGAAACCCATTCCATGAAGCTCTCTGCGCACTGTTCTTGAGCTAATCTGAAGGCCACATGAAGTTTGGAGGTCTGTAGTGATTGACTCTGCAGAAAGTTGGCGACCTCTTCGCACTATGCGCGTCAGCATCCGCTGACCCCGCTCCGTCAGTTTACGTGGCCTACCACTTCGTGGCTGAGTTGCTGTCGTTCCCAAACACTTCCATTTTCTTATAATACAGCTGACAGTTGACTGTGGAATATTTAGGAGCGAGGAAATTTCACGACTGGATTTGTTGCACAGGTGGCATCCTATCACAGTTCCACGCTGGAATTCACTGAGCTCCTGAGAGCGACCCATTCTTTCACAAATGTTTGTAAAAACAGTCTGCATGCCTAGGTGCTTGAATTTATACACCTGTGGCCATGGAAGTGATTGGAACACCTGATTCCAATAATTTGGATGGGTGAGCAAATACTTTTGGCAATATAGTGTATATTCATTTATGCATTATGTCTAAGCATAAAATGCAAGGTTTTGTTGTGTCCTTGATTAATCATTGATGGCTGTTTACACTTATCAAATGATTTTCTCAATCAAACTATAGTGCACCATGTAAATATATATAGTATACATGGAAAATTGGGTTATATTGTAAAAACAATCCTCAAAATGTTAAAAGTTTAATACTGTTACAAAAATGTATGCATTTTATTCATTGTTGAGCTGACCTGTAACCAAAAAGAAAACAGAAAAGCTAAGAAAGAAACTGGAAAATCATTACAATGTATTACTAATCAACGAGTGCTAAATTAGCCTAACTTTATCCTTAGATCAAATCATAATATCACCTCAGAGTGACCAGAATAAAGCCCATTAGAGGCATATGTTAAAAGACTTGCAGCTGTTATTGCAGCAAATTGTAAGGCTGCAAAATATTATCTTATGCAGACTGCACTTTTCAGATTTTTATGTGTGAAAAGAAAAATTATTTTATGTATTCTTTTCCTTCCACTAATGTAATAAGCAATTATTTGCATTGGATCTATGATATGAAAAGCTTGAAAGTACATTTAGATTGATATAGTAAAAACAAATGTGAATAAGCTAATGGGATAACTTATGTGAGGCATGCTGAACAATTGCAATGAGTCAACAGCCACACAAGCGAGTGTAAACACTCTAAAGAACACTGGTTTTCGCTTATTTATTTAGAGTAAACTCACTTTTTGTTATTGATTCTTTATGTGCCTAAATTCAAAGTAAGAGGCAAGATAAAGCTTTCTGACAACTCTCCACTTCAGCTTACCAGGAATCGTGTTATCTAGGAAGAAGCCAAGGAACCCTCCTATAAACATATGGGTGGTGAAAAGCACACTCAAAACTTGGTCCACCTCTTTGACGCCTGTGTCACATGCAGAAAGGACAAGAAAATGAAATATCAACTTGGTTTGGTATATACTTCAGCTGTTCCTCCATTTAAAGCAGGAACAGCTGAAGTATATAAATCAGGTAATATTCCACACACACACCTGTCTCTAGAATGCCTGGGTTCTTCGCAATCCAGTTTGGAATGACAAGCGCAGTAAAGATGGAGAACCCAAAAACAAAGATGTTCCGAGAAGAATTCATATCTGTGAACTAACCCCCCAAAAAATATTACTGAACTCACCACTACTGGAAAAATGCATTTGTCAACAGCAGATAATAATGATATACAGATCCTTTTATTACCTGCAAATTTGAAATTCCAGCAGCAGATATGACACCAAACATGATCAGAAACATCCCTCCAATGACAGGAGTAGGAATGGTTGTGAAGATGGCTCCAATTTTGCCAATCATTCCCATCAAAATCATGAGAAATCCACTCAGGAGGATGACAGCCCGACTCCCCACCTGTAATCAAAGAACAAAAAAAGGGATTATGTTAAGAGTATTTTGTGAAAGAGGAGAGCTGCATTAGTTTAATATATTTCTGAGGGAAAATTTAAAGCTACATTGAACACAAGAAAGTAAATTATCTGCATTTTCCACACTCACCCTTGTGATACCAAGAGCTGCCACGTTCTCACTGAAAGATGTGGTGCCGTTCCCTGTCCCAAAGGCCCCTGCCAGTAAAGAGCCAATCCCTTCGACACCGATCCCCCTGCTAATGGCATGCTTTGGAGGAGGAGGAGCCCCTGATAACTTGGCGCAGGCGTGGTAGTCACCCACAGACTCTGCCATCGAACATATTATTCCCGCCAGAATCCCAACAACAGCAGCCAGGTTTACGGTTGGAATCCCCCACTTTCCTGAATGAGAAGTCAACTTCGCTGAATTGGTCTTTTAATCAATCAAGCTTGTTTTTTTTTGCTTAGGCTACATACCAGGGTATGGCAGTGTGAACCAGGAGGCCTGGCTAACCACATTTCCCTTCACATCAGTGCGTGCCAGGTGACCATATTGAGCAGAATCAGATGGCAGGACGTCAAATATGGTGAGTAGGTAACAGACTAACCACGAGACAGCAATGCCCAGCAGAATCTAATTGACATCTAATATGGATTAGAGCTCTGATAGTGACAACTTAGTAAATTTTAGTCTTAAATGACATGCATGTCACCGTATGTGAGCAGAAGATATCGTACAGGCATGATTTGAAAGATGTAAAACTTTGAGATTTTCTCTTTTTTGGTTTTGCTGCATGAAGGGACAGGAATGGGGATGAGACGGAGGTACTGAGAGAAGATGATAATAAGCCCTGTTGTCCTGTGAGTAGAGGAGTATGATAGCATGCAAATAAAAACACAACAACACAACTTTAGAAAAGAAAAGTTATATAATGTATTTTACAAAGCAGATACTTACAAAGCAGAAATGCCCCAGTGGCTTCCAGCTTTATCTCCGGCTGAGTCATACAGAGCCAGGCCTATAAGAGACACTGTGGGAGCGATGGTTAAGGGGCCAATGAAGCGCATGAGGAACCCAATGAGGCCAGAGAAACCAACAAGAATCTGGAGGACAGATGCCACCATGATAGAGCCCTGCAGCTGTGGACAGAAACACAAAACACAAAAGCATGAGCATTTATGCCACTCTTTCACTCTATTATGATCACAACTTGTTGTAGTTCCAAGAATAGAAAACAAACACAGTGCCACTAAGAAGTACTCACTACCCAGTTTCTTTTTAGATTGATCACTTTAAAACCACTTGTTTTAGTGGGATTTTATGTGACAGGCAAACACAAAGTACTTTTCCGTCAAGGATGCACAATGATAAAATAATGTTGCTAAGTAATATCCTAAAAGGTGTTCATATTATCCAACCTCATTTTCTTATGCCAATAAATGAAATCCACTACAACCCATTGCCTATTAAATAAAATCCACACACACAAGCTAAACTTAGTAGAAACACAACTGCTCTATGAAGGTCTCAGAGGATTGTAACAATTGTAAAAAAAACTTCACGAAGACCAAGAATCCCAGTAGACAGGAATTAATAATGTCGTAAGAAATATTAAACTAGGTTAGTGTTGGATTAGTTTTTCATATTTCTTAGTTTGTTGTATTCTTTTATTTTTTATCATTAGGTAGATGCTGCTGTTCTGTTTATCCATTGTGCTTAGTTCTGACATCACACAGACACCTCATTGTCTCCATAGTCTGCACCTCCTCTATCCCCTATATAAGCTCTTTGTTGGACATAAGTGGTTGCTGGATTATTCCTTTGTCCTGCCCAATCTTTATTACATGTTCTAATTGTTGTGTTCTCTTGTCATGCTCCAGGCCTGGGTTCAGGGATGGGTTGTCTCTCTCTCTCTCTCTTCTCTGCAGGGTGGACTGGCAGGTGCTCCTCATCACTGCTGATTTCAGCCCTTCTTAAGGAGCAGAGACCAGGAGGAGGGCGTCAGTTCTTTCTCGCTTCCAGCGTGAACCTGAAATCCAAGCCAGAGAAATCACAAGCCAGGGAGCTGGACTCCTCTGATCGCCTGCCTGTCCACCCTCAAAAACCATCTGCACAAGAGAGACTGAGGGAACCGCTGGATTGCACTGGACCACAGACTTCACCCCCCTGGCTCCGGGCAAGCCTCCCACTCTGTGAGTTTTGAGCTCTCCACATTCTTACTGCCACAGGCTGTTTCTGACCACCTCCTTCGCCCTCCAAGCAGGCCAGAAGATACCAAACCAGTCATCACCTGTCTACCAGCACTTTACAATAAACCAGTTAAAACTAACTGTCTGTCTCCATGGTTGCTCTGATCCCGAGTCGTTCTTTTCTATCATGACAGAAAGAACTGACCAGCCTGACTCAGGGGCGCAACTTCGGAGCGCAGTTTCCCACCAGGGGTTATTGCTAGGACAGCATGAGGCTCTATTACAATCTATGAGCCAACAGCAGGCACAACTTTGTCAAGCCATGAGTTTACTGACTCACGAGATTCAGGACCTAAGAGGACAATTAAGCATGAATCAACCTACCTCTCCTTCTCCCCCAGCTGTCCAACCTCCCGCTGATATCGCGCCGCCTTCGACCTCTGGTGTCGGGGTGTCCGCACCTTCTCCAGAACCTTTCTTTGGTGAGCTGAGTAAGTCCAGGGGTTTCTTATTGCAGTGCTCCTTAGTCTTCTGTCGTTCCCCCAGTCTTTTCCAGATGACGCTGGGAGGATTTCCTATGTTGTCGGTCTCCTCAGAGATAGAGCCTTGAGTTGGGCGGAGTCATTTATTGATGAAACGAGCATCCTCAGTCTTAGTTATGCTGAAAGAACGTTCTCCTCCTCGTTAAGCGAGGCTGCTAAGAGACTGTGGTCTCTGAAACAGGGAGGCCGCTCGGTAGCCGACTTTGCGGTCGAGTTCCGGACCCTGGCTTCTCAGACAGGTTGGAACGCCCTAGCTCTTAAAGCGGCGTTTCTTAATGGACTCACCGAAAAATTAAAAGATGAATTAGCCACCCGAGACAAACCCTCAGACCTAGAGGAACTGATCGGTCTAGCCATTCGGGTGGACGATCGGCTCCGTGAAAGAGCCCGTGAGAGACGGGGACAGGACCCTCTTCCAGCGCAACGCCTCGCCCCTCCCTCCTCGGTCACGCCTCCTAGTTACCGTTCGACTCTCCCAGAGAGCCAACCGTTGGGCGAACCCATGCAACTAGGCAGGGCTCACCTGTCCCCGGAAGAAAGAGACAGGCGTATGAGGGCTAAACAGTGCCTCTACTGTGGCACCTCTGGGCATTTTCGTTTTGACTGTCCCGTCCGCCCAAAAGATCCAGCCCGCCAGTAGTCCAGGGGATACTGGCGGGCGCGTGTTCTGAGACCCCCGCTCCCTGGTTTCTTTTACAATCTGTTATTTGTTTCCAAGAGTCACAACATCCGGTCTCAGCCCTCATAGATTCAGGCTCAGAGCAGAATCTTATTGATCCAGCCTTGGTTAACAGACTTCACATACCTGTTCGTTTGTTACCATCTCCAGTCTCAGTAGTTGCTTTGGACGGCAGCCCCCTAGTCACCATTACCCATCAGACACTTCCCCTTAAATTCATTTCTTCTGGTAATCATCATGAAGACCTCTCTTTTTTTGTATTTCCCACCAAACACTCTCCTGTTGTTTTGGGCTATTCGTGGTTGGCAGCCCATAACCCTCTAATTAATTGGAGGGAGTCACGAATTGAAACATGGAGCACCAGTTGTCTGGCTTCGTGTCTGCAGTCAGCCCTTCCCCGTTCTTCAATAGACCCTGTTTCCCCAGAGGTTCCTCCTGATCTGTCCCAAGTTCCATCTGATTATCTTTACCTCCGGCGTGTGTTTAACAAGGATCTAGCTCTAAGCCTCCCCCCTCATCGTCCCTACGATTGTTCCATCGATCTCCTCCCAGGGGCTCCCCTGCCGTCAGCCCGTCTTTATAAACTGTCTCATTCTGAACAGGGAGCTATGGAGAGATATATAGCAGAGTCACTGAAAGCGGGCATTATTCGTCCATCATCCTCCCCTGTTGGGGCAGGTTTTTTCTTTGTCCAAAAGAAAGATAAAACACTACGTCCCTGCATAGATTACAGAGGCCTCAATCAGATAACTATCAAAAACAAATATTCCTTACCCCTTCTGGCTTCAGCCTTTGATACAGTACGTGGAGCCACAATCTTCACCAAACTGGACCTCCGCAACGCTTATCATCTGGTCCGTATCAGGGAGGGAGATGAGTGGAAGACGGCTTTCAAGACACCGATAGGCCACTTCGAGTATCTGGTCATGCCTTTCGGCCTAACTAATGCCCCAGCTGTCTTCCAAGCCCTCATAAATGATGTACTCAGAGACTTCATTAATCATTTTGTGTTTGTCTACATAGACGACATCCTCATTTTCTCTAGAGACCCCAAACAACATCGGCAGCACGTCCGCCAGGTCCTCCAGCGGCTCCTAGAGAACCGTTTATTTGTCAAGGCAGAAAAATGTGAGTTCCACCGTGAGTCCATAAGTTTCCTCGGCTTCATCTTTGAGGGTGGACAGGTGAAGACGGATCCAGCCAAAGTCAAAGCTGTGGTCGACTGGCCCACACCCAAGACCCGAAAGGACCTCCAACGCTTCCTTGGGTTTGCCAATTTCTACAGAGTGTTTATCAAGGACTATAGTGTCATTGCCTCGCCCCTCTCAGCCCTCACTTCCACCAAGACAATCTTTACTTGGTCTCCTGGAGCCGATCAGGCTTTTCGTTTCCTCAAGGAGAGGTTCACAAAAGCCCCCATCCTGGTTTACCCTGATCCTTTGGCCCAGTTCACCATGGAGGTCGATGCCTCGGATACCGGGGTCGGGGCCATCCTGTCCCAGATGTCTGTCTCTGATGGCAAGCTCCATCCCTGTGCTTTCTTTTCTAGGCGTTTCACTCCAGCCGAGAAAAACCATGATGTGGGAGATCGTGAGCTGCTGGCCATTAAACTGGCTCTGGAGGAGTGGCGCCACTGGTTGGAGGGGACAGAGTTGCCAATTATTATCTGGACAGATCATAAGAACCTTTCCTACATCCAGTCTGCTAAACGCCTGAACTCTCGTCAGAGCCGTTGGGCACTTTTTTTTTTCACGTTTCCATTTTACCATCACCTACCGCCCTGGCTCCAAAAACGTTAAACCAGATGCACTGTCCCGACTGTTTCCTGCCACCCCTGATTCCACTGATCCAGAGACCATCATCCCCAAATCCTGCGTCATTGGGGCGATCGCCTGGGGATTGGAGAAACAGATTCAACGGGCGCTGGAGAATGAACCTGATCCTGGAGGCGGCCCTCCCCGCCGACTCTATGTCCCTTCTGCTGTCCGTTCCCAGGTAATCCGCTGGGGGCATTCATCTAGGTTCTCTGGTCACCCTGGCTCCAGTCGCACCATTGCCTTCATCAGACGATATTTCTGGTGGCCGTCCCTAAACAGGGATGTTTTTGAGTTTGTTTCTGCCTGTCCTGTCTGTGCCCGCAACAAATGTTCCAGCAGACCACCTTCTGGCCTCCTCCAACCTCTACCCACGCCTAGTCGTCCGTGGTCACACATAGCCCTGGATTTCGTCACTGGTCTACCCCCATCCAATCACAAGACGGTCATCCTCACCGTCATCGACAGGTTCTCCAAGGCATGCCATCTGATACCACTGAACAAACTTCCATCTGCTCACCAGACTGCCAGACTTTTGTTCGACCATGTGTGTAGACTCCATGGCTTGCCGACGGAAATTGTGTCTGACCGTGGCCCACAGTTTGTTTCCCAAGTTTGGCGTTGTTTCTGTCAGTGCCTGGGGGCTAAGGTCTCACTTACATCTGGATTCCATCCCCAGTCTAATGGTCAGTGCGAAAGGCTGAATCAAGAGTTGGAGAACACCCTCCGTTGTGTCTGCTCCCACAACCCCTCCTCCTGGAGTCAGCTCCTTACATGGGTGGAGTACTCACATAACTCGCACATTTCAGCAGCCACTGGATTGTCCCCCTTTGAGGCATCCCTAGGTTATCAGCCCACACTCCTTCCCTCTTCCTTCCCTGATCCAACCTTTCCATCCGTCAGGTCATACCTTCAGCAGTGCCGCAAAGTCTGGGATCAGACCAAAGCCGCCCTTGAATGTACCTCCATTCGAAACAAGAAGTTTGCTGACCGCAAACGCATCCCGGCGCCTATCTATTTCCCTGGACAAGAGGTGTGGTTGTCTTCTAGGAATTTTCCCCTATAGGCTGTGTCAAAGAAACTGGCCCCTAAGTTCCTCGGTCCCTTTAAGATCGCCCGCATCATCAGTCCTACAGCAGTCCGGCTCAGGCTTCCGCCTCACCTTCGTGTACACCCTACTTTTCATGTGTCTCAAATTAGACCTGTCACCTCTAGCCCGTTATGCCTTCCTTCCAGACCCCCTCCACCCGCCCGGATTGTGGATGGTCACCCTGCCTTCACGGTTCGACGCATAGTGGCTTCTAGGCGTCGTGGCCGCGGCTTCCAGTTTCTGGTGGATTGGGCGGGGTACGGCCCTGAGGAGCGGTCCTGGGTTCCTCGTTCGTTCATTTTGGATCCCGGCCTCATCTCAGCCTTCGAGGCCTCCTCCACTGGACGGCCGCCAGGGGGCGTCCGTTAGAGGGGGGGTGCTGTCATGCTCCAGGCCTGGGTTCAGGGATGGGTTGTCTCTCTCTCTCTCTCTTCTCTGCAGGGTGGACTGGCAGGTGCTCCTCATCACTGCTGATTTCAGCCCTTCTTAAGGAGCAGAGACCAGGAGGAGGGCGTCAGTTCTTTCTCGCTTCCAGGGTGAACCTGAAATCCAAGCCAAAGAAATCACAAGCCAGGGAGCTGGACTCCTCTGATCGCCTGCCTGTCCACCCTCAAAAACCATCTGCACAAGAGAGACTGAGGGAACCGCTGGATTGCACTGGACCACAGACTTCACCCCCCTGGCTCCGGGCAAGCCTCCCACTCTGTGAGTTTTGAGCTCTCCACATTCTTACTGCCACAGGCTGTTTCTGACCACCTCCTTCGCCCTCCAAGCAGGCCAGAAGATACCAAACCAGTCATCACCTGTCTACCAGCACTTTACAATAAACCAGTTAAAACTAACTGTCTGTCTCCGTGGTTGCTCTGATCCTGAGTCGTTCTTTTCTATCATGACATCTCTTAAATTTCCCACATTGTTTATATTTGATCACTGCTGCACTTTATGGAATAGAAATGTTCATTTAATGTCTGGCAAGCTCTATTGAACCTACCGTATTTTCACGACCATAAGGCGCACCGTACTAAAAGGCGCAGTCTCAGTTATGTGTGCCATTTCTGTATTTAACACACACATAAGGCGCACCGGACTATAGGGCGCGTTTTTTATATACAGGTACATATCCTCTACTACCTTTAAATACCTATACTGCATATTTAAAAATACAGCGGGCCCAAAACTGAGTATGATTGTGCTTTATTCATGTATTTATTACAAAGTATTAATCAAACTTGGGAGCTGGCCGTGAGACAGACACATCGCAGATGACACAGCGCTGTGATCACTCCTAAATTAACGTAAAATCCTGAAACCTGCCGACGGAATATGTTCGCTTTTATTACCGGTATCCTGGTGCCTGCAGTTTAAATTATTTAGCTAGATGAAAAACACCTGCCAGCCACTGCATGAACCCGGAGGCTACCCAGCCTAGAGGCTGCTGATGAAGGGATTTCTGCTGTCGGTGCACCGCTGGTATGTGGGGGTCTGAGCGCCTCCGACAGAAATAGATAATCTGGATGAACTGACTGCAATTATTAAGTTTTCAGGTGGACTTTCTCACTTAAAAACATATTAAAACTACTTTATTCCCCCTGATCACAGCAAATATAGCTGCAAGATTTAGATTATTTAGATGAAAAAACACCTGCCAGCCACCGCGGTGAAGAGGAGGAGACCCGCCCAGAGGCTGCTGTTGAATTAAGTTTTCAGGTAGAAAAATAGAGCGGGAGCAAAACTGAGTATGTTTGTGCTTTATTCATGTATTTATTACAAAGTATTAATCAAACCCATCAAAGTCATCATCCTCTGTTTCTGAATTAAACAGCTGCGCTAAATCAGACATGCCAATTTCCCCTTCTTCGCTGTCAGTCACTTTCCGTGCAGCGCGGCTCCTCAGAAATAATGCCTGCTTTTGCAAAAGCTTGAACAACAGAGCCAGCAGACACGTTAGTCCAAGCATCTACAATCCATCCGCAAACGGTGGCGTAACTTGCCCGGCGCTGCCTTCCACTTATCCTGGAACTGTGGTCTCTGTCTGTCACCCATCGCTCCCACGCCGCTCGCAGCCTTACTTTGAACGGCCGCTTCACACTGATGTCGAGCGGTTGAAGTTCCTTTGTCAGACCCCCGAGATAACGGCGAGCACAGCGTTTATTTTTTTTCACCATGTTTTTCACATCGGCTGTGAGATGGGCACGCAGCGATGGTGATGCGTGGAAAAAAGCACCTGGTCTCCTCACATACCTGCCTCAGCCAAGCTTTCATCATCTCCTCATCCATCCAGCCCTTTCCATTTGCCTTAATATGTCATCAGAGTGCTGTGTCTGTCTCGCTGTCAGCTCCCAGATCAGCTTCTCTGATTCGTGGATGCGGCGCTTCCAGCAGCAAAACTTCAATTTTTCCATCTCGATCAGCAGCAGCGCGTTCGCGGCGCGCTCCCGAAGCTCTGCGCCTGCTGCTCAAAACGCGCTGCGGGACCTTTTGCTGCGTCTATACGCTTGTCAACCGTTGACTTTGCATGTAAACTCGCTGCTTCTGCTGCACCTGCTGCGTCCGGTTCACAGCGAGCGCATTAATTTGTTTCACCATGTTTTTCCACATCAGCTGTGAGATGGGCACGCATGGAGTCAGATTAACAGCGATGGTGTGGTGATGAGTGGAAAAAAAACACGTGGTCTCCTTACATTCAGCCACTCTTTCATCATCTCCTCAATGAGGTGGTCTCAAAAGTCGCACTTGCAACACACATAGGGCGCACCGCACATTTTGAGGGGAAAAAAAGACGTTTATGTGCGCCTTATAGTCGTGAAAATACGGTAATTCCGTGTTGTAAACACTCTGTGTATACAAAATGACAATAAATATGGTCTAAGCCTAAGTCAAATTATTATTGGGAATTCACAAAAGGATTTAATACATTTCCTTATTGTTTCATCCCTACACAAGACTTATTTTTTACCCCCACAGCTTTCATGTTTGTACTTTACAACCAAAGGCATGAAAGTTAGGAAATAAAGACTTTCCCAAGCTTTTAACATCTTTGATAACTATGAAATCTGTCATTCTGAAATGAGTCTAGGCTGGAACAACCACAAACCTGGCAAGACAGAACCATTCACATAAGATCATATTCAGAGAAGAAGCAATGATCCCAACCGCAGCAGAGACAAACAACTCAGGTGCATTAATTTGTCAATTTATTTTGCACGCTATAAATATGAAGTGGCAAGAACTGAGCCGCCGGCTCAAAATAAATACTGTTTTTAAATTGTCATGGGGCCTATGGAGTACACAGCAAACCCGTGGACAAGGATACTTTGGTCAGATGACACAGATATTAAACATGTTGTCTTACCTACATGCAAAACAATATGTGACGCAAAATAAACTTTACATCACCCTGAGCACACCTTTCATATGATGAAGCAAAGTGATGGCAGTATTATGCTATGGAGCAGGAGTGTAAGGTGAGGAGAATATAAGTGTAGGCCTGTTATAACAAGATACAACATGTTGGAGGCTTTAAAAGACTGATGCTCAGGTTTACCTTTCTGCAGGACAATAGCCCTTAATGCAAAGCCACGATGGAGGGGTTAATATCCAAACATACTCAGGTGAGAATATATAACTAGACTTAAAAATTCATCTTCTGATGCTTTCCTTTTAATCAAACTTAGCTTGAGCTATTTTGCCCCTAAAACATGTAGAAAAACCATGAATCTGTATTTGTGCAAAGCTCATAGATACATATCGTAGCTGTAATCACAGAAACACTCAGAAAGGCTGAATCTAAATGCATACTGGATATTATAGATATTAACTTTTATTTGCAAAAAAAAAAGAAAAATCAGAACCTTTACCTTTAACTTTACCATTATATGTTACTTTGTGTTTGCCCTTAAGAGAAAATCGCAATAAAACACATTGAACATGACAAAATATGAATAAGTTCGATGGATAGTAACACAGTTGTAAGAAACTGTATCTGAATAAAGGAATTTGTGTTTTGGCTCACAGTTCTCAAGCGTTTCTGCCACTCTTCAATAAAAACAGGGGAGGAGGTGTTGACTAAACTGGCATTCTGGGTCCAAGCCGGGCACTTCCACTCTGGTGTAGATAAAATGGCCATAGCTGGGGTCACCAAGGCAAAAGTACCTCCCTGCAGGATAGGAAGTCTTCAGGGTTTAAGAAAAAAATAGATGAAAAAGAATACAATAAACCCATTTAAGTCTCAAGATTTGCAAGACTACAAAGGGACATAGAAAGATTTCAAGCCTGATCATTTTATTCCAAGTTCAATTTGCATTTAATAAAATAATAAATGGAAAACAGGTTTCCTACGCAGGAATGTTTTAGTGGTTTTAATGTTTGCCAAATAAAAAATGATATCTGCCTATGTTTAATTTTAAGATGTTAAGCCATCTATATTTTTAGCATAACCTAACATCTGCTAAGAAGAAGAGAATGGAGAACCATTCATCATTGTCTGTCATTCTAGTGAAAACTGAAGTGCTTATTCTACCTGGTTTAGCCAAAGGGAAAAAGTTGAATGGAGTACTGTTTTCAGTTGATGGATGGAGTTCGGCAGAAAAAGGATCTAAACATATATAGTTACATAACATATAATTGGCTTTGTGCAAGTTTCCATAGAGATGCTTAATCTGGTTCTTGTGAACTTCCAATATAATGATGTCATCGTTTAAAACACAAAGGCTGTTCAGCAAATTTTGTGACTCTGAGCCACTGTTTACTAACAACATTTATAAAAACCTCAGGAGCGTCTCTCACCTGACTCCAAAAGTAACCTGCAGAATTGTGCAGAGGCCAGAAACAAAGAATATGTTGTTGATTAGAAGACCCTGGGTGAGGGTGTCATGCTGCAGGCATAGTCCCTCAGAGAGGATGAGAGGGATGGCGATGATCCCACCAAATGCTGTCAGGTAATGCTGTGAATGAGAGAAACATGAAACTGGATGTGCTGACACAAACATGACACCCAAAAAGAACTTAAAATGAGGATGGTTGAGGCATGCCTATTCTGCTTCGCTATTCTAAATACTTCACTGTAATTTCTATGTCTAAATTCTAAATTGAAGCCATTATTCCATCATAATATGTTGGCATATTTTGTGTATTTTAATCCTTGTGTCATTTCCTGTTATATTTCCATTATGTAATCTCAGTTTCCCTCAGTCATATGTTTCAAAATCAGCCATGTGGACTCATTTGGCCATGAGGATAATTAGATTTAACCTCTGACATGATTCAAACGTATACCAGAACCTGTCTATCAGTAGATAGTGCAGCCACCTTAAACACTACAAATCAGAGAGCACTGTGCTGGTGCAACAGGTGCCTGTTATTTTCCAGTTGGTTTCACATGTGATTATATCAGGCTTTGTTTGTTCCAGATTTAGTGTTTAGGTAAAACTTATGTTTGCCTCATGTGAAAAGGTTTATTGGTATGTTTAGAAGAAGAAAGTAATTGGATCTTATTTGTAGCCTTTTTTTCTTGTAGAAATATCATGTCCAACTCACCTCTTAGTTTCAGATTTTCGCCCCCTGTAGGTTTGAGTTTGACGCTACTGCTTTAGTTATTTTACCAGCAAAGAAGTCATGCATTAATTTAGACCGTTTAACCCTCCAGTAATCAACTTCACCACCTTTTTGGTTCATTTGATCCTCTGTTGATGTTTTCTGAGCATCTGTTTTGGTACGATATAAAACCCAGTAAGCTGACTTTACTTAAAAAAAAAAACAATACAAACTTTTTGCCAATAAAATTAATTTTATTGAATTTAAAAATAGTACGGTCAAGTTGTACGCATACGTTTTCCACAACTCAATTCACTTAAGTAGAATTAACTTATGAGGATAATCCTTTGGAGGAACTATCCGTTAGGAGTGTCCTGTTTAGATCAACATTTGTTCCTTAGATAAGGCTGCAGGCATGGATGTCTCCTCATCTGCAAACCTGTACGATGTAAATGTGATGATGTGGCAGAATGGAGTTGTATAAAAAGCCTCTTTAAACTCTTTAACAATCGGGGCCACTTTCCAAGAAGTTACCCCAGGGGTAAGCAGCTGCCTTCTGTAAACTCTAAGCAACTTCTCTGATCTGAGTAAGATTACAATTTCAATTTTCAAATCTTTAACACAAACACATCTGTATAGTCTCTGGTATTCTACATGAGCTATATGTTTAGATTAATAAGCTTAAAATTCAAAAGAGGACGATTCTAACATTGGCATAAGCAGTGCTAAAGATTCTCCCAAAAGCTTGTAACTCGTGTTGCCTTTCTCTTTCCATCTGTTTATGTTTCCATTTTAGAGTCCACTCTAAATATAAACAGGAAAAAGTTGAGAAATATTTGAAAAAAAAAAAAAACCAAACATTTGAAGCTTTTTGAATTTTTCTATGGTTTGCAGCAAATAATTTAATGCATGAACTAAGTAGGCCTCTACTTCGTTAAAGTAAAAAAAGACAAAAAAAACAAAACAGGCAGTCTGCAAGGATGTGGCAGAGGCACGAAATGGCTAAACTGATCTGGAGCCAAAAATGACTTTTTTTCCTTTAGTTTCATAGTACAGTATAGTTCTACTCATTTTAAAATGATTTAACTGGACTGCCTAAAATCTAAATAATTTAAGTTTTTAAATGTAAATAATAATTAAGTTGGGCAAACTTAATTAAATAACTTGCTACTAATCAAAGCAATTAATTTAGGTTGGAGCTGTATTCCCCTTATAGAGCTTGGTAGTGGATTTTTCATTAATGATTCCCTTAAAACATCCTTATGAGCTTTCGGTCAGTGTTAATAGCTAAACTTGTTTTGAACACACTTGGGTTATGGGTTAAACATAACAGAAATAATTTGTTTCATTAACCAGCTCTTTAAATGTTCCTGACCTGGTAACTGTTATTCTGTCTACTATTATATGCTTAAACTGAACTCTAAATGAAGAAAAATCTATTTTTTCTCAAACATTAAAATAACTTTTCATAACAAAAGTTTTTTTTTCTTCCTGAAATTCAAGGTATTCCCCTATCCCCCTATGTACATTAAGCAACTTTCAGCTGGTCTGGATTGGGAAGTTAATAACCCTGCTGGGAATCAAAAGTGGAAAAACTCAAGATAATCATAATTGAGCTTTATTCAACTCACATTGGAGAAATTTATCTCTGCATTTAACCCATCCCCTTGGGGAACATTGGGCTGCCAGTGTGCAGCACCCAGGAAGCAGTGGGGGGTTAGGGGTCTTGCTCAGAGTGCCAGAGTGGGAGTGGGGCTTGAACTCAGAAATCGCTGGATTCCAAGTGCAACACCAAACACCAGGCTGCCACTCCCCCATAATGTCCAAGCTAATTTCAACAGATGATACAGATGATAAATTCTACATTCTCCTCTCAGACTATATATCTCAAAGTTTAAAAAGTGGACAATCAAAACAATCTTTCCATTTGATCTGGGAATCCGACCAGTAAAAAGGGAATTATTTAGCTTCAATCCTATAAAATACAGCTTTTGACCAATTTGTTAAGCAATGGTGTTTTGCCTAGAAGTAGGTGTATTATTTATGCTTTTCCATAAATGAGCGGACACTTAAAACTATGAGATGTAGATTCCTGTATGTTCTCTGTTTATTATTTAAAAAAATGATTCACATATGTATTTAAATTATTAGTGGTAACTGATTAGATTTTCATTAATTAGTGAGATTATTCAAGGAAAGTCTTGTCAGCCAAAAAGCGGGGAAAAACCACCTGAATGGCCAGGAAAATACAAAGGTACCAAGGAGGAACGTCGGTCACACAGTAGGTGGGTTTATTTCTGTCTTCTGTCGCACAGCTGCTCTGGCTGGTCTCCTCACTGACCTCCTCATGCATCTGTAGTACCACATGCAAAAAAAGCAAAAAATAGAAAAGAAATGTCTTTAGCAAAGCCAAGTATATATATATATAAAAAAACAACAACAACAAAAAAAAACAGAATAAATTGTGAAGATTTAGGAGATGACATCTATGGACTGCTTTACTGAAAGTTTCTACATACAGGTGCTGGTCATAAAATTAGAATATCATGAAAAAGTAGATTGATTTCAGTAATTCCATTTAAAAAGTGAAACTTGTATATTATATTCATACATTACATACAAACTCATATATTTCAGATGTTTATTTTGTTTAATTTTGATGATTACAAATGACAACAAATGAAAATCTCAAATTCATCATATCAGAAAATTAGAATATTGTGAAAAGGTTCAAAATTGATGGCCCCTGGTGCCACACTCTAATCAGCTAATTAACTCAAACCACCTGCAAAAGCCTTTAAATGGTCTTTCAGTCTAGTTCTATAGGCTACACAATCATGGGGAAGACTGCTGACTTGACAGTTGTCCAAAAGACGACCATCGACACCTTGCACAAGGAGGGCAAGACACAAAAGGTCATCGCTAAAGAGGCTGGCTGTTCACAGAGCTCAGTGTCCAAGCACATTAATAGAGAGGCGAAGGGAAGGAAAAGATGTGGTCGAAAAAAGTGTACAAGCAAGAGAGATAACCGCACCCTGGAGAGGATTGTGAAACAAAACCCATTCAAAAATGTGGGGGAGATTCACAAAGAGTGGACTGCAGCTGGAGTGAGTGCTTCAAGAACCACCACACACAGACGTATGAAAGACATGGGTTTCTGCTGTCGCATTCCTTGTGTCAAGCCACTCTTGAACCACAGACAGCGTCAGAAGCGTCTTGCCTGGGCTAAAGAGAAACAGGACTGGACTGCTGGTGAGTGGTCCAAAGTCATGTTCTCTGATGAAAGTAAATTTTGCATTTCCTTTGGAAATCAAGGTCCCAGAGTCTGGAGGAAAAGAAGAGAGGCACTTCATCCACGTTGCTTGAAGTCCAGTGTAAAGTTTCCACAGTCAGTGATGGTTTGGGGTGCCATGTCATCTGCTGGTGTTGGTCCATTGTGTTTTCTGAGGTCCAGGGTCAACGCAGCCACATACCAGGAAGTTTTAGAGCACTTCATGCTTCCTGCAGCTGACCAACTTTTTGGAGATGCAGATTTCATTTTCCAACAGGACTTGGCACCTGCACACAGTGCCAAAGCTACCAGTACCTGGTTGAAGGACCATGGTATCCCTGTTCTTAATTGGCCAGCAAACTCTCCTGACCTTAACCCCATAGAAAATCTATGGGGTATTGTGAAGAAGAAGATGCAATACACCAGACCCAACAATTCAGAAGAGCTAAAAGCCACTATTAGAGCAACCTGGGCTATCATAACACCTGAGCAGTGCCACAGACTGATCGACTCCATGCCACGCCGCATTGCTGCAGTAATACAGGCCAAAGGAGGCCCAACTAAATACTGAGTGCTGTACATGCTCATACTTTTCATGTTCATACTTTTCAGTTTGCCAACATTTCTATAAATCCTTTGTTTTTATTGGTCTTCAGTAATATTATAATTTTCTGATATGATGAATTTGAGATTTTCATTTGTTGTCATTTGTAATCATCAAAATTAAACAAAATAAACATCTGAAATATATGAGTTTGTATGTAATGTATGAATATAATATACAAGTTTCACTTTTTAAATGGAATTACTGAAATCAATCTACTTTTTCATGATATTCTAATTTTATGACCAGCACCTGTAAATAAGCATCAAAGCTTACATGGAGACTTGTATATATATATATATATATATATATATATATATATATATATATATATATATATATATATATATATATATATATATATATATATATATATATATATATATATATATTTTTTTTTTATTTTTTTTTTTTTTTTCTTTTTTTTTTTTTTTTTTTTATTAGTGACAGCTACCCAACCTTTATCACCACAGCATATCATCTTTCTACTACCGACATCAAAGTGCAAGGCTTGTGAGTTTACTTAAACATATACATAATAAAATATAGAAGGAATAAGTTATTTTGAAAAAGTGGCCAAATATATCCGAATGATGCTGCTGTAAACACTAAGCATCGCAAGATAGGTGTGATTCTAATAACAGAACTTGATACACTTCCGCCTCACTAAGTAAATCAAAGCAAAAGCACAAGCACGTTTTCTATAAATCTACAATTGTACTTACAAATGCAGGGTTGTCAATTCCATTGCATTCCTTCTTTGAATTCATTACAGCTATGAAACAATGAGCTACTGTAGATAATTGTCAAAAATAGATTTGTGCAAAAAATATACCAGGTTATATATAGAGGTGACCAGAGGCACAGAAGTAGAGTTGGATTCCAAGAAGAAGAGACACTAACCACTGTTTCTCCAAATCATTAATAGATCTGCCTCACCTTGATCCCAGAAGGAAAACCTGGTGCAAGCCTTGTACATTCCTTATCACCTATCGCTGTGTGTAAAAATACCAGGGAGGGGAAAGTGTTCTTGCCAACACAGCATACAATAATAGTGATTTACATAACGTAAAAGAAGAAATTTAAAACTAATTGTAGTTTTAAATAAATAATCTTTTTCAAATCTCAAACAAATTTGTTATTTTGGTTTATCGGCTAAGAGATCAAGTAAAACACATAGATAACCTTTTACAGCCGGATTTTATGTATATGGTGGTGATTCAAGGCTTGAGAACTTTAATCTCTGTGAGAGCTATAAAGTTGTTTTTCAGTGTTAAAAATATTAGAATTTAAGCTTTCAAAACTGAGTCTATTCTTTTTTGTCTTGGAACAAGAGGGTTACTTATCTTATGACCAGATCCCTAAGACAGATATAGGTTAATTGTCTATTTTATGATAGCTGGTAAGTTGTTAACACAGCTACAGCACAGACTGGGTTAATCATATTCAAAGCAAGTGCCTAAAGGGGATGGATGGGTTCAACGAAGATAATGGTAGATAATGATATCGTTTTCATGTATGTTAAAGGAAAAAAGGAGTTCCCCACCTTTATATTAATATTATAACCTCAGTATAGAATATACACTCACCGGCCACTTTATTAAGTACCCCATGCTAGTAACGGGTCGGACCCCCTTTTGCCTTCAGAACTGCCTCAATTCTTCGGGGCATAGATTCAACAAGGTGCTGGAAGCATTCCTCAGGGAGTTTGGTCCATATTGACATGATGGCATCACACAGTTGCCGCAGATTTGTCGGCTGCACATCCATGATGCGAATCTCCCGTTCCACCACATCCCAAAGATGCTCTATTGGATTGAGATCTGGTGACTGTGGAGGCCATTTGAGTACAGTGAACTCATTGCCATGTTCAAGAAACCAGTCTGAGATGATTCCAGCTTTATGACATGGCGCATTATCCTGCTGAAAGTGGCCATCAGAAGTTGCGTACATTGTGGTCATAAAGGGATGGACATGGTCAGCAACAATACTCAGGTAGGCTATGGCATTGCAACGATGCTCAATTGGTACCAAGGGGCCCAAAGAGTGCCAAGAAAATATTCCCCACACCATGACACCACCACCACCAGCCTGAACCGTTGATACAAGGCAGGATGGATCCATGCTTTCATGTTGTGGACGCCAAATTCTGACCCTACCATCCGAATGTCGCAGCAGAAATCGAGACTCATCAGACCAGGCAACGTTTTTCCAATCTTCTATTGTCCAATCTCGATGAGCTTGTGCAAATTGTAGCCTCAGTTTCCTGTTCTTAGCTGAAAGGAGTGGCACCCAGTGTGGTCTTCTGCTGCTGTAGCCCATCTGCCTCAAAGTTCGACGTACGGTGCGTTCAGAGATGCTCTTCTGCCCACCTTGGTTGTAACGGGTGGTTATTTGAGTCACTGTTGCCCTTCTATCAGCTCGAACCAGTCTGGCCATTCTCCTCTGACCTCTGGCATCAACAAGGCATTTCCGCCCACAGAACTGCCGCTCACTGGATGTTTTTTCTTTTTTGGACCATTCTCTGTAAACCCTAGAGATGGTTGTGCGTGAAAATCCCAGTAGATCAGCAGTTTCTGAAATACTCAGACCAGCCCTTCTGGCACCAACAATCATGCCACGTTCAAAGTCACTCAAATCACCTTTCTTCCCCATACTGATGCTCGGTTTGAACTGCAGGAGATTGTCTTGACCATGTCTACATGCCTAAATGCACTGAGTTACCGCCATGTGATTGGCTGCTTAGAAATTAAGTATTATTGAGCAGTTGGACAGGTGTACCTAATAAAGTGGCCGGTGAGTGTACAAACACAGCTGTTCTGTGAAGGCTTTAAGGTTTGTGGAAAATATTACCTTCAACTGTTTCTCCTTTAAGGGAGCTGGTGTCTATCTCCAGCAGTCTTTGGAAGAAGACGAACAGCATCCTCACTTTATTGTTATAGCAGTGTAATATGCTGTAATAACTAAGGACAGAGGGAACCAGTATTCAAGGCAAGACAGACAGTGGGATAACTCAAAAAGCGTTTATTTAAAGTCAGATCTGCAGATCTGTAGTAGCAGTGGCTGGGGCGTCAAAGGTAGGAACCTCTACAAGACAGAACCACAGGTTAGTGACCATGATAATCTGATGGAGGATGATTATGAGTTAGTCACCAACCTGGTTTTACCTGGTTTTACAGTTCAGCTTTACAGTTCAGTCCATGCCCAAAGAAAGAGGACGATTCCAGGCGGTCGGCTGACAAGAGGAAGAAAACGCTGCCAGAGAGTTCCAGACGCTGAAGCCTTGAAGGCTGCAGAACTGGCAGGAGATTAGATACAAACAGACGAAGGATGG
The DNA here is from genome assembly GCF_016077235.1 of Cyprinodon tularosa. Taxonomy (NCBI): domain Eukaryota; kingdom Metazoa; phylum Chordata; class Actinopteri; order Cyprinodontiformes; family Cyprinodontidae; genus Cyprinodon; species Cyprinodon tularosa. Next base: position 2,012,035 of record NW_024038821.1, read on the forward strand.
CAGGATAATCCAGAGGACAAAGTCAAGAGGCAGATGCAGGTTAGTCCACAATAGAACCCAACAAGATCCAAAGACAGGTCAGGCAAACAGATCAGAATAGGAAAAAATCAAGCTCAAAGGTACGACTACAGAAAAGGGTCAGAATCAGACAATCAGAACACTATTAAAAATGCTAGAAAACTCTAAACACCAAAGGCTCAAGAATAATTTGGCACTGATGGCTTGTAGGCAGAAGCAGGCGGATTAGATGAGCAATAATGAAAAACTGGGCAGAGTTAGGCAGGTGAATGAAATGAGCAATTAGACCAGCCATCAGTGCCAAGATCATGACATATGCAGCTAAAGCTGAACACACAAAAACGAATGGCAGCTAAAGGTCAAGGGATAATAAGATCAATATTTAGAATTGAAATGATAGAGGTGAATCTACAATGTAAGTGTAAGGCTTTGCTGCAGGTCTTAAATGTAAAATGCATATTACAAAAGAATAAGCTAATCCTAAAGATGTAAGAAAACACAGTGGACAGGTCATCAGGGGTACATATATGGAGGGGCCAAAACCAAAGAATTTTCCAAAATTTGAACATCTTACAGAATACTTTTACCACATAATTTGTTTAGGAACATGCAAAGCCACACACCTGGCAGGAGATGAATGTCCATCTAATCTGACAGGCCAAGAGAATCATGAAGACTCTGTAGGAGCTGCAGAGATCCATGGCCTAGAAATAAGTTGTGCCTTTCCCCGACCCACTGTCGGTGGATGAGTAACTAGAAGAAAAGTAAGAGACAGCAAAAACAACAACCGAGAAAGGGACGGACACAAATATAAGCCAGTCCTGGTAAAAAAAAATGAATATGTTAAAAACATGCAAAGAGTGGGAAGCTGTTCATCTTCCATTAGATAATTGATCCTGCGTAAAAGTCTTAAAGAATATATTTGCACTCAAAAGTTGTTATACACTCACAAAAATATTTCACTGAAATTTGAAGATTATGTAACAAATTCCCATCTACTATGTTTAGAAAAATTTAACACAAACCTAATAAAAAACTTTACATGATTCATATACATTTTTAGAATAAAGTATATTTTTTTTAAAATACCTAATCATAAAGTTTATGAGTTAAAGTATATTTACTTTAAATCATGACTAATCAGTGTATTTAACTCAATTACATGAAGTTAATTGTTTGAAATAAATAAAAATAACTATTATTATTATTATGCAACTGAAACAATAAACTTTATGTTTTTTAAATAAATACACTCGATAGTATTAATTTTAAAGCACTATATTTCTAAATCCAAAATACATAAACCTGAAAATTATGTGTTTAAAACAAGTAATCTTTATTGTACAAATTAATAAGAATCCTGTAAGGTTTATTTATTAGGTTAGTTTTCAGATTGTTTAAGATTTTTATATATGTAAAATTACATAAATCCATAAAGATTTGGGCGGAATATTTTTGTGAGCGTACATATATATATATATATATATATATATATATATATATATATATATATATATATATATATATATATATATATATATATATATATATATATATATATATACAGTATATATATATATATATATATATATATATATATATATATATATATATATATATATATATATATTTATATTTGGGAAGTAGAACATGGAAGCATCTGTAAAACGTCAGAAATATGCATTTCTTAATGCTGGTCTATCAAATTCAAGTTGAATTTATTAAATTTAGTAATGAGGATGCAAAATTACAAAATGTTTAAAAAGAAATGAATACTTTTGCCTTTTTATATTGCGGATCCCTACTCTTGGTGCTTCAGTAAACATTGAGTCACAAAAACTTTTGTTTGGTTGTTTTCCGAAGTATATGTCAGTTCAGTCCATAGGGGAGTAGTGCACACTCACCTTTTCTTACTGATCTAGGTTAACAACAGTGGAAGAAACAGTACCACGGGCTAGGAACAGGTCAGAGTGACATGATTTTTCTTGGCAGAGATGCAACACAAATGTGACACCAACACTAGTGAGTGCTTTGCAGTTTTCTTTGCGCTATTTATCCTGCCCGTGTTTGTGATATACATAGAAAATCCTGTTAACCCTACATGTTTAGAGTTATTAATATTCCACACAGAAATCTCTGCACCTTAAGCTTAAATGTTTCTTGCTGCAGAGTAACACATCATTAACCCAGGGTGATATGTTTTTAGATAATGTGACTCCATCATTTTGTAGTGAAGTTTTATATGCTCAAACAGTGTTTCAAGAAGAAGGGCCCTCTTACTGCAAAGTATACCAGACTGTAAGTATTTTGTCCTTCTTATGTTGATACACAAACTACCTGCAAGTAAATCCACTGTGATTTTTTTCTGCAGGATTTTCATATCAACAGCACCACTGCACCAAACAGACACACACCGTTCACCAAATAATGGGAGACGATGCTTTTCATAAAGTGTTACAGCTGTAGAAACTGCTGCTTTACTTGCATGGCTCAGTTAACATCACAATGACTGAGATACAGTTCAGTTTCTTTCATGCAAATCTGCACACATGCTTACATGGCAGTTACGTGATGACCTCTGGCAGGTAAAGATGGGACAGAGAAGTAAAAACAAAACAAACATTAAACCAACAGAGCAGTGGAAATTATGAATTTAATGTAAACTGAAATCTTTGTGGTTTTAAAGCAGCCTGAGAAGAAATTATGAAGCTCCTCTTGAAAGCTGAACATTTTAGTTAAAAGAAATAAAGCTGCAAATCTCCTCTCGTTGTGGACTAGATCATAGGAAGCATATTAGGAGTATAACTCAAACATTATTTCTCTGCCTGGTACTAATGGGTTTTATCCCTTTTTTCTTTGATGTGGTGCTTTTGCCTCCATTTAACACAGGATCAGCTGCCAGGTTAACTTGACCTCATGTGCAACGAGACATATTAATGTAAAACCGCAGCTTTCATCCAACTTTTTTTGTCCGCAACACATTTATGCTCCTTAATATAAGAGAAAAAGGACTTTTCAAATAAATTTTAAGTAACAGCTTTAGTTATGTCCTGAAAGGGACACAGAAAGTGCACAGGTAATTATACCAGTGATGCTTTGCTGCTCTGCACCTTAAGTGATATTTAGAAATTGTTTCAAATGGTTTATTTTCAATATGTTTATTATTAACCTGTGGCAAGGCCCATCTTTTGTATAATTTTCTCATGAAACAAGCCCTGCAGGCTAGATCAAACAAAAATAAAGCTAAAAATGATTAATGCTATTAGATTTGCAAAACTACAACTCTGTATTTTATGCAGTTACCTGACAAAGTGATTGAATTTTTTCCCCTCACATATTTGGAAGATTTAACACAATAAAAGAACTGAATGAGTTGGACCTGCTCAAACATGAAAAGACAATAAAAGGGGATACAGCTCCAACTTATTGAGTAATACCCAGGGCAATGTTTCCTAATTATATTTGTGCTGCAGGGGAAACATTTTATCCCATCATTCAATAAAATTCTGCTTTATAGTTAAACATTATGAATAGAGTCAGGTAAAAAAAAACAACAACTTTTAATTCTGCTTTAATTAGAGGAACATCTTGCACAACTAAAAAGAAAAACTTGTCTGTATGTGCCATTTTGTGCATTTATAACTTTTTGCCACTACCTCTGTGTATTGTTTTATTCATGTGGAGTGCTTCATTAAATGGTTTTGTCTCAGTAAAATGTTTATTCCCACAAGTTATGTAATGGGAAAATAACGACCAACATAATTTAAAAGGCGAATAAATCAGGAATAAGGCAGGTCAGGCCATTCTTTATAAACATATACATATAAATATTAGAAGCTAATGGATGAGCTAAAAAGAAGTAAGCTACCATTTGAATGTTGTAATCTAGAAGGTTTTAAACTGACTTAATTTATCCTCGAAAAAAACTGATATCTCTGAAATGTCTTGTTGTCTGAACTTTATTGAATTCAAGAGTCTGAAACCTATCATTCATACATTAACAATGCAATGTTTAAAAAAGCTAAATGTATGTTTTGATATGTAGCAATATTTACTTTACCGGCCTCTAAAATGACAAGAATTCACTTCAACAATTACATGTAGCAAACTGGTGGGGGTCTCACAAAGCATGCTGAATCAACCCCTGCACCTGCAGTAGCCCCATCCCTCTAGTGCAAAAGCACAATTATGCAAGTATCTACCCACACACCACGAGGCAGAGCACCTGTGGCTTTTCTGTAAAAGCTGTTCTGCACTGGCAGCACTTTTCTACACTTCTGGATCAATTCATTTTTCATTGTGTTTAGGAGAAGAATCCTAATAAAGGCCAACTGGTGGTGGGTGATACTCTGACATTACCCTTTCCTTGCAGAGTGGAACAGAGTATCGATGATGCTATTATACTGTAATTTTGCACCTGAGGTTATATTTTGAAGTGAGCAAACCTCATGCTTGGTTGTTTTTATTGATTTTTAGCTCTTGAAACCAACAGTAATGTATCGCAGGTCATACATCTCAAACTGAACAGCTGTGCTGCGTTCTCTTCATAAACATGACTGCACAAAAAGCAGTGATCCGCAGCATAAAACACCATGTTCCTGTTTTATTGAGCTGTTTTGGAGGATGTAATCAGGCATGGCTGGACAAATCAGAATGATCTGTGTTTCACAAAAATGAGCCATCAGCAAAGTTTCATTTTTTGCAACTCCGATGAATGTCCGTGAGCTAAATGATTTCAACTTTTTGTCACTTTTTTGCCTTAATTTGAGTAGATGGTCTAGCTTATTTAACAACTTCTCAGTTCAGAACACTCTGAAAGGAGATTTATGGAGAAAGGGCAAAGAAAATCCTGCTTACACTTTCTTGGAACTTGGGGGCTCCTTTCCAGGATGGTCTTGGAATCTACTGGGGTACTTTCCCAGAATTGTTATGCTACCAAATGGATACTTTGTAGGAAGTGATTCCCGTTTTCTCTGCCTTAACCTGACCTGGCTTCACTCCTCCCCACCAATTGCCAAACATTTCCTTTACTTCTTTCTGTACTGGCTCTGGCTTTTATTGGCCTTGCTCAGGACTAGGCACCATCAGAAATGAGAGGAATTAGAAAAGCCAGCACCAGTAGTGTAAAAGGAGTAAAGAAAAATATTTGACAATTAAGGTGTGGAGTAGAGCTAGAATAAGTGGAATGTGTGGAACAGGGAGATAACTGGGCCTTTCTGGAGCAGAGCTGAATTACATTCAAAGGGAGTCATTATTAGGCTTATGGTTAGCTCCTTGAAAGAAACCATCCATCAATTTTTCCTGTTGAGCTGGCAAGGGGTGCTGGTGCCCATATCCAGCTGTCAATGTGCAAGAGGCAGAGTACACCATGGGCAGGCTCCCAGTCTATTGCAGGGCAACATAGAGACTAACAGGGAGAATTTAGAGTTTTTGGACTGTGGGAGGAAGCTGGAGTACCTGGAGAGAACCAGCACATGCACAGGGAGAACATGCAAACTCAATGCAGAAAGACCCCATAATTAAATCACACTCTAAAAAAAAATAACATATTGACTCTGGAATAGTCATAGAAATAAAAATCTTTTGGAAAGTAACCATTAAGTTTCTTTTATATCCCAGGAAAGTACCTGTTAAGTAACATTCAAGTGATATGCATGTATGCTTGTAAGCTTAAAGGTATTAGTCAGTGAGTTAGTTTCATTAAGCCTGACCAACAGTGGTGTTTGGCCTTTAGTTGAGCCTTTAAGACATATTTTGTAGAATCAAGGAGAAATAGAAAAAAAATTGAATTGGCGGAGGAACTGAAAATCGCAAACAATTTGATAATTTTAGACATTTTCAGGAAGGTTCAAAATCCAAAAACTTAACCTCTAGGTTTTATGAAATGACATTCCATAGACTCCTCCAAATCTTCCAAATGTATGTTTTTGAACATAACCAACTTTTCTACTGAGCACTGTTGAGTCACTTCAAAGCTTTTCTGAGCCTTTCTGAGCTAATAAAATTTTGAACTTCACACTCATCATGTTGAGTGTAGTCGTTCTTTACAACTACTCATCTTTTAATACTGCAAAGGGATTTAGCAACAATGTGCATCACATTAAAGAAGCAAAAATTATTAGTGATGACTTTGAAGATTAGCAAATTATGATGACAAATCAGTCAACATCTTAGCGTTAATTCCAAATGACCTCATCCTAAAGATGTACCTGTATGGCCTTAGAAAAAAAGAGAATAGATAAGGGTTTTCAAAATAGTTCTGGCTTGTTGCATTGCCACCATTAATTCACATTCCTTTTCTTGGGAATAACTACTGATTCTATGTCATCTCTTTTTTATTGCCAAAAAAACAAATGACTGTCATACATGGGATGATTCACAAATCTACTGTAAGGAGGATCTTTGTTAATCTAATTTTAATGAGATGCAGCATCATGTGTATTGTATGTGTCTTTTATTTTTATTTTTTTTACTGACTGTGTTATGTCCTTGTCATGCAACTCTAAATTATTGATGTGATGATTACCCTGACTTTATATCAAAAACATTTCTAAAATATGATTTGCCTTCAATTAATTCCAATTATCAATGTGGTATAGTAAAATTAATACAGGCCAACTAAAAATCCAAACAGAATTAGAACATGGGTTCCTCTATAGGTCCTACTCCTCTTTCGTCTGTTATCACCCTCTTCTGCTTCCTCAGTTGGCTTTGCTTCCATCGTTGTCTGATAAACTCAGTTAAACATGTCAAGTAAAAAAGCCTATTTGGGGGAAGTGTACATCTGGAACCTGGAACGGGAAACATAAGCAGAGATGTCCTTAAAGTCTCCCTCTGATAAACTAACCATATTAACATGGCTATAATATGTTTTCAGCTCCTTCAAAACATCCAACACAGCAATAGAGAATCTGTTTAAAATCTGCAGTACCCCATTATCTTCTCAGGATGGTGAGGGCAGACAGCTTGTGCTTTTGGCTTTGCCCTGTGGGGCTATAGAGCTACAAAGTTGGAACCAAAATGATTGCATGTTATAAGACAAGCAATCGGCAAAAAAGGGAACGCAGAAAACATAAGGTCAAAAGAGAGGTGAACGAATGAGCTTTTGGGGGTATGAGGCCTTCAGGTGCCAAAGGCTATGGGGGGATCTTTGTTTACTTGTCAACTGAACATACCTGCGAGCAACACAAACCTTGTTTAAACCTTATTTCAATACCTTACAAATGTATGAAACATTTCCCTCAACTCACTAATATGAAATTAATACATTCACTTGAAATTGAATAACAAAAAAGTAGTGCATCGCTGTAAAATAGAAGAATCTGATCAAATTGAGTCAATATAAGGTAGCAACAACTACTACAATTAATACTGTAAATCATTTAAGTGTATGTTTCTATAAAGAGACTGAGTTGTTGCTGTTCCCTCTTAACATATAACTTTAGCTTTAGTCTAAACATGTATACCGAAGCTCTAGGTTTGTTTAGAATTCTCAGGTGTTTTCGTAGCCTTTAAAAGGTTTTATTGCAGAATTATCCCTCATCTAACTCAGCTGCCTCCCAATTACTCTGAACTGCTTCCATGGACATGCTGAAAAAAATAAATAAAACTACTGCCAGCACCAGGTTTAAGAAGTTGCTTGGAAAATACAGTTTAACAATCCAAGAATATATAATTGGTTTACAGAATGGCAAGTTGAAACGAAAACAAAGATCAGATGCCCAATTAGGCTTTTGAAAATAACACAGTATGAATATAATCTCTCGGGGTAGATGATAAAAACAAATCCATTAAAGCCTGTGAGATCAAGTCTACTGGATTATTAAAGATGACTAATAGTGCCCTAAAGTCTTTTCACTTCTGTGACCTTCTGCTCTTCTGTTTAATTGACACTGATGTTAAATGTTCCTCACAGGAGTGATAACATTAAGTAGTTTGAAGTCAGCGCTTAGACAGCAGAGCAACAGAAATTAGATTATGTTCTCTTAAAATCTCCTTCAGGTTCAAATGTTTAACTGCTATCAATAGGAGTAAAGCTCAAGAGTCACACTGACCCACGATCGGCTCTTAGGGGGACTTTCTTTGAATTTAGGGTAGTATTCAATGAGACCTTTAAGTTTGAAATGAACTTTTTCCTAAATTTCAATAGAAAATTCTATCCTTGTAGGTTTTGCTAAAACAACATAGAAATAATTAAATTCATGTCTGATGAGCTACAACTCTATTAGGTTTTGCTCTATTCATTAAGGAAATACAGGTGCTGGTCATAAAATTAGAATATCATGAAAAAGTAGATTGATTTCAGTAATTCCATTTAAAAAGTGAAACTTGTATATTATATTCATACATTACATACAAACTCATATATTTCAGATGTTTATTTTGTTTAATTTTGATGATTACAAATGACAACAAATGAAAATCTCAAATTCATCATATCCGAAAATTAGAATATTACTGAAGACCAATAAAAACAAAGGATTTATAGAAATGTTGGCCAACTGAAAAGTATGAACATGAAAAGTATGAGCATGTACAGCACTCAGTATTTAGTTGGGCCTCCTTTGGCCTGTATTATTGCAGCAATGCGGCGTGGCATGGAGTCGATCAGTCTGTGGCACTGCTCAGGTGTTATGATAGCCCAGGTTGCTCTAATAGTGGCTTTTAGCTCTTCTGAATTGTTGGGTCTGGTGTATTGCATCTTCTTCTTCACAATACCCCATAGATTTTCTATGGGGTTAAGGTCAGGAGAGTTTGCTGGCCAATTAAGAACAGGGATACCATGGTCCTTCAACCAGGTACTGGTAGCTTTGGCACTGTGTGCAGGTGCCAAGTCCTGTTGGAAAATGAAATCTGCATCTCCAAAAAGTTGGTCAGCTGCAGGAAGCATGAAGTGCTCTAAAACTTCCTGGTATGTGGCTGCGTTGACCCTGGACCTCAGAAAACACAATGGACCAACACCAGCAGATGACATGGCACCCCAAACCATCACTGACTGTGGAAACTTTACACTGGACTTCAAGCAACGTGGATGAAGTGCCTCTCTTCTTTTCCTCCAGACTCTGGGACCTTGATTTCCAAAGGAAATGCAAAATTTACTTTCATCAGAGAACATGACTTTGGACCACTCACCAGCAGTCCAGTCCTGTTTCTCTTTAGCCCAGGCAAGACGCTTCTGACGCTGTCTGTGGTTCAAGAGTGGCTTGACACAAGGAATGCGACAGCAGAAACCCATGTCTTTCATACGTCTGTGTGTGGTGGTTCTTGAAGCACTCACTCCAGCTGCAGTCCACTCTTTGTGAATCTCCCCCACATTTTTGAAGGGGTTTTGTTTCACAATCCTCTCCAGGGTGTGGTTATCTCTCTTGCTTGTACACTTTTTTCGACCACATCTTTTCCTTCCCTTCGCCTCTCTATTAATGTGCTTGGACACTGAGCTCTGTGAACAGCCAGCCTCTTTAGCGATGACCTTTTGTGTCTTGCCCTCCTTGTGCAAGGTGTCGATGGTCGTCTTTTGGACAACTGTCAAGTCAGCAGTCTTCCCCATGATTGTGTAGCCTATAGAACTAGACTGAAAGACCATTTAAAGGCTTTTGCAGGTGGTTTGAGTTAATTAGCTGATTAGAGTGTGGCACCAGGGGCCATCAATTTTGAACCTTTTCACAATATTCTAATTTTCTGATATGATGAATTTGAGATTTTCATTTGTTGTCATTTGTAATCATCAAAATTAAACAAAATAAACATCTGAAATATATGAGTTTGTATGTAATGTATGAATATAATATACAAGTTTCACTTTTTAAATGGAATTACTGAAATCAATCTACTTTTTCATGATATTCTAATTTTATGACCAGCACCTGTAAAGTTAGTAACAGATGAAAAGGATTTGTTGATGATTTTCTTTCAGTTGTGTTTTTAGAGCCACATATACATTTAAACTTTTTGATTTCTAAAACCGAACAGATACTTGCGTTCAATTACTTTACAAAAACTAGTTTACAGCTACTTTAAAAAAGAATATTATCTAAATAAAAAAAGACTTAACAAATAACAAACTGAAGTGTTCTTTAAGACAACCTGTATTTCCACATAAAGGATTTTCTGAACTTTTTTGTCGCTAAAATCTTCATCTTATGAACAGAGAAATAAGATCTGCTTCCAATCGCTTCAGCATCTGGTCTCCACTGTTACATTAAACACCAAATGTTTGGTTGAATCTGTGGAGTGTTTCATATTTTTTATCGAATTGATTTAAGTGAACAATACCAAAAGGCTCCATGGTAAAAACTTGCAATCGCTGCAGCAAATATATACTTAAAATCAGATCAAATAGCCAGAAATGAATTGCCTCCGACCAAAGAGGGCAGTGTCTATGCTTGTCTGTTCTTTTTGAAATGTCATCAAAGTTTGCCGGTTGTTAAAAGCCAAACACAAAGCTTGTCATGACCAAAGATCAAAGCTCACCCAAAGCTTTCATGCACCAATAGCATTGCTTCCATTGTCAGCTGCTTGTCTTTGGTTCATGTTTGCAGACTGATCCAGGATTAAAGGGGTGGCGTTGTTGTTCCAAACAGAAACTAATCCTAATTCAGACAATGCAAAAACATTGGGCTCTACATTTCAAATCTCCTCTGCAACACCTTTATACTCCTATATTTCTTTAAGGCTCACTAAATTATTCATAAGGCTTGGAAGAAGAGCACAGACTGAGAGCCAGAGACAGAAAAGCATACAATAATGCACACATTCACAGAAACACACTGATTTTGTTGTGTGTGAGTAGTGTTCTGATTTAGTGGCTCAGTGGTTTTTATACTAAGTAGATCCATCATGTGGACCACTCGGACAAGACCTTTTCCACTGAATATATCTGCAGTCCTCCTATGAATTACACTAAAGACTGAGGCGATCGACAGCTTTAGATGAACATGAACTGCTTGAATGCACAACAGAACATCTGACTTTACAGTTTTATGCTAAGACCAGTTTTTATTTTACTCCAGTGAAGGCTGTCTGCTGTAACGAATATCTGTAACCAGTCATGTACCCTTGAGCAGTGCACCCAGGCAGATTTATGGAACACAGAGCTCCCATTTTGCTTGCAGCCTATGCAGTTTCTGGTATCTTGGTTTTTAAGACATAATTGAATTTGTACGTGCTCTAGCAAACAAAAAGGTCAATGGATGCTGCGTAAAAATCTCATCATCACGTTTTTTCATCATCACACTAAATCATCTTAACTTTTGGATTTCTACTAGGTTGAACATGGTTTTTAATTCTCTGTGACTGAAGGTGCCTGCAATGAGAACTACTGTAACAGGGGGCTGCAGGAAGGAGCGCAAAGTCCAGACATGAAGTGCCAAAGAGATGATCCCATGAGCTGTCATATTAGATGTTGTAAACCATGGCTGAGTTTAGTGTGTTCGAGCTCTGGCACCACTCATTTCAAATCGCTCCAGTCTGAGCTGTTCAATCTAATTGAAAATAAAGTTAAAGAGAAATGTTATTGATATGGCCTCAAAGTCTCAAACACAATTAAAATCTTTGCAAATATATTGGGTCTAAATCAGCCCTTCATTCCTATCATATTTCTTATTAAATAGCAGTTAATTGTTTTTTATGTTTCATCACTTGTATGGGTGCTCAGTTTAACTAAGAGCATGGGTCTAAATCCACTATGTAAATTTACTAAAGTTTCCTATCATTATATGAAGTTTGCGATTAAGTGAATATAACTTAAAAGAAAACGATTTTTGGCAAAGTCTATCATACATTTATTTGATTAATTATGTATGCATTTATTATGGCATACAGATGTTTGTTATGGGAAGTATTATCATAAAGCTGTCTAATAATAGATTAGTTATTAAATAATTTACAAATTAACTTACTTTACATTTTGATTTTCAGTTGAAAATCCTGTTAAATAAAGGTAAGTATCCCAAAGTTAGCTTAATTCTGTATCTTGGCTTCAGGTTGCACTTAGGCTCCATTGAAGTGTTTAGTTTTTATCCACCTGTGTTTCCTAATTTCCTTTCAAAAGTCTATTTAAGTTTTGTTATTTGGTCTTACTGTACGCTGATGTAGCAGTTTTATTTCAGTTGCATTTCATTTCAATTCTGATGTAGGATTTCTTTCTTGTCCTCCAAAAACACTGATATTGACATAAAATAACGTATCTATGACAACTTGAGGAGGTTTATTACATATCTGAGAAAATAAGATGTATCAAGTAAATTGCAGTGATATGTAAATGAAAGACATCACATGTTTAAATCTGTAACAACCATGATGTCACAATCACCATTGCTTTTTAACTATAGATTTACATACTTAGGGGGTTTTTGATTGTTTGTTTTTTGTTAGAGTTGTCTGGCCTTATGGGGCAGCAGATTGCAGTAAACCCTGCTGGTAACCTATTCAAAGAGTGTTTCTATCAGGGGCTTGTGCAATCCTAATACATAGTTATTAAAAGAAACTTATTTTAGTTTCTTATTTTTTATTTTATTTTTGTAGATAAATAATTTCTGCAATCGTTTGATAACCAAAAGTTTACATACAGGTCATTCTTTATGGTTGTAAGATTGTATAAAAAAAAAACAATTACGTTTCTTTGACCTTCCTTGTCCGGTAGATATTCAGTAATAATGTGTTTTTGACTATTACAAATTGGGGAAAATAACAACAAATCAAAAACAACACATTGATAGAAAAAGAAAAATTAGAAGAACACGTATGTCAAATCCCGCTTGCGCTGAGGGAATACCCTGTGCGTAGTTTAGCCAGTAGGGGGCCGTATCATCGATCACTTGCATGCGGTGTTTATATAAGCAGTCTTGTGCAAAAACAATAAATAAATGAGTAAATAAATAAAAAGTTCTGGGAAAATATATTTATTTATGTTAGAATGGTTGATTATTCCTAGCATTAGTAATAATAGAGTCATTGCGAAGGTTAAATAAAATTTCTTATTTTTTTCAATAATATCTCTTATTTTTTCCCAAAAATGAATTTTCAGCACAGTCCCTGGTGTGAATCTTTGCCAAGTTATCATATTGTTCAGGGCTTGGGCTTCGGTTTATGTAAGAGTCTTCGTGATTTTGTTTTATGCAACACCCCCTGTCCCACCAGGCATATCATGATGAGCTCAACATAGAAACTCCAACTGCAACATCCTCTAAAAAACCGTGTAAGTTGTCACCTGGATGCATCGTGACACTGGCCACATTAGAAAAATTTAGTCCCGAATTAATATCGACCTAATGCGAGTATCGACTTTCACTCAGGTCACTTTCCTTTGCAGGTCTAATGAGTCATGACATTATCCGAGCCCCGAGTCTTCCTCCCACGCTCCTCCAGCCCACTCCCCTCCTTTATTTGAAGGCTCTCCTCGGCTGCAGCTTCCAGTCAGCGCAGCTCTTTCCTGCCGCTGCAGAGGAATCAGAGCTGATGGTACAACTGGGTCCCCTTTTCTCCGGTTTCTCTTCCACAAGATGAAACCTATTCTTATTGTTGTTTTGACACTCCTTGCAGGTAAGGATGAAGTGGGCTTGTTTAGTTAGTTTCGTGTTGTAACATGCATGAATATAATAGTTTATAAGCAGTTCAGCACCATGGACAGTGGCAGCGCATGCAGCTTCTCATTCTGTCTTTTTTCTTTATTTAACGCAGAAACTGTAGCGCTTCCCGTTGGCAAGGAGAGGCAAAGAGAGGACGTGGTATGCTACAATAGTTTAAAACTTTAAATAATTGCATTATTAAGTCATTATTGGGAACAGGATGATAAAATTTCTTTGATTTCTGCAGGTGGCACGATGTTTGGTTGAAGTCTTGTCCAAAGCGCTCTCCAAGCCGGACGTTCGTTTAGATCAGCAATGCAAAGATATTCTCCAAGCAGGTCAGTTGGGATATATAACTCGGGTATAAAATATTGTGTTTTTGTCCCTTATTGGGCTTAACTGAATGGAGCTTAAAACTTTATTTTTGATAGACCACAGTTCAAGTACCGCATTACTTATGGAATGTGTATAACAAAATAACAGTGTATATAATTTTTTTTACATTAAAATGGCTCATTACCAGTGAGGCAAAACACAGGGTATACTGTGAAGTTTTCATACACTTTTGTGTGTGTGTTTCTTTTACAATTTGCCCCCATTTAAAACACAAAAAAAAAACAAATAGCATTTCTCTTACATGTTAGAAAAAAATCCCAAAAGATTAGGTGAAAGGACAGGGATCTTTAGTTTTCATAACTTTGTGTGAGTAAAATTTTACAATAAATGTCCAACCCTAATAACTACATAAGAACCACATTTAATCACATTCAAAGACACAAAAACAACACCCTAGTAAATATGGTGTGTTTATGGTTAACATCTGTTTTGTATCACCTGCATTGCTTGTTCTAGTTGCTTGTTCAAAAATTGAAATCTAATAAGTATTTTAATTCTTGATTTTAAAGCCCAGATTTAAATAATCTGGTGTGTAACAGGTCTGCTGTTTTTTAGTCTCCATGATGCCTTTTTGTTTCCTCTAGTATCTTGTTACAATCCGGTGAAGCCTTCATAGAAACTGTTTTTACACTTAGAGTAAATTATAGATTGGTAGACTCATTAATTTCATGGCTAAAGAAAGTTGGCTTCTCCGATTTTAATAAAGGGTACCACTGCAAAGAAGGCTGAATAAAAACAGATTGAAAAAGTGATGATTATTCTTTCCCCTTCACTGGGTTGGGTTGGTCTGTTCTCAGGTGCAACACCTCAGATTAGGTTTGCAGGCCAGTGTAACATACTGTAAATGTAACATACTGTAAAATAAGACAATCTAGTCCAAATTTATTTCTTTTAAAAGTTGTCTTATTTGTTTTTTCTTCATAGGGGTCAAATATGCCCCAGTGAACAAAAAGATCTCTGAGGGGTTTGTAACTCAGGAAGATAACTCTCATGCAGGGGAACCTACGGCAAAAACACCAGATGTCAAAGATATCGAGGAACTCCTGAAATCCGTGGAGGAAAAGAGGGAAACCCCTGAAGATGAGCAGAACCAGGAATCCTGGACTCTGTCAGAAAAGAGAGATGGGAATAAGGATGATGAAATACGAGAGAAGAGGAGTGGCTGGAGGCCAGGAAGGTTCCATCAGAGAAAGGGCAAACGAGGAGAGGACGACTATGACCGGAGTCAGGAGAGTTGGGCAGGGTTGGAAAGGAGAGCCGAGGATGGAGAAGACGATGAAGAAAGCGAAGAACGAGAGAAGAGGAACTGGAGACCTGGGAGGTTCCACCAAAGAAAACACAAGCGCGATGAAGAAGATGGAAGAGAACCAGAGGAGTACTGGGATGTGGAGAAAAGGCAGGATGATGAGGAAAGAGACAAGCACATGTGGAAACCCACAAGTCACTATCATCACAAGATTACGCTCCAGAAAAGAAGAGATGAACCATCAGAGGGTGAAGGATATGAAGACCGTAGTCAGGAATCATGGGATATTGACAAGAGGAACTGGAGGCCAGGCAGGGTCCACCAGAGGAAACACAAGCGTGATGAGGAGCTGTCAGAGGAAGCTAGAGAAGAACCTGAAGAAGAACGAAGCCAGGAATACTGGGACTTTGATACTAGAAGAGAGAAGAGGAACTGGAGGCCTGGCAGAGTTAACCAAAGGAGACACAAACGCGATGAGCAGCTTCCAGAAGAAGCTAGAGAAGAACCTGAAGAGGAACGGAGCCAGGAATACTGGGACTTTGATACTGGAATAGAGAAGAGGAACTGGAGGCCTGGCAGAGTTAACCAAAGGAGACACAAACGTGATGAGGAGCTTTCAGAAGAAGCTAGAGAAGAACCTGAAGAGGAACGGAGCCAGGAATACTGGGACTTTGATAATGGAATGGATAAGAGGAACTGGAGGCCTGGCAGAGTTAACCAAAGGAGACACAAACGTGATGAGGAGCTTTCAGAGGAAGCTAGAGAAGAACCTGGAGAGGAACGGAGCCAGGAATACTGGGACTTTGATAATGGAATGGATAAGAGGAACTGGAGGCCTGGCAGAGTTAACCAAAGGAGACACAAACGTGATGAGGAGCTTTCAGAGGAAGCTAGAGAAGAACCTGAAGAGGAACGGAGCCAGGAATACTGGGACTTTGATAATGGAATGGATAAGAGGAACTGGAGGCCTGGCAGAGTTAACCAAAGGAGACACAAGCGTGATGAGGAGCTTCCAGAAGAAGCTAGAGAAGAACCTGAAGAGGAACGGAGCCAGGAATACTGGGACTTTGATAATGGAATGGATAAGAGGAACTGGAGGCCTGGCAGAGTTAACCAAAGGAGACACAAGCGTGATGAGGAGCTTCCAGAAGAAGCTAGAGAAGAACCCGAAGACGAACGTAGCCAGGAATACTGGGACTTTGATACTGGAAGAGAGAAAAGGAACTGGAGGCCTGGCAGAGTTCACCAAAGGAGACACAAACGTGATGAGCTTTCTGAGGAAGCCCGAGAAGAACCTGATGAGGAGCGGAGCCAGGAATTCTGGGACTTTGATAATGGAATAGATAAGAGAAACTGGAGGCCTGGCCGGTACCACCAGAGGAAACATAAGCGTAATGAAGAGCTCAGACAGGACAGCAGGGAAGGACCAGAGGAAGAGCGCAGTCAGGAGTATTGGGATTTTGACAAAAGAGAACATGAAGATAGAGAGATAGAAAAGATGAAGCCCACTCACCAGTATCACAGCAAGGGGAGCATTCAGAAGCAAGAATCAACAGAGGAAGAGATGGAGCAGAGGGGGGATTCAGAAGAGAACACAGCAGATGAAAAAGACAGAGATGAAGCCCTGAGGTATTAAAAAAAATAGCTTTTTTATTTGCTCTCTTATATGCAGTAAAGATTTCATATAATCAGAGAGCTAAGGTACAAACAAACTAACATTAAGTTGTTTGTATGCACTAGCACAGCATATCTACCATCTAATTAGTTAAATTTTTTAGGTACCTGCTTGAGAAGCGTAATCCCTGGATTAACAGAGGCTATTACCACCCTGCCTGGTTCAAGAGAAACTCAGATGAACCTGCTGCAACATCAACCAAGGTAAACCTCAGAATTGATCAATTTAGTCTATTCTTTTAGCCTCTCTTTATATGCTAAAGCCTGCAGCTTTGCAGGATATAATGAAGGATTCCAACATTTTAGAGGATGGATAGAAATCCTCAAGTGCTTTAATGATTGTATTTAAAATGTTTCCTTGTTCTCTTTTATTGTTTTAGATGGATGAACTGACCAAACTGCTGAACTTCAAGTTAAACCAGCTGGCTAACAACCCCACCAAAGAGGAGGTGAAGAGGGGTTTACAGCAGAGTGCTCACTCCACATGAGGTTCAAACATGCTGTCTTTAACCAAATATCCCAAAATGATCATTGAATTAGACTTAGACTTCCTTTATTGTCATTGCACAAAAAAAAAAACACAAGGTGAATCTTGACATCGAAATGTCGATTACTTGGCTACCAGTGTAACAGAGCTAAGACCTTATTCCTGCATAATAATTATGTTTTCTATAACTAAGAGCTAGCTATATACTGGGTAAAGATGTATATATATTTACACATATATTTTGCACTATATTGAATATTCAATAAGGCAGCAGAACTTATTTTCAAATTAAAAATTTTAACAGCAAATCTGAGAATAGAGTGCAACCAAAACATATCAGCTCTGTAAATATGTTCATCACTCTAATGCCATAAAGCACATCTCATTGCAGAAAGGTTTTACTGAGAGCTAAAGGCTAATTATGGAAATCTCCAGCTGGACGTATCTTAGAACTCAGTAAGATTATGTCGAAATGCAGAGGTCAGGTCTCAGAGGGTGTAGACTCTGCCTCACTTAAATGCACCATTGTCTCACTTCCGCACTTCTGCTCTGTGCGACTTCACAAGTGTATTTTATGACTGCTGCAGTAATCACACCAATGAGCCAATGATGGGAGTCTCTGAAAGTAATCAGCCCAAAGATGTTCATAAACACTGTGGAGGACTTCTGCCTGCTGAGGCTCATCTCAGACACTAGAACAGGAAAAACAAATTACCAAAGCAGCGTCAAAATGATTCATTGGTTCCACAGCGCTGCATTTTGCAGGATAATAAGGGAATATGTAACCCAAGTGAGCCATTAACCCATTAGGTGTCCTCCAGGCGCAGGGACGAGTTTACATTGATAATGTAGCAAATGTGAAAGCAGAGCCAGTCGGCAGAATATGCAAGCTCTGCTGCTGCCAAGCAATTCCCCACAGCATTGTATTCCTTATCTATTGACATAATGCAAATTATTCCATTTTTTTTGGCAAGTGTACACCGAAAAAAAATTATTTTCATTGATCATATGGCTACAATTAAATGCAACTAACAATCTTTTATTCTGCTTACTGGTTCTGGGGTCAAGGATAAATATGAGTTCAATTTTTAATTATTCAACATGTTACAGTCTGCTTGGAGCTTTGAGAAAATTCAGTAGCAGTTCTGTGGTAATTGTTAAAGAAGTAATTTTTTCTCTCTACAGGAGAAAGAGCTGGAAAACCTTGCAGCGATGGACATGGAGCTGCAGAAAATCGCAGCCAAGTTGCATGACAAGACTTCATAGTCCTGAAGCCTTTTACTACCATCTGTGAATAATGTCAAGTTCTGTCTGTCTGCCTACTTTATGTGTTTAGCGTTAAAAATGAAACAAAAATAATCAAAGAATTCTTGAAACATTTTAACCAATGTATTCAGTGTTTTTGTGATGTTATGTCTAATTAAAGCGCATGGGAACGGCTTAGATGTTGATAAATGTTTTGTGACAATGAGACAAAGTACTGCAATGTATTCAAGAGCTCGTTCTGTTTGCACTCAATAAAAGGAGTTATCCTGGGACCAAATAAAACTCGAATTTATTACTAGAATTAAAGTAAATTACATTCCATTAATTATATCCTCGACATATCCAGAGAGATCTGCTGTCCTGATGTAGATCCAATAAAACCACATTATTAACCACATTGTTTGACAAGTTACTTAAATAAAAAGATGGCCAGCCAAAAGATTTAACACAAACTTTTCACTTGAAGAAATAAATTCACCTGTCTGAGATGACCTATTATGGGCTAACACTTTCACTTCTCAGCGGATGTGAGGACAAAGACAGGATTAGGTGCTCCGATGGATCCAAACCAGACACTTGGACTGCTTTATTCAGTTCAACAGAGTATAAAGAAGAACCACTGCAGGTGGTGCCGAAGTGCCTGACAGATCTGATCTCTCTGCACGTGTTTAATTCTCAGAGTCTTTCACTTTTTGTCTCTTTGGTGCCGGTTCCTCAGCTAGCCGGGAGGCAGCCGGTTTGGAGTGGTCAAATGCAACTGTTGTTCCTGAGAGGAGGTAGCCCCCGCCACCGCTCATCAGGAGCAGAGGATGTGTCCTATCAGGCAATACCTGGAGACAAAATACAGACCAGTCAGGAGGAATTAACTAGGAAGGAACAGCTGGAAGAAATAGAAATAGGTCGGAACAAGTCTATCTATTGTCTACTTAGAACCCCAAACTGGCAGTTGGAAAGACATTTTTATTCTACTCGTGACAACGAATGAAGATAAAAGGATAGATTAACATGAGGACTAATGGAGAGATTAACTAAAAGACTGGCAAATCTACAGTTAGGTAGACAAAATGATTAATAGATTGGTTAATGAATGAATAAATAAATGGACAAATGTATTAATTGATAGGCAACTGATAAAAGGAACAGACTGATTAGGGGATGGATAAAATGTATTTTTCTAATAAAAATGAACAGTAAAGTGGATTTTTGGCCTAATATTCAGGATACAAGTATTTACCTGGTAATGCCTGAGCCAGGTATCTGTGATCATGAGGTTGACAGTCCCACCTTGTTCTTTGAGTTTTGTGTAGCACTCAATAAGTGTCTGCAGATGTCAGAAAAAGAAAAAACAACAAAGACTATAAATGACTAAAACAGAGGTATTAAAAAAAACAAAAAAAAGCAGCAGGTCTCTTATTAGGGGATTTTCTGCTTTCAATAGAGAAGACATTCTAGAATCACAGATACTCTGCAGGACACACAGAAAACCTTTAACAACAATGAGAGAAACACGACTGATCCTCATTGTCCCATTAAGCCCGTCACACCTTGACGATTTTGTCAGAATATGCCTGATGCACGGAAAATCTGGTTAAAACGCTGCCGTACAGTGGATAACTTACGGGTCAGTTTTGTGTAAGTTATGAGCACACTGAAGTACGCTGGCATATGCCAGCATATGCTCATACGTGGGCCCTAAGTTACAGTTAAGTTATGAGATCGTTAAGTGTAAGTTCGTCATAAGTCGTTGTGTCTAGCTTATCCAAAACCTATGAGTAACTTGTGCATAACTTATGCGTGACTTATTGAGAACTTATCTCTAATGCATATCAACGTATTGTTCCAGACGACTGCTGAACGTCTTTCTAACTTACAGCTACTGTAAAATGGCATATTGGCAGCGTTTTGGTATAAAGGGGGGTTCATAAGTGGAAGCATCTGTAATCCTCCAGGCTTCATGGTGAACAGACGTTACACAAGAGATGGAGGATCCGGCTGAGACAGGAATACATACTAGCTGTCCTCCAACATCAGAATGATCAAATCAATTTGACTCTGTTCCAGTTGTAGGGTGACCGCAAAGGTGAGTGTGATGGATCCTCCCTGTGTTCACGCACCACAGCCACAATCAACAAACTTCCTAGCAGACATGACATTGAATCTGCTCTGTCTGCAAACCTTCTTTCTTTTACTTTTTATTTACATATTTATTTCTTTTTTGGCGGGTGGTAAACAGCAGTTAGGTTAATACGGCAATCAAAGAAATCTTTTTATGAAGGCTGGGCGCCTCCAGGTGCATCGCTGCCCCGCTCAGGACACTGGCCTGTGCATCATTTCATGGGCATTACGCTGCCGGGCGTTATGCATAAGTTAGGCTGTCGTTGGACAAAAGTTCTGGACTCATTATAAATGCTCTATGTATACGCCCAGCGTATGACAGCGTTTTAGAAGATTCTGGTACATCAGGAATACACTGGCTAAATTGTCATTGTGACAGGGGCTTTAAATACAACCTCAAAGACGTTGAAGAGATCCAAAAACCTAACACTAAACCAAAGTTGAAAACATTAGGAAAACTAAAGGCTACACAGTCTACATAGTTTTTTCCCACCAATGGGTGAATCAGGTTGTCACTTTTTGTTCTTAGATTTGCAACTATAACTGATATACAAGCTGACTGAGCAACACCGCTAGCTGCAAACATTTCGTTTTTGATATTTTCATTGTTTGTTGAGAAGAAGAGTTATTTTACAAGCACTTTCTTAGCTTGAATTTGGTTACTCTTCAAATGAAGGTCACCTCCATGAGGAGATGGTTGAAAAAAAAATGGTAGATTTTAAAATAACTTATGTCATTTATCATTTTTTATTTGAAACTTAAGGTTAACAAATTAGATTTTTCAGTCAAATCACCCAGCTCTCCTTTATAGTCGAGCATATCAGTTTTCTACAACTTGTGACAAAATGTAGCATTTCCCACATTATCTGTCAGAGGGATGGAAAAGGGAAACTAATGTCAGCCAGTGTGATGAGCCAGTTGAGTGTCTAGCACCACTTCCTCTCCATCAAGTACCCACCACACACCAGTCAGTACAGCAGAGTGTGGCTGTGGTGTTTCTTGCAAATGTTTGCTTTGTGTTACATATAAATATGTATATTCAGGGCTGTTATCCTACTAGATGTTCAACCTCAGCCCAAATCTGTTCTTTTGCAGCTTCTATCAGGTTTTCCATTTGTATTGTCCTGCATCTAGCTACAGCCCCTCACTATCATATCTTCCCAGCTTCCCTGTAATGCTTAAAGAACCATCCCTGCATCACAATGCTTCAAGTTTATGGAATAAAAGCATCTTTGCAAAGCTCTATAACCCTGAGGATAAATGTTTGGCAACCATTTACTCTGAACAAATAAAATAAGAGGCAACATTCTCTTACCTCTTTGTACTGAGAATAGACTACAAAAGGCCGAGATGGGGCGAGGAACTTAAGCAAGCCCAAAAGAAGAGAAGAAGGGTGAAACTGACTTGCTATCACCAACCTGCAAGTGTGGAAAAAAAAACAGATGATAAAGCAAATATGTCTAACAAAAGAAAGCTATGTGAACAGCAAATTCTTTAATTGGAAAAGTGCAGAAAGGCAAATTGGTAATTGAGCTCATCAGGGCTTCAAGCAGCATCGTCCACACAGAATGGGTTTTTATAGCTGGATTAGATTCTATAGAAAAAGCTGATTTAGGGCTAATTCGAAAACTGTTCTCTGTGTATTGTTTATTGCCTACCGTAAAGCTTCAATGATATAGAGAAGTCTATGAGCAAACAAAATCAATAGTTGTACTTGTGCTGCAGATGTCACCTTCTTATAGCTCTACCATCAATCTTAAAAGCTAGAAAGTCTTTTATCTTATGTGGGAGTTAACTGCAAAGAAATCAATTTGTTCACCTTGGCCGAGCTCTGCACAGTAATCGCTCCACACACATCCAGCTTAAGGCTAATTATTTTTATGACTATTATGGACAGTTAATGATTTAATCACTCATAATTTTTTTCCTCCATGGCTTTTTTTTTTTTTACTACCCATCACTGATTAAAGTGGGCAGAAGAGGCTGATGCAGAGAGCAGCAGAGTGATGTAGATGAACTATTCTGAATGCAGACGCAAATAATCCAAGACCAACCCATCAGCATTCCTGCCTTCCAGCAGGGCAGCTGCAGCCGCCAACTTCCTTCTCTTCTCTTCCAACTTCTCCTTTCTTTCTTGAGCCTAAAAGGTAGAAAAATATCTTAGCCGATATAACAAATACCATTTTAACAGAAAGTGATAACACTTAACATTAGAGATACCTTTGCTTCTTGCCGTTTCTCCTTCTCCAGTTTCTCCGGGTCTTGGCCCACATCATCACCAGTGTTTATCTCCATATTCTCCTCCTGTGGACTCCCCTCCTGTTGTTCTGCCTCAGGTTGGTTCTGCTCCTCCTCTGCATCCACTTTCACCTGCTTTTCCCCTGCAATGGTTGGAATAGAGAGTAAAGCTACACAATCAGTACATGAACCGAGTGAGGATTTGGAAATGTAAAGTTCAGCTAACCAGTTCTGAGAACAAATAAATAAAAACAGACTAAAACATATTAAAAGGGTTTTTTTCCTTAACACCAAATGGGTGCATGTAAGAAATAAACCACCTCATAGTGATCATAGTTATCTAACAGAGGGTATTTTGATCACTAGAGGTAAGATACTGACTATTCACACAGTAATCTCTTTTTTAAGTTTTTAAATCACGCATTTTATCCTTATGTTAGTATAAGTCTCCTATTTTAAATCATCCACTTTTATTCTAGTTACATCTATTCTATGCCACTTCAATGTCTTTCTTCTACAGCACTTTGAATTTTCTTGCCATTGAAATATGTTATATACATCTATATAACTGAGAAGGGAGGAAAAAAAGCTAAAAAAAAGTTTTTTTATATCCTATATTTAGGATATAAATATATCTATATTTTACATCTGCCTATTACACAAACTTCAAATGACATGCATTAAAATGTGTAGCTGTATAATAATAGACACTGTTTAGGAACATTTGGGCAGAGCTGAAAAGGTAAAAAAAAAAAATCTTGGTTAGCAATGGTAGCTGAGCATTAATTTGTAGAAATTCTGTCTAACATAAAATCAAAAAAAGAATGCCCAACCTTCAGTGGGGTCTTTGGCACTGGTGTCCAGCTTCCCTGCCAGCAAAGCGTTGACATGGCAGATTGGAAACTCATGCAGCATATCGTGAAAATGTGCAGGGAAGCCAAAACACTCCATCCCCGCCCGCACAGGCCCACCTCCTGGGTACATCTGGATCACTGATCCATAGCCTGGATGGAAAGGGAGGAAGAAGTCATTAACTAAAGGGTAAAACAGAGGCATTGGTCAAAGTCTACAATGATAGCTTGTGCAAAAAAAAAAAAAAAAAAAAGCTTAAATGGATAGTGCACACAGATTGCTAAAGAAAACTTGCCTCCCATTCTCTCCATAATGGCTCCCAGTACAAGCCCAGCACAGGTGTCAAATACTAGAACTTTACTGCCGGCGTGGATGTTTGCTAGTGTCAGCATCTGCGCCAGAGTGTCATATCGTAGATGGCTGCATCACATTAAACCCCGCCCCCAGAAATAGAGTTATTATCATACGGATGTGTGAGAAAACTCTTAACGAGGGTGATTCTCACCAGATCTTCCCTGGTTCGCGGCCGTGGTACATCATGGCTATGATGCGACAGGTCGGTTTCAGAACCGTTACTGTATTTTCATATCTAGGAGCACAAATGATGGTAACTGATGAGAACAGCAACATTAACACATTTACATTCATTTTATGGCTGCATCTAGAGTCTGTAAGTGTTAGTGACTCACTTTTTCTTCTTCTTCTTTATGTACTTATCCTGGGCATATCCAGTCTTATTGCTAAACGTCGAGCTGTTATCTATCAGCTGCTTGATGATTTCCTGAGGTGCAAAAATATTTGTATTAACTCTCCTTTAATATTAACCATAGATCCACTTTGAATCGGAGGTGACCAGCATTGGATTTTAAATGTGACAGACTTAAAAAATAAATAAATAGTCCAGCCTTTATCTAATCAGTGAATATACAAAACCTTAACTTCTGTGGTTTGCATAAACAACACCACCTTTGGATGATAAAATGTTGGTAACAGAAGAAAGTTCAGTTGTTTTCTGTATCAGTTCGGTGTTTAAACACCTCAAAGCTCTTTGCTATGGAGGCATGTCATGTTGTTCATTTAGGAATTCATAATATGGAATTATTAGTCAGCGGATACAGAATTATTAACTTATTATGTTTGATTATCTTGAAAAGCATCATGTATGTGATGAATCATGTTAAATAGGGCATTTCCAGACTTTCGGAAGTCACAGTAAAATTATTATTATTATACAGTTGGACACATTAAAGCCAGTTTAAAATGTATCTGTTGCAATTGGTTTGTTTAGAAATAAAGGGAATCATGTTTTCCTGCTGAAAAACTGCTTGCTTTCTCCTTCTCACATATGGTGTGATGTCCCCTCTAGTCCAAAAAGGGAAAAAAAACAAAAAAAACAAATAGAAATGATCAATCTTGAAAGAAAGGTTCCTGGAAGCTCCTCAGAAGAGAAAATAAAAGATTTAGCAATTTTACAAATCATAGTTTATTCCTCTTAATTTTGACATTTATTTTGTAATAATGGGACTATAATCTTTCTCATGAATGATTAAATAAAATGAAAGGATTTTTACTTGGGACTTATTTTATTTATCCCATAAACTTTCTCTTTTTAGTGATTTGTAACTTAGTGGTGTTTTTTTTTTTTTTTTAAGTTGCAGTTTATTGTTTAAAAAGTTCTTCTTTCAATTCATTCGGAAAGAAAAGAAAAAAAGTTGTCTTTTTTCATAGTTGTTAGAGAAAAACAAAACATCCAATTAAATCTCTTCTGGTCAGAGATTTAAATTGTTTATTATTGGAATGTGGTCACAATCTCACACATGTACAAAATGTATATTCAGAAGTCTCTAATTCTGAATATACATTTTCTTTTTAAAAGAAGCTGTCTTTACATAGGACACAGAGCATATAATGAATGGCCTACCTGGAAACTTATTAGGAATTCCAATTCTCCCTAAGGTACTTTCCCATTTACCTTATCCGTTAGGCCTTGCTCTTTCATCGTCTCAATGTCATCCCGAGTCAGTTTCTGGGATTTGCCGTCATCAACAATGTGTCTGTTGTCTGTTCCCGTCACCTTCACATCTAGGAGCCACAAAGAGAAGTCTCACAATAGGGTTTCCCCCCCATACTAACATTTCAATATTCATATTAATACTGTGGAAAGTATTTGATACCAAAGGAATATCAAATATCAAAATCTTTATCAAAAATAATAATAAAAAAATAAAAATCACATTTATTTTAACATGGAGCATTTATTTTTAGTTAAATCAGAGAAAATTGGACAATATTTTAAGTTTGGAAAGAGTATTATCCTTTTAATTAGCAAATACTAAAAACCTAAAATATACTGCAGCAAAAGAATGCAAACAACACTTGATACCTTGACAAATGAATATAGAATCCATAGTATTGGAGTATCGATAATAGGCCTGCAGCTAACAATTATTTTGCAAATCGATTAATCTGTTGATTATTTTCTGATTAATCGATTAATAATCGGATATCAAAAGGTTATTTAAAAAATACTTTTTGCACTTGAGGAGTTCTGGATAGAGCATATTGATAGAAGAAAAAGATCTTTAACTTAAATGCATAATATTTCCATATCTTTTTTTTACAACTTTGGTATAATTACTGCTCTAATTGGTTCGCTCTGTCAGCAAAAGGCATGTTTTAGAGTCTCTAAACTGCAGTTAACGATTAATCAATTACTAAATGATTTGATTTATTTCAATAATCAATTAATCTGATTGTTTCAGCCTTAATCGATACATTAGACGTCTCCCACAAATAGAGTGATCCACAGCCCCAAAAATAGTCTGAAATGTTATAAATATGCACACAGGGTTTAAATCTAGGTGTCCACTGTATGACACACCTGTGGAGCTTTGTGTTTCCTCGTCTTCCTTTGGTTGCAGGGTTCCTCCAGAGGATATCTCAAATGTGGTGCTGTATAAATGTCCCACAACGTTATCCAGCAAGATCCACTGCTTCTCAAATATCACCTTCCTGTGTGTGAAACAGCCTTTAGTCCTCCACCAGATAAACAGCCGATTTACCCCTTTTATAATTAGCCAACAATGAATTAACGCTGGTGTTTATTTATTTTTATTACAACATATCAGACTTACTTTTTCCGTTGAATTTGCACCGCTTTGTAGACGTCTCCTCTTTTTAATACTATGTGATCCCCTTCTTTGATTCTGTACTCATAATCATCTTCACTGTGCGCCATTATAAACTATGCGGACCAGCATAGAAACACAGCAGACACATAAACAACAAATTCAGCCAACAATTATAACGCTATATTAGTAAGAAAAGTCACAAAAAGGCACTGAATAACACTAAAGCATAAACAAAGCTGCCCTAAACAGTTATTCCCACGTGTTAGCTTCCACTTCCCTAGCTTCCGAGGACTTATTAAAGGAAGGCGGGCTGTAGTTGGAATGACGTATGAGTAAAGCTGCATCTGATTGGCTAGAGAGATGTCAGTCAATCTTTTGGCCAATTGGCGCGAGAGGAGAGTTAAACTGTGAAATGTTAATAAAATAAATGAAAATGCAGGGTTTTCTGCATGTCCAAATAAATATTTAGTCAGCTTTGAGAGGGCATGTGCCAGCAATGTGTATATACTTAAAATTCATATACAGTGCTATTATAATATTAACCCATCCTTAGACATTTCCCTTAGTTAAGGCATAGGGCAAACAATTGCAATGTTTATGCATTTAGATACATATCTATGCAAACGTTTATTTTTTACACCTCTTTGTCAGGTTTTTAGGGTGCTCCTACAATTAATCTAACTAAAAATAAAATAAACAGGGTGAAGAATGTCCCAGCATTGATCTTATAGTCTTATATCTTGGCATATCCTACTAGTAGGTGCAATTCCTCAGCAAATATATTAGAAAGTGCAAATTTTACAGCGAGTATATCTGTGTTTGGAAAGTAATCAACATACTTCACAAGGATCATTGGCAGATGACTATAAATATCATGCTCAGGGACTTTGGGTGGCAGTCTGTAAAATATATTATTATATTGTCTGAATATATTGTCCATTGTATTTTTATCTTTAGTGGTATCTTGGTTTAACTCTGCCCTTTGTGCTCTATTTAAGCTACTGGAACCAGAATTTCCCCGAAGGAGTAATCCCAAGGTATAAATAAAGTTAAGTCTAAGTCTATATGAATTATTATAAGAAGCTTTATAGGCTTCCAAACTGAAACACTAATCCAAAATCTTGACTACTATTCCCCAAGTCTTGTAGAATAGTTAGACGTTTCCATGCTGAATTTAGACACTTGAGAGCTTAAGGTCAAATTAAAAGTTTTACAAAGGGTATCCTTTGCTACCTAAGAAATGGGTTAAATACAAAAACAGAAAATTGTATTGAAATGTACAAAGTTTCAATGACAGACTGATTATGATGAAGGGGTTCCCTTAATGGCAGCTAATCTACTGTAGTTTTGACTGTATTCCAAATAGATTAAACCATAAAAGATTTCCTGCAAAAATTGTACCTGCTCAAAAATTTTATCACTCAAGAAAATATATTAAAATCCGTTATACTCCTCCTCTGAAGAGAAACATTATTAATTGCTTGGTAGATGCTGAGCTATATATAATGTGGATGAACTGTAGATTTAGTGATGCTGGTCAAAGGCAAAATCCCTAAATTAACGTTATTCTTTTGGCATATAGAACAAGGAAGGAGTAATGATGATGTAGAGTAGTGATCAGAAAAGTGTAGAAATATCACAACACCTTTTTTTTATTTTGATGAGTTTAGGTTTGTCAGAACCCAGAAAAGAACATTAGCATTAATAGTTGGAGGTTCACAAACTAAGGTGACTGTAGGTTTAGAGAGTTTATGAAAGCTCTAAAAAAAACTGTAAAGACATGGCTTTGTAATCTTCATTTAAGTCGTCAGATCATGGTAAAATTCAAGGAAATCAGACAAGATTTCCGAAAGATAACCTTAAATGCCCACATATTTGGTCCATCTATTCAGTCAGGTGTGTGAAGATCCCATAGTAATCCAACCTAACTTAAATCTAGAGCATCAGGGTAATGTTCAGCCATCATAACCAAAAGAGATTAGCTCTGTGTCCTTGTGACAAATGAGTGTTGGAGCTAAATGTGTCTGTATCATCTACCTTTAAACTGTCAGGCACTGACATGGGCTGAGATACAACTCAGAGAGAAAGAAGCTTCAGACCTAAATGAAAAATAAAAGCCAGGCTAGGAAGTACACCAAGGGTAAAACCAACAATACTGGAGATATGTCCTGTGGTCTGATACTACCAGAAAATAATTTTGTTCTAATAAAATGAGTGTTACTTGTCTAAACATAGGGGGGATATTACAAACCTGTGCACACCATCCCTAATTGTAATATCGGAACTGGCGCCATTTTGCTGCTGGGATGCTTTTCTGCAGGAGGGACTGCCCTTCCAAGAACAAATACTGTAGATATAATCATCATTATTGTGAAAATATTGTGGCAACTTAAAAAAAATTATAAATCCAATCAGCAAGGTAAATCTTGAACACAAAAGCACAAAACATACCACAAAATTATTCTCCAAGTAGATAAATTAAGTGTTTTAGGGGCGACCATCCCAAATGTCTGGTCTCAGTCTTATAGAAAATAGTGTCCATAGTTTAGCAGGTGGGTGTGTGAAAAGTAATATTGTGAGAAATTTTCAGATGGATACTCAAAACATTTGACCAAAGTTGCACAGTTTAAGCTATGCTATGAAAAAAATAGCAAAAATATGTGTACAGTTCTGAATTTGTTATTTAAAAACTGTCTCCCTCTAATTATTCCTGCATCTATAAAATAGAAATACCTAATCTGATCTTAACTTATCTAAAGATGTTTATTCAAATTAAACATCTGATACGGAACAGTGTACTTTTAACTGTATAGTTAGTGATTTGATAAGTCAACAGTTAGTTCTAAATATTTGCTACATCTCATCATGGTAAACATAGCTTACCAAAATGGAGGACTGAAATTTATTTAACTTATTTTAAAAAAAGCAATGAAACATAATTCACTTGAAATCCCTCCATTGATTTTAATGTCGTCTCACTTTATTGGAGGAAACACACCTATTTGATGTTCAAAACAGCAACCTTATCATACATATCAGTTCATCCATGTTTTAAAAAGACAATCCTTGCTACATATTTACATTGGAGTCATTATGTTGTGTATAAATGGCAAAAAAATGATAAAATCAGGATATGGGGCTGTGAAGGAAAATGTGTTAACATGATATAGCCCTATTGTTCATTTTCCTCCACAGTGATTTGTTCTACACCTATGGTTAACATTGCAACAGTCGTTTTAGACAATACGGACAAGAACATCAGTACAAAAGGGGTGGGTCAAGTTTTTCCTTGGTCAGTCTTGGCCTCCAGTAAGTTTAAGGAATAGTTCTTCATCTAGTGTTTCATTTTGGTCTTTCGATCGTGTGGATAGGAAGATATAACCCCCGATGAACTCATGGACCACTTTACAGTCGCAGCTCACACAGCAGAAGGCAATGCTCACATTCTGGTCAAATTCTATGGTCACCTGAAATCACATACAATATAGAATTGGTTTTTGCAGCTTTGTGAAGCCATTTTTGGGGATAAACACTCAGAAAGTATATCATTCTATGTAAGGGGCCAATTTCTCACTTGTTTTATTTCCCAGTTGACGTTCCATTGCTTCATGTTGGCAAACCTCCAAGTAGTCACAGGCAAGCTAGAGGACATGTCGATACGAATCATTCGGTTATATGAAATCCCCAGAATTTCATCCTTCTTGCTACCTTTGAATCTGAGAACAAAATACATGAAACTGTGAAAACATTTATTTATCAAGTTTAATGCCATTTTATATGGTACCAAAATATGTGCCATCTACCTGACAATGTAGTACTTAATGCCAAACTCTGGCAGTGACTGCCAAGCCTGGATAAAGCGCATCTTGGCCTCAACCAAAGAGAGCTTTGCTATGTTCTGGTGGGCCTCCAGGATCCGTGCTGTCAGCTTTACCCAGCCATAAGAAGCAGAATTAGCAATAACATTTGACATCAGATATACTCGAGGAATGTGTCAAACAAACCTGCTTGGTCTTGTGCTTTTTGGTGTAGCGAGGGGAAACAAAACATTCAGCATTCATTTCCATGGCATCAAGGTCCGGAGCTTCCTGACCAGGAGGGGGCGCCAGGCTTTTCATTTGCAAAAAAGACAGGATGTTTCTCACTTCAGACTTGTAGGAGCTGTAGGCCATCGTCTTGCCTTTAGATGCTAGAATGCATGCAGCTTTCCACTTAGCATATTGTGTTTCCTGCACCAGCGAGAAGAAAGTCCATCAAGAGTTACATGTGTAACAGTTTACTTCATGCCAGTAATAAAAAAATTAATTAACTAAGATAAATACAGTAAAACCCTTGAGTGAGAAAGTGGGCTCTTACATTATCACATCGGATATACACTTCATTCATCCCATCCGCAACTGGAAGCAGGAGCTTGATGCCAAACTTCTTCTCTGTGACATTGACGTCTGGGACCACCTCACATCCTGTTAATTCAAGATAAAGAAAATTAAATACACCCAAGAGCAAAAGCACTACTTATTTAGCTTCTTCCATATTTCAATCAATTCTGACAAGTTTCACCAAGTCTGCTAAAGGAATACAACAATATTAACATTATTCTTTCAATATATTATAAAATAACAAATTGGAAAGATTGATCAAAAACAAGTTAAAAATAGCCAAACTCGAATAAATGAGTGTTTAATGCTTTGAGCCACTGACCTCGGAGGTGAAACTGCTCGATTGGTTCCCCGATGGAGGCTTCCTTGTTTTTAAAATAAGAGATATTGGTGTCCTTGAACACAAACCAGTACTCTTTGAATGGCCGTAGAGTCAACTTTTTGGGCCTGTTTTGACACACATGGATTTAGGAAACCCAAACAACATTAACAGTTTGTAAGACTGAATTTGTGTTCTAATCAACACAGACTCCCTCTGCAGAACATTTACCCAGATGGTCTCAAAGCTGCTGAATTTGTCATAACAACATTTCCAGACACACGCTTGAGTGACATTAGATTTGTTTCCACAATACATTTAGATCTTTTGATGACACCATTTAGGCAAATACAATAGGCTTGCTGTAATTCAATTAAATATGTGTAAACAGAGGGACAGAGGAAATGCTAGTGGCAGATATATAAATCTCAATAATCAAGCATCAGGGTAATTTTTACCTCAATAGCCGAAGGGTGTCTGCCAGCTCTGGAATGTCTGTAATGTCCTCCTGGAGGCAACAAAACAACATTTAGTCATTGTTTTACATCTTCCTGGTATGATTAGTGAAGTCATGGCTACTAATAGCAACTTAAATCAGGTGTTTGGTTGTGACTCATCTTTAGCCTAAAGTTTCCCTTGGCTCGCCCCGAGTAGTTCAAGGTTCCCAGAAATATATTTACCAGGATATTGTCAGTGTGGCCGCCTTCAAGGGTCACCTCCAGGTTAGACAAGGCAGCCTCTACTTCGTCGATTTCTGGCTCGCTGGAGTTGTCCATGGGCTCACTTGACGTGGTCAGTTTGCAGATGTGATACTGTGAAAAAGATTATGTTGATTACAAACAAAGACGAAGACAGATTTCTTACTTACAAAACCTTTAGGGGGTTCTTTTAGTAGATTGATGTAGTTATGAAAAAGGATATTTGAGTATAGCTGTAACACTTAATCTTAATCTGTGGTTTAGAATACAAGCAATCAACTTTGTTGGTAACTGAAAATGTGCATTACAACGAAACTTGACTTCTGAATTTAACCCATTCCTTAGGAAGCAGCTTGGAGCGCAGATCTGGGGCTAAGGGTCTAACTCAGGGATCCAGAGTGGCAGGCTGTAGGGTTAGAACCTGGCACTCGCAGCCTGGGGGGGCTAAAATTCTTCAAGAACAAACTTTAGTTTTTTTCTCTCTTCTGTTTCTAATCTGATCTCTCTCTTTCTCTCTATCCCTCCTCTTTATTTTCACAGACAGGTTAGGATATTTTTTCATGTCCTGACAGGCCTACTTTTATATTTAGATATCTAATCTAGTATCCTCCATTCTAAGCTTAAACATACAAAAATTATGTAGCCCTACTCAAAATCAGTTAAGCCCAATTTACTGTAGCCCTGAAGACGTACTTACTTATGATTACAAACTGTCATTTAACAGAGTGGGGCAGTGTGCAGTTCTTGGATGTAAATTACCTGTTAAAAAGTTATTCAATTTCAGCTATTTGGTTTTAGTACACTAACATTTTTACAGCTCAGGATGGAGCATCTTTCATAAAGGTACTCAGATGTTGTTTTTTAAGATGTAGCCAATATGAAAAGATGCAGTCCACAAAGCTTGTGCTATTACAGAACAATTATTATATGTCCTTTAGATTATGTTATCAAAGCCCAACAAATAGTCCACGCAGTTACATTTTAAAAATATTCAGCCCTTTTAAATTTAATTCCACCTCTTCATATTAAAACTGTAGTATTTTAGTGTATATAATTGGGATCTTATTTAATACAAAAAAAATAGAAGCATGATTGTGACACGAGATAGAAAGGATGCATTTTTTTTAGCTTTTCTATTAAAAACTACAAAATAACAAAACAGCA
Organism: Cyprinodon tularosa; assembly: GCF_016077235.1. Lineage (NCBI taxonomy): Eukaryota > Metazoa > Chordata > Actinopteri > Cyprinodontiformes > Cyprinodontidae > Cyprinodon > Cyprinodon tularosa. The sequence continues at coordinate 2,045,583 of NW_024038821.1, forward strand.
AAAATATATATATTTTTTAAGTAGTTGTTTTAAGTCTCCTTTACTCTGCTTCTACTAAACAAAATCCTGCCTTTAAAAGTCACCTAATTCGTACATGGATTCAACCTCTGTTTAATGCACTCTAAGAATTTTCATAAAAATACAGCGGTAGAAGAGTATTAAAATACTTTTTGCAAGAATTTTATTATTCACCTTTAGTTGATTTGGTTAGGAAAAAAATTATCATTTAAAAAAATTTACCCATAAAATTAATATATTAAATCTGTGAGTGGTTATAAAATATGTCCAAATCATCTAAACAAGTGTATTTTTTAAGAATTGTACATTAGAATAAAGATCACAAGAATAAGATGTGATCTGCTTTATTTTCTAAATTGTGAAGTTAAGGTATATTTGTGTAAAATATTATTTATTTACCATTTGCATTTGTTTATTATGATGTAAATCTGGATTTTCTTTACAAAGTAATGCATTAACTGTAAGGAAGCACCTGTAAGGAAGCAAACATCAGCATTTCTTCGTCTGTGCAGTCTATCTCCTCTAGCAAGATGGACCACCGGGCCTGTTCGTACAGCTGGGTTATCCTGACGCCGTCGTACTGAAAATACAAACAAACACGCTGGTTTAGATCTAAAATATCTTAGTAAGACAGCAAATCTTTTCTTTGAGAGAACTTCCACCAATAAAATGTTTATCTTCTGTTCCATTAGAAAACACCATCTTACTTTTGGGTTGAGATCAAAGAAGACATTGTACTTGAAGCGTAGTAACAGTTTGTCGTCATCCTGAATGTCTTGCTCCATGAGTGAGCGAGAGGAGTTCAGCCACCTGTCAACAAACAGTCGGATGACGAAGGGATAAAAGCATATATAAAAAACAAGCTGAAGGGTTTTTGTTTTTACCCTGCATTGTTGGTCGCTTTGTCCATAAGTGACTGCGGCTGGTAAAGCTTGCTTAGCTCTGCCGGGGGTAGGTTTAGCTGAGCCTCAGCTAAGGGGTTATCTCCAAACCAAATGCTGGTGGCAGACATGGGCATTCCGTTCTCTGGGTCATAGGTTGCCGTCATCGTATTGTACATGGGACCTTATTTGATAATAATTCAACATTCACAAACAAGGTTATGGGATATAACATAAGATTTGACTTCACTGTGTAGTTCTAAAGGACCATAGATCATTCACTTGTAGGAGGTAAGCAGAAATGACTCAATAAAACAAAATTCATTATGAGAAAGCAATGCTGAAAACAAACGCTAGACATAAACTACTCAATACATAATGACAATCAAAGATTGACAGAAATTAAATTCCCTAAATTTCCTACAGATTTAAAGCTTTTAATTCTCACATTACTACAGCTTCTCACCAACTCTCCTGAGCTTCCCAGTTTATGGTGCACAAAATCCCCCTCAAGGTATCTTCTGCTACCATGTTTCTAGGTGGATTCAGTGTGTTTAAGATGCCTTATAGTGTGATCTAAGTTTTGATCTAATCCAAAGAGAGCATTTTCTTCCACTTCTAGTTTGCTGTTCCCCCCAACAAGGCTTTTAGTGAGCTGCACTTTTATTTATTTATTTTTTTAATCTGGTCAATGTTTAAAAAATGATAAGATTTGAGGAGTGCATGGATAATATTTTCCATGTCGACAGATTCTCCAACTTGAATGAGTCTCTCCAGGTTGAAATTCAATCCTTTTAGTCACATGAATTTATAAATGATAGTACTTTTGGTACCTGTGCAAAACAAAGCATGTCCAGAGTTGATCTTGATGCATAAACTATGTGAAAGAAAATAAAGGAAATATAGATGTCGCTGAATCATTAAAGGCTGACTCTAGCACTTGATACATCAAACTGATAAAACTAACTTCAATTCCATATCTTCTTGATTTAGTTGGAATTAAATATTAATTGAATCCCCTAAATATTAACTTAAAAGAAATAAAATATTCCTCAGGCATTACTTCTATCAATCTATTATTTTCCAGTTTTACTGCTAAAATGCTAGAGATGCACCGACCCATCTTTTTCCGATTAGATAGTCATACACGGGCCGATATCCAATACGAACCGAATGCTACTGTTGAATGAGTTAAATGTATTCTTTGCCACGGAAGTAAAGGCATCCTACCTGATAAATAACATTGTTATAAAAAAGTAACAAATTAAGACAGATATAAATCATCACTAACTGCTGTGTGCGCTCTGTGCAATGATGTAATTAGTGTTGCAATCATAAAACTGAAATCACCAGATAGGCGTAACTGTATTGCTGCATATAATATCAATAAAAATATAAGGACTGGATCAGGATGCTAGATCAGTGTCATTCCTCCAGTATTCATTCCAGCTATTTTGCCAATATTTGAGCCCATATCCAATCAGACCATAGGATCAATGCATCTCTATAAGCTGCTGTACCAAACCAGAAACCAATGTGCTGTGAATTACCTGTCCCTCCCTTTCCCAAGTTAAGTGAGTCCCATATGTCCCAGATGTCTTCCTGGGTTGAGTTCTTGTCTTTCTTCTTTTTCTTCTTACCGGAATCATAGGGGGGTTTAAGCAAAGAGAGTTCCTCTGATCTTCTAATGTCTAGAATGGAGCAAATAAGGAGACGTTTGAGATTGTCAGACAACGCAGTACATGTCATTTTGATTTATTTTTTTCAGTCAGAGCTGAAAAATTCCAGGTTTGGGTATTTATGAACTAACTGAGAACTCTGCAGATCTCCTCAACCGCCTTGAAGACCATACTTGAGAAGCAGACTGTCATTCTGATGGTTTTCATATTGGGCAGCTGTAGCAATAGTGGTTTATGCTGAGGAGTGTAGCGCAGGTCGGCATCAGCCTGTGGAGATTAGTTATACAAGTTTTAGAAAAACATTTCTCCAACTGTTTTTGTTATAACTATGCTCCATAGTGTCCCTAAATAGCTTATTATCCATTAATGTGCACAATTTACCAAACAATCACTGTAAAGGTTTGGTATATTAATGTTATTAACACTAAATGGTTCGTGCTCAACTGAACACAGTAATAAACAAGCTTTCAGACTGTTTAAAGATGGCTATGATTCTGTTTGTAGCCTCCAAGGTCAGCTATAAAAAACAGCTCCAGACCTTTGAAACCTTCAAGCCCAAACAGGATTTACTTATCTTGCTTTGGCTAAAGGCATTCCCATGTAAGTAGGTTATATGGGTCATGTTATGGGCTTTCATAGTTTACCTGAATCCCATATTTGTCCAATGTCCAGTGAGTTTTGAGCAGCCAGCATTTTCTCTGTTCCCACCACAGTGCATGATCAGACCAGTCCTGTTGAGCCTCTACAGGAAAACATATAAAATACAATTTGCTTCACTACAATACAACTTCTATTTGCTGATTTACATGTAGGATCTAAAATTCCTTCATATTTACACTAAATTGGGTAAGGTAATTTATTTAAAATAATGATTATGTTATTTGAAATTTTCAATTTATCACATAAAAAAATTGAATACATCTAATGGAATGTATGTGATAGACAAGAATAAAATATTTTTGTGGATGGAGCAAAGGAGAAAGCTGTTTTCTTGTTTTTAAAAATTAAAATATTAACAAAAAAATATGCTGTACATTGTGATCAATGTCATTAGATTATATTCTTTTAGGAAATACAGAGGAAAGATGCAAGTTTTCTCTTGTATGTCTCTACTAGGTTTGTCTTTTGAGTCTTAATCAGAGAGATTGGATTAATTTAAATTTGAAAATCTATTCTCAAGTCTTACGATGAATTCTCATATGGACGAATATGGACTTTCTATATGACTCTCTAACCATCACTGTCCCCAACAACATGACTTAAATAACATGCTGCTGTCATTTTTGCACATCTCTGGTGTTGCTGCTATTTTTTCCACATATCCAATACTGTAAAAATTTCCACGGCTGTATAATGATTATTTTGTTCTCCAGATGCACTGTACAGTACAGTATTTTATTTGTTTATTTTATTAACTCTGCCACTTCTTCTGTTAATTTTATACACTTTAAAGTCCACATTTGTGTGACCACTTTTGCTATAACCTTTTGCTGCTGTAACACAATAATTTCCCCATTGTGGGACAATAAAGGGATATTCTATTCTATTCTATTCTATTCTATTCTATTCTATTCTATTCTATTCTATTCTATTCTATGCTATTCTATTCTAGTGTATGAGAAATCAAATTGAGTCAATTATTGTGATACTCCATCAGACAATATTGGTATTGATTTAAAATACAGCTGAAACGATCTTTAATGTTTAAAAGTATTCATAGACAAACATTTAAATCTGCAGTTGCTCATCGTCAGCGCACCCACCAAGAGCTTATTATTCAGCTCCTCTGCACCGCCCGTAGCAGAGAGACAACATGATCTGAGATTTTCCAGAGCTGAGTTATTATAAAAATCATAATATAGTCTTTGTTTCTGTATCTGAATAAATCGTATTGTAATTTAATTCACATCCTAATGACATGGAATAGGCCATTTTAACGCATAACTATGCTTGGACCCAAATCGTTCCATTATAGCTGTATGTTTAGGGTCAGTATCCTGGTATAAAGAGAAGCCTCCAAGAGGTTTTATACCCCAGCTCCACTGTGGATCATACTCCTTCCCCTTTCCACTACTTTGTGTTTCTGTATCACGTAAAACCCAAATGAAATACATTTAGGTTTGTAGTTGGAAAATTCTGACATATTAAAGGGGAATCTATAACAAAGGAAGTTATTGTCCACAAAAGACATAATTTTTTCATATTTCTTACTTTCAAGCCCTTTGGCTGTTGATGCTGACTTATTTATCCAAGAAAACCTGTTTATTATTCAGAGTTGATGTACTTTTAAACTGCTGGCAGCAGAAATACTCCTTGTACCCACTTGTGTGTAGGTGGTGTGGCTTAATGAGTCTACCTGATATCATCTTGCATTACTAGGCTGAAATCCATCTGTTGATGACAAGATGTTTAGTCATCCTCTAATGCCTCATGAGTTTGATCTAACTCACCGAAAATCCCCCCTCATATTACGTTTAATAGCTCCACCTTGTTTACGGAAGACTTCAAGAAGAAATCAGATAAGGCTCTGACTATACTTTGCCCCCTTCACATGCCAAAGCATTGTGACTAACATAGCAGTGTAGAGAAAGGGCGTGGCTCGACAAACACAGCTGTAGCAGCAGAAAAAAGCTAAGTTAAATACAGCAAGTATGAGAAGCAAAATAACAGATTTAAACGCTAAACATGGGCAAGTTTAAACGAATGTGTGTGTTTTTTAAAGCTATTCAAATATAAACAAAGCTAGAGCAACTTGTCATTGATTTTTTTAAACTTACTGATTTTTTCCACCAGCTTAAGCATGAGCCCTCCGATGTGCAAGTCACCTTTCACCCTGAGTTTGAATTTCATGGACTCGTCCCCTTCTTTCTGATCCACCTGCACAGACAGCTGCCATGATGTTTCCCCAATCGCAGCAGCTTTGAGCATGGCTTCGTTTAGAGACATGGAAGTGCAAAAAAACAATTATACGCTAATTATTATGGGGGCAAAATTAGTCATCACAAAAAGGAAAAACACACACACACACACACACACACACACACACACACACAATGTTTTCAGTTTCTTGCATCAATAAAACATGATGAGTCTCCCCTTGAAGTATTTTGTTGGGAAACATCTCGAGTGAAAAATGTTCCCCAACCTTATCACTGACACATGCAGTCTGCATCCAGCCTCTTGTGAAACAACTTTGTCTCACTACTGCAGTGTCCCTGCAATGATACTGCAGACCCTTGAACTGCTCCTTCTGTATCAGCCAATACATTTTAATAGCAGGGAAACATACAACCACGGTGGCATAGCCCTTAAAAAAGCAATTAGACTGCAAAACTCAGTTTCTGAAATGAGGCAGATCTGCAGGACGATTGGGTGTTTTTTAATAAAAAGAGAGAAAAGATGAAAGACTTGAAGCGTGTAAGTAGGGGGGAGATGAATGGGGGGAGGAGAGCAGAGGATACTGGCTGTGGAATGTGACGAGCAGGGACACGAATCTGGTGCAAGAGGGAACACAGAAAACAACAATCAGCCCACACTGCACCAGGCTCTGTTAATCAGATGTCTGAAAAAGGGTGAATAAGCACACATAGACACAACCCAACCTAGATTATAGTGTAATCACAAAACAAATACATGTTTCATTCTTGTCCCACACAGCTCACTGGAAGTGAGTACTGTGTGGATCTGCTGAAAGATTTAACGAACACAGTCAATTCTCTTTGTGCAGCTGCAGGGTATAGTTAAAAATGTGAGCCTGCTGGGGGAGACTTGTTGAGATGTGTTACAGCATGGTGGACTGGCACCCAGAATATTACACTAGCAACAGAAAAGGAGCAGAAAAGTTGAGTTATTGATATTTTGTTTAATACATATGATATAGGCTAATACAACATTATTAAATGTTTTCTTTTATACATAAAAAATTTAAGATAACTAGACAGCATAAACACAGTTTTTACATCTGATTTACATTTTGAAAAAGTAAAACCAACAAAGTTTCAGATTAGGTTGAACAAAGAGTAATAAGCATGTATTTGCTCCTCTGGTGGCCTATAACTGGACTGTTGCTGCTTCAGGTATGGAGGAGTCCAGCTTTAATGAAACGCACCTGGGTGTCCTCGGCTAAACATAAGGGGGACGTTTTCCTCTCGGATTTTAGACCAAGTTACTTTGAATAGAAAAGCGCTCTTACCTTGAAATACGTTTTCTGCCAAGAAGCTATTATTAGAAAGTTTCTTTTCAAGCGGAATGAATCGGGGAATAAAAGTTCCAACGGGAGTGAAGGAACAAATAAAAACACGCCCAGTTCAGACAGGTAGGGAAATGACAGGAGGTGGAAACGTAGAAGGAAGTGACCAAACAGACGAGGTGAGTAACGCTGACTAACAGGTGAGTTTGTTTAAAAACAGAGTGAAGAAGATGTTGCTGTGCTTTTTCCCCCTCATTTGTACTTTTAACTTAAAAAACTTCCTTCATGTTTAATAAAATCAAATGAATGACGACGATATAAGTTTCTAAACGCGAGTTTGTAAATAAAAGACAAAAGCTAGCTTATTTTATGAAGACGAAATGAAGATGAAGTGAAAAAAGAAATAAAAAAATTAGAAAATATGCAGTAAGAAAGAAGAAATTCTCATAATTTTTTTAGTACATATATAGGCCTACGGAAGAGGATTAGGGCCACTCAAAAAAAATAAAAAAAATGTCAACTGGGGGGGGGGTTGTCAGAATTCTGACTTTAATCTCAGAAATCAGAGTTTAATCAAGTGAAAAAAGTAGGAAATATGCAGTAAGGCAGAATAAATTCTCATACATTTTTTAGGAGATATATATACGGAAGAGAATTAGGGCCACTGGAAAATACTGAAATATACTGAAATAAAATAAAAATCTGTTAACTTTTTTTTTCTTTTTTTCAGTGGCCCTAATCCTCTTTCATAGATATAAGTGAAATTCTAACTATAGTGAGAAAAAGAGAAACTAAAACATATGATGATAGTGTTGGGACTGACATGATGGTTATAAGAAAAAAACAAAAAAACAACTGAATGTATTTTTTAAAACATTTTTTCACATTTTTCTGTCAAAACTGGCAAATTTCCAGATAAAATGCAATTAACAAAATATTTTAAAACGGTGATAGACATCACTTTTTTTTTTTACCATTAATTTACCATTAATAACCAATCTCAATGAACCCCCGATTTTGAAGAGTGCTTGAAAAATGGTTTGTTCGTATATTATGGTTATCTAATTTTTGAACAGAAATATTATTCAGAAATTAGTTAACTGTACTGAAAAGAATAATTTGCAGAGTGGGAGTCAGTATGGGTTCAGATCAAATAAATCAACATTGTTCCATGACTGGGATTAAATGAAGAAAATACAGTAAATATATTTACAGATTTAAGAAACTATGGAGAGGGACAGTTTATAACTGGCTGAGTATCTAGTTGCCTGACTAACCAAAAACAATTTGTAGAGATAAGAAGTGGAAAAACGGATCTTAAAATATCATGTGGAGATCCCCTAGGTACAATGCTAGGACCAAAGCTTTTCATTTTGTATATGTGAGAGGTCTAAAATTTTTACATTTAATTCTGTTGACAGATGACAGTAATTTATTTTGTAGGCCATTCAGAGTGTTCTGGAAACAACACGACTGAATGATTAGTTGAAGGAATAGTGGCATAAAAGGGAAGCCTATAGAGGTGGGGAGTGGTGGCCTAGTGCTTAGGGCATAGAGCTTGGGATTCTGATGTTCTGAGTTCTTACTAGGGCTGAATATTCTAGTCCAATCCAATTGTATTTGCTAAGCACTTAAAAACAACCACAGCTGACCAAAGTGCTGTACACAAAAGTAAATAAATACAATAAAACACTACAAATAAAAAAAAGAGTCTGACAGGACAAACAACCATTCATGCACACACTCAAACCTAATGAGAATTTAGAGAAGCCAATTCACCTAACAGTCATCTTTTTGGACTGTGGGAGGAAGCCAGAGTACCCAGAGAGAACCCATGCATGCGCAGGGAGAACATGCAAACTCCATGCAGAAATCTTCTTTCTGCAGCGCTACCCACTCCACCACTGTGCAGCCCCCAATAGTTTCAAGGCATGACAAAGTAAAATAAAAAATGTAGCCCAGTATCACACCTAAACAGTTTTGCCATTGCAAACATATTGTACTAACAATAAGATTATGTCATAATAGATTATAGAAACCTTCATCAATGCTTTTTTATCAGCATATTTATATGTGTAATCTACAACTGCAAAACAGAATTAAAAGGCTTAAAATTTATTATTAAAATCTATCCAAGCAACTTGTAATATTATATTGTCTTAAAACAAAGCAAACCTTGGGATATTTTACTGACAATGACCAATCCAGGCCTTAGTTGATTAAACATAGCAAAACTGGGCTATTGGTTAGGCCCCAGAATATTAGGCTATCAAAGAGCAAACCATTGAATTTGGGTATCAACATGCATTCTCAGCATATAACACTGTTAAAAATATGCCATGTTTTTTGTCATAGTGTGGAGGTTAAACATAGAGGTAAGAAAGGATGGGAAAGGATCAAGAGTTAAGCGAGAGCCTGATGGATAAAGAAAAAATAATTATTAATACCCTTTACAGTTATATTTAAGATGCATTTATTGAGCACAAGTCAAAGGCATGTGATTGCATAATTTTAAGTGTAACTAGTGAATGAACTAGTCAAGACTGAAAATAAGTGCACATGTTGAGCGCAGTATGTTATGTTTTAATACTGTTTTAACATTTTAAAATTAAAACTGTTTTACAGTTTTGTAAACAGAATGCAGGATTATTTTTGACGAATCCGTCTTACTTCTAATCATTTCTTGGTAATGTAAAATATGAAACAAAAAAAAACAGTATATAAAATCATTTATATACTGTATAGGGTATGTCTAATTGTTACAAATGCATGCTTTAAAGTTCTTGTTATTATTATTATTATTATAACCTTTTTTGTCTCTGGTTGTTATAAAACTTGAAGGAATAAGCATTTATATCTTGAAACTGGAGGTATTATTAAGTTGGAAACTTATTGTTTGTGAAGTGTCTGGCCCCAACAGGATGAGTAATGTTTAACTTCAGCCAAACCAACCCACCTTTCTTAATGCCCACACTTTGGTCAATGAATAAGTGCTATGAATCACTTCAGCTCATGTTATATTGCTTATTTATGACCCAACAATAACGCATAATTCACACCAATGGCAACTCTTTTAATGTGACATCTGTGCATAACTTTTTCCATCGTTTGTAGCTATTTTATTTATAAGACGGTCCATGTGTCACTTTTATTATTTGAATGCCCTTTTATATGTGTTAGGTAAAATTATATAGTTATCTAGTTATTACTTCTTTTGTAAACATGTGTGACAAGGTGGCCACCTTCTGGTTTAAGTTTGTAAGAACATAGAGGTTTTTTATATTTGGTTAAACTTGAATTTAAATCCTAAGCTACAAGTACTTCTCAGTTAGAATATAGTCACATAGCTATTTCAAAAATTCAGTCTGAAAAGAGAAATTTTATATAGATCCATGAGATACAGATTAATTTATTCTAAGCATTTATTTCTGCCGGTTTAGATAATTATGTCTTACAGCTCATAAGAATCCATACTGTGCAGAATATTTACATGGAACTGACATGGTTTCCTAAAATTCTCACTGTTTTAAAACTTTGACAACATACTAAAGAAAATAAAGACAACAGAAAGTTGGTACATTAAGCGACAGTCCACTCCTTTATCTCTTTTATACCTTCACCCTCCTAATATGTGGTTACCCCTTGATATTCTGTGCATTTTTTAAGATTTTTTCCTTCCACTGGACCTTCCAAACACTTGCTTGGATTTAGCAAGAAATGAGCAGCCAGTTTCTTTAGTAAAGCTTTTTTCTTTGTGATTTCCCCACCCTGGGGCTTGCCTGTCTACTACCCTACATACCATTCAAGTCATAAGACTTTTTTTTATGAACGTACAGCAGAAGCACAATATTTTTGTAATAAAATACTTTTTTTTTATCAGCCTTATGTCTATATTCTGATTTTTTTCTTTAAACAAATTGCATTAGCTGTATGCCAAAATTATTAATATTAACAGAATTAAATTGCCTGAAGTATATCACAGCATGTCATTTGAAATTATGAGATATATATTCATGTCTTACTGAAATGCAAGTGAGAGAATTTACCTTTTCATTCATTTTCAGATTGATTTAGATGTGGATATTTGACCAGTAGTCTCATTTGTAATGGATTTAGATCCACACTCTCTCTTATACATTTAATTGTATAAATGCTGCTAAAAACAAAACACCTAAGAGTAGCTACATTTTATCCTTACATACAGTGCATCAATCCGTTTACATTGCCTACACTTCTAAGACACATGAATCAAAATATTGAATAATGTTTTGTTTTTTTCCCCCACATGATGGCACCATCAGCTCACAGAAAAGTCATGTAGCCGCCTGGATATAAACTTTTTAGTGACAGCCCTTGTTTTCCAATAGAAACCCTGGCATGCTTCATAGTTTCTATTTGTGCTTATAGGCGATGTGCTTTCTTGACACATTTGTCTGCATAAAGTTAATGATATTCATTGTTTTCCACATATCAAAACAAAAAAGCCATTCAAAAGTGTCTTGCTTTAAAGCCTTAACCAGCTTGATTATGATTTTCAGATTACACAAACCATCCCCATTAACATTTTTAGGTGTTCCTTTAAGACAAAAACTTGGCTCCTTTTTTTCCCCATACAGAAAAGATGAGTTTCGCTGCCAATATCAGTGAAAAAAAACAACCCCTCAAGCTAGTGACTATTCAAGGACACTTTGGCTATGTGGCTGGGTACTAACACACAAAATTCACCGCAGGCACACAAGTTGAAGGACACTTTCTCTGACCGTTTGACCATTTTGACCACACCCTAAAGAACAGTTGTAGCAAACATGGCTTTGAATGTGTCAAAGCTTTCTGCCCTTTGCAGAGTTCGGTGCTGCCACACAAGGTTGTCTTAAGTACTTGCGTAAGAGGAAATTTAAATTCCATGACAAAACAAATAAATAAACTCTGAACCCCATAAACCTTGACACTGATGTAACAGCACATGGAAAATAGTGTAATTTGGAGCCTTCAGATCTCGGCAGCACGTCCACGTCATCATCCCACCTGGGATTCAGCTGGCAACTTGGTGCACAGAGTTTAAGCAGAAGAATAAGGACAATGGTGAACATTATTGCAGTGCCTGGGAGGAAGATTAACCGCAGTCTTTAGGATGATGGAGAGCGAGGGAAGGAAAACTTTTGGAGTGTGGTTTCAGACACAATAAATTACATCTACTACCTGAAGCTGGTCTGAACCCACTTGGAAGCGGGTGGGAAACAACATCTGTAGAAGCCCTCGCTGGCGCTCTGTATTTATGGAAAGAGAAACCTCTCGGTGACCTGGGGACACGCTTACCCAATTAGCAGCCTTGCCGACGGATCAAATGGTAGTGAAAACATTCACTGCCGTGACAGAGACGCATCACAATGCTCCATTCATGCTGCTGAGTCGTAGGCTTTGGGGGTTAGGTAAATTGGGGGTGTTGGTGGGGTGGGTTTGTTCTTTTAGGCACACAGTGGATAGGTGGGATTGGTGAAACTGAGAATTAAATATAACAAAATGAAAAACCTTACCTTACCATCCACTGACTCGTGATTGTATACCTCTCTCTCAAACCTAATGTGGATTTAGAGGTTAATATTGTATTTTCTACAGTATTACTGAGCACCACTCACCTCGACCTTCTATATTCAGTTCACATTGATCCATGCATCTCCTTGGATACAGTCCAAAATACCCCCACTTGTCTATCCAGAGGGATAAGGGCTGAGGGGTTCAGAAACCATGAGAAACATTATTTGAAGTGAGGCTCTTGACAGCACAGGGCTCTGGGGAAACAAAGCTACACTGCCTTATGGGCTGGAAAGCGTTACAGGTCGGATTTAGTTTCGTTCTTTGAAGCTGTAAAAACCATTGCATGTCTGTTTCCTACTTTTCTTTCATAAAAATTGTTTTATTCTTATTTTGCAGACATCTAATATGTCATTCTACAGAGTGTAGAAAAAAAAAACGCACCAGCCAGGTTTGTAAAAGCACTTGTATTCGACCTGAATGTTTACCTCTTCTTGGACAGTCTGAGATGAGGGGATGTCTCTGAGAAATTCTACTTTATTCATTATGGAAATGAGCAAGTGTTTATATGTTAAACCAAGACCCACTACATTCTAAATAAATGTTAAAATTTAAGTTTAAACTCTGAAGTTTGTGCATTTATCTGGGTCTTTTTCATTTCATTTGACTTCTCTTCTGTCGGCCTTTGCCTGAAAACATCTGATGGAAATGAAGCTTTTTCATGATGTTAGGTCAGATAGCCATAAAATACAGGTTGTCAGCCCAGTGTGACCCTCACATCTAAAAGAGAGGGTTTTTTTCTGAACCGTGGTTTGGATCAGGATATCAGGTATTTAAATATTGTGCTTCTTTCTGAAAAGTGGCTACTGTAAGCAGCTTTACTCACAGAGTATAGGTTTACCTGTCACTAACTATATTTCATATTGTTTATTCTTTTGTATCCTGAAGCATAAGAAATGTTTGAATAAATATAGAAATATTGTTAGATTGTAATCCTCAGCCTCAGGCGGATATTAAGCTGCTTTAAAACTGAAAAGCAGGTGGAGAAATTATATTTTTCTGTTTCCACAGTAAAATGTAATTAATTCAGTGTGCTCTATGTGTCTATTTCGATTTTAGGCAGGTGTGTGTAAAAGTTTGAAGGTCCTGATACATGACAGATCTCACATGTTCAGCATATGAGCAAGCAGGGCGTTGTGCTCCTTTCCTCTCTGCATCAATTTGGAAACTGGTTGTGAATGGGTGCCATTTTGGTACATGCAAATATAAGTTGACTCCTCTTGTATCAGCTGATTCAAGTTGGTGTTGATTTTGGACTGACCTTAAAGGCCTGAGGGTAGAAAGCCGTACTGAGAGTTAGAAAAGGTCGCATAAACTCTAGCGGGATTACTTTACCAACACTTTCCATGGCTGAGATCCTGTGAATAGATCCATTGTGGGTTGGGTCTCTGCTAGCGGAAAATAAACCCTGTCAGGATCCAGTTCATTAGCACCTAGTTTACTGTTTGAAGTTGGTTATTTTTCCGGTATCTAGAGGGAAATCCCAGATATACATGCAGCTGTGTGCACCATTGTGCGTGTTTGTACTGTATTTTTTTCTTGCATGTGTATTAATGTGCTGCAGCATAGTGTGTACCTTTATAAATGTACAAGGCCCATAGGATCCACAGGGGGGTTTCCAGAGCCAATGGTTCAAAAGCAAATAAAACTTTTCATGGTGCAATAAATTATATAGACAACTCACAGGAGGCACATTGGTTACACCTTTAAGATGGGAAACTACCCTGAAAATGTTGCAAAATATATGTACATAGGGCCCCAACAATATTAATCGTCACAAAAATCTCAATATGTGTTTGCTGTGTGTTGTAAAAGTATTTATCCCACTCTAACTTTTCACATTTGTGATATGAGACCACAATCTTCAATGTATTCTACTGGGATTTTATGTGATAAACCAGTGCAAGAAGAGGACCATTAATGAAGTAAAGTCATAAGCGTTCCCGTTTACAGTCTGCCACACTTACTGTATATAGCATGTTTATGGAAAAAAGGAGCTCTGATCTTCAAACATGGTGTTGGTAGTGTCATTCTGTGGGGAAGCTTTCCTGCAACAGGGTAGGTGGTTGGAGCAAATGGGAAGATAGGTAATGTTTGGTTTTGCAAATATGTGAAAGACAAAAATATTTGGTCATATAAAACCAAAATAAAAAATTTTGCCTGCACGTAAAATGCTATAACACACCAGCCCACTGTGGAAAGTTTTAGAGCATCAGGTTGGCCCAAAGTCTGGACATAAATTTAATTGAGGATGTTGGGCCAGCTTTAAATATTGAAAAGCAGAAACTCTGTCTGAGTGAATACACCACCTGCTTAGAAAACCTGATTTCACTTCATAACTAAGGGCTTCTTTGTGTTGGACTGTCACCGACTGTAGGAAAATACACCTCTGTTTGTGCTTGCGACATAGAAATTAAACAAAAGACTTATTGTATTTGTAGATAAAATACAGCACTCATATAAAGATTAGCCAAAGCTAAATTGGCCATTTTACCTTCTTGACTTGTAGAGGAAATGGGTACAAGTCAACAAAGCTTTATTAGAGGAATATATTTATTCTTTTGAGTTATTCTCCTGTATTTCTAACTATCGTTTGAGAGAGTGCCTGTGTGTGTTTTTGCTACTTTTTCCCTTTGTGATCTGTTTGTTTGTTGGAAGCCTTCCCTCTGCCTCTGGTCAGACAAAAGTGCTGCGTTGAGCAAAACCTCCACACTACTTTTATGGTCGGAGTGGACCATCCTATTTGTACATGCTTAAATCAAATTAGACCAGCAGCTGTGTATAGCGGTCTTTTTTCAGTGTTGTGTTTTTATTCTAAAAGTATGCGATGTAAAGTTTAACTCACAAATCTCGAAATATGTTGTACATTTTTTAAAAAAAGTGAAGGGATGAGACTTTATGCATGTTTTCCTGTCTATCGTCTACAGATATGTTTCTACATGAAGAAGTAAGGGGAGCTGCAGCCAGATAAAAGTAAGGTAAAAGAACAAAAGGGGGTTGCCCTTCATGTGAGGGGATGACCAAGTGATGCCAATCCTTCTCATGAAATGCTGCTTGTTTGTATAGCTAGATCTTAGGAAATGCTTTTTAACAAATTATGTCATAATATTACAGTTAGCGTTTAGTGAAATACAAACAAATATATTAAACTGTTACAGTATATTTGCATTCTTAAAGTTGTCATTTTTTTCAATAATTTACCAAACAAAGTAAAATATGTAAATCAATCAAGAAGAAATCCTACTATATAGGCATAAAATAGAGTTAAACACAACTAGCAGTAATGCATACTTAAAGCTGTGGAGTGCAACAAGGTGTAAAAAGGGACACATTTAGCAAAAGATGATATAATCAAAACTTTTGTTGACAAAATGTTTTGTCTTTTGTTCTTTTAAAAAGTGATCTAAAAAGGAAAGGATAATGGTGCAGAACTGCCCCATCGGTAATCTGAAAGCACAGCAAAACTCCTCCAGTTTGTGGGACAGAAGTATCTGGACAACAATAACTAAATTACCTCCTGCAATTATGTTTAACCAGCTTTTTGGCCAAGATCTCTGTCTCTCTGTGTATCTCTATCTATGTACAAACAGATAGAGATGTTTAAATATGTTTTGATATATATAAAGAGTGAGAGAGAGAGAGATATTTGATTTTTAACATAACATTTATACATACAATAAGTTAAATTAACATTGTTAAAAACCTGATCTGATTTACAAAAGGTGCTTGTTGTATTTTAATTCCCCCTGATCAGAAGTCGTGCATAAAATCCCCTCAAATCCCCACAGTTGTACAAAAGCATTTCAATTTCTGGTGGCTCTGTGGAGGTGAAACTCCTGCCCGATCCTGGCCCTGATGTTACACTTCCACAGAACTGCAGCAGCAAGTAGAGGTCCAGCTTGCAGTCTTTCTCTTCTGGATAAATAAATAGTGGTTTTTGCTTTAGCAATAAAAAATATAAAATTTGTGATTTTAATTTAGTTGCTTTGGAGTAATGTTTACCATTGATAAAATGCAATTGGTAAAAACAACCCCAAAGAGACTAAGAATATTCATCAAAAGGTTAAAAAAAGTAGTCAACCATGCACAATCCATAACAACATGTAATAAAATGTCATACATTTTTTCATTTAGAAATCCAGGAGCAATATATGATACAAACAAAAAAAATAAGAGTTTGTTGCAATGGCGCAATGAAGGATACTCCACTGAAGATCACCGGACCGTTTCGTTATTGGAGGCTTACAAAAAGTCCTCCAGTGGGGTTTCTCTCCTCCAAACTTACCGTCCCACACAGTAACAGTTCTTCTGTGCAGAGTTTTCATGTTAAGAATTTGAAGTAATGTCTAATACAGTTCTTATGACCTGTGCTACACAAATCCTTTCTAAAGTTTGTGTTTTACAGCAAAGGACCACTGTCTTCTGTAAAGAGAGAGAGAGGGGGGTTGGCATTACAGACTGTGAACCTAAGCTGCATGTGTATTTACTGTACACTGAGACAGAGCCACTTTATGCAATGGGTTCAGACTTGCTTCTATATTGCTTTAATATACTGCTGTAGTCCAGTGACAACCTAATGAACAGCTGGCTTTCCTTTGCAGAATACTGTTTCTCTTACAGATGTTTCTAACGGCGTCCATAACTATTTCCCCTCAGAGGAGAGCTGTAGTTACTGTAACTTGTTAACTCTTCCACATGGTGCCCTTAGTTATACATAAAAAAGATCAGAGTTTTTGTTTCAGGTTTTATACCGTACTAGTCGAGAGTAATATTGCCCAATTCTGGTCACCAGATGATTTCTCTGCACATCTCTTATTCTGGTTAATCTTATTAAACTTGCTTAACAGTAAATGTTGGGCGATTAAATGGTCAGATGGAGGAAATTGAGGAATCATTTTGACAACTTTGCTGAATTGAACCAAACTGGTTTTGACTACTTGATTGAGCAATTTGTTACATAAATTCATATATTTTAATTACACAGATGAAACACCACTTTGAAAAAGCTTCAACCACAACTTTTATGGCTAATTTAAAATTGACTATGAAATAATTGCTATTCCTAAATCCCATACATTACAGTATACTTTTTGATTCTTAAAATAAATATCACACACAGGAGTGATTTCCATGGATCAGTCAAACCTCTCTTCATGTCTTTAGACAGTTTGGAAAAGTGGTAGGTAAATATATTTTCTGACAGTGTGACAGGAATAAGAAATAGACCCAGCTCGGAATTGAGTTCTGCTAATCATCCATGATTACAGGCTTGGGAGCCAAAATACATGCCATGTGAAAGAGGCTGTTTTCATCTGCATGCTGCTGCAGAATGACTGGCTGACAGTGTTACCTATTCTCCTGGGGGCTCTCACTCTCCTGCTTCTCTTTGACTGGGCTGCAGCAGGTCTCGTGGCCCCTAGGGACTGTCCTGGGAGACCTGGACAACATTGGCAGCAAGCAGATTAGTTGTGTCACTTTGCTGTGGGAAACCTGACAAAAGCATCTCTTGTTGTCTCAAGCTGTTTGTGGTGCTGCTTTCCCAGTCCTGTGGAAAGGAAAGGACAGCCAATGACCAAAGCCAAACAAACCTGGTCCAACTCACCTGCACCGTGAATGTAGAACTGAGTGACCCAGATTTGGATGGAAACCATTGCAAATATTTCCCAGCAAAGTCTGTGGAAGAAACATTTAACAGGGCCTCTCAGCAGGGAATTTAACTAACTGTAAATGACTTTGACTCCATTTAGTTTTTGTCATTTGTTCCTAAGTAGTAAACATTCACATTGCCATCAAACCATCTAGTATGCAGCTTTTTAAATTCTAAAATGTTGATTTAAGTGGAATGAAACCTTGTTGCTCAGTGAGTTAACTTCGTGAGCATGTATTAACCTTGTTGCTAGGTAAATATTTTTATGGTGCAACAGGGAAACTGGTGGTTTTTGCAGCATTGTTTTTGCAGGACAGTAGATGTGATTATTGCTTTTACCATGCACGGATAGTGGTGGCATTGCAAACCTCCTTACCCTAACTACATCTTAGTTTAGAAGCAAGAGCCGAGCTGCAAAAAAAATCTGGCCTTGCCACAGAAATTGAATTATATTGGCCCAGAATGCCTAGAAATAAAAAAACAGCGACCTTGGGAGCGATTATGCAAAGTGAAAAGCGGTTAAACCCAGGGCTACTGGTTTTTCATTCCATCCAAGAGGAAAAAAAAAAAAAAAAAAGAAAAGGCCTGTTTTTGCAGAGTTTATCCAGCTTAATAAATATATTTGAGCATTTATTCATACAATGACAGTTGTAGCTGTACCTCATTCTTGCCATGTTGTGTAGCTCTTTGTGTTGCGCAGCTGTAAGAGGGAACACTGCTTCTGGGGAGTTTATTAACACTGTGGTTACTTGATGGTCCATTAAGCCTTGAATTAAATTCTACAACAGATAACACAGTGTTTTACTTTTACTAGACATGTATGCACTGACAACACATTCAAATAATATGAAATAATCTGATTATGTTTCTGTCCACAGAAGTGCAAAAAAAATATTCCTTAGATATGTTTTCTTTTTGTTTAAATGCTATGTAGGACACTAATCAGAAACCTTTTGCATTCAAATACACGCAATTATTATCTAATACTACATAATACTGTCTGAATAGGCTTTTCAAGTCCTTAACTTAAATTATCCAAACCACTTATACAGCAGGATCTGGGCAGAATGAACAAAAGAAATGTTTAGATAAGGATATACACCATTTTTAACTTTCTGTCAATATGTAATAGAAGGTCAAAAATGCTTTGACAGTATTATATACTACATTTTAATGTACTATATCTACAGTAGTTTTTCATCATCATCACTAAAGGCCCACCTGCAGGACAGAGAAAGCATAAACTTTGCTTCTCTCACTGACACAAACACAGATACAAATATCCCACTAGCTAGCTTACCATAATGCAAACCTTAAGCCTGTTTTGTTTGCTCACAGCTGAGGCTCAAAAGAAAGGCAGGACCGGCGCTGAAAAGGCCAGCTTTGACAATTTTCACACAAAGAGTTCACTGTTGGTTAACAGTGAGCAGCCTGTTTCTGGGAGGTTTGCACTGTTTCTGGGGCCCATTTCATGGAAGAGTTAGCAAGGCCAAAGGCAACCCGTGAACTGGAGTGATAGTTATGGCCTTTAGGGCCAAACCTGGGACTGGCCCTGTTACTTTCCCCCTTTTTGCCCCCGCCCTGTAACGAAGCTTTTACAATGCAGACTGGGGGCACTGGGTGCTGCAGGTGTCCTCTCATAAAGGCCCACATCACATGGCCTGTTGGACTGACTCAGCTGGCATGTTTGGGTTCTTTTCTTCGTCACCACAGGTGTCAAGACAATGCTGTGGTTAGTGCAAGACTGGTTCAGTTGTTGTTTGTAACTGTATTTTCTGCAGCTTTATATAAACACAACAATTTTAACACACAAAGATCTTTGCCAATGTATTTATACTTGAACTGAAAGTATTTCATTAAGTCACACCCCAAACTTTAATATATTTTTTGGCATTATATCTGTTAGAGCAATTCAATTCAGCACATAACTTTAAAGGGAAAATACTGGTTTTATATTTTTAGTACAAATGTAGAGTGACTGCAGAACTAAGTGACCCAGAAAAGTGCATGTGTGCCTAGGGTGGTGGCTGGGGGGAACGTGTGCCTTCACTCTCCTTTAATAATATCCCTCAGTAAATTCAGTCCAGTAATTTGGCTTCAGAAGTAATCTAATTACTCCATATCTCCATATTATTCCCATGTCTAATTTAACATCTGTGTATGCCCAGAGGCCTTAAAGGATTGTTAGAAAATAAAGAATTCTAGAGACCAATGAGTCAAAAGGAAGTTTAAGGTAGGATTAAGCTACAAAAGTGCATTACAAAAGTACTTTTGAGGCCGTGATCTGTCCATTTAAAACAGTATGATGCAACTGCAAACCCCCTTAGGCATGGCTGATGAAGAAATATGCTTACAAGCAAATACAATCTTCATGAGAAGCAAGCAATTGGCCTGTGAAATTACAACTTTTATCAAAAATCTAGCATTTATGGATTGTTAATATTGAGTTACAAGAGGTCTGGATTGAGGATTTCCCTGAGCTATTTAATAGGCACAGCAAATATGTTAGAGAAGGTGCTCAGGCCCATTAGGCCAAAATCAAATCTGTTGGTCTATATTCAAATAGCTATGAGTAAAAGCAAACTAAAAGTTATCATCATCGTGTACACACCACAGTGTTGACAACAGGAAGTCTTCAGATAATTTGCTGTAGGAGAGAGCTTCTCTTATAATAAGTTTAGTTTAAAGCACAACAATGTGTAATAATGGCCTCAAAATTGATGGCAAGTCTGGCAAGACTTGAGAATTGGCATTTAGAGATGGTCTAGATCTCTAAATGCCAATTCTCAAGATAGTCTAGAGATGGTTAGATAATGGTCTGTACTTATATAGCACTTTTTCAAGTCAAGAGACTTGACCAAAGCACTTTACACCACATTCAGACATTCACCCATTCATGCACATACTCACACATTGATGGTGACTACCTACATTGTAGGCACAGCTGCCCTGGGGCTCACTGACAGAAGCGAGTCTACCAGCATCAGTAGGCAATGCGGGTGAAGCCCAAGGACACGACACCCGAAAGCCTGAACTGGGGTTTAAAACAAAAACCCTTCAGTTGCAGAGCAAACTCCCACATGTGACGCCATTGTCACCCTTGTATGTCTACCACTGTTGCCAAAGTTACTGTGGAAAGAAGAATAGTCGAAAGGATTGCTCTCTAGAGGTACATACACTCATAACTCTAATTGCAGCAATCGGTTCTAACACCTGGGCTACACACAAATGCATGTTGTGTCCTTTAGTTAGCATAATAGTTAAGAACTATATTTTTCCTCCTTCATCACATTTATGCACCATTTATGTTGATCTAACAAAATTTATTCTGTG
The DNA here is from genome assembly GCF_016077235.1 of Cyprinodon tularosa. Classification (NCBI taxonomy): domain Eukaryota; kingdom Metazoa; phylum Chordata; class Actinopteri; order Cyprinodontiformes; family Cyprinodontidae; genus Cyprinodon; species Cyprinodon tularosa. The sequence continues at coordinate 2,066,922 of NW_024038821.1, forward strand.
CACTTAACCCATCCCCTTGGGGAGCATTGGGCTGCCATTGTGTAGCGCCTGAAGAGCAGTGTGGGGTTAAGGGTCTTTGCTAAGGAACCCAGAGTGGAGGCTGTGGGGATCTAAGTGGGTACTTGCAATCTTCTCAGAGCACAAGTGCACTGCTCTAACCACTAGGCCAACACTCCCAACAGCACTCCAAACTATCTGATAAAATCTGACTTAATCTTTTTGTGCTGAAAAAGTACCAACATGGAGTAGTGTAGGTGTAAATGTATTTAAAGAAACAGGTTACTGTAATACATTCAGATAAGTCTATGAATTTTATTTGATTAGTTGGCTCCTCTGAATCTAAACACATTAAGGACAGTAACCTAGGCGATTTAATATTAGAAAAAAAAAAAATAATCAATTACTCCTAAAACATTGCTTGGACTTCAGATTGTTTCTTGGTGGTATCCTTTACAGCGGTGGGCCAAAGATTAACCATGCATCTGTCTTTTATATTTCTTTAGGAAGCAGAAAAACTGTATAGCTAATGGATAATAGAGGGAATTCTCTGCTTTTGTTTTATTTAGCAGTAATTGAACGGAGGACCTAGAAATACAGTTTCTGCGGTAAGAAGGCGAAAGAGGAAGAAAACACACGAGTAAAGACTAGAAAGAGATTAATATACAGGCTTCTCTCCTTCTAACCACAGAGTGGGCATAAAGAGCCCAGCAGCTCATTGATGTCAGCTGTAGCTGTGCCTATCCTTTATTTTTCAGTTTGGTTTGGACAGAGCAGGCGGCCTGGTCTGCAGGAGTTGGGAGGACATGGCCCAGGCTTTCCCACATCACTCACGGGCCCCTGATAGGCGGTCACACAGGCCGATAATGACAGGGTGAGAGATTTAGTATTAAAGTCGCCTCTGCTGCCTCCTCTGCTCCTGTCTGACGTCAGAATGTTAAATACGGGGATGAGAGCATGGTATGGCCTACAGGATAGGGAGTTAGACCTGTCTTAAGTATAGAGCTTTGTGTAAGAGAAGCCTTGGACTGGTTCCACAGGACTGTTTCCATGGACTCACACTATAAACAACCATGGCGCATTTGGGATTGCAGTTATAGATTAAAGAATTGTAATGTAGAAAAAACATGAACTCAGTAAATGTGAATTGCAATACGACTGAGGATGGGAGGACTTCTTGAAAACATAATTCATTGAAAGAGCTTGAATTTAATGGGTGGACTACAAGTTAGTAAAATATTTCTCTTCAGTTTCAGCTTGTTCAGATGTTTTGGACCTCATTTTATTTGCCATTAAATCCTACATTCCAAAATAGGGTGCTTTTCCTGATTATTAAGTGTGTTATTTGAAAACTGCCTTGATTTTACAGTTTTAGACTAATAAATGGAGAAGGCCTGGGAAAGAAAAAAAGAATAGATATCTGGCTAGTTTTCAGAAATGTCACATGCTCACCAGTAAAAGACCTCATTGTCCGAAACTTTTTGCAAACTCAAGCACACAACAAAATTTCAAAGTAGATTATCAACATAAAAGAGGCCGAAAGCTGCACCTGCAACTGCAGATCATCACGCTATTGTGGCATTTAAAGAAAAGGCCTCAGTCTAACACGCCCCCCTGACCTTCTCCAGCTAACATAAACTAATTAGGGTTGCTCTGAAAGGAATGGTCTGCCATTGGACTAATCAGCTTCCACTGATCTTGACCATGCAATTCTGCTTCAGCCTGTTCTCCCCTTTAGAACCTCATTATCACACATTTTCAAAAGAGTGCCGTGGCAAACGGAAGAGAGTTGAAAAGATGAAGAAATTTAGGAGGTGGTCTTCCAGGAAGGGGGGTTCTCCAGTTCCTCTCTTCTCACATTGGACTCTGAAGGGAAATGTCAAGCGTGAAGCTCGGAGAGCGGTCAGAACTGCTCAGTCCAGTAGGCAGCACAGAGGGGGCCTTTATCCACCATCACTTAGCACCAATTACAGCCCGTCAAAATAGTTTTTCTGCAATGGGGCGACGTGTTAATGGGCCTGATTGGGTGTGAGGAGCGACCTTGTCCACACACACCAACCAGAGGTCAGGGGTTAATAGGGGCCTTTTGATGTGGCGGATGAGATTTTCGCAACCTTTAGCTGCACAGGGAATGCCAGCACAAAGACGCAGAATGTGATACAATTAGGTGCACAACTGGTCACACTGAATGGAGTTGCTCCACTGAAATGGGATGGCTTCCTAAGCTAGGAACAGGTTGGCAGTCATACGCTGCCTAACCAGGTGTGTTGGAAGGTCAACGCCCATCCCAAATGTGAAATAGGACCCAGGTGAGGACACATTCACCAGCCAAACTGGGCTTTTGTTTGAAGTGAGCAGTAATTAAAATCCTGTTGAACAAATGACTGCCATTTTGGACACAAAAAAGGTCCTTTTGTACTTGTGAAAAGGTCAGAGACCATTCAGTCTTCCGCTGCATTTACTATCTCAATCCTGACTCGGAGCTGGACTCAAACAAGGGACTGGGCCAGCACCCCCGTAGGTCGCCCTCAGCCAAACTTGGAAATTATTTGCTCTATAATATGAGAAACTCAACTTAGCACAACAGAAGTCTGACCTCTACTGTGTTTCCTGAGTTTAAGTAATCAAATATTATCTGATTTAAGATGAAAAAAGGTACATAACACAGAGTTGTGTTACATGTGTCTTGGCATGTGAACAGAAAATGAGGCTTACACAATTGTGGGAATTGCACTTGAAGTGTCCATGTCCTCTTGTTTTCTTTGCCAATCTATTTCAGTGAGCACCATAGTATTTAGTAAAAGATACCTAAAAAAACTAAACTGAGTAATTTCAACTTAATGCAGGCTTGTGGGAACTCATGGATGAGATCCATCTGCCTTCTCCAAAATACTATCTAAACTTACTGATGTACAGTTCATTACCCTTACCCAATCCTCTTGGAAATGGATGTGGTGATCTGGCTCCCAGCTTCATCGACTTAATGTTTAAATAAAAGAGGTGATTGAACTCAGCCTCCAAATTGGATTTGTGTAATCTGCATCAAGTTTGAACATCCTGTGTAAACACAAGCGTGTGCAGATGCCGGAAATGCCACGGCTGGAAACGATGCCCGTAGTTGACTTTGGCAGAAAATCAGGAGAGCAAAATCGGGGACGAAGCCTAGACACGGGCAGCAGTATGTCCATTGTTAGTAAGAGGGTCTATGGCTTCTTCTTGGATGTCCAGTTGAGGGCAGTGATATTTTACAGAATTATTTAGAGTGATATAATGTGAAGAATAAAAAAAAATATTTAGCAATTCTATTACTTAGTGTTGTAATTTGTCTTGTTGCAACACCATACAAACTACATAGCCTTGTTTATTGTTTAGATTTTTTTTTTTTAATCCAACAACTGAGTTCTTACATGTTGAAATCACATGTTCTCAAATTTACTGGGAACAAAGTCTGCAACATCCCCTCATAACCTTTAGACAAAATTCAACTTGGCACAATGATGTGGAAGCAAAATTGAAGAAACACAAACATCATTAAGAGTTCATGTGTTTCTGTTAAACAAGCCTTTAGTTATACTCTCATTTCCTTAATGGCTTTGGAGCTGGATTTCAACCCTGAGCTTAGTCACACATGATTGGCCCCAAAACATTGTTTCTTTTGCTGCTTTTCTGTGAGTGATAAATACGAATATGATTTAACCTAGATATGATTCATTGGCTTAAAGAAACTGCACCCCTGAGAGCCTGAATCATTAGAGCCTGAGTTTTAGGAAAGGGATAATATTAAAGGTCTCTAAAGTTAAATTTGAATCCATAGCCCCTATAAACCAGTATGACAACATGTCTCCTCCTCTCATAGACTTGATGGATTTTTGTCCATCCAGCTGAATTAATAACAAGAGGCTCAATACTTAAGATGATTGACTCTCTGTTTCTTTATTTTAACTCACATGTACACATTTCTTCCCTCTTGCATATGTGGATGTATTGTTTTTATTATACGGGGGATATTAATTTCATGTACACATTTGCCAGTCGAAAAGTTTATGTTGTTTTTCATTTTATTGCCACAAGCTACATTGTTATGACTTATTTAAAGTTGTTCTCTTGACCTTGAAAACAGCAAATACAGCAAAGAAGAACAATAAAATGAAAGATGAGGGAGACAAAAAAGAGACCACAAAATGGTGAAGACAAAACAGCAGAGGAAGACAGAAAAAAAAGAAGAAAGGAAAAGAATGTGAGACGCGTTCAAAAATAAGAATGTCAGGAAGAAAAAAGAAAACAAAGACAAGCGAGAAAGAGTGAGATGTGGGCCATTCATAAGCAGACTTCTCCTAGGGATCTTGGGCCAGCACACCTGCTACTATTCACTTCAGAGGAAATAGACACTCTGTGGAAGAGAGGCTCTTGGCCTCGGGACAAAGCCGCTGCAGCGCCAAATTAGAAACAGGAAGGACTGTGGGTAAGGCACAGATTAAAAACGTACTCCCCACATGGATTCAATATACTGCAGCCCTGATCCTCTCTGGAAAAAAACCCAACAGCACTATTTTATGCCCTAGTCAACAGAACTCCCGGTGTTTGCATAGTGACACGATGAAGATGAAGTCCAATGTCAACCCATGCATGTTGGTAAACTGCGGTATTCTAAATGCTGCCTATTCTAATAAAGGAATAATATTTCTAAGTATACATACAGTATATCTAGTGTAGAAGTAAAGCATCATCTCTTGTTAAATTGCAAATAACATGTTATTCAAGTAAAAAGTGGAAAGTAATCTAAGAATGCTTTGTTCTGCATTTATGATAATAGTTCCAGGTAATAAGAAATCTTTGACAACTCTATTAAAAAAGGATAACAAAAAACACCCAACTCTTTTTAGTCTCTATAACATATCAGGGTAAAGAGAAGATTGAGTACTCTCATCCAAATATAAACAGTAGAACTATTATAGCCAACTGGCAACTATCAAAATCAAATAAATTGTACAGAATAGATAAGAATAATAACAGTTAACACATTTTATAATAAAGAGGTAGGGAAAGGAACAGAAAAAAACTTAAATAGGTACTTTTAAAAGTATTTCTATAACTTTTTCACCTTTTATCACATTTAACCAAAAATGTTATGCCTTTAATGTATGTAGCTTCTGGTTTCTACCTAAAGAATTGAAATACCTTTTTTTGCTTCCTTTTTTTTTTTTTACCACGACAGAAGAAATCCAGGTTAATTTGTGTGCTTTCTGCTTCCACGGCCCTTAAAGGCAATGGAAAAGGTAACTTAAATCAGCCTGATGATGTATGGGAAAATTGTGGGGGGGGGAAATGCAGCTAAATTTGCTGTCCATGGGGCGGCACTAAGAAGAAAGCAGTGACCAGCTTTCCCTGCCCTTAACTCAGCTTGACTTCCTGCCCTTGGCAACCTTGTTCCTTTTTTTTCTGAAATTTACAATCCTCTCCCTTGTTTTGTTGACATTCAGGATCAGATGATTTTTTTCCACACCATGCCACAACAAGGTTCACCAGTTCCCTGTACTCAGCTTCTTGTCCATCTTTGATGCACCCAATGATTGCAGAGTATTCTGAGCTTTTCTGCAGATGACAGGACTTTGTCTGGTACTGGAAGTCAGAGGTGTACAGAGTAAAAAGAACCTCTGTGGTGCTCCTGTGTTTCTGACTACTTGATTAGACAGCTGACCATTCCGTCTAACAAACTGTAGTCTTTTTGTCAGGTAGTCTTTTATCCAGGGAATTGTTGATGTCAGGGCAACAGGTCTACTGTCACTGAAGACTGTTGGCTGAGTTGTCATTGGTACTGGAACAAGACAGGAGGTCTTCCACTGGAACTGTAAATAAGGTCAGACTAAAGGCTGATTTATACTTTAAACCAGGTCATCTGCGTGTGTGTTGCAGTTAACGCAGGTATGCCCCCGCCCCTTCTGCAGTCGCTATGCTCCACCTCTTCAAAATTGTACAGACAAGAGGCCTCTGACTGGTCAAATCTACATCCGCTCTACTCTATGCATATAACCTGTTTGGTACCTTGTTTTCTTTTTTTTTTTTTACCACCATTGTGGAAAAAGACTTGTGAAAATTGACCAGCTAGAAGAGCGAGGTGCGCAAGAACGCTGGGAAACCTTTCTTCACCTGGATCCCCGCACAAAACAAAACAAACTTGCCCCTAGCGTTTTTCCACTTCCTCACCTCTTCGGCTGTATCTAGACCCCCAGCTAGTTTGTGATTGTCCCTCTTGCGTTGTGGCATGGTATGACATAGCGTAGACCACGCTTCAAAATGCGGCATAAATCTAAAATATCTGCGTCATACCTGCGATAAGCTCACTGCGAGACACTGCTGCGGAGGTATAACCAGCCCTTATGGTTGAAGAGGTGCTGTAGAATCCCACAGAGCTGCTCTGCACAGGCCTTCAGGACTCTGGGGCGGACACCATCAGGACCTGGTGACTTACTACGTTTCAGTGTCTCTAGTTGCCTCTTTACTTGAGTTCCAAGGATAGATATGCAGAAGGTGCAGCACCATCTTCTGATTTGGCTGATAAAAAAACTCATAGAAACAGAAGAGTCAATGGCAGAGGATGGCAGGGTGTCCATGACTGCAAGCAAGAGAGAGGGATACTGAGCTTGTTCCTGAAATTAACTGTTGAAGAATGTATTCAGTTTATTGGCTCTGTCCAGACTTCCATCTGTCTGATCATCCTTCTGCTCGAATCCTGTGAACTTATCCTTGACTACACATCTCTGATATTTTTTTTGCTGGAGTTTGTTTTCCAGCCTCTTCATGTATGCCTCCTTTCTTTGTCTTATCTTGACCTTAAGCTGGTTCTGTATACTCCTCATTAACCTCTGAAAACACACCGGGTCGCCAGCAACCCGGTGAACCTTAAGGGGGGGTAATAACTCAGAATGCATAAAATTCCACGGTTAGAATTTTTACAAGCAGTTGAAGCCATTGCACGCAGCTCCAAGCTGACACCAAAAGTTTCATATCCGACAGCTCTGGAACTGTTGTAGCTAGAGGTCTGAAATTTCTGCATTTGTGGTTGACATGATGTAGAAAAAATATAATACAATAAAACCTGCCTTTTCTCAAGAATGTCTTTATTACTGCTGTTCAAAAAAAGACCTATAATTTCCTAGAATTAAAAAATCCCAACTTTGAGTGATGTTTGAACTGATGCAGGTTGGTCTGCGTTCTAGTCACCTAATTTTATATGAAACTAGAGGGTGTTAGCTTTCAAATAATGTATTGCAAATGTAATTTGGGCTTACAGTTCCTAAGTTATTTGCTTTTCTATTTGGGTATGTAAAATAGGCGAGGACTACTCAAAATGAGGTGGATGTTATGAGGTTAATTCCCTTTTTCTTGTTAAGCAGTCTATTCAGATCACTTGGAACACATGGATTAATATTTGTGAAGCCTTTCACTTTTTTGTTAGGGATGGCATTCTCTACACAGAAGTTTATGCAGTCAGTCACACATTCAGTCATCGGATTTATGTCCTCTCCATGTGGCTGACATAGTGCATCCCACTCTAGCCTCAAAGCAACCTTGCAGGACTTTTTCAGCTTCATTTGACCAACTTCTTATAGTTATTTTTAATGAAGGCCCTCTCTTATAAGGTGGCTTATACTTTTAGTAGAGGAAAACAAAACTGTGATCTGATTTACCAAGAAGAGGTCTTACTTTTGAGATGCATGAGCCCTTGACATTTGCATAACCAAGTTCAAAGTTGTGTTTTCTCTGGTAATGTTGTGTCTGGAGCTTAGGGCCCTGTCACACCTTGCCAATTTAGACAGCATTAGCCCGACATCCCAGAATCTCCTAAAACACTGGCATACGCTGAACTTTCTATGTATGTTTTTCACATTTAGGCATATACATAGTGTATTCATAAGGAGTCCAGAACTTATGTCCAACTACAGCCTAATGTATGCATAAGGCACAGCAGCATAATACCCATGAACTGTCACAAGCCAGCAATGCCAATCCAGAGGCATCCGGTCTGCATTCAAAGATTTCTTTTAACCTAGCTGCTGTTTACCACCACCCCCAAAAAAGAATAAATAAAGAGAAAAAAAAAAGAAGGTTTGCAGTCGCAGCAGATTCAGCGTCATGGCTGCTAGGAAGTTTGTTGGTCGTGGGTCATGGGTCGACGTACTTGCCATATGTGCCAGCATGTTTCAGCGTGCTTCAGGGTGCTCATAACTTATCCAACGCATGCCAGCGTTTTTTGCCAGATTTTTCGTACATCAGGCATACGCTCGTCTAAATTGTCAAGGTGTGACAGGGGATTTAGTAACAATGGAACTGATTACCTCACATGCAGTGTCGGCTAAGGCAGAACATGGAATGTGAACGGTCTCTAACACAGCACTGGTAAACTGGCAAATAATACGGCCAAAAACCAACTGCCATCAGTTCAATATTTTGGGTGCAGTGAAAAATCTTCACAGTAACATGTCCTGGATGACACCATCTGTTGTTTACAAGCACTGCCAACCCACCGTCTTTAAATTTTCCAGTCTTCTTTAAATCTCTATTTGTATTTTCAGAAATCTTGGCAGAGGGACACTGGAGTCTGCGCTATGATCCTGCAGCCACGTTTCAGTAAAACACATATTGCTGCATTGCCAATATTCTGTCCAGGTCTTTGGTAGGGCTTGGAGTTCTTTTAACTTGTTTCCTAAAGTTCTCACATTGCTCATGATGAATGATGGAAGAGATGGCCCCCAGCTCCTCCTTTTTAACTTTGCTGGTACTTGCAGAAGTATTCGATGTATTATTTCAGCTTTAGAGATTATAATGAGCTGCTTCTGGGTGTAAGAATTCAACTTGCTATTGTTGCTGTGCTTACGCATCATAATGAGTATCCAAAAAGAAAAAAATATCAGTAAAAATCATTCCAGTTTCACAGCATTCAACTCTAGAAGCAAAAAAAAAACATAAGAAAAAAACAAATGCTAATCCACAATTAGCTGAAGGCTGCTGATCAAGCTTGCTGTAAGTGGAATTGGCTTAGAGGAGGTGTTGTCCAAGCTTACATCCATCATGGACAACACCTTTCAACATGGACAACACCTTTCACACCTGTGCCAGACTTTAGATGGGCTGAGCAGCTCCTTTAGTGACAGACTTATACACCCCATGTGTAAAAAGGAGCCTTACTGCAGGTGATTCATCCCTGTTGCCATCAGGCTTTACCATGCCACTGCACTATAACCTGGTGTAATAACACAGCAATACCTGCTAAATAGCTATTAGAGACACTATGCAATAACCTGTGCAATTTTTCCCATCCACTGTACATATCTGATTGCACTGTATGTACTTGATGCACCTTTTTGTGCTTTGTGTACCTTCTGTTGTTTATGAGAGCCAACACGTGAATTTCTCCTGAAGTTGTAGCTAATTTAATCTAAGTGCAAAGGAAAAACATGTCTCTGTAATTGTCAAAGTTTCTTTGCATTTCAAGTTTTATACCGCCACATTCCCACCTCAAAACATTGTAAACATTTATTTTGTATCATAGAATGTATTATATATCATACTTAGATGATAGTTTTTACCAGTCTCTTCCACCTTTGCACATTTATTGGAACAATCAGGTTTAACACGGACCCTTCACAATCCTGAGGTAATCTTGAAGTCCTACCCCCAGACTATGGATATAATTTATAATGCATTGTGTAGGATCCATACTAAAAGTGTACATACCTCAAACATTTACAGCCTTCTATCTAACATGCCAACATTCAATCATAAATCATTTCAAAGCCTGGCATGAATGTCATCATGTATTTAAATGAGCCAGCTGATTACCAATGGCAACAACAGCTAAGAGAGCAAAAGAAGCACCGTTGCCTAGGCAAAAATATGTCTTGTTGAGTGAGTTGAGAGTCAGATAAATATGCTTGGTATCATAGTATAGGGGACCAATAAAGTCAGCTATTATTAATGACACCCTCATAGTCTGATGTATGGACTGATTATATTAACAAGTCACTTCAAGGACAGAGTTACTTAATTCTTTGTTATGTTAAAAGTCAATCTGCTAGAGAGAGAGTTAAAAGATGTATAACAAGTTCCTGTAGTTTGGGCCTCAAATACTGGCACCAATGACTCTGTACCTAGCTGTTTTGTTATGCCTGCATCTAGGAAATGACCTTTTATTTGAAAAAATGTGTCCCTGGAAATTGTAATACGTTTCACATGTGCATCATTTTATCGAACAATACAGTTAGCTTTTTTTGAAGAACTTTTTTGAAGAACATAATTACCAAACAACATTACGGAAGGCCACACTAGATTGTAGTTCAGGACTAAAGTTATGAAGAAGTGTAGGGCAGACATGGGTTATAAAACATCATTATTCAAGCTCTGAACATCTCAGAAATCACTGTCCAATCCATCCTCTTAAAGCTATTTGAGCTACGGATTACTTCAAAACCTACAAATACATGGCCAAGAAAAAATGCCCCAAAAAAATAATGGTAAAAAATTCAGGATTTTAGCATATTTTTGCATGAACAAACTGAATTAAACCACTGTCCTTAATTGATTTGTTACTTTCCCAGTATAGTTAAAAACTGTGCGAGGTGGTTGGAATGGAACTTCCCTGTTCTGTAACTTACACAATGGGATCTTTTACTCAAAGATATCAACTAAAGTTTACCTGGAATCCCTCTAAGTTGAGGGCTAACACCTCCTAAAGCTATAGCTTAAGTTAGCTTTGCCAAACCAACCCTCTGGACACAGAGAGTAGTTCTATGGAGTGATTTGCTTAGTAGCACCCTTTGGATATGCCACTGATTCACTGAATAGCAATGCACAAATCAGTGAGGATTCTTACAGGGCTCTTGTAGTGATTGTTCCCTTACTCATTCTCCTAGTGTACAAATCAGGCTTTGAGTTATTCGTGCCATGACTGAATCTAGTTTCACTGCCGGCCTACTGTTGAGGTTGAGTCAGGATTTCCTCACTCATCTATTCATCAAATCAGGTGCCAATTTGTTTTCACACTGTCACGATGTGTGTGGCTTGAACGAATCCTTTCTTTGTTTATGCAGTATGCACATCCCACTAAGAGTGGTGCTGTTTGACTTACTCACATTATATACCAATTAACTGAGATAGGATGGTTCTGAGCTGTAATAGATAATACATGGATATATGTCTTACATTTTTAAAGATGTAATCTGAAAATTGATCTTAATCATAAGAAATAGATTTTTTTAATATAAAACTTAACACCTAGTCATATTTTTATTCTGATATAACATACTTGTGCATGCAAGTTGACCTGAGTGTCCTAGTATTATGTGTTCTGAAAGCTGGCTAAATGCAGGGGTGGGGCAGGAGGAAGTGAAGGTAAGTGGCGGCCTGTGATCGGGCATTACTGGGATGGTGCATCTCTGGGATTGGCTCTAGTCCCCTGCTGATACCTCTAGGGGGGGAATGCTTCTACTTGATTGGGGGACTTTGCATTCTTGGCTTCCGCATATCTTGGCTGATATTGGCCCTTCCAGTCCCTTTACATGAACAATGTGTGTTGTGTGTATGTGGATGCTGGAAATTCATTTGGCCAATGGTCTTCGATCCGGTGAGGCATGCCATCCACCTCGGTGTAAGTGTTGGACTTGCTCTGGTTGTTTCCTGATCTGGCTGTGGCAGGCTCTGGATTAGGCTGGGAGCTTAATGGGGGCTGTGCTCTATTGCCTCTGCAGCCCATCTCTGGCCTCTGTTTTTCCCTCCCTACCCCTGGTGGGGGACCATGTATTGCAGCTGGGGTTGGGATTTGAGGGTTGTGGATTGGTGGGAGGACCTGGGAGCCCCAATTTGAGTTGCAATATGCCCCTGGTGCTTGGTTCCTTGCTTTTTCTGGTGAAGGGTAGAGAACAGGGTGCCTATTGGGGTTAATAAGGGAGCTGGCTCCCTGGGAGAACCACGTTCCAGGGTTCTTTGCTTCATCTCCCCTGCTCTGTCACACTACCACACATAGGATCTTTGTGAAGAGATCAACCCCAAGGTGGATCCTTACATGCTGGTGGTGGCCTATGCCCCAATTTTAATGAACACAGCATAATTTATAACATATCCAAGACATACATTTGTAGGGCATCAAGATGGGCATATTTAGGGCACTGGAGTTGGGTCAGCCTTTTCCAGCTTTGCTTCTGATTTTCATGCCCACCTGTGGTTGCTGGAATGCAGCTAGACACTTAGGGTTTAGGGTGGGAGAGATGTGGGGCCACAACTACCCTCCGCCTGGTTTCAAATACACAGTAGTCTAACAGGCAACAACACTACATCTTAGCAGGAAGTGGGCTGCCAAGAGGCTTTTCACAACTCTGTTCTCTCCACTCCACCTGGGGATGTGGCTGGGCCTTTGGGGTTTAGTCATGGGTTGGCTGGGGTTTCTGGTTCTCCTTGAGCTCTCCGGCCTTTGGTTCCCATCCTATGGCTATGAGGCCTTGTCCATCAACTGAGATGGGGGATGCAGGTTCCTGGCATTGGGTGGGGGTCTGGGACATTGAAGGGTTTGTCCCCAACCTTGCAGGGGAGCCGGCATGGCAGGTGAGATACAACCACTGCTTCCCGACTCTGTAGTGGATTCCCCTTCAGCCTGTCTTTGGATCTCTGATCTCCTGGCTCTGACAACGTCACTGACAACGGCTTTGGCTTTGCCCTCTGGATTATCTTGCCTACCTTCATCTGCTGAACTATATGATCAGATTAGTGATTCAAATATTCGTTATCATCCACCTCCAGAAATAAGTGGTCACTAACCTGTTGTCTCCTCCTGCAGAGTTTCCTGGCTTTGATGCCAACGCTGCTCTCTGCGGTTCTGTTTCCAATAAACATTTTGAGAAATCTAACCGTTTGTCCATCTTGAATACGGGTTCCTATTGTTCTGAGCTTGACAGGTTGTTGGAAAAAAAATACATTTAAAGACAAAGATAGGACCATAACTTATTCTCAAACAATAATTCCTAAAATATTTTTCAAACGATTTCATTGGCTTATAAAAATATTAACTAAGGAGATTCTTTTTAGCATGACAGAGACAACTGAGATTTCTACCCTTTTTATTTAATTTGTTGTTAAGGACAATTTATATTTTGTGTCTTATCAGTGGAAAAACTAACCCATTTTCTTGCTGCAAGAATATTTTTTTAATAAAATTTAGTCAGGATGTCAAAAAAATATAGAGATAAATATTTCCATAAAACACAATGACATCTTGGAGCACAAAAATAGATGGAACGTTGAATGTAATTCTAAATGTATGGCTTATAGGCTGTCTTTTTTTCCTGTTTGACATGTTCTGTCAACAAAATCCTGGTCTTAAAGGGTAGGTCATCTATTAAGTTATGAAGGCCCATGTTCACTTAACAGTTTCTGAAAGATGTCTGTACCAGGCATGCTGATTTACAAGCATAAACACATGCATGTATACGTGCATGTATACGTGCATTTGCACATTTTGCCAGATGGTGAGTGTGCTCAGTAGTAAGAATAATATGAAAACCTGCCATGACATCACCCAGGGGAGTGCAGGTGCAGGGTTGGGACAGGAAGTGAGTCACAGGAAGCTTGGTGAGGCAGACTTTGCCATGCCAATGACAGGCTGTGGGAGTGCAATGTGAAGGACTGTGAGTTATACTTGGTGGCTTAAATGGGCTGAGTCCCCCCAGGTTTTGGAGCTACTTTATAGACATCTGTCGTCTTGTTTTTTTCCAGAATAACAGACGTTTTTCACCAACTATGCAAAATAAAATATTGTTTCCCTTTTACTGTAAGAATTTGATGACTCTTCTCAGTTTATCTAGCTTATTAGTTTAAAATTCTAGCATTTGATTTTTGTACCATTTTATTATCATCTGAGATTTAATTTATATATTGTTTTCTTCATATCGCACATAGGTCCATGAATGTATGTTGCCCTTTTTTTATTTAGGCTTATACTAACCTGCATATCCCCAGCATGGAGATGTGCAGCATATGTACCAAATGGACAGATGGATGGCTAAGACGTGCGTGTGTCCTTGTGCAGTCCAGTGGTTTATACAAAGCTTATTACACTAATGAGAAAAGTGTGGTGAAAAGGCTGGTTCCATACCACCCAGGGAAGTGGAGTCTGTTTACCCTGGTGTAGTGCATCTGGAAGCGGCCTCCTGGTAATCTGCTCTAAGAACAAAAGGTTCAGCACCAGCTTGTTCTCATAGACCACCAAGTAAGACCTTGAACTTCATAACAGGTCTCAGATTTTTATAACTAGGATCAACTTATGCTTTGAGGAATGGGGTTTGTTGACTCCTCAATGTGCTCTTGAAAGATATAAATATGTGACAGCACTTTCATTTTATGCAATCCTGGACCTTGGCTGGTACTATCAGCCAGCTGTGACAATAGTATTATTGATGTTATCAAACTTTAATAATGTAAAAAATTATATGTTTTAACACAGATCTGGGAAATTTTAAAGGGGTTCCAGGGCAAACCGGCATGTCAGACCTCTTTTTTTCCTTGTATTTGCCCAGTTTCAGAAGAAATTACAAAACAGCAAAAATAGATAACAAAATTTCCTCTCTACCTCTTGAAATTAAGTTTTTGTTTTGTCCTAGTCACCTGTTGTTCCAACTATACCAGCTGCTATACCAACTGTGCAAATAGCTCTTTGGACCATCCACAGGGACTGATAATAACTTACCCTGTCAGTCCATCAAAAAACGCAGTTGATGTTTTCAGATATTCAAATCATTATTAAAAAGTACTTTAATGATCCCAAAAGGAAATTAAATGTAAAAAAAATTTTTTCAAATGTGGTATGATATAGATTTGATGCAAAAATGCAGATTTTAGTAGCTTATACATTTTTATGAAATAATAGCTTTCAATTTTTAGTCTGGCTATTTCGGACTATTTCACAAGAAAACTACATGAAAATGTTATTAGGTTAAAAAAAAAAAAGCTATCTAGTTCAACACATCATATTGGTTAATATAGCAGCCAGACAAGCTGACAAAATGCACAATAAAGCAATAAAGGAATGGTTTTAGACATACAAGGTTTCCTACATAAAGCAAACACTTACTGATCTACAGTACTATGAAGTATGCATTACACACAGATCAATAAAATCTTCATTGCTCCAAAAAAGCTAATAACAAAAACATTTTTCTTTCTACTTTGGCAATTTTGTTTTATTTCTGAGAATTTGCCCCTTTGTAACCACTGCTCAGGTTTTGATATAAAAAAAAAATACAAAGAGAACCTTCATAATTGCCTTCTAATGCCTTGGTAATCCAGACCTAAATTGAATGAATATGCTAAACTAAAATGTTGACATATTTAAACTAAATTGTTGACATATTTAAAGGAAACAGAGAAAATGTTCTAACGAAAATACACAGAAACATTTATATCATATTTAAATAGATAGAAATGAGAACACTGAGAGAGAAATAGTCAAAGATCCATGCACCTTCTCATCTGGCTCTCTATCCAAAAATAAACAAATTTCAATGAAATATTATATTTGGATATAGTTGGGTATTCCTATTGGTAAAAATTAAAGAAAGTTTAGTATCGCCTCTTGTGAGCTGGAAGAAATAAAATCTTGATAGTTAGACAAAGGGATTTTTTACGCTTGGCAGAGGACGGTCAGCCACATAGTTTATTAAGTAGCGAGAGCAGGAAGAAACATACTCCTGAGAGCGAAGCATCAGTGTGGAGCGTGAAGGGCAGACTCCGCACGCGCAAAGACGCATTTCTGTACAATCACAGAGTGAAGATCAGAGCAGAGTTTTTTAGAGTTGAGAGCGCAGTACCGGACCATTACGGGTTATTTTCTCAGACCCTGCTGCTACTGACATGATCCATCTGTGCTCCTGCAGCATGTGTAGCGTTGCGTAGCAGGTGGACGGCAGGATGAAACAGGATGCAACTGCACAGCTGATGATACTTAGCAGATTACAGCACAATGATGCCGTTTAAACTTCTGACCGATGACCCGCTAATTTTTATTTGGTCTCATCCCTTTGACTAAAACTCAAACCTATGACTAGTCATGTTTTAGTCATCAAAGATCCATGTTTAGCTCCTCAGTTTTCGTTTCGTCATGAAAAAAAGCAACGTCAACGAAAAGATTTTGTCATCCTCATCATTGACGAAAACAACACTGCTGATCGGTACATTTCAATAATAGCAGCATTGACAGGAGGGATGGGGAGGACAGGAGAGAGCAAGGAAGGAAAATTAAGCAGTTGTGTTAAAATGGGTCTTTACAACCCACTGTACTGTACATTTTAGATGTGTCTCTGCTTCAACACATCTGCATCAAATGATTACATTCCCTCTCCAGCAGCTACCAAGAGCTGCAATCACCCATTTGTGTAAGTCAGGTGTATAGAAGCAGGGAAATACCTGACTCACAGCAGAGGGACCCAGTATTCAGGCAAGACAGACAGTGGGAAAACTTGAAAAGGAATTAGCAAAGAGTTAAAGCAACAACGGATCAGAATTGCAGTGGCTAGTGCAGGTAACTCTGAGGCAGCTAACTCTGGAGAGAGGAAGCACAGGTTAGTGACCACGAAAACCTGATGGAGGATGGTCTGAACGCTTGAGTCACTAACCTGGTCTAGAGTTGAGTCCTTGCCCAGAGAACGAGATTGATACCAGCCGGTCAGCTGTAAAGATGCAGCGCTTGCCGCACAGAGAATTCCAGAGGGCGAAGTCAGGAGGCAGATCCAAGATCGTAAGCAGAGTCTAACAGGAGTCCGAAGACAGGTCAGGCAAACAGATCAGAACAGGGGCAGGCAGGCAAGCTCAAAGGTCAGAAGACATAAACGGGTCAGGATCAGGCAAACACTATAATTACCGCTGGAAAACTCTCAACCGAAAGGAAAAAAAGAGATAATCACTCAGGAAATGTCAGATATAAGGAAAAATCCTATTTTGATCATTGACAATAAAAAATAATTTTCACAGATAGACACAGATGAAAAATATACAGTGAATAAATTGATGAATGGATGGTTAAAACATGTCACTTTGCTTATAGTCCAATAGTTACAACTTATAACTTAGAAGTATAAGCATTGCATATATTGTGGTATAGTTGTAATATTTTAATTGTAATATATTTTATTTAATTCTAGTTTATTTACACTATTTAAATTTGTGTATCTGAGAAGTAGTTTAAAGTTGGAAGTTTCCTGAAGGTTTTTCCCTTTATACTTTTGGAACTTATTTTAAAGGCACACTTTGCAACATTTTTCAGTTAATTAATGTGTTCCAAAACGTTTTGGATGATTAAATGAGTCATTTCAGGTTGAACAAAGGTATTCTCGGCCGACCTGGTGGTCTGTGGGGGAAATACCGCACTTGCAATTGCAGGAGCACCGACCCGCACCCACAGGCTTAGAAGTCTCACCAGAGTCAGTCTTGCTTTAAGGCGAGAACTGCTACACGCCCCCAGTTAAAAGCATGCTCGTTGCTAGCACAGTGGCGATCTTTGTGCAGTTATGCTATGTTCACATCGAACGCAGCAAAAGCAGCAAAATCGCGTCTGCTGCTTCATTTTTGCTGCTTGTACCAGTTAGTTCTGACGCGCGGCTGAAGCAGCTTTGCTGCTCTGGCTGCGGGGTGCAAAAGTGTGTCTGACGCGCGTTGGGCGGAGCTTCACTATCCTTTCTCTGCCTTGCAGCTATATTTGCTGTGATCAGTGGGAATAAAGTAGTTTTAATATGTGTTTAAGTGCGAAAATACACCTGAAAACGTAATCAGTGCAGTCAGTTCATTCAGATTATCATCCTGCCTTCAATATTTTTTCTGTCGGAGCCGCTCAGACCCCCACATACCAGCGGTGCGCCGGAATCCCTTCATCAGCAGCATCTGGCAGGGTCGCCTCCTCGTGGTTCACCACAGCAGCTGGTAGGTGTTTTTCATCTAAATAATCCAAACTGCAGGCAGCAGGATAATAAAAGTGAACATATTCTGCCGGCAGATTTCTGCATTTTAAGTTAATTTAGGCGTCAATAAACTGTTTAAGAGGAGTGATCATAGCCTCTGATCATCAGCGCTGTGTCTCTCTCCCTGCGTCAGATGATTAAACGCGCCCGACGCGCTGCTTCAGCTGCTCAGACGCGCTGCGCCTGCTGCTCAAAACGCGCCGCGGGACCTTTTGCTGCGCCTTGACGCGCGTCAACCATTGACTTTGCATGTAAACTCGCTGCTTCTGTCGCGCCAGCTGCGTCCAGTGTGAAAGCAGCATTAGTCATTCGTTGCGTTCGCCTGTCTGCTAAGCTCAAAACAACCGCGCCTGGCTTGACGGAGAAACCAGGAGAACAGCTGAGCATATTTACGACAGTGCACTTTTACTTTCGCCCTCTGGGGGGAGCCTCGCTGGAAAATCAACACCGGTTGCATAGTGTACCTTTAAGGTTTATTTTCTGTTAAACTACTTTAATGGACTGTAGTGCAGATTATAGCGGAGAGCAGATAAAATGTATTGGATGAAATCAAAAAGGTCTGCTGTTTGGACCTTCCAGCTAATACCATTGTTGTCATTGCTGGTTGAACATAGAAAGGCATTTACACATTTAAAATACAGACTAGTAAAGACCAGCTGGTGCTGCTAGCTGCTTGCGCCGCTCTGGCTGCACAAACACATCTCTACTTTGATCCCCATTTGCTTACATTTACATTTGCTTACTTTTTAACTTCTTATCTCCTAGCCGAAGTGACAGAAAGTTGGACAAAATGAAAATTTCCAATTCTCTAGCTGGGCTACTTTTTAAACATTTGTAAGTGTTTTTGATCACATTGCAGTGAAGGAAGAGTTCACATCAACGCAAAATACCTCTCTTCACCACACGGGAATTCAACAAGCTTCTACAAAGGATGGCTGTCTCGGTAATGAAGATCGACAAACTGGAGTTGAATGTCAAAGTAAATGCCTGTTATGGAAATAATTAAACTCTACCAGCCTTACTGGTGTCTGAAAACCCTGAGATAACCCAACAAGTGGTTTTAAATAGCAAGTTGTCGGCACAACATCTAACCAACAGAACTGAGAAAAAAGGTGCTGCTTCAAATGACAATAACCATACTGGTAGCCCCTGCTGGGAAATACTTGGAGCAAACCCAAAGAACAAACAATCCAACCCAGATCTGAAAAGACGCCTGACACAGCAAATATAACTGAACCAGGCTTGGTACTAGCCGGTTTAATAATTTCTCTGATACTCTGCGTTGTGTTTAATACAGAATACCAGGACAGTGATTTAATCTTGTACAAATGCACCTTTATTCTGCATTGAACATAATAATGCTGGTCAGGGTGGTAAGCTTGTAGTCATAGGCACTCTCAGCCGCATCCACTCCAATATTGACAAATATCAGATAAAACAAAATAAAATAAAAAATTACTTGCACAGAAATCTGGATGACAAGCTTTAAGAATTAAGGTATATAATGCTGAACCAAATTAACTCGTCAGCAATCCGTGCTTTTTTCAGCAACCAAAAAACACCCTAGATGTAAAAATGTAATAAAATGTAAAAAATAATTGGATAAGTGCAGATTGCTAGCTAAACCCAACTTGCTTTACAGTAGATGCATCAACTCAAATACTGACAAATATCAGGCGCAGCTGATGGAGTAAATGTGCCAGCATTAGTCAGGAGGTGCCCACAAGCCAACACACCACACAACGAAATAGCATTAATAACCATGGAAAATGGAACAACACTATTTATCCTCTTATTGGAATCCCACATTTAGATGACAAACCTGGACAAGAATTCAGAGAAACATGTCTTCTACTGTTGGGATTCCTCTAAAAACCGGGCCTTACAAGATGACCTTGAAAAGAACGGCCTGTTTCCAGACAACAAAAAAAAGGTATGGCGATATCCAGCTCTTTACTAAACAGCTTCATAACAAACCAATTACTACTAAGCCAATGACATTAATAGTAACGGATGATTCTAGGAATAAAAACACATAGATAGGGAATGTTGGCTGTACCACACTTTCTGGAATCTCAGAGGATCACAAAGATCACAGAATTAAATCCAACCTTGAAGAGCTTAGTCATTCACATTGGAGCACTGAATGATATGGCTAAGAGGAAGTTTGAAATATTAAAGGAAGATGTGAAAAGTCTGCTTAACACAGCGGAACAGATACATTTTAAAGTGTTTATAAGAGGTCCTGGTCTGCCACCTTCAGCAGGGGATGAATTCTTCAGCAGTTTCCTACCTGAATAAATGGATCAAACAAGCTTGCTTTGCAAGATCAATTGGCTTATTGATAACTTTAATATCTTCTGGGAAAAGAGAAACCTCCTCAGTAGAGATGGATTCCACCTGAATAAATCAGATGCAAAACTTTTGGTTTCCAACATTTTCAATTCCCTGAACTAAGTACATGAATTGAATTAAAACCTGATAAATATTCTCTCTGATGATAAACTTCTCTCTGCTGATGCCATGGAACGGTAGGGCTTGGAATACAAGTTCTTGAAATGGGATATCAACTGAATTAACAAACAATAAAATCAGTCCATGAGGTGATGGGGAAATATAGATCACATTCATCATTGCTTTGGAGTAAAGTGACCACTCCTCAAACCCCAACAACCCCCACAAGCCCTCCACAGCACCATCTGCTGTATCCATCCCAACACTACAGCTGAATCTCAACTCAACCGCAGTGAAGAGACTGCCCTGATTAAGGTCTTCAGTGACATCAGTATCAATTCAGACTGTGGAAGAACCACTGTGCTGCTATTATTGGACTTCAGTGCAGTGTTTGATACTGTTGATCACTCAATTTTATTAGTGCTTCTGGAAAACTTGGTCTGCCTTTCTGGTACAGTACTGGACTGGTTTAAATCCTACCTGAAGGACAAGGACTTTTATGTGTCAGTAGGGAACTTTAAATCAGAGACCAGAAAAATCACATGCAGGGTTCCTTGTGGCCCCATTCTGGGGCTCCTGTTATTCAACATCTACATGCTACCATTAGCCCAGATTATAGCAAACAACCGGATCAGTTAGCATAACTATGCAGACGACAGACATCTTTACATCAGAATGATACGAGGTGACTATGAACCCATCAGAATAATGGCTAGAGGCTTAGAACAGTTCAATATGTGGATGGACCATAATTTTATCCAAGTGAAGAACAAAACTGAGGTAATAAGTTTTTGGGCCAAAGGAAGACAGATCCAGAGTTGGCTCTGGTTTCAGCTACTACAGCTAGAAACCACTGATTAAGACCAAAATCTTGTCATGTCATGATGGACTCAGACCTGAACCTTCAGAGGCACATAAAGGCAGTTACCAAGTCAGCCTTTTATCACCTGAAGAACATTTCCGGGGTTAAATGACTAATATCCGAGCAGGATCTAAAAAACTAACTCATTCACCCATTTTTAGTAGAATTGATTACTGCAACAGTGTCTTCATAGGTTTGTCTAAAAAGTCTGTCAGACAACTGCAGCTGATCCAAAACGCTGCAGCACATTTTCTCACTAGAACTAACAAAGTTGAGCACATGAGCCTGGTTTTGAAGTCCTTCCACTGGCTACCTGTAGGGCTGGGTACCGAACTTCGGTACTTTTATGGTACCGACCGAAATGCTTCGGTTCTACAGAGTATCGAAACATGCCTCGTCTTTCGGTACCAAGTTTCGGTGATTGGCTGGAACACTTAAGGTGATTGCGTCATCCAGGAAAAATACACAGGTGGTCACGCCTACAGCCAGGGTTCATGTGTATCTTTTGTGAACTGGTTGCAGCGTCGCGGAACCCCTTTAAAATGCCCCCCAGGTCAAAAGTGCGGCTTCACTTTATTAAGACTGATGCTAATAGTGCACAATGCAATACATCGTGCACGGAAATTATTTAAGAGCAGAAAGTCGCTCTGTGTTTGACTGCAAGAAGAGCGGACCGCAGCCAGCGCGACCATCCTCCTCTCAGCAGCCCGTGGGCAGAGCAAAGCCAGAGCGGAGTGAATCATGCTGCTTTCAAACTGGACGCAGCAAGAGCAGCAAAATCTCGTCTGCTGCTTCATTTTTGCTGCTTGTACCAGCTTCTGACGCGCTGCTGAAGAAGCTTTGCTGCTCTGGCTGCGCGGTCGCTAAGTGGGTCAGACGCGCGTTGGGCGGAGCTACTCTATCCTTTATTTGCCTTGCAGCTATATTTGCTGTGATCAGTGGGAATAAAGTAGTTTTATTATGTTTTTAAGTGGGAAAATCCACCTGAAAACGTAATCAGTGCAGTCAGTTCATCCTGCCTTCAATATTTCTGTCGGAGCCGCTCAGACCCCCCCCATACCAGCGGTGCGCTGTCAGTAGGATCCCATTCAACGGGCTTGTTTGTCAGACATGGTAATTTTTCTAAAGGAAAACTGCTAAGTAAAAAGGTCCTCACAATGTAACAGTGAATATTAGACACTGAATTATTTATTTTTTTATGTAAGAGGAAAAATGTAAATGGAAAAACAGAGCTTAAAATACAACTCAAGATTTGTACTTTTTTATGTTGTGTAATTTTCTTTTTTTTCGAATTGATATTATAAAACTGGTATCGAAAAAAGTATCGTTCAGGAACCGGTATCGAAGTGAAGGTATCGGTATTGGTACCGGAACCGAAATTTTTTTAACAATACCCAGCCCTAGCTACCTGTAGACTTTGAAATATTTCGGTAACTCCAGAAATCACTGAATAGATCAGCACCTCAATACATCGCAGTTGTGTTGTGAGTGTTTCAACCTAACCCTAGACCACTCAGGTCTTCTAGTTCCAGCCTACTCTACACCAAGAACTAGAGCAAAACATGGAGAAGCAGCATGTTGTTCATTTACTCTGCTTTTATTTTTCTTTTGTTATTGTGTAATTCATGTAAATCACTTTGAATTGGCCATGTACTGAATTGTGCTATATAAATAAACCCTGCCTTACCTTGCTATTACTATTCTTAATAACATTATGTAGCATGCTGAGGACTCAATCATATAAGGAAATCACAAAGAGCAGAAAAGGGAGAGAGAGAGAGAGCTTGTTTCCCCCCTGAAATACCTCTCTTTGCCCCCCAACCAAGAAAATAAAATAGATAAATAAAAAAGGGGTGTTCTTGCATTCTGCTCCTCCCCGAGACGAATATCCTGTAAAACACCTGAATCAGTTTTAATCAATTCCTTATTACCAGACCTCTACAGAACTTGATAAAGTCTGAAGAGGTAATTTAGCCATCTAATTCAAGTGTGGAGATCCAGGCATGAATCTAAAATTTGCATGGAAGTAACCCCTGCTGTATAGCTTTTAAGAACTTTTGTTTCTTGAGTCCAGGTAATAAAAGGTATTTCTTATGTAAGCCTTGTTATACTGATTTTAATGTAACTTGGATTTTAATTTTAGTCTACTATTCTTCAATCTAACATGACATTTACATTTACAGCTCTGCTTTCATTGGCAGCTTTGAATGCAAACACTGTTTTGATGTTGTAAGTGTGGTGATGCATGAGATTTACAATCTCTGAGATTGACATTTATTTATAAGGCCTGCTGGGGGATGTCATGCTGCTCCCTTTGACTGATCTCTTCACTTCCTCTTACAAAGATGGAGGTTTCTTGTGTGACCACAAAAACTCTTTCAAGCACGATGCGTAGGAGACGCCCTACGGCAAGGTTCCAGCAACTGTCGCGTGTACCCTTTAGTCCAAACCTAACTGTAACCATGAGAGGCAAAAACACAACATTGATCTAGGGTCAATGTCTTGAGGCAAATCCATCCTCAAGCCTGTTTGTCCACATGTTGGCCATATGGAAATCGTTCTATATAGTCTGTGGAGTGAGTCCTTAAAGTCAAAAGATTACAAATGAAACGATACAAAACGCTTTGGTCTAAGTATCGTAAATTCCTTTAAAGTCACTTCCCTCTGCAAAATTATTTCTTATAACTGAATAAACCATAGCATATTTGTTTACAATGTCTAATTACTTATATTCATAATGTTCAAGTTATCCATTTTTGCACAAATCTTAGAGATAAGGTTTAGTTCCCACATGCTCGTAGAAACACAAAAAAAAAGAAAAGAAAAGCCACAATTGTATGAAAGCAAAAGCAATATCAACCATGCAGTCATTCTGGAAAAGCAATTTCCAACTTTGCTTTGCTCCAGAAACTGTGGACGCCCGCTTGTTTGATGTGTTCAGAGCTGCTGCACAGATGCCACAGCCTTAGCTATGCCAGACGTCATCTTATTGGCTGTTCTTGGAATACAGAAACACCATGTACACCACCTCTAAAATTAGTGTGTTCTGCACATAAAGAAGAAAAGATCCAAACATAGAAAAGACTCTAAAGTGGCAGCTTTCTCTATATTTCTCCTAATTTTCATCTTCTGCGTTGGCATAGAGCCCACTGAGATCTCTCAAGCCCTCTGCCTCATCAAAGTCTGTCCACAGCACAGTCACATATTTTCCAATTCTGAGCCAGCCAGAAATCTGGAAATCTGATTTTATAACCCTTAAGATCCAGATTGTTTGTTAGTGCCAACAGTTTTAGTGAAGTTTTCAGCACATCAAACAAAAAGAACAAGCCCTGCTATGCTTGTGGGCCCCAGCTCCTAGTGTTATGTACATCAGTTGTGTGGCTGCCGTGTTGTGTGTTTGTATGTAAACAAAGACAGTGAAGGACACCTTTAAATGATTTGCCAGGTGTCCACAGAGAAGGAAGGAAAAAAAAATTGGTTTTCTAAAAGTGCTTTCGTCCACGTCTGTGCAGCAGGTGTAGAGAACCTTGCTAAATACACAAACTAACTGCTGTGTTTTTATATCAATCATGAATCATCTTTTCTGGTGAAATGGTGCTAAAGTAAGACTTGTTCCAAAGTGGGATAAAATAAATGGATTGTACAAAACAAACACATTCCCCGTTCCATCCAGTGGCTGACCACACTTGAAGCCACTAGACCATGATGACGTGATGAGCCTGGAAGTCAGTCAGAATGGGCGGAGATAATTGGTCCTTATTACTTTGACCCCTGACCCTTACCCCCTCCTTAGTGAAAATTTTAGAAGTGGTCCCACAGGAGGTGTTTGATACTAACAGGACTCTAAAACGGAAAAACGCTGTAGGTGGTGAAACAGTGGTCGGCTTTTAGTACAACTGGAACCCAGTTCAGCAGGGATGGGGTGCAGAAGCGGAGTTTTGGGAGTGCTGCCCATGTGTCGCCCACTCTGGGAGCAGTATTTCCACCCAACCCAATGAAAGCTTTATGGACTTGAACTATAAAGCCACTAAATCTAACACTTTTTTTTTACTCCAAAAATTCCCCCACATCCCACTCTTGACATTACTGCTGGAATTTGTGGCAGGAACTGTTGTGGAGTTTAGATTTTCAGTGTTGATTTTTCGCTAAGTGTGCCAGCAAAGTGACTTCCTCCTAAAGTCCATTAAAATAGGGCTGCTACCGGGGGATGTATGTGTAGCTCATGTGTAGTGTTGTGGTATGGTGGGATCTACAAAGAAAAAATTGACACCAGATGGTACTAAGAGGGGATGAAGATGGAGGAAAAAAACAAAAACAAGTGCAAAAAGCTGTAGCTGAGACGTGGAAGGGTTCTTTTTTTTTGTTAAGACGATAACTTTATGCTGTTACATTGTTAGATGAAGTGCCTTGCAAAAGTATTCACACTATTAAACTTTTTCACATTTTCTCCTGTTACAGCTGTCAGTTTTAATGGATTATTTCAGGACTTAAAAGGGTAAATAAAAACGCATATCAAAAGCGAATGGAAAGGATGTATGCTTTTCACCATTTTAATAAAAAAAATATAACTCTGAAAGATAACATACATGTTTAATCAGTTTTATTTAGTCTAAAACACGTAAAAAATACAGTGAAACCAAATTCCTCCAGAAATGATTTATTTATTAATCTATTCCACTCATGTGTGATTCAATCTCTAAATTACAGCTGTAGCCGAGTTTTTTAAAGGAACATAAATGGACTAAGAGGCCCATGTGCACATCAAATCTAAAGGGGTTGGGTTAAACAATATCCTAAAACTTTAATAATATTCATTACCAGGACATTGCTGTTTACCTAAACCGTCAAGCTAGACCAGGAAAGCATTAATCAGAGAAGCTGCTTGAAGGCCACTGTTAACGACGGATGAGCTGCAGGGATCCACGCCTCAGGAGGGAGAATTTGTTGAAAGTTTGTTGCAAACATTAATAAAATTAAAACTATGAAAGAAAGCCGATAGGAAACCCATGTTGCTATATTCAGTGTGAGGGACACAAGAAAATATAATGAATGTGGTCCTTTAGTCAGATGAGACTTTTTGCCCCACATGTAATATGGTATATGCAACAGAATGACACTGCAAATCACCCAAAAGACAAAACCTGCTTAATAAAACGTAGTGGTGGCAGCAATATGGTGGCAGGCAGTCTTGTCTTCAGCTGGGTTAGAAAATATGGTCTGAACCGATGAGGAGATAGGTAAAACTGAATGCAGGAAGATGCTATAAGATCAACTTTCTGAACTGTGTATGGGCAGAGTTTCATCTTCCACAAGGAAAACCGCCCTAAAGATGAAGCCTGTTGTAGTTTAAGGGTAGGTTTGAATTGTTTAATTTAAGCCCAGCTCAAATTTAGTTCTAACTAGACTTGAAATCTAATTTTGTGTGCTCTCCTTTCAGTATGACCGAACTTGATATTGAGAAAATACTGTATTTTAATGTTTTCATTCCCATACCTGTCTAAGAGATGTTTTGATTAGAACATGGTTCTTCAAAATAATGGCTTAGGAGCTGTGAATGTTAACACAGAGCACGCCTTTTAAATCTTTAGTTGTATAACAATTTGAAAATCATCTATCATTTTCCTATGGCTTTATGGCCATGCACTATTTTGTGTGTCTCTCTCAACAAATCCAGGTAAAATCCATTAAGGTCTGTGATTTTAACGAAACAGAAATTCAATAGGCATTTCTTATTTGGGGAAACATGAGCTGATATAAACTTTGCAACTTTAACTGCTGTTTTAGAGTTTTTATTGTTCCTAGGTGAAGCATCAGAGCTGCTTTCTAACGTTTTAATTTGTCTCCCACGAAAGTAACAAGCGTATCTTTGTTTGATGCACATTTGTTTTTTAAGAGAAAAAGCCCAGCAGGAAATCCTTGAATAGATGATTGAAAAAACAACCACGCTGGTTTTCCATGCAAGCATATATGCATGTGTCTGAGATTGAAAACCAACATTCCACGGTCCCAATGTGCACTCACATTAAAACATTCTATTTAAAGTATTTTGAGCTGTGCTGTGATCCCTCAAAACCCTTTCTAATGCAAACACAGCAGCGAGAGCATTTATTCTTAACCCCGCAAGACTCTTTTGAGTTTCTCTTTTGTCTCTTATTATCTGATCTGATGTTATGATAAAACAAGGTGATCTCCTCTGTGATGTTTGGAGTGGG
Source organism: Cyprinodon tularosa (assembly GCF_016077235.1). Classification (NCBI taxonomy): domain Eukaryota; kingdom Metazoa; phylum Chordata; class Actinopteri; order Cyprinodontiformes; family Cyprinodontidae; genus Cyprinodon; species Cyprinodon tularosa. The sequence goes on from NW_024038821.1 coordinate 2,094,440, forward strand.
TTTGGACCAGTTCTCTTTCATTTAGATTGTATATACCTTTTTTGTGTGTATCCAATATTTTAAGAGAAAGTTAGGATTCTGCTTTATATTCTAAGATACTTCATATAAGGCATGAGTTTCCTGTTCTTTCAGTGAATTATATGCTTCAGCTGTGTCGCTTGTGAAGTAATACTATATTTCTCTTAAAGCTTGATGAATAAATAAATAAATAAAAACTCAGAATTTAAACATGCTAAAGGAAGAAAGACAGAGATTTTGGTGTTATTTGTCTGATTATCTGCTGCATACATATTCATGGACGAATTAATATTCCAATGTTTTCTATTAACTATTTGTTGTTGTAGAGATGTTTATTTTTACCTGAACAAAAAAAAAAAAAGAAACCAAGGGGTGCCTAATGTCCTTTTTTCATGATCGTAGTCAGGTGTAGATATCTGTTTATTCTAGTAAATTAAATTCATTGTAAAGTTTTTTTCTTGGTACAGATTAGTTGGTGTCCCCAGCTACCAAAGTGTGCAGCTTTTCAGTGTCAGTTCTTGTTGTAAATAAACCCATCCAAGCTTGCACAGAAGCGCTGCAGTTCCACTCTTTCTCCTCTGATAATATTGGTTTGGGGAAGAATAAACATGAGAGCTCGCTCTTGGAAGATTGTTCCCAGGAATCTTTGCAGTGACATGTAATGTATGAAAACACACTTGGCTGTTTTTCTAATCCTCCCTTGGGAGTCTATTACATTTGTGGGCATGAAAATTGTTGTGTGACCCGGCTCTACATTGCAGCTTGTTACACCAGTGATCTTTGCTTTCGGTTTCCAATTACATTTACCCAAATATTTCATTGCTTTAGTTGCAAATAGTGCAGTGTTATATTCTTTGTAGTCAGCACTTAAACCCATCTTTACACCAACCACACGTCTTCACGCTCTTTCCAGGCCCCCTCCCAGATACAGCTGGTGCTGATCTTAGAAAACGGGACTAATTGTATGTTTTTATGATAAATACACATTATTTATTTACAAATAGAGTGGTTATAATAGTAATAAATACAATATAAACATCTCAGCATTATACTTCATGTGGTATTGCACCCATTTCATTACGTACAACAGAAATGCTTTTTTAGAACCAGTTAAGGAATATTCCTTTGATTAAAACATTTATTTTCCCAACTTTATGTAGACATAAATATATTTATATATAAACTTTAAGGACTCGCACTCAATATCTCTATTTTCTGTTTCTTTCATATAAATAAATGTCTTCATTGAGAAACTGGGTGTCCATAGTAAAGTTTATTCACTTTGTCTTTCTCTGGTGTCCACTTTCACTTTAAGTTCACCCAATCCATTTTTCATCGACAGCCACAGCCCTCCACCACCATATCCTGGTAATTTTTCAGAATCACCTTCTCATATTCGTCCAGGTAAAGCAGCGAAATGGCACTGAGTTCTGTGGGCACACAACAGGCTCTGGGGATGCTTGGGTTGACGGAGTTGACAAGAGTCTGCACAATGGCATGATTTGTTGCATTAAGGTGGTCAGGTAATGGAAAGGGGCATTCCCCCTGGCAGTAATAGGCATGGTAGCCAGCAGGTGCCACTATCCACTCGTTCCATTGCACGTCGCTAAAGTCTACATACAGGGTATGCCTTTTGCAGCTCGCCTTGTGCTGATGCTTCCTGCGCTGTTTCCGGAGTGCTTGCCTTTTTTGCCGTGTATGGAGTACTGAATCCCCATGGCCGTCGTGACCGTACGTTACCAGCAAGGGTCGGGCCTGTGGCCATGAGTCCTGGTCCTGATGGAGGGACCGGCTCACCCTGACATGCTTGTTTCGTCTCTGGGAATGCTCTGAGTCCATCTCCTCATGCTCTGGGTGAAGCACCTCCACCATAAAGCCATGATTGGGGCCTTGCCCTGATGTCCATTGAGAAACAGCAGGACTCACATCAAAACTCTCCCAGCGACTCAAAGAGTCCTGAACCAGCCGGGTATCCAGCAGACGGACCAGAGGTTCTGTGCTGTTAGAGCCTACTGGAACTCCGAAGATTTCATAAATGTTGATACGATGGAGGCCTCCAGCTAGAGCGCTGCTGTTCGGGGGTGCAGCTCCAATGACCTGATCCCTGTAAATGCGGAGCTCTGCAGAAGTTATCAGCTCTTCTTTAGGGATTGAAGTGAGGTTGAAGTAGAATTGCTGGGTTGTTTTGCCTTTCAGGCTGGCCAGGGCCTCCATTGATTCTAGAGAAAACAACATAGACAGCCACAGTGTAAGATGATGCAACCAAAAGATTGATCGAACAAGTTAACACGCATAGTTAAAGAAGGACTGGCATGGAAACAGTTGCTTTGTTAATGTTCCAAATATGAACCGATTAGCATCTTATCTTTTTATCAGTACATTCAGCAGAACTGCCTAGTGACTGAACAGGGTGGGTGGAGGCCACTGTCAAGAAGGTAAAACATATTGTTTTTTCAATTTTAATCACAGGCAAATGATAATTGCGATGTAAAACAATCATTAGGGTGAGGCTCTTGAAATCATCAGGTTAAATATCAAAGAATAAATGCAGTGCGCTCTCAACTTCTGATAAGATCAGAGAGATTAGTAAGCCTGCATTCATACTGCTTATTTGCACAAAAAGTTGACATCTGTTTAAAATTTCCTTCTGTCAAACCATTAACTATAATCAAATCTGTTTAAAGCTCATATTCTGAAATAAATATAAAAAGTATTAAAGAAATGCCAAGGGGGACGACATAATCGCACAAATACTGCCAGTTCCTTGCAAATTTACTCTAGGACATTACTAGATAATTATTTTTGCTCTGGAGAGGAACTTATAAACAAATTCTTCATAATTCTTTATTTTATAATTTTTATCTCTACTCTTACTATGCTGGGGCATACAAAGGTGACACACGTGTTGCATTTAATCGTTATTCCCTTCCATAGAATTTGGTAAATGATAGAAGTGTCAGTAAAAGCTACAATTTTCTTTTTGGCAGCCCAGCTTTGAACTCTTACTTTATGAAGATCACAGAAGATGTATAGGCCATCATTTTAATCTGTTTGGTGTGGCAAAGTAAACTAAAACCTTAAAACTATTAGCTTTTCAAAGGAGGCATTTAGGAAATTCCACCATCTCATCCTAAACCTCCCTCCAGAGGCACAAAGACCTCAATTAGACTCATCACTTCTTATTTGATGTGGGAAAGCCCCCTGTGTCTCATTCCCTCTCTTTGGTCCCGAACCTGCTCTTCCTTTCCTTTATCAGCACCCCAAATCCCATTTTCTCTCTGTTCTCTTAGCCTCCAAATCCTCTTTCCTTGCTGTCTACTCCTTTGTCACTGTTTTTTTCTGTTTTGTTCTGCAACAGTGTTTTTCAATCTCTCTAAGACTGCTTTGTGAACATGCTCAGGCTTGTCAGAAAGGTTTGAACCACAGAAATGAGTGCATCGGCATTCCTAATTTCTTTTTGAGCTTTATGCCAAAATAAGAGATAAAGGCTAATGTCAGGTCATTCATCTAAAATCTGTAACTAGCCGCCGCCTCCCTTGTAAAAAGTGGAAATGCCTCTATTCACTGATAGCATTAGACCTGATTATTCAAGAGAAATCAAAAACAAATGACAGATATGATGTGTTCAGATATGAGATTCAGATTGCTCGGTTGTGTTGCATTAATCTCTGTTCACAGATATTTACACTACAAAACGCTCAGTACAATGTCACTGACTTATTTCAAGAACTCTAAGAACCATGCAGCTCCATAAGCACAGGCTAAAGAGCCACTGGGAGCATGTTTAAATACAGTCTAAACACATTTGTAATGGCCAGTGGTGTCAAGGTGTGTTTGCTGAGAGCAGATGTTTCCACAAGCCGGCTGGGAGCAGTCACTCAGTCCTGCAGCTCAGGCCAGGGTTGTTTGTAGTGTGTCAGTTTAGCCACTTGGTGTCATTGCACTAGGGCTTTGGAGAGCACCCAAGCAACCACTCAACCACCCCTCTGACTCACCCCTGATGGAAACTTCTCCAGTCAAACACAGGACTCTGTATGAGGACTCTATGTAGGGCCCCAATGGACTTAGTAACATGTATGCTGTAAAAACAGCTACTTGAATCATAGGAAGTGGAATAGTGGCTACAAAGCTGCAATAAGCTTTAGTTGAAATTAAATATATTAAATATACAATATGTGATGACATATAAAATAATGTCTATGTTCTAAAGTAGGCTAATCTGGATGTGTTGAAATAATCAACTTTAGTGAATATGTGTAGTCTATGTCCTATTCTATAATTTTCATCTATTTTAATCTGGAGCTAAACTGAAAAACTGACTCAAACAAACCACCACGTGTCCTCTAGACTGTGAGAGCAGCTATGGTGATACAGGAACGTGCGTAATTGCGCACATCGTAGAGAGAGAGGGACAGACGGATGATTTGGAAAGAAAGGGGAAGGAACCCCTCCTTCCCACAGTTACAAACAAATCATTTCAGTCTTTTTAAAAAATGAGTCAGTCTGACATGACTGTGCCCCAGCTCGTGCTACTATAATGCCTGTTTTTTTGTTTTGTTTTTTTAAGTTACAGGGTTCTGTCTATTACCTGCGCTAAAGGCACACCGCCCTTTATCCCGCTCCCGCAGTGCGTGTCTGGAAAAACTGTTTTCACAGCCCGCGCAAACACCATCAATTATTAAGAAACAAATTACCCCAGGGATAGCGCTGGCCCTTAATGTTTCTGAAGCCTGTGACAGCTGCTAGAGGCGTGTTTGCTTTACTGTTGCATCACTGCATAAAAGAGAGTTAGTTCAATTGTGCGTGAGATTCTTGTTTATGAATCGAGTCGCTTTACATTTTTTTAGAGTTACAAATAATAGATGCGAGCTGCGCGTAAATGAGTAAACCTCTATAAAACAGCGCAGGCTCTGAAGCTCAGCTTGACGCACTGAGTCATGTTTAAATATGGGTTAGGGCTGTCTGAGAGAGCTGACAGGTGGAGGTATGTCAGTAATACGTACCTTCATGGTGAAAGCTTCTAATTGTGTTGGCCTTGCTGGCGGCCCTCTCTGCGTGCTTCCCCATACTCTTGGTCCGTTTAGTGCTGTGGTCTCCGTTCGCAGAGTGCATGTGGTAAAGGTCCACCATGTACTGGGGTACCACGGCGTTTTTGCTGGGGGTCGGTCTGCGGCCCAAGCCGAACATTTTGAGAAGCCGAAGCTCAAACTCGTTGAGGAAGCTCTCCGACCGCTCCGGGCTCTGCTTCCCAGATTCGCTGAACTTCCTTCGGCCAACCTCCGGGATGAGTCCCGCAGCACCTTCCAGCAGCACCTGAGCGAGCAGCAGTACCATGAGAGAGCGGACCACGGCGACCATGATCAGTCAGTCCCTGTGGGAAAACAGTTGGTCTCTGTCAGTGCGCTTCCAAGGAACTATTGACATGCAGGTAGTCATATTAGGGGGCCTCCCAAACACTTTGTAATCCCCCCCCTCCATACAGCTGGGATAGGAAACACCTCTTCACTTTGAAGTTTAACAGGCAAACTCACAATACTGGCCCCCTGACAGAAGTCTGGCCATTACTCGGAACTCATTCATAAAATTATACAGACGTAAAAATTAATAACAGGTGGATCAAAAAAAAAAAAAAAAGAAAAAGAAAAGAAAAAAAATCAAAGCAATTTACAGAGGAAGACTGCAGACATAAGAGATAAGAAACTAGGTTTGAGGGATATGAAAAGAAAAAAGAAACGTGCGGAACTAAAGATCACAAGCAGTATCAGAGAGAAGAAAAGAGATTACAATTTGCACAGCAGCAGCAGCAGCAGCATTACAGTCAGACGGTTCTGTTTGCAAAGGCTTTGACGGCCATGTAATCATAATGGATAGAGTCACTTAAAGAGGCTTGCAGGTGTTGGAGCTGACGTGCGTGCCAGAGCCAGATGTAACCCAGCAAAACACGTCAAAACCTAAAGCGGGGTCATTTTCACATATTTGTCCATTAATTTTCACTTTACTTTTCATTACCATTAGATAAAACTTTTTTTTAACATTTACGCACGCAAACTTTTGTCATTTTTTGAAAGAAGGGAGCAAACTACACATTGTAAAGATAACTTTTTTGGCCAAAGACATATTTTATCACTACTTGATGTTTGTTTGTTTTTTTCTGGATAGTTTAACAAATTCAACAATTAACTCTTTACCTGGCGAGAAAGCGCTGTGTCCGGTCGTCGTTCCACCTTTAAGCTGTGATAAATTCCACATTAATTCGTGTTTAATCCACTCTGCTTCTCCTTGGGGGACCAAAGACAGCCCATGTCGTTCTCCGATTGCCTTTCGCTCATATTCTCGCCAGCTGCGAGTTGACTTATTTCTTGGTCAGTGTATAGGGAGGGAGAAAAAAATAATAACAGACTATGTTAAATCTATGAGGAAACTGCTGCGCGCTGGCATAATCGAGAAAAGTGTGAAGAATCTTGTCTGCACATCCTAAAATAGAGTTAAAAACTCGTTGGAGTCAAAAAATTGAGCTGCGCTGAAAGTTGGAGAGAGACGCGCACTGGAGTGTCAGCCCTCTGGAAGTGGGGGAGAGTTGCGCACCGGAGCGCTTCTATTGATTGGTGCCTTCTCTTCTTCCAGCGACTCTTTTTGTCTGCAATGATGTCACACATTAGATCTGAGCTCCCACCTTCTTTTTAAAAGCGAGACCCTCTCAGCATCAGTGTTTTGAAGTTTTTTTTAATGATGGAAACAGCAGTGAAGGAAAATAAACTTAACAAACAAAACAAGCAAAAACAACGCAACAGAAAGCTTTCATAATAAGTTGCTAAAATTTTGAAAGTCTTTTTCACCCTTTAACATCTGTTAACTTTTCCCTTTAAAATGCCTCTGCAACATAATCTTAAAGGTTTCCTAATTTAATTAGGTAAACTCATATATATTCTTATTTTATAAAACTGTCTCTTGATCCGCAATGTGAAACAAGGCTTGTTATTAAGTTTGACTAATGTCAACCTTAAAAACACAATGAGGATTTGCCAGGGGTGTCTCCAAAGGTTTTTGGAGTTATTGTATAGTTATTGAAGCATGATTTTACTCCAGAATGGGTTGTATATGCATATAAAAACGCCCCACATTGTAGTATAGTTTATAGTTTCCTACGTGTGTATAATTTAAGGACATATACAGGAAAGAGGGATAGGATTACAAAAAATGGTTTTGTACAATATAGATTGAAAGCTAATTTATACAATTCAATATTTATACTTATCAAAGCTTCCTTTTCCTCCTCTAAAATTAAAGTTTATCAGAATATTGCACTTATAAGTCTATATAATCAAGAGGGCAGCAAATTCAAAGGAATAACCAATATGTCTGTGCTGTCTTTGTGGTTTTTAGCTGAAATGAAAATCATCCTCTTTCTCTTGGCTTATCTGCATGCCCATGTGCAGCATATGGATGATTTTACATATTTGCTCCTCCTTTGATTTTTTTCTGTTTGTTTTTGTTGTTGTTGTTGACTTTTTCAGTAACCACTCGTAGAGACTTGCTAAGGAAGTGTCCTAAACTAAACTTAGCAAGTGGCTAGTTCTAAAAAGGCTGATTGCACTCATTGCAAAACTCATGCTACTCTTTCTAATAGTTATAAATGCTATTATAAAATGTAAAAGAGGAGGTAGAACATCAACTTTTTAATCACAGAAAGATTTGCTGGTGACTGGAATCAACCCATTTTAAACTCAAATAGTAGGTAATGATAACCATGCTAATAACAAAAAAAAAAAAAAGCAAAAAAAAAAAAAAAAGAACATACCTAATGCTAACATAAGATGCAGAAGATTGCTCAGCCTTTTGATAAATGTTTTTTTATTTCGATGAAATTCATTTTAATTGCTGAGCTGTGTAATATGCACACAGTGTGACATCACCTCTGGGAGTATATAATCGCCATTCATTTTAGAGCAACTGCTTTAAAGTTGAAATTAATAAACACTATAACACCATAGTAAGATGGATACTGTGAATATCTTAATGCATGGTGGAAGTCTACATTTTGAATACAACAACCAAAGAAGCTAAATTTTAGATAGCTATAATCTTTCCTGTAAGATGTCAATAAGATATGCAGATTATTTTTTTAGTTGTTTGTTTTTTTCAATTAAGTAGAAAATCCAAATGTTTTTGTTGATTCTAGGTGTTCCAGAAAGAAACAACTAATATTTAGGGACTGTTTTTAGAAGTCAGTTTTACTTCAGAATTTGATCCTAAAAAAAGTAAATTTAATAAGTATCTAGAAAGTAGAAAATACATTGTTCTCAACCTTCCGTTAAAGTTAAGATGCGTTTCATGTCATCTGCATAAGAAAAGGCTTCATTGATTACCTCCAGTCACATCCATTATCAAAAGATAGCTGTAGATTTAATCCCGCAGAAATCACCTGATATCATTGTCTTGTGACAGCTCAATTACTTTATATGAGGGATAATCCCAGATCATCCACTTACAAATGAAAATACAGAAAGGTTCTTGGATGCATGCCATTACCAGTATCACTGTGTTCATTGTGCTTTTTCTTAACTATCCACAAAAACGAACCTCAGTACTTTTATAGGTTGAGTTAATCTGTTTCCCCAGGTTTCTAGTTTGTTTTCCTTTCCAGCACAGTAAAAAAAAGTTATTTATAATAAAGTATATGTATAATCTGCTCTTTCTTTTTCCATTTAACCTAATTTAACAACAATTAGTCCATTCATAAAGATTTAGCTCATTGTTTTGTTAATCTGTTGGCAGGTATAGCTGGATCTGCGTTGTTGCCAAAACACCAACCGATGAACCTAGAGCACTAAACCAAACCTAGGTAAAAGCTGCATGGCATTTAGATACTTTAGATTGAAGGATAAGCCAGCAGGCTGTGAGTATCTTTAATTACACAAGTGAGAGGATTAGAAAGAGAAGGATTTATCTGATGCTCTCTCCCTGTTTTTTTTCTTGGTTTGTTAGTTTGTCTTGTTTTAATGAATGACCGTGTGAACATGACATGTGTGAGTGTTGGTTGTTTGGCGTAGCTTGTGTCAGGCCCGCTCTGAGGAATGTGCTGAAGGACTTGATCAGAGTGGCTGAGAGGATCATGCGGTTCTGATACTGTAATAATCATTGTTTTTTCAGTGAGATACATCATGCTTATCACTTCCCAGCTGCTGATCCAATTACATGCTGATTGAAAGGACAACATGACAGAGTGAAACCCTTGTGGCCAGAGAGGGCAGGTTGAGATACGCTATCAGAGGCATAAATGAACGACTTGTTGAGGGGGGGTTTCTAAAAGGATAAACTGTGACTGGAACATTCTCTGGCATTTGAGCAGCTGTTTACAAACTTTTTCTGTGATATTCCTGGATGCTCTTGCTCCAGACTAGTACTGACATGGTTGGGAATATTACCAACTTTAACAGAAAAAAAAGATAAGGTCATTTCCACACATCATTCTAAAATCAGTTACAGGGCCGTCAAAATTTTCCATAACCCACTGAACTTTTTAGTTGCTTACGTTAAAAACATAGACTTTATTGAACTTCCTTTAACTGTATACCAGAAGAAAAAGCTTATAAATGATGGGATGCATATGTTTTCAACCACCTATACTCTGATACCCAGATATCCAGAACCCCGTTTATTACATAGTCCACGCGTAATTAAGCTATAGGTGAAAATGTAGATTTTCTGCAAGGACCTCAGATTTTAGACAGCTTTAATAGACATCCTGCAAGTCCAAGGAACACACAAAACAGGTCAAGCATACAGTTAATGGTATGTTTAAATGAGGATTTGGCAACAAAATAATTGAGAACCATCTGAGAGAGAACATTTCAACCAATAATCTAAGAACAGAAGGAGCATCTTCCAACTGCAAACCGAACCATTGTCAGCCTCCATAACTGAAAAGAAAGGCTATGGAGATCTAGTATCAGAGAAGAGGTGAACAGGCTTCCTCTTGTGGTAGTTCTGAAAGGGACATCAAGATTCACAACTCAGGTGGGATAATCTTCTGACAGGAAAATCTTTGAGTACTTATTCAATCTGTTCTTTATCATAGATTTGCAAGTACAAAGAAACTTAACAAAAATGTAATATTTAAAGTGTGCTACAAGTAATATAGCAGACACATCAGTCAATGAGATACCTTTCAACATTTATATTGTGTATGCAGCACTCCATGTTGCAGAAATGGCTCTACACATTACCTCAAACCTGATGAAGCAAAACATGAGGATGATCAGACAGAATCACAATCAGACATACTTTTATAATCCCAGAGGGAAATTACTTGATAGCATGGAAGATACATATATAGTGCTAAATGCAGAAAATCTGCTACTCTACACCTCAGACTTAGAGGAGGTTTATCCTCCGGAAGCTCAAGAACATAAAACATACAACCAGACAATTATATGGATAAAACAGAGCAGAGATGTTTGTGTTAAAATAGCCCAGAATCCAGTGGGGGAATCCAGGGCAAGTCTGGAAAATTAATGCTCACAGATCTTTGTCCAGTCTAACTAAGCCGATTGACTGGTGAAGCTGACTATACAGCCAAAGCATGCCACACTTTGTAGCTTTTTTGTTAAAAAACATATAATAAACATTATCTTAGGTAGAACAAACAATCAAAGTATACCAGAATCTATAGTTTGTTAACAGGAAATGTTGAAAGAGGCTATATGAAAAAAACAAAAATCACTCTACATATGTCCATGCAGTACCATTTTATATACCAAGAATAAGAATATTTTTGTACTACATCTTAATTATTTCATTTTATGTAGCTGAGAAACAAGATTACTTTAGGAATACATTTAATTTATTTATTGCGTTGCAATTCTTTTCTTATATTTGGACCTACAGGTGGCTAAAACTGCTTTGGAGCATCTGGACATTCTCCTAACAGTCATTTAGCTATGCACTGTTGTTATCCAACAAACTGATGCTTTTGGCTCAATAATAAGAGCTATAGGGTCAGTCTCAAAGGCCTACAGTCTATACTTAGAAGTGACAAAAAACAAAATTTGTTAAACCTGCAAGCATTAGTCCCAATGTTCATAGTGTCTGTTTTGAGCTCCGTTTTTCTTATTTAGTTATCTGTTTTCCTAAGTGTGATTTTGACATCTGTCATCGTACTTTAACAACCTTCATTATAAACTGGAAAAAAATAATAAGGAAAACTGAGGCGAGTGATGTAATGAAGAGCAGGGAGACACTAGACCTTACATGATGAAGCACACAGAACCCTTTGTAATCACACATTTGTTAATCAAATAAAAATCTGCCCGTTTTTCCGGTACAGTCTGTCCCAAACAGCCTTCACCTTGAGGAATCTGCTACAGTTAACCAGAAGAATAATATACAGTCCAACCACTACCATGTACTAGTGCTTCATCCGATCCATGATTTTCTTTTACGAAAACCCCCTCACGGGAAAACAATGTGCAACACATACAGATATAATAAAAGTATAAAGAATCTATTGTGAGGTTCCCAAAGGTCTCACTAATGAAATTCTGTGCAGCCTGCAAAAATAAAATGGAGCCTCCTCTATACTGATAACCCTGAGTTAAATCAAACTTTAAAAGGTGCCAAACTGATGAAACGAGGATTAAACATGCTATTTTAATTTAGTCTGTATTAAGGCATTAGATACATTTTCAAGAATATTAGTGAACAGCATCCTAAATACTAAGAAATGGAAGTAAACAAAGTACAGCACAACTAAAAAACTAAGAAAACATGACCATGAACTTAAACTGACATGCCAGGTAAATAGGACATTATTTAGAGATGCAGCATAAAGACTATTAGCCATGCACTCACACAGGTTTGCTGCTTTTCTGCAAAAGCAGTATTGGTAGATTGCATGGCATAAAATTTCAGGCTCAGAAGAGAAGGACCCAGTATCCAAGGGGGAAAAAACGGATTTGTCTGAACATTTATTGATAAAAGAAAGAGAGTAACCGGCGTTGGAGTCTATAGCAGGAACCTCTAAGGATGGAGACAACGAGTTAGGGACCACGTCTTTCTGGGAATGAATGATCATGAACGTGCAAGTCACTAAACTGGTCTTATAGTTCAATCCGAGTCCCGAGATAGGGGATGGGTCCAGCTGGCTGGCTGCCAATGTGGCGGTCGCTGCACAGAGAGTCCCAGGTGGTGATGTCGGATGACAGACATGAGGGCAGAACCAAGCAGACAAATGTAGGCAGGATGATCTGGAAGGCGAAGCCAAAACCGATGTCAATGGCATGGTCGGTTGTCATAGCCAGGAGGTCAGAGATACAGTGAGTAGCCGAAGTACAATTGAAGATAGAGTCGGGTCACAGTTCCGAGGGCAGGCAGGCTCAGTGGTTGGGAAACGTTCCAGTCGGTACACAACCAGGCAGAGATCAGGCAGGTAGTCAGATCAGACAGAAATCAGAAGACAGGTCAGGCAAACAGATCAGATGGGAACAGGCAGGCTCAGAGGTCGAGAGGCAGAACAGGTCAGGATCAGGTAGTCAGAAGACAAGAATGCTGGAATAAGTCTCATGAAAGATTTGAAATAATCTGGCACTGATGACTTGTCTGAAGGCTGGTTTTAAAGTGATTAATTTAGGTGGATCAGATGAGTGGGTAATGAGAACTGGACAGAGCTAAGTACTGTAGGTGTGTGAAATAAGTGATCAGACCAGGCATCAGTGCTGAGATCATGACATTAAAGAACTGATCCTCTGGAAGTGTCAGGGAGGCTGTTTCCATTGTTGTCTGGTAATGCACTCCTTGCTGATTCTAGTCAATGCAAAGCATCAGAGTAAGTACTGAATAAGATAATACTAGATTTGCATTGATATGGATGCCTTAATGCAAAGCATACCCTGGTTTTAAAGGTTTGTTATTTGAAATTGCTCGTAGAAGAATATCTTCATGAATTTGGCTGATAGACGTGTCCGTCTATCTGTCTGTGAAGAGAAGTTCCGGGGCTTGATACCTTGATGAAGCATGCAGCAAATTTCCTTTCCCAAATTTTCCCTCTGAGGAACACAAAGAGATTAGTATTATATTCCTCTTTTGTTTCTTTATTAGGGACAATTTTCTTTGGTTTAGTTAAATGTTATTTGTCTACTGTTTTCAGCAATGTTCAAAAATTAGGGAATGACATTCTTACCTTACTGCTTCAACCAAATTCTAGTGTCTTTTTATACCTGCTGTCACAAGAATAGAATAAAGAACAGTAACAATAGATTCAAAAATAAATGTTGGTGTTTTTCACTTTTATGTTAAAGGTTGCTAGGTAACTTGCAAGGTAAAACAGTGTTTGCAATCTGATAGAGATTCATTTTATCAAAAGTTTTGGTTATAGTAATCTACAGTATCAGGTTTAGTTAGTATAAATAATTAAAAAAAAAAAACTTTTTTTGTAGTTCCTTTATAGAATATAGTAATAGGAAACCACTAAAGTGTGTTTTAGTCAATCATTTATTTAATTTAGGTGTGCCACCCCAACATTTTTAATGGCTTAATGTATTAGCTGAATACATATGCCACAATGCTAATAGTTTCATTTGCAAAAGAAGAAAAAGGTTATTTTATGACAGACGTATTGACTGTTATGTAAAACTTCGTGAACCATTTTTGAACTTTGTCGCTTTTTTACTTGATGACTTAAAGGGGTAAGCATATGTTTCAAAGATTTTTAGTTTCTATTAAAGCAAAATAATTCTTCATTGGACTATTGTGCCCCCATATGTGGACATTTCTTTGTATGTCACAGTGTGCTTTGTGAAATTTTACATGTTGAGGTAAATGTAGAGAGTGAAGACCTCTCTTGTCATCACATACATTCCACGAGTCAGTGGCCTGACAAAGCCCTGAGATGACACTGCAGATCTAACTATTAGCCTTTCACCTGCTGTTAACAGTTGCTTGGCCAGACATAAGGGCTACATTCCTGTACCTTGATCCAAATGCAGTCTTAACACACTGTAACATGTATTCACAAAGATAATCTTCAGAGAAATAACTGGAAATCAAGATACATTTCTTGTCTTGGCTCACTCCTTATTCAGCTACTAAGCAAACATGCCTTTTTAATTTAGAAACCAATAAAATCTTCATCAATCCACATGTGTTTGACAGCAGAAGCACGACTGCTGGACTGAGCTGAGCACGTGCGCACATGGTGCATGAAAGAGATTGTGGCCAAACGGGACACATTTCTTATAGGTTTGTCCCAAAATGGAAACCCACCAAGGTCAAAGATGGGTAACAAGAAAGCCAGAGTCAATATTTATGGATACTGAACATGTGGCACACTTCTCTACCCACTAATTTAAGCAACAAGTCCACCTCCAGATTATATGGGCTCTTAGAGATCACAAGAGAGGGTCTAAACCTTGCTGGTATGGTTGAGAGCTGCGCTGAGGTTGGTCGCTGACGAGAAGCTGTGAATAATTTAGCAAATTGGCTCAGTGTTTATTTGTTTATGTTTCAATTTTTGGTGTAAATAAGGGACAGTGTAGCTTTGATCAGACAGCCTGTGTGCCTCCTTTATCCAGAGATAACATTTGTAATTATCAGTGTTACTAGTGTAGTGGTAATCATAAATTATTGTGTGATGTTTATTTTAGATCATTCTAGAAACATTCGCTTTCATGTTTTCTTTCCTAAAATTAGATATTGCTACAATGTCTTTTTTTACATTTTTTTCTGACTGTCAAATTGTAACAAGTCATAGCAATTGAAGCAAACTTCTATAATTTATTAGCTTACCAAATAAATCTCTAGTTAGGAGGTTAATTTGGATTAAATGCTTTCACCTAAATTTCAAACAGATGAAAAGCTTGAATACAGGAATCTGTCCTTTGAATCCTGCCCCACTCATAAAGGGACCACGTTTCACTCAATTATACCTCTGCATGATTAGAAGCTTGGACTGTGTAAACAACAAACGTCAAGATTTACATTTTACCACAGAAGCACAAGCAGCTGTTTACGGGCTACGGAAGGAGGGAAAGCACTGCGGAAGTATCCATACATGAGACAGGATTAAGGTCTGATGCTGCCAGCGAAGATGTTTTCAATTAATAGTTGTTTATGCAGCTCTAATGCAACACCTGGTTGGAGACCTAAATAGCTTTTTAACCTCCCACTGCTGGTTCTTTTTGGTTTTATATGTTTCATGTTAATATGAGCTTGCATTTTAGTTAAACTGTGGTTTAAAATAAAACTGACTCATTTGCAATTTGATGCCCTATAAATGTTCAGGAAGCCAAAATGACGCACAGAAACATAGTGATTGAAGCCTTGTGACCTTCACAGTTAAACAGAACTTGACAGCCCTTTTTAATCACATGTCATCTAAGATGAAAGAGCAGCAGTCTTCATGTGCTTCATCTGGGGTGTGAATCCAGCCATAAGTAATATCACGTAGTGTGGCTTCATCTGTTCTTCACTTTAACAAAAAAACAAAACAACTTTTAGCTGCACAATAAGAGATTAGGGTTATGGATGACGTTGGATGTTGTTTCTATGCGAGATATGGTGAAGGTTACATAAGTAAAACATTTCATATCTTACAGAGGAAGGTCAGAGCATGAACTGCTAAATTTATATGGTTAATCGTTACTTTTTTAACATCTAAAAATGCAAGATATTTTTGTCATACAAAAATATGCATATAAACATGTAAAGTTGTCTGACTTTCCTTTAATAAACATCATTGCTGAATACTAACAGCTCTTGAACATCAGACCAAATTCCTTTCTCAGTTGTAAAACTCAGAGAAACCTATCTTGTCAAGTACAGACAGATAGCTCTGCAGAAATTTTTAACAGGCACATTGACACACTTCTTGGTTTGTTCCATAAATGTTTGAATTTTTAAGGTTTAAATGCTCCAAAAACCTTGTTCACTCTCAGTTTGTAACGTAGCCAGAATGCATGGAATGCAAACATTCTTATTTAGTAAAATGTATATTTTATTTACCACAGAAATTAAAGGTTAATCTCAATAATATAGAACATTTTAGAAAATGTATTTAAAAAGTAATAATCACATTAATTCCTTACAGAGAAATATATATTTCAGGGGGCTAATTCCCCCTAATTCAATGATTATGGCTTTCCACCAATGAAATTCAGTGTAACATACATTTTCCCAATTAAAACAGAGATTTTTTATATAGAAAATTTTTATGAGGCGGCAATGAGAACTGCTACATACTATCACACAGTCATGGTGCAACTTGCTGTCTTAATAGCCCTTAGAACAAGGAATTCAAACTCCAGTCCTGGAGGGCCAGTACTCTGAAACTTTTAGATCAATCTCTGCTTCAACAAACTTAAAACTAATGTGAGCTTTAATAGCAGCGCTAGTGAGTAGTTTAACTGTTTGATCCAGGCATGTAGGGCAAAGAACACATCTAAATAATAGTTTAAGGACACTGATCCACCAGGATTTGAGTCTGAGAACACTGACTTAGATAGAAGGCAGTCAGCAGAAAACCTTTCCAAAGACACTATAGCTGCATGCAAGCAGGAAAATTAAGAGGAAGGAAAAAGTGTGTTAAATTTTTATTGTCATGAGGCTATTTAGGAATAGCCTCAAACTAGTTTACTTAAAATAATATCTAAAATGGAAGAAGGATCATGAACAAGAATGAGAAGTCTTAGTCACTGTAGATGAGTGTATACCTATTTTTGAGGTTGGTTGTAGTTGTGTGGTCTATGGGTTATAACTATTAAATATGATGTGTGTAGGAACAGGTGAATGTGTGTATGTTTATTTATGTGTACAAATATTCATTTATTTACTCACTTAATATACTTTTGGGTTGGTATGGACAGATAAGTCAACTGGGAATGGGGATGATTGTTGTTGTTAAGTACTGTAGGAAGGAGAAGGAGAATGATTAAATAAGTTTTGATTATTAATTTCCCTTTTCAAAATGAGGGACTAAATTATAAATATAAAGTAATTATATTTATATTATTAGTCATAATTTCACACATCCATTAATTCATTTTAACTCAGAATTATTTGTTTAATACATTTAAGCCTGATAAAGTTTGGTTGTCTGTGGTTATCATTATATCGGTGATCTGTTGTCTTCGGGCCAGTTTAGTTCTTTTGCGTTAACACCTTGTATGTACAGAGATATTTCTTTTAACTTGGTTAACGATTTATAATTACCAATTGCAGCTATACTTATAGTCATTGAAGACTGGTAGCTGCTGCTCACAAATATTTAAGATATCTTTACGTTGTAGATTAATTTGATCAGACCAATAAATTATTAATCACTATTACCAATTATATTTATTAATAGTGTTTATAATCAAATAATCATAATTACCCAACATTTCAGAGTTGTTTCTGTGACCAAACGTCTTTTTTTTTTTCAGGTCAATCGTCACCCTTTAGTATTTATTTATGTAAAAAAAAAGGCAGATCTTCAAAACAGCGTAAACCTCATTTGTTTGAAAATTGCAATCTGTTTTCAATTAAAAGAAGAAAAAGACAATGATATTTGATCAATTCAAATATCATTGAGTCTTGAACTCACAACCTGCAGGTTAAAAAAAATTTTTTTCAGTCTTTAAAAAAGTGTGTATTTGCTCCTCTATAATACTACAATTCTTCCTCAGGGTGTTAAATATAGACTGCTTTTTAATTAACAAGGATTTCTCATAGAGGAGGCAGGAACAAATGAAGGAACCATCATCATGAACAAACACTTTTCTTATAATACTTGCTTTTTATCTTCCTGCATAGCTACAGCTGGAGGTGGTGAATTCAGGTTGTGTACAGAAAGGATGTCCCATTTGAAGTTTTATATATTCCATGCAAGGTATGCAGAAAATAAGCAAAAGAAAATTGTCTGATTGAATGTGACCAAGATGAACATGTATTGACCGTTTATAACTAACAATGTTGATGGGAGGGGATGCAGCTAAATACAGGAGAATTTTGGAAGACATCATTCTGTGATCTGCAGACTTCGCTGCTCTTCTGTAAAATTACAGTAAATCATTTTCACACAGACAAGAAAAAAAAAAGAAAGTTTGAAATAATTACACACCTGAAAAAATACTGGAAAAACAAGTCTCCAGATTACGGCTCTTCCAAAACAACATTTTTTTTTTCTTGTTTTTTAAATTGGTCACTATCACATCTTTTTTTAATAATTGAAATGATTGTAGAAACTGGTGAGCAGTTTTTTTTAAAGCAGTTTTAAAATAAGCAACTTCTGTTACAATCTTGAGGTGGTTTTTCATTATGAAAAGATAGGTATTTACATCTGATAAAACATGTTTAAACAAGTATTGTTTCAAGACAAGTAACAAGAAGTAGCAGTAAATATAACAGATACTGCTTTGTTAGACGGCTACTATGGCATCTTCTTCACACTAGGGTGGTTTTATTTTTCGTTTTTTTTTTTTCTTAAACCCAAAAAAAAAAAGCTGGAAATAAGCTAGCTTTTGCCTCTTGTTCTTTTTGCTTTTGTACAGAGCTCCAAGCAAACTGTGACTCCATTATGCGGAGCTTACTGGGATTTATTTGCCCGGTTACATACCTATTCATCATCTTCAAGCATCTCAAGCTATTGACTTTGGTCCACAGTGGAGCACTCATAAGCCAAAAGTGAAGGATTTACTAGTCCATCTATGTTCCAATAGTCTGGTATGATTATGAAATATGAATCATGTCTGAGACAACGAGGTCTAGGAAATTAGCTTCCCCTTTGAGTGTCAAGACTCTGTTTTATATTTAAGGGAAGCAATTTTATAATTTCGAAGTTGACTTGCTGCTCCTCCACATCAAATGGAAGCAAATGAGTTGTTTCAGGCATATACAGTCAATCCCAGTTGTCTTCTTAAAAGCTACTTTTACCTGGTGGATAACTAATGCATGTGTAGTTTTAAAAAAGCAAAGACATTTTAATTGTCACTCTTCACACCATGTTTCAATTTACTAATAATCAAAACATTATTGCATTAATTATAATTATTCTGGGCATACATTAATAAAATCCAAGGTTCAGTCCTGAAAGGCTGATATCCTACAATGTTAAGAAGTGTTTCTCCTACATAAAGCCTGTAGGAAATTAACATGTCATTAAGAAGCCTCTGGAAAACGTGAGATCCTGTATTGATACAATATTAGATATATAACAGCCCAGTATTGTCGACCACTACTGAAGTATTCTTCTTTCTGTTAACAACTCTTTAAATAACGTTCAGCATTCAAAGCAATTGCTTTATATCTGACAAAGTTTCTTTTTTTACTCTTACTGTCTACCTTTAAATTCTAAGTTAGTAATTTTAAACTTCACCACCATAATTAGGAATATCAAAGGTGCTCTGTTAAAATTAAATACTGCTTTAAAAAAATTTTTTTTCTACAGCTTTTATTGTTTTTTTTTTGTAATAAAGGAGTCTGCATCTATCTAAGCAGCCTGATATGAGCTAGATTATAGTATAGACAGTAGTAAGAAATATGCTTCAGCTGGCTGGGAGTTTTTTAAGCCTAACTTATGCTGTGTGTTCAACTATCTCACACCCATTGACAAAGCAAGGATTTATCAGGCAGCATTCCTAAAAAAAAAAAAAAAGTGCTTCAGTTAGCAGAAGACATAATTTTCTCACATGGATTCAACACCAAGGAGTCCAGACCATAATCCTTCTGAGAATCTTTGGGATGTGCTGTAGAGATCTTAACACAGCAGTCCAACTCTTCCATCATTAATGCAAGAACTCTACTGTGACAGCTAATACGCTAAGCCTATCAAAACAACCTAAGTTAGTGGGACTCCAACACAATATTGGAAGTGTCACATGTAACTTATCTCCTTCCTTTTCTGGCTGAGAGTGGAGTGATCATGAGTGTCAGTGTAAAAAAGAAAACAAATAGAAAAAAAGAAGTCTATACAGTAATACTTGGATTTTATTCTGGCACAAGTCCATTTCGCCGTCTCATTTGATTATCCGGGTATCATGCTGTGTCTGATTCCAGCCGTCCGGCTTTGAGGGAACAGAAAGGGCCAGCATGTCCGACAGAGGGAGAGAGAAGCCTGTTAGGCTATAGGGAGGACCTGATTGTACTCTGGCATCCACAGAATGACAATATAGCTGTGTGGTTTTATGATAATAATAATCTTCCTAGCAGCTGTATAAACATTTAACTGACATCCACTCCTTGGGCATGCAGTATATATCTTTAACTTTTCTACGACGGCCAGTCTCATGCAACTATTCAAATCTCCGCCCATCTCTGTCTTGCTTTTTTTCCTCCCTCTCTCTCCCTCTCTCTCTCTACTTTTGATACACTCTGCATGTTAGAAGTTTCTGTAAATGTCAAAGAAAAGTTAATGTTCATATCACATTAAGCCTCAACCATTTAAAGAAGGATAGGAACTTATGTGGTGAGATGAGATACAGCAGTTGTCTTGTTTCATTTAGTCAAGGAAAAACTTTTTTTTTTTTAAGTAGTACTCAACACGGCAATAAATTCAGACAAACCCTTGCTCTGGCCTCTTACAATGTAGACTATTTCCTGGTAACATTTGTCTTAATTCGTGGCAGTTTGTGTAAATATTTATGTCACTAAACTAACTCTTCTGTATACAGTAAGCCCCCCAATCTTCCCTGGAATGTGATTTAATTGGCGGTTTCCTCTGTTTATCCTGTTTCATACGGTTATAGGCAAGCTTACTGTAATGAATAATCAGGTAGAGAAAATCTAGCCTTAAATTAAATGTCCTCCTTAAAAAAAATCAAATGAAGGTTAATACCTGTTTCATGCTGACTGTCTGTAATTCAGATTCTCTCATCACATGCCAGATTACCATTATGTGTCATTTGTAATAAGATAAACAGACTCCAGATGGCTTGGATTCTCTCAAATATACACAGGGCAACAGAAGCTTCAGGGAGAGCTGTTGTACTTTGCAGTAAAGTCATCTACATCAAACAGTCTGGCCAGCTGCCTTTCAGTATATATGTGTATATGTAAAAAAAAATCATTTTATGTTTAATTTTTCAACAGGTGTCTCTACCTGATTCTTGCAAAATTGTTTTTTTTATCCAACATATTTAATTGGGATGTTATGTATTCTGCTTAAAACACTTTATCTATGTGTACAAATCTACATGTACAAACCTGAATGGGATTTGTACATTTTGTATTCATTACTCTTTACTCTGACACTAAATGAAATCTAGTCCAACCAAATGCATTCACATGTCAGTTTAATCTAAATGTGGATAAAACTTAATCCAGGTATAAATCCAGCTGTTCTGTGTCCTTTAGATATATTTTTTAGAGAATGTTAGGATTAAAAAAATTTCTTGAAGATCAACAAGCAAACATAAATCACCCTGCGCACCCTACATGTAAAACATGGTGGTGACAGCATTAAGCTGTGGGACTGTTTTATTTTATATTTTTTAAGGGACAGCCTGTAGCTTATTTGAAATTAATGTAAGCTATAAATACTTCAAAGGCCACTAAACATACATGCAGGGTTACAATAGATAAAACAAATAGCAAAGATACTCTGATGAACCCTGCTAACCTTGGGGTATTTTGCACAAATATAAATATTTCTTTTAAGCAGTATAATATGGTGTAATATCACATACCATGCCAATAAAAGACATTGATATCTGTGTTTTAATGGTGACAGAATTAAATCTTTTTGCAAGTCTCCATCTATCAATTGTTTGAATTGGCATTGTGCTGAAAAAGTAGTCTGTGCAAGAGAAGTGTAATAGATTATTGTTTCTGATCTCAATGAATTGTACCTCTTCATTGCAGCCCGTAATGTCCACATAAGCGAGGTAAGTCTGGTTCCTCTCCCAAAACGCACTAAAAAATATGCATGACATATGAGATGTTAGCTGCAGAATAAACTAAACACCTCCATTATGATCCCTATCTCACATCCGACAATGATTTATCTGTGATTATTTGGCTGCTCTATGATTGAGGCAAGGAACACGGAAGGGACCACTCGTTGGTTTATGCATGGATCACCGAAGAACACTGGGCCTCTTGTCAGAACGTCAGATTTTACCCCAGAATGAAACATTTTGTTTTTCTAACCTGGTTAAATAATCACATTACCTAGGACTCCATAAAGTGGAACAAACAGTAGCATACAACCCTAACTTCTTTTTATGTGCCTTGAGTGACAGATTGGCTTTCATCAAAGAGGCAAGAACAGAAGTTATATAGTCATTTTGCTATGCTAAGAACACTAAAATGATCCTCATATGTAGAACATCTGGTGAAAAGCAATTTCCACCCAAGTGTTTTAGTATTTCCTCCTAATTAATTTCACATGTACATGACAAGACCCAACAGTCTCCCAGAACCGAGGCACAAAAGCCAGCTTTGTTTCACCATTCGAAAAGTCATCTGTGGGTTCTGGTTGAAAACCGGCTGGTGCTTTGACACTGGAAATCAATGCTGAAAGCAGCACTTTGGGGAGAAAAGTCACATCTTGCTCCTGAGCGACACCAAATTTATATTTCTGCTCAGTAAGGTGGTGACTCTTGATAGAGTGGCATGAGCAGGCGAAGGTGAATAAGAGAAGAAACAGAGCCTGTGATGGATGGAGTAAAAATGTGAGTGCAAAGCTGCCAGTCCAACTTATAATGTTAGATGTGTTGTAAAAGTATAGATTTCTATAGGCAGCTCTTATGAATTATGTATCTACACTAGCAGGAAAATGGCCTGAAAAGCTTTGGTAACCTTACAATCACAATCTTATTTTATTTACATCTGTGAACTTCAGTTTTTAATACTTGATACAGATTCTCAATGGAATTTAGGTTTGGGCTTTGACTAGACCTTAAACTAATGTCATTTAATCTAGGCCATTGAATTTTAGTCCTGGTTTTCAGTGTATGGTCATTCTTTTAAATCGCCGTCCGATTCCTGATGCCTTTACAGGGTTTATTGTTCTGGGGTCCCCTTCCTGTTTAATTTCCTCCTATGGAAAAGCATCCTCTCAGCATGATGCTTCCAACACCATGTTTCATAGTGGTGTGGTGTTTTCAGGGTGGTCTGCCACGTTAGTTTTTTTTTTTTTTTCACAGATGACATGAAAAGCATAGCTAAGAAAATAATTTTCTTCTCATCTGACGAGCACACATTCTTTCACATCTCATCTGCGTCCACTTTGAGGCTTGTGGAAAACACCAAATGGTACGTTTTATGGCTCACTTTCATCTACGGTTTTCTTCTTGCCTTTCTTTTAAGAAATACCTGATCATTTGAGTGCAAAGCTAATTGTTGTCCCGTCAACATGCTCTCCTTCATGAGCTGTGGATATTTACAACTCCTGCAGGTTTACTGTTGGCCTCCTGGCTGTTTCTGTGATCAATGTTCTGCCTTGGCTGTGGTTTAAATGGATAGTCATGTCTTGGTGCCAAACTCTTTACATTTTCAGATGATGGATTAAAGAGAGATTTATACCATATTCAAAACTTAGGATGTATTTGTATAACATAAGTGTAATTTAATCCCTTCTAGAAAAGTATTTATGACTTTTCCGACATGTTCTTTGATGTTCATGAAGAGGTTTGTTCGCGTATGTCCTTTAATAAACCTGTGTGGCCCTCACGCTGCAGCTGCATCTGTATTGAGAAGAAACTATTTTATTTTCAGTTATAATGTGCCTTCTAAGGGCACATTTTATTGATTTATATAAAACTGAATAAAAAACTCACGCCTTAATTTCTTATTTTTTACTATTTAAAGAAATTGAAATTCTTTTTTCTTTTTCTTTCCACTTTACAATAATGCACTTTATGTGAGATTTGTGGAATGTGACAAAATGTGAAAGACTTCAAGGTCTATAGATAATTTAAAAGGTTTTATATCTTTATTGAACAAATATTTCCCATTTAAGCACACATTTTCCTTTCAGTCACCTTCTGACTTTCCTCAGCTTCCAAGCCCAATTTTCAAACATAAGCTTTCATGGTGATGATCTTGCGGAAGATTATATATTATATTCATTTGCTGGCCTATTTTGTTTTACAACAGTCTTTGAGACCAGGCATCTCAGCCTTTAGAGGTGATCATGAGACTATGAAGAGACATAACACTTCTTGCCGTTACTTGTCCAGATGACAAGGTAGAAAGAGCTCCGAGAACATTGGTGTCAACAGATGAAACGTCAGTTTGATCAGATTAATCATTAAAGTGAAGGAGATATGAGCTGCATTGTTTTTAACACATTCTTGATGGCGCTCCATCTGAGAACACTGTTGTGATAGGGTGTCTGGGACCACCTGGAAGAATGCAACTTTTGTTTTGTTTTTTCCCCCCAAACCGCACAGTTCTCACCTGAAGGTCTCTACTTTACAACGGGTTTCCCCCTTCCTGAGAGTCAGACAGTCTGCTTTTCATCTCATCAGGCTCTTCATCTTGAGAGGAGATGTGATATATGGCTACAGGAGAAATAACTGTCCAGAGGTAGCTATCAGAGGTGTTGTCTGTGTAGGCGAACAAAAAAATGGGAGGTCTTTATCCTCACAGATGCAAAGGTGAGATACAAGCAGGTGTTTGCAGGGGCGTTTGAAGTGGAATGGAGATGGTGTGCTCTGATTAGAGCCCTGAGGAAGGGGTGACACTGTTTGTGTTTGACACAGAATAAAAAAGTCCCCAACCCTCCTTAGTTTTTCATTCCTTCCTCCCATCTGTTTTCTGTTTCCATGAGTAAGCTGGACTTTGAAGCGATTTTGTTCTAGAAAGGCATGGAATGCTGCAAACTATTAAATAATTATTGTTTTATTTCTGATTAAAGCAGCCTTCCACACCATGCTCCATGTCACTGGCTGTTTCTTTTGATTGATTAAAAAAAAACTTAAGGATTTTTATTCTCTATTATTTCTAAATCTACTTCTACCTCCTTATTTTTAGCAAACAACTGTCTGCAGTGAAGAAGTCATTTTGCTTTTGAAGCTTCAAAGGTTGCTGTTTTTTTTCCTGGGTGGCAGTTGCAGGCCCTTTGTGGCATGGGTTATTTGTCAGAGGGTTTGTAGAGTGACTCGTTTCAGACTGTTCTCTAAAGAAAAATGCCCATGCGTGAGTTCTTTAGCCGTCTTAAGTTACAGCCATGAGCCCCAGTATTACTACCTGATGATTGACAGGAAAAATGGGGTGAGCTCTTTTGCTAGGCTCTAACAAAAACACCAATAAGAAGGAGCGGGGAAACAACAGATTAGACTGCTGATCTCAATCTGCTCCCCTTTGGTTATTGAAAAATAATAGCTCTGAAAAGGAAGTCATTCAAAACGGCCTTTAATCAATTCCTCTTTGACGATTGAAAGCCAAAAAAGACTTCAGTCAGAGGGAGAGATTTCTCCTGGAGCTCTGAACATTTTCGTGTGGAAGAAGCAGGAGAGAGATGAGCTCTAATCTGTGTTCCCGTGGTGTTCAGGCATCTCCAAAGCACTTGATCGTTACCACAGTAGGCCTTGATGCCATGTGTGTGTGTAAATGGTTCCAAGGCTTCTCGGTGGTAAAATCCCATTGCCAAAATGACCACCAACTCTAAATGAAACACTACGTTCTTTTTAAAAGGTTTTCAAAATTCTGTGGGTTTTTTAAGGCACATAAGGTAGCAATTTTCTTCAAATATGGTGTTGCCCAATAGCCGTTGAAGAAACTGACACCATGTCAGAGTGAATGAAAGAAATGTGTTACTATACGTGGGAAGCTTGGCTATAGAGTTAGTAAGGTATTCATACCTCTTTTTCACATTTTATTACACGACAGCCACAAACGTTAATGTCTTTTACTGAAATTTGATGTAATAGATTCATATAAAGTGGGGCCTAGCTGTGAAGTGGGGGGAGGAGAACACATGGTTTTTGCATTTTTTTTTATACATACACTGAAAAAAAATACGTAGCTGCTTTTGACATTTACTTAATCATATTTAGTTACGTTAACACAATTGTTTTATGTCCTACCCTGTGAAAATGTAACAATTGTATTAAAGTAACCAAATATGATTAAGTAAATGCCAAAAAAGGTTAAATTATTTTTTTTTTCAGTGTGGATCTGTTGCAGCTTTTAAGGAGTGTTTCACAACCATCTAAATTGAAACAATTGAAATGAAAAAAATCCAAATTTGGCAAAAGATTATTTAACTTTGCTGTTCTAACATATAAATATGCTTTGGTGTAATTCTAGATAAATGCATTTTCTCTGACCATCCTCCAGTCTCTATTTCAGTACTACAGCACAATTAATAATATTTTAAAACCTTAAAGTTTTAACCTTAAAGTCTTAAAGTTTTCCTACTAGCCTGAAATAAAACCCTAATTAACTACAATCAGAAGTCACCTAATAAAAAAAAAAAAAAAAAAAAAAAAAAAAAAAAGTTCCTCCTGTGTGGAATCCGATCTTAGTACAAATACAGCAGTGTGTAATAGGCCCTAAAGGTTTGTCAGAAAACATCAGTAATGGTGGCAGCATCAGGCTTTGGGGTTGTTTCTTTTCATCAGTGACCTGGAAGAAAAACCTATTAGAGGCTTTGAAAGACTTGAGACTGGAAACCAGGTTTACCCTCAGGACAACAGGAATAAACATACTACAGTCACAGTGGTTTACATCAAAGAATATTCATGCATTGGAATTTCCCAGCGAGATTTCAGCTCTAAATCCAATGAAGAATTTGCGGCAAGATTTGCAAAGTAATGTCAACTTCCCTTTTCATCTAGCTGCCTGACTGTGAAGTGTATTGTGATGCAAATGTTGTTCTAGAGTTATTCCCCTAAAGTCTTACTAATTAAATTGCATTGAATATTTATTCTACTATGCAGAAACCTGAGATACTGATAATCATGGTATTATAATTTAGTGGGTTTTGTTTACAACGCTTTGTCTGAATGTATTACTACGATCCCATTAACTGAGCTTGAAAATGTTTGGTTATAAGTTGATAAAATGTGTAAGGACTCTGTGTTACTGCTTTTTGAGGCACTGTATATTTAAAAATATGTATATATATATATATATATATATATATATATGATCATGATTCTATACTGAGGTAAGAAACCTTAAGAGTGGCAGTACATGACTCTGTTTCCATCAGTGGAATCGTTTGCCACTTTTTGTTTTATAGTTGGAACCACAGAAGAAAGCCATGTGTACAGAGTGAGTACTTTGCTTCATTCCAAAGTATGCACAAATCTGTTTTAAGTTCAAGAAAGGAGGAACCCTTTAATTTAAACCCTGAAATGAAGTCATTCATTCCCTTCTAAACTGCACGGTGACCCATAAGGTTAGGTAAACAAGTGTCCCTTGCATTACTGTCAAAAAGACCCAGCCTCTTGCTCAGCCGCGATGTAAACTCCCACAATCCTGGTACAGTTGCAGGAGGGGAAGCTGGGAAGAAGGGCTGAAATGTGTTCAAGGGTGCTTTTTTTGATGACATAGGAAAGAAAACTGATCACAGAAATGCCTCCTTCAAGGAGAGAAGCTGTCTTGTTCCAAAGTTTGAAACTGTAAGGAGGAGGACAGGCCACAGTGTGCTGAGCCCAGCAGGCCTACCTCAGATCTATCACCAGCTCCAGCTCCAGCACGGCTTGGAATGTGAAGAATCCCACTGGGCTGGGGTTCTGGTACAGGGGTCCAAACCTCACATTGCTGCTCATACTCATTTTTCCTTCTCTTATGGTATTGTATTTGGATAGGTGATGGTAATGTATCAGGAATTTAGAGTAACAGCTTGAATAGCTGTGGACAGGGTTGGGACTCTGCTCATACATTTAACAGGGTGTGTGGTGACGGCGGTGGTGCTGGGGGTGCTGTTGCCTGAGCTAAATTTAAATTAGCTTTAAAATCAAATCAGATAAGTAGGTGTAATAAATCTTCCTTAGAAAAAGCATCGATCAGAAGTCACAACTTTGGCATGAGTAACAAATTGTAGTCTGGATATCGCTAATGTGACACTAATTGCTTCTTAGTCTGTCAGAAGACATGAGAGAGAAGACAGAGAGACAGAAGATGAGAAAAAGCGGGGAGACAGAGCACCAGGTGCTGATGGAGAGCAGTAATGACTGCAAATGGAATGCCTTCACCCATAATCCTTTCTGTCACTGTTGACAGATCCTCTTGACCTTTGACCTTCTGATGTAGGAAAAGAAAAGGGAGGAAGTCACAACTTAATAAAATTACTTTTACTGGTTATCACTTGTTTCACTGACTATTGGTGAGTCTCTTTCACTACTCTAATTAACAACCACTAGGTTAATGTTTCACTGACTTGTTCTTTTTTGGTATACCACTTGATGGTTGCTTCATATGCTTCTGCTTACTCCAAAATAAAACGCTGAAGGACTAGGACTACAAAAACAAAAAGTGAGGATGGAAATAGTATATATTATAGCAGCTTTTCCTGTTTAATCTATGCTCATCTTAAGTAAAATTCCAGATATTTCATTTGGCCATATCTGCTCTGTTTTCCTTTGGTCGAACAGGCGTATCCTACCTATCTGCAGAGCTGTGCTGCGATCTATATGTCAGCAGGAGGGCTTGGTCTGAAGGCATCGGCCAAAACTGTCAAAAGTTTGTCATCGATTCCCTCTGCCTTGTCATCATCCTTATCTGATCCCACTGTGTCACTGCTTCTGGACTTCTTTCACTCATCTCATAGAAAGTCAGACCTACTGTGCTTAAGATTCCCAATGATTGCCCTCCAGAAGGATTTAAAAATGATTTTTGTTTCTTACACTGAGTAAAATTTTTATGCTTTGCAAAAAATGAAAATAACTTGTGTTAAGCCATCATTTTTGCTAACTATCTCTTCAGTTTTTGAATCAGTCTTTTTTAAATGTACTTTGAACAGAGACTAGCTCTGTCAATATGGTTTGAGATAAACCAATAATTGAACACCCAGAAAAATCTATCATGCTGAGTGAGGAAATGTGACAAAGTGCTATCTAAAACATAAGACTAATTTATGACTTTTTAATAACATTATAATGCAATAATTTTTTTAAACAAAAGGAGGTACATTAAGCAGTATTCATTCCCCTTACACTTCGTCTCTCTGTAAATTCCCTTCCGTTATCCTTACAGATAGTATAAAAGCATAGCATTATGCTGCCATCCCTTTGTGTCCTTGTAGGGATAGTGCATTCAGGTTGATCTGAAGTATACATTTTCTGCCATGCATAACATTTTGCATGTCAGCCAAAAAGAAAAAAATCAGTTTTGTTCTTATCTGATCAGAGCATTTTCTTCCACATGATTGTGGTGTCCTTTACAGTATGCAGCCTGTGGCAAACTGCAAACACAAATTCTTATGACTTTCCTCCAACAATATCTTCCCTTTTCTGATTTTTCGATCAAGAGCAAATTTTTGGAAGGCAAAACACATTTTCTTGAGCCGGTGAATCTTTGCTGCTCTCCCAGAGTTGGATGAGAATTGCATATCAGCATTGCAAATTAGCAAAGGCAATGCATTTTTAAACTCTGTTTGCAAGTTAGATGAATTCTGGAGGATAGTGATTGCTTTGTGTTTTATTTAGACGTACTAGAGCAGTTGGCGGGCTGTTTTCATTTGTAAAAAATGTTGAAAACAATGTAGCCTGAATATTTTGTTGTTGTGAATTTTTTTTTTAAGTGTTTAAAGTTCATGAATACCTGAATCACATTTTCAGTTTCATTCTGTAAACCCCCTCTGGAGCTGCACATTACATTTCTTTATTGTTTATTTGTTTAACAACTGTCTCTTTTGTTATCATTGTTTTATTCCTTAGATCCGCTTTAAGTTCAGAGGATGATACTGCTGTACGAGCTCGTGTAGCGTGTCATCAAGCGTTTGGATTCTACCTCCTCCTCCTACAGAGACTGCTGCACTGACAATTCGCTTGACAAACATACAATCACCATAGTCACAGACAGCCCCCTTTAGTTAGGGTAGAGTGCAGTGTGAATTATGGTTGAGATGGAAACCTTTGAATTATGGGTAAGCTCTAAAGTGCCTCTTGTCCAGGGAAAGATGAGGAGGAGGAGGAAGGATCTTTACAGACTTGCGCTACAGATCAGCGCAGACAGAGACCTGGCTCGGTAAACTGCTGCAGGACCAGAACAACAAGAGGCTAACCCAAACATGGACCAGTAGAACTGGAGAAACCCAAACTGGCTGGAATTCGATGGTGCATCTTACCACGAAACAGTAAAGGAGGTTTATGGCATGCAGCCTCGTACTATTCAATCCTCCAATCGTTCAAGCCAGCTCTACGAACATAGGCTTGGAAAACGGCATCGCAGGCATTCCTGCCTAATTGTACATTTGTCCTCTTTCAGAGTGAAGATGTGTAAAGCCAGATAGAAAGTTTCTTGAGACAGGCAGATAGGGCCAGGATGCTTTGCCTCCTGAGGGCTATTTAAAGGTACAGTAGGCTGTATTTTCCGCTGCACAGAGAGGCACCCTCCCTTCCGCCTGGCTCCATATTGGAACCAGATGCTGCTTGATGCGAGGCCCAACTAATTTAGGTGGACATGGCACATGGAAGTGACTCGCCCTGTATGCATACCACCCCCTGTTGGTTTTCGTGTGATGAAAAATCTTTACAATATGGCGGGGGAGGTCCTTTCAGCCTAGCCCTCATAAACCATTCTTGTTCACCTTAGTACAGCATGCACACATGCTCGTGTAGTTTGAGTAACTTTTGTACACAGCTACTGAGAGTATGAAATGATTCACCAAACACATCCTTTTTCATACATAAGCCATGGTTTCTAAATTTCACATGTTCTGTAAAAGAATTAAGTTAGAGATTTAAAGCATGCATGAAAAAAATATATATACTGTATATATATATATATATACATATTTATACATTTTTTTATATATATATACATTTATATATACATACATTTTCTTTATAGCTGCTAGTTTTCAACTCTTAAAATATATATATATTAATGATAAAGGAAAAGGAAAGCACACACTAAATGTTATCGGCATGTGAGAGTGCGAACATTTTGACATGCACAATTATATATGTTAATGTAAAGATGCTGTAAGAAGCACGGTTCCACCTCAGAATATCTCAGTTGTCTGGCAGGCTGACAGGTAATGGAGTCAAGCAGGATGCAGGAGTTATGGCCATGAAGCGGTTGAAACGTTGCGAGGATTTCGAGCCAAAACCTGACTGGTGGTTAATTGCTGTGTGACAAAGCTGCATGCAGTTCTTTTGCTGGATCTAACTTAGCATTAAATAAAAATAACACTCATATGTAGCTTGTATGAAATATAACATACAAGCTGTTGATAATAAACAAGCTCAAGTGTTGATATTTTGCAGTACAATGATCTAAGTAGTTAAAATCTCCTTGATTATTTTAACTGATTATCACACATGATGGCAAGCTAACAGTGTCTCCCTGACTAGACCCAACAAGTCCCTTGGGATCTTGTTGTAAATGTATGCTAACTGTGAAACGAAAACTTGCAGATCGGACAGGAAATTTCTTCTTTGATAGCACATGTTTGTTTAGCTGGATTCGGTTGACCTGTGTTGACCTGTCTTCTCAAGTTCAGCACTCTGCAGCCAGAGTCCTCCCTCAGCTTACACCAGCAGCCATCCTCCACTAAAGTTCAAAACAGCCTTTTCTGGCAGCATCGAGTTAAATCATTCTCAAGCTGTGATTCTCAGATCATACTGCAAAATGTGTGCTTGTCTAATATTCAAGAATAAATTTGAACCCTTAGAGAAAGAAGACATGACACTGCTCCTCTGACTTCAATAAAAATTAATTGACTTTAAAATAAATTTATTAAGAAAAGCCTTGGTTGCATAGTTAATTAATAGCATTTTTGATATCAATGTGTCGGGTAAGCACTCCACTCCTGGTAAACACCAAGTATGCCTTTCTGCAGACAATCTAACGATAGGTGTTAAAAAATTTTGGTTATCTGGACTGGATTTCTGCCCAGCCTCCTTGCTAATTCTGAGAAACAGAGGGACTCTTTTTTCCACAATAATGGCGGCATAATCCAAGTGTTAAGAATGAGGGTGCCCTTCTGAAAATCCTTGCTCTGCAACAATGAGACAGATGCATGCAAACTTACATTAAGGAACACACACAAACACAGAGGGGTTAAAGGGTCTTATTGTTATCATGGGGGGCTGCCCTTTGGCTGTGATTAAGCTTTGTTTTCACTATCCCTCTAGTGTCCTGAAGCTTAGCTAGATGTCACAGCTATGACAGGAATGCTTGAGTGAAAAGGCCAAGATAGGGTCACAGCAAGGATGTAAACATCAACATTTTCTCTCTTAAAAGGATTTAGGCCCACTTGAAGGGAAAAAGCTCTACCGCAGCACAAAGCCTGATCCTTAGCACCTGGCCTTAGGCACACACCTATGTCCAGTGTAGTCCAAACTAATCCTTATTTAAAAGTGTTTGTGGGAAAAAAAACCTTATAGACCTGCTTCTTGATTTGACCCTGCACTGAGTTGCTTTAGCTAAAGATTGCTATCAGAGCAGACAAGAGTTTTACTCACTTGCTGGAGTTTTGCCAGGGTAGAATATAGTGAATGGATGCATTGTGCAATCCTGATTTGGCAGATCTGCTTATAACAAATATGATAAATAACAAAGACAGAGTGAGAAGAACAAGGGTTTGATGAAGTACGGCTGTTTTTTTTTTGTTTTTTTTTTTGTTTATTTAAATGTAGGTTTGCAGTCAGATTGTGTATAATTTAGAGATGCATTTCATATATCTCTAGCTTCTTAAGATGACTTGATTTAACTTATCATCTCAACAGAGGTTAAGCTGTGGTCAAGTTCTGGACACTTGACTAATTTTTCTTCCCCCCATTTCAGTACTTTTTCTCATCTTATTTTGCACTAGCTGTGGTAAAATAATGAAAAAAAAAGATAAAAGGAAGGCAGTGTGACAGGCCTGCAGCCCCATCTGCTGTTATGCCTAACAACAGGTCCAAAGATGCCCTGAGGCTCAGATGTCTGGGATGACTTAGTCTTTTAGTCAAAGCATTACCTTGGAAGGGAAGTGGTTAAAAAGAACAACAAATGATATGCAAAGACATTTGTTTCTTATTTAGTATGTGTTACTTATTATTCTGCTGTGAAAGCTAAGTTTAAATAGCACCATCTCTTTTCCCCTCCCTATGTCCGCCTCAAACACGTGACAGCGGTTATGCTAACACAGCATGGGATGTGAACCATTTTTAGGCTGCAGCCACAACCGTGGCATCTGCAGCCCTTCTGCTGGCCTCCTCTCGAAGTTGCAAAATCTATATTCGTGCGACAGAAGGAGGCTGTTGAGAAAATATTAATTTAAACTCTGAAATGCTTTTGAGTTTTTTGTGCAAATCTGAAATTTGAGGCTTCTAAATAACTTTCTATGACAGGGGATTCATCAGCTTTGCTAATATGCACCTCTACAGTGGCTTCCTAAGTATTCATACCCCATTAACTTTTCATGTCTTTGCAAAATTACAAACACAAACTGAAATGCATTCTAATGGGATTCATGAGACATAATAACAAAAGGCAGTGAAGCAAAAATATATATGACAATTGCTGGTTAAATGTTCTTTTTAAAGTAAAAATGAGAAAGGTTTAGTTGGATTTGTATCTGTTTTTAGTCCCTCTTTACTTGAAAACTCAAAAATCTAAGTCAGTTCAGTTTTGTTTGATTGATTATACACATTACTGTTCTGTTAAGGCTCCAGATGGTTAATAGAGTGTATAAGCTAACATGCAGCATCCTAAATACAAAAGAATGAAGATTAGTGCATAGCTTCAAACTTTAACAAGACATTGCTGTCACTGTCAGCCTTAACTTAACTGAAAGGGGAAGTAAAAAGATCATTATTTAGCTCAGCAGCCAAGAGGCTAATAGTACATCTGGAGGAGCAATAAAGATCCACAAATCAGGTGGGAGAAAATAGCAGCCATTGTTCATGAAATTTACGAACTGCCGATTATGGAAGGTGGCCCAAATAAATCTATTGTCAAAAGGAACCCTTAGCAAGCCAGGTTTGCGTTTTCCTACAAGCAATGTCAGAAAACGTTTACTGTATGTTGATAAAAAAGGAAATTTAGTCCAATGACAGTGAAATTTTTACTATGGTCTACATGAAGATTCCAATCCCAGAAAACTACTACTGATCCTTACCCTGAGATACCAACCCTTCCTTGAAAAAATTTTGAAGGCTGAGTTATAATTTGGCAGAGGTGTCTATTAACTAAATACAAATACTTTGTTACTGTACTTAAGCACACTTTTTAGGTATCTATACTTTACTGCATTACTTCTTCCTACTTCTGACTTCTACTCATTACATTTTCACACAAGTATCTGTACTTTCTATTCCTTACATTTTCAAAACAAACCTAACTTGTTACTCTTGGTTTCGGTTAATGTTAATAAATATTTATTTTACGTCATGTGCGAAATGTGTGAAACTGGTGGTAGTGTGGAGAAAGATGCAGTTGGTTGAGTCCATAGACTGCTAGTTGGCGAGACGATGTGCTTGAGCTATATTGGAAAGATCCAGTAGAATGTGTGAGCCGATACTATTGCTTCACTCGCGACCCGGAAGATAGATGTCCGGCTTATAAAAAACACAAGCTTGCATGAACCTGTTCATGATGACCAAGCATGAAACAACAGTGGAGAGGAAAAACGCGTCTTTGGGAAGAAACCTCTGGCAGAACCAGGCTCAAAATGGCGGTCTTCAGTTGAACTTCCGCCTAGCCTGAATATAGCATCATATTTTTCAGCATATTTTTACAGCAAGTACATAAAGATGCAATGCGTCATTTCGTTAAAAGTTGTTTTTACAAAGCTTTGATTCAGGTGGTTAAATGCAGAGGTGGGTAGAGTACCTAAAACTTTCCTTAAGTAGCACTACTTCATCATATTTTTACTCTGGTAACAGTAAGAAGCAGCCATCCAAGGAATCAAATTATTAAAAGTACGGTGAAGTAAAACTACTGATAAAAGTATACATATTATGTTGGTTAAATCCAACGGTACTCAAGTTATTTTTGTTGTTTATGTACTTGTTTCTTCAACTTTAGCTAATTGTTGTAATTTTTACCAGTCCGCAACATAATTTGTCATATCCTTTAAAATTCAAGGGCATAAATATTATTTATCTTTACCGTATGCACATGTAGAAAATATTGTTATTTTTAAGGTTTTTAAGTCTCACCATTTTGGTAATTTTTCCGTGTTGCTGAGCCTCCACAGATCTGCAAGGCTCCAGTGCAGCCTGCACCATCCCTCAACTTTATCAGTAGTTTGGGGAGGCCATGTTTTCCTTCTCTGATAATTTTGACATTCATGTAATGAGTCCTTTCTGACAGAGTAAAACTGGCCCAGCTGCGGCTCCGCAGGTGAATGATGTCCTCTGCTTCCTGGCTGTGAAAGGCCTCTGTGTGGTCCCAGTTTCTTTACATCATACCAAAATGTGCACATTGGGAACCTGTCATCTGTGTTGCCATTTGATATTCAAGAATACTCGGTTGATTGTTGACATTACCAACTGACCTTTTTTTGTTTTTGGTACTGTGTCTGTTATTGTGTGTCTAAAGCTCCTGTAGAAGTGTATAGTATCCACAGCTGTGAGGTAACTGTGCCTATAATCTGTCTCACCAGAACTGTGTAACCTGAGTTAGAGTGAGGTTAAGGGTCAGTTATTGAACTTGAATTACTCTGGGAGAGGCCTCCCTTGGGCTCTCACCAACTCTCTCAACCACCCTGTGGGGTTTGTTTGTTTTCTCTCCCAGTCTCTCCCAGAGCTTGCCCAGTCCTCTGTAATGACTATTTAATACACACCCTCAGACATGTTTATACTGCATGTAACAGCACTGGTTGTGTGATCTTGCGACACACTTAAACATGTATGTCAACCCTATGCTAGTGATTTTTTTTGTGTGTGTGTGTGTCTGTGTATACATGTATGTATGTCTCCTTTCATTTCATCTGAGCTAGCACTCTCTATTTTCCTCGAATTTTGAAGTCTGTAGCCCGAGGGAAGGAACACCTGCCAGATTTGTCCCTCCTCAATCTGAAATAAGACAATAGAGGCAGTAGAGTAGAGGTGTTCTCTTACACACAGAAACAGACTAATGAATGGGACGTATTAAAAAGTCCTCTGGTCACAGCGAAACTCCAGGTGTGAATCATGATCAAAGAAAGAAGACAGAAAGAACAAGAAGAGCCACTCACGCACATTCCTATGAGTAGAGACACATCAGGGAAGAAAAGAGCTTTGGCATTTTTCTCCAGACTCATAATTTGACTCAAGTCGCTCGTCCTCGGGCCCCTCTGTAAGCTGTTAAGATTTTAACATAATTTCTCACTGCATATGTTCAGTATTATGTTAGTTATGAAGAATTTCAACAGAATAGACAATGGAGTTCCTGAACCTTGGGAAACTTATTCCTATGCTAAGCAGAGGAATCTAGTAAGGGGACTCTAGGAAACCCTAAGGTTATACCACAGCGCCCTCTCTTGACAAACTTTAATTATTGCTCTCTTTAAAGCCTTGAAAGTCCCTGCAAGGCTTTGGTCTTTTTATAGGCAGAAAACCACATCCTTGGTGTGTTTGAAGAAACTGTCCTCACTAAGTAGTAGCTAGAGCTTCCAGCACATACTCACTATTTTATAAGTATGAGTAGTGGAGGAAGCCTTTGAACTGCAGCCATTTAGATTCCCCTAACTTGATGGCTTTATAATTCGCAGGAAAATAAACTACAGTTACATAATTAGTAGTGTTGATCATGAAAAGCTGTTTATTGGTTTCTCTCACACAGATGGAGTGCAGAAATGGTAAAACGCATCCAGTTTAACTTTGCCATTTCAGATGTATTTGATATTGGCACCCAACATTCAAAACTTTTAATTTGTTACAACAATACGTAGATACTGTAGTATCTGTCTACAGGACTGTACATTTTAAAAGCAGTAAATATTCTTAAAGCTGAGATATTCCCACATTAAAACTACAAAAATAAGTTTTCAATTTTGTTTAAAATTCTTATACAAAGTAGCACATGAAAATTAAATAACAAAAAAGTAATATCAATATAATGTAGCAATATAAAAGAGAAAAGTGTGCAGTTTTTTCAGCATCATTTACTCCTAAACCCCAAATAAATTTACAAATTCCTTCAAAAATCAGTTAATTAATAAACAAAACCCATCTGTTTGTTTGAGCAGGTCTTGTTTCAAGGCCTCAGATGATGGTTAGTGACATTAGTGATTACAGTTTATTACTGTACAAACACCAACAAAGAGAGCAGTTATCAGCTCAAAATAGAAAATAGTAAACAGCTGCAAAACCGTCAAGATAGCGTCCCCACCTAAGCTGAGAAGTAGAACAAGGGAAGCATTAATCAGAGAGAAAAGCCAACAGGTTTATGGTAGCTTCTGAGGAGTTGCAGAGATCTAAAGCTTAAGTGGGACTGCTTTTCAACTGAGTAAAAATTAGCTGTGTTCTTCAGAGATCTGGCTTTTATGCAAGAATGGCAAAAAAAAGGAAATTATTGAAAGAACTCAAAAGCAAACATGCTGCATGGAGTTTGAATGTTCTCCCTGTGGATGCGTGAGTCCTCTCTGGGTACTCCTGCTTCCTCCCACAGTCCAAAAACATGACTGTTAGCTAATTGGCTTCTCTAAATTCTCCTTAAGTGTAAGTTTGTGCGTGAATGGTTGTTTCTCCTGTTTGTCTCTGTGTTGCCCTGCGATAGAATGGTGTCCTGTCCAGGGTGTACCCGTCCCCGCCTCTCGCACAGTGACACCTAGAGATAGGCACCAGCACCCCTCACGACCCCTTCAAGAAAGTGGACGGATGGATGGATAGATGTAAATGATTTAGATCACAGCATATTCATGTGGCCTGACATGAAAAATTAGAGAAATCTAGAGTAGCTCAATGGTTTTGATACTTAAAGGTTTTGTGGAGGATTTTGCGCATGCAAGAGTATGCACGATCTTATTTTTCCTTGTGCATGCTTTGTTTAAAAGCATTCTGGGATATATATATATATATATATGACTCTTCTGTGGCCTTTCTTTGCTTCTCATACACTTCCTGGACACTTTTTCTCTTATGATCCTTGGCCATTTTCAAAGAACTGCGGGGAGAAAGATGAGCTTCAATGACTGTCTGAAACTGTAGCTCATCACATACGGTTATTTACGCCTGTAAGTGCCCATGTGCAGAAAAAGATAGCTAACTGGGGACAAGTATGTAGGACGGCCTTACGTAAACATATCACCAGAAGGATTGACAATTAGGAGGACCACTTATTTAGGTGAGCCCCCCCCCCCCCCCCCCCCCCCCCAAAAAAAAATAAAAGATTGTCATCTATACCTTTAAGTAGGGAATGTAAACAAAAGCCTATTATCCTTTCTGGGGTGTAGTCTGGATGAACCAAAAGAGTGTTTAATATTTCAAAATCTTTTACAAAATGTTTGCTAATCAATGCACTTTTAATCCATTAAACTTTTTAATCTTTAGTGAAAGTATTAATAGACGTTAGACTATCCTTTCTAGGGCCCAGCCTCGAAAGGAAGTTCTGTCATTATGTCTTTACACGTCTTAGACCAATATGCGTTCTGGGACTTTTCTATTTTTCATAACCCAAAGATCTGTTGATTCTTCCTGCAAATGCAACGTTAAAATTGACACTCTTTCTCAGCTTTATGAGTGTCCTTCCTGACTCAGAGAGTGAGGCAATTAGAGAAGTAAATAAGAAAAATCTGATCTTAATTACAATCAACTGGGCTCCATTTATCATCAGCCAATATATCAACGGCTGTAACATCAAATTAATAATTGACAGACACATGGATGAGTACAAACTAAGTAAAACAATTTAAAAAATGAAACTATTTAGCATGTAGGCCTAAACTGTTTTTTTTTTGTCTAAACTTGTGGTCTAGACTGGTGTTCAACCTTATAGCCTTTTCATGCTTGTCATATTACTTGAAGAGACTTTTTAAAAAAACATTGTGAACACATCTTCAGACATAATCAAGAAGGAATGCCCTGGTGTTTCCCATTGGTTGAAATAAATGAATTCTTAATTAAATGAAACAGGAGAAGGCATTTCTCTTTTTAATTTATAGTCTGTATAAATTATTAGTTAATGAGGATAGCAAGTGGTGTAATTATTGAAAAGCATTAGCAGCTATTATGCTGAAATTCAAGTGAAAGTTAGACCAAACTTCACTGAAAAGTAATCCCTATTCTGTACTATTTGAAATTGTTGCAAATATGCCAAATCAAGTGCAGTGCAGTGCAAGATCCAGTAGATGCTCCTATCATGCCTTTTTTGTGCTCTGTCTGCATTTGGGTTCAGAATGAGGACAGCATTGAATTCAGCACAAGCAGACCCTTTGTTCTTTACAAAAGTCCTATCAATTGACCTAAGGTAGGATAATCCTTAGCACTCTTGGCTCAGCTTATTTAAAAGACTATAAAGGTAAAACAGTGTGAGATTTACACCATGCAATAATGTCCATCAAAGGGGTCTGCAGGGAAAATTGAAAGATGAAGCAGAAAGATTTCATTCAATTTCTTTCAGTAAATGGTAAATAAAAAATTAGCTCCGATTAGCACACAGCTTTTAGCCTTGTTGTGATTTATTCTGTCGTTATACTCTAACCACTAATAGCACACTTTGCATTATACTTTAGAGTAAAGATTATTGTCTTGAGTGTTCAGCTTAAAGCAACCATAAGGGAATTGGACCAAAATATGAGGATGAACCTCAATTAAAGTTCAGTAGCATGACAAATCACTTGACCTCTGACAGGTGTGCTTATAATGTTGTCCTGCTGAGGTCACTTTTATCTAATCTGCCCACAAAATAGAGATCAGCTTTCCAAAACATGTACTTAATCACTGTTAGCTGAAGATTTCACAAATGGGGGGGACTTTGTCCAGATTTTCTATTATATTTTCTATTTTCTATATTTTCTATCTTTATCTAATATCCTTATCTTATATCTAAGAGAAAAAATAAATCATAGCAGAACAAATCTGTTTTCTCTAGTAAATAGAATATGACCTATTTATACTGTATGACACAGGAAGGCAAACTTAATAAAAAATAAGCCAAAATAAAATCTGCTTGAAATCACTGTAGATTTAATATATATATATATAGTATATTTATTTAATATATTTTATATTTAAATTTATTTTATAGTATTTTTTCCACTTTATGTGTAATCCTAACAGTCTAATGCAGTATGTGAAGATAACACATGCAGCTAGAACCCCTTTCCACAAACCCCCAGGAAACCTTTCATGATGGGTTCTCAAAGGGGACCCAATTATGCAGAACACCACTGAGGCGGAAACAGGAGTAAAGGTTTAACAGAGTTTATTTTGCTACAAGCACACAGAATGTACTGGTTCTGGCTCGGGCCTGGGAAACTGGTTCACTGGAGTCTGCGTGGGAGACAGTTTAGTTAGCGTAGAATCAGAGGAGCTTGACTTTGAGGGTTTCTGGTTGTACCTTGAGGGTTCTTGTGGTTAGATTTGGGAGAGTCTCTGTAGGATCTGGAGAAGAGTTGATCAGCAGAGTCCGCTTGCTGCTTCAGCGTCTCACGTCTAGTAATGAACAGACCTTGGCTTTGGGTTTCCCAGCTCTTAGTCCTGAGCTGCATGGAAGTTCTCTATGGTTCTTCAGGGTTTGGTTCTGAGGGTCGGCTCGGCAGGTTAGCTCTTCCAGAGCTTCACAGAGGAGACAGGTTTCCTGGAAGATAGAGACAACGGTTAGAATCCTGGCTGGATTCAAAGTCACAAAGATACTCAGAGAGTCTAGGCTTAGGCGCTGACCAACTGGATACAACACTGCGACATTGAGGCAAGGACTGAAGACAGCTTATATAGTGGATCCTCTGATGATGGTAATGAGCAGCAGCTGTGCAGAAGGCTCTGCTCAGGAGGATCCACGGCGGACTCTGCTGGAGAAAGATGGTACTACTCCAGCTCCCAACAGTACCCCCCCCCTCAAGGGCGGATTCCAGACGCTTCAGACAAGACCTAGGGAAACAAGGGAACAAAAAACAACCCACCAAGGGTGGGCGCAGGGGGCACCATACTAGGTAGGCAAGAAGCAGAGTCCATAACAAAAAACCAACCCATCCAGGGTGGACGGAGGGAAAAAGAAAAAGGAAAAAACAAAACTGAGTCCCAGAACAAAAAACAATCCACAAAAGGTGGACTTCAACAAAGAAAGTCTCTGATATTTTACCGGGAGGCACCCGGTAGCAGCTCAGAAATAGGTGCGGGGCGGGGCTGCCCACTGTGGCACCGGAGCTGAATCAGAGAGGACCGCCGACTGCAGCTCTGGCTGCAACATGGAGAGAGCCGCCCATGACGACTCCGGTGCAGCCTCCGAGGTGTCCTGAGGCGCCCACCGAGGGCCCCTGGATGCTCGGATCGGCCGTAGAGGGACTCCAGAAGGTTCGGCGGAGCGGGGACTGGTTGACTGACTGGAGGCATGGCAGGAGGGAGACCACGATTCAACTTGTCTATGAGTCCAATTAATATGAGGGTTGTGTCGCTCCAACCACTCATATCCCAGAACCAAGGAAGAACAGGCTGATGGGAAAACAAGAAAGGTTAAGGTCTCTCGATGACTACCTGAAACTTGAAGCTGAAGAGGCAGAGTCTTGTGGGTAACCTGGTGTACAGTGGCGGCCGGCCCATAGGGGGCGCTGGGGCACCGCCCTCCCTGATAAGAAGAGAGAAACGTAAAATATATTTTTAGAAATTAACTCATAAATGTCAGTTTTACTCTCTAGACTGTGTACCTATAAGCAAAACAAATTATATAAACTACATTTCCCTATCTACTGTCATTAATTTGTGGATTTCCACAGACAGACTCCTACCGTCTCTGTTCTGGGGGCGCTGATCAGACTGACCCACATTTGCAGAGAATCTGTCAATCATGTACTATTGCTTGGTGAATTTAATGGCCAATCAGCGTCTCGGAACTTTATGGTATTGGGGCGCTGAAAATACTGCGCTTTAACAGGCTTCTGAACCCAAGCGCAGGTGCAGACAGTTAGAGGGAAGATGGCGAATGTAACGACCGAGATGCAGCTTCCACCAAATTCGGTGAGATCCTTATTTATCTACCCGTTTGCCAGAAGAATATCCCTGTTGTAGGATATGAACATTTCATGTCATGGTTATTGTGACTGTGACGAATCCACCTCGTCGCTTAAAACAACCTCTCTAACTTTGCGCACCACACACACATTCCTGTTATACTGTGTTTGTGAGGACCAATACACTCGCGCTGAGACCAGTAGCTCCATGAACTTAAAACACACAAGCTGTTCCTGGTTACCTGCTGGCATATTGAAGGTGCACACTTAATATTTCAGTGGGGTTAGCCGTGTGTGTGTGTGTGTGTGTGTGTGTGTGTGTGTGTGTGTGTGTGTGTGTGTGTGTGTGTGTGTGTGTGTGTGTGTGTGGGTGTGTGTGTGTGTGTGTGTGTGTGTGTGTGTGTGTGGGGGGGGTGTACGTGTTTATGCTATGGGGACTTGTCATCTTCAGTCTGGCTGCGTCTTTGCTGGGTTCAAACCCCGTTTGGTGTAATTGAATAAGTCAATGAATCTGTGTAAAAGAATTAAGTTGTAAAAATTATTTGTTTTGTTTTACATCAATTGTTTGTGGAGGTAATATATGGACAAAACTGATTAATGAGAAGAAATCAGAAATAAGAGAGCCTGATGTGAGGGGCTTAAACTATTTAATGAGGGCTGTGGGAAGAAAAGCGGCAATTTTTGTTTTCTGTTTCTTTGTTACATTGCTGGTAACTGGAGGGAGGCTGAGGCCCAGAGTATCTTGTATGTTTAGTTTCTTTTGCATCCTGTTTTGAGTTTTTGAGCTCAATAAATCACCAACACCGGTAACCCGACTGAGACTGGATTCTTGGAGGCCAAAGAACCCCGTCACAGTGACCCAAATCATCACTGTTACTGTTATTATATAGTAAATTAAATCATTACTGTTAAATTGTATGTATTGTCCAATTGTTTATTTGAATTCTTATTCCGGATTAGTTGGAGACATACACTAGGCTATATCAGCCCCACCAAAAATATTTTTCACCAGCCGCCACTGCTGGTGTAGACTCCTTCCATCAATCGCTGAGACTTTAAGTGGCTTCCTCAGAGGGGTGGTCTTAATATTTAGCTGTTGAACTAGATTAGAGTCAATAAGGTTTCTCTCACAACCAGAGTCTATGAAGGCTGACAGTGTGAGTTTGATCAGAACAGAACAGGGTAGCAGGTAAAAGAAGACGAGAGGATTTTCTATTTAGTTGATGCTTCACCAGACTCCCCATAATCGCAGACGAGCTCCAAATCTTATTCTTGGCTGGACAGGATAAAACAAAGTGCCCTGGTATCCCACAGTAAAAGCAAAGTTTCTCCTTAAACCTTCTCTTCCTCTCGTTGGGTGTGAGCCTAGTGTGACCTATCTGCATAGGCTCCCCCTCAGTAGGTTCACAAGCTGGTGGAGCAAAGTGAGTCTTAGACACAGGTATTGATTCAGGCTGGGCACGGCTCTCTGTGCTGAATGCCTCTTCGGGAGAAACAAAGGAAGGGGTGTCCCTTCTCTTAGCAGTAGAAATAGAAACAGGAAAAACATGGCTCTTAATCTTTGACTTAGATCTGGTTCGAAGACGGTTATCCAAACTAATTGTCAGCCTGATGAATTCCTCCAGGGTCTCAGGTGTCTCGAGTGTGGCGAGTTCATCTTTTACGTTCTCGTTTAAAGCGTTGAAAAAGGCACTCTTAAGTGCACACTCATTCCAGCCTGAGGCTGCAGCTTTAACCCGGAAGTCTATGGAAAAATCTGCTACAGAGGAATTTCCCTGTTTAAGATTTAACAGAGCACGAGAGTCAATTGTTTGGTCAGAATCTTGGTTGAAAACTTGAGTAAATTCGGAGATGAAGTCAGAGTAATAGCAATTAAGGCTATCGTCGGTGGCAAATCTTGCCTGAGCCCACTCCAAGGCTCTTCCTGTTAGCTGAGAAAGGATGAAGGTTACCTTTTTGTAATCCGTGGAAAAGCTGCCTGGAGAGTTCTGGAAAATAAGTCGGCATTGAAACAAAAATCCCTTACATTTGCTTGGGATACCTGAAAATTTCTCTGGGAGAGACGGACGAAACTCCGGAAGTGACGTGACAGGCTCTGGTTCCGGAAACGGAAGTTGGACGGGCTCCGCTCTAGGAGCTGATTGTCTGGAAAACTCCTGCGAAAACTTATTTAATAGAGTGTTGAGCTCACCAATGAATCTGTCCGCAAGCCGGTCATGAACATCACGAATGACGCACTCAAATCTCCTAGCCATTTCATTGTGGCTCTCACGGAGGGAGGCATCAAGGCTCTGAACCTAGATCCTTCAGAAGCCTCCAGAGGGGTTCCGCTGGGAATATTTGTTGGTCGCAGTGTTCTGTCATGATGGGTTCTGAAAGGGGACCCAATTATGCAGAACACCACTGAGGCGGAAACAGGAGTAAAGGTTTAACAGAGTTTATTTTGCTACAAGCACACAGA
The DNA here is from genome assembly GCF_016077235.1 of Cyprinodon tularosa. Classification (NCBI taxonomy): domain Eukaryota; kingdom Metazoa; phylum Chordata; class Actinopteri; order Cyprinodontiformes; family Cyprinodontidae; genus Cyprinodon; species Cyprinodon tularosa. The sequence goes on from NW_024038821.1 coordinate 2,139,085, forward strand.
ATGTACTGGTTCTGGCTCGGGCCTGGGAAACTGGTTCACTGGAGTCTGCGTGGGAGACAGTTTAGTTAGCGTAGAATCAGAGGAGCTTGACTTTGAGGGTTTCTGGTTGTACCTTGAGGGTTCTTGTGGTTAGCTTTGGGAGAGTCTCTGTAGGATCTGGAGAAGAGTTGATCAGCAGAGTCCGCTTGCTGCTTCAGCGTCTCACGTCTAGTAATGAACAGACCTTGGCTTTGGGTTTCCCAGCTCTTAGTCCTGAGCTGCATGGAAGTTCTCTATGGTTCTTCAGGGTTTGGCTCTGAGGGTCGGCTCGGCAGGTTAGCTCTTCCAGAGCTTCACAGAGGAGACACAGGTTTCCTGGAAGATAGAGACAACGGTTAGAATCCTGGTAGGATTCAAAGTCACAAAGATACTCATAGAGTCTAGGCTTAGGCGCTGACCAACTGGATACAACACTGCGACATTGAGGCAAGGACTGAAGACAGCTTATATAGTGGATCCTCTGATGATGGTAATGAGCAGCAGCTGTGCAGAAGGCTCTGCTCAGGAGGATCCACGGCGGACTCTGCTGGAGAAAGATGGTACTACTCCAGCTCCCAACAAAACCATTCATATAGCATATGAATGGATGGATGATTTTGATTTGCTCTGTATCTGTTAAGGAAATGTTTATCTTTTGTGATTTCTGCTGAGTAAAAGAGAAATAAAACGGCATTGTTTTTATACAGGGATAAAAGAAGTGATTTTAAATTGAGGGCAGCATTCAGCAGTTAATTTAATGTTAGAATTTATAATCCAAATCTGTTAAAGGAATTCTTAATTTTCAGCTTCTTGAGATGGTATTGCTACTGAATGCGGCTCATGCGATAACACCTGCTTCTTTGTGTGCATGTAACAATGGATCTCTGTCCCTGCTCTTCCTTTTGTCTCAGGATATGAAGCTAATGACTCATCACATCAGTCGTCTGTTTTCAGGGAGAGTCTATGGTTTAGACTCGTGCAATGCAGCTTTCACAATCTGCACAGTCTAACACACTTCACGTCAAAAGATTGAACCTTAAGTAAAGCACAAAACAATACAGGTTCTCCATTAATAAGAAGCACACTGACAAATTACTCTACTTGATAAAACTTGATAGAATCTTTCTTAGTCGTCAATGTCATTAATCTTCTCTATCTGATAAGTTCTGTTTACTGACATTTTCTATTCTTTACTTAAACAGATGTGAGAAATCCAGCCCCTTTCTGCTTCATTCGCAATTCTTTTATTATTTTACCAAAGCTGAACAAATTGTTCAGCAGTATGCTGTAACACTTTTGGCTGGTCTTTGCCAAATATAATTATGACATGCTTGTACAGAGTACTCCAGTTTCTCTTTCATGTTCGTGTTGGATAGTAAAGGCTTTTGGCTGATCAGTGCTGTAATGTTGAAATCCTTTGAAGCAATTTTTTTTTTCTTTACAATATTTGCCTACTTTGGGTCATTTTAAAGGTTTTCCAGAACCCTTTAAAACCTTCTTAAAGTGACCCAAAGCAGTCAAATAGTACAAACCCCCCCCCCCCCCCCCCCCCCCCCCCCCCCCCCCCCCCCAAACAAGCCTGATTTAAAGACTTTCTTTTGGTGGAGTTTTCTGAAAGACCTCAGTTAAAGCTACAGTGTGTAACTTTTAGCGACATCTAGAGGTCAGACTGCAGACTGCAGCAACATGAACATCTCCCCCCCACCGCTTCTCCCCCCCAACAGTACGGCGAGCGTTACGGGACAAAATGTCTTCCACTACGTCCGCATCACCTACCTTCTCAAGTGATGAGGTTTGTTTACATAGATAATTTTACAGATAGTATTTCATTAGTCTGTGTAGGGTATAGATTTCATGTAGACTTAAGATAATAAATAGACCCGTTATTTTTTCTACGTCGTTGTGACGTTTTGGCGATCTCGCAATCGCTAGTTTGTTGGCTCTGCGCTGCCGTAGCGCAAAGATGTCTGCCTCCATGGCTGCGAGACCCGCTCCTATGTAATCATAAATAACGAATTCTAAGGCAACGCAAATATTAAGGTTAAGAGGCTGAGCTCGTAGATGATGATAAATAACATAGATTTGTATAATATATTCAATTTCTGACTGTATATCCCTGTAATTATTACACACTGTAGCTTTAAGAAAAAATCATTACGTAAAACCAGGCATTTACACTGTCTAAAGGGTACCACATTTGAGCCTATTTAATTGTAGAATACCTAAACAACAATGTATAAACACCAAATGATGGAAGGACAGATAGGGTATGTGATGCAAAATTTCAGTATTAATCCCTTGACAGAGGGAAATGTCCTTAGTGGGTTCTGGTTAGAGTTTCCAGAGTGTATCTGCATGGTCTGAAAGGTATCCTCAAATAAATCATCCAAAATCAATAAATACAGCTGAAGCTTTATCTTTTTAAGCCATCTGGTGTGATCAAATTTGGTGTTGGCCATTATGATCAATGTTAAATGCCTGAATAATGAGTCGGAGGGTAAAGGGGGAAGCTTGCATACCTAAAACCACCCTCCCTAAATTACATTACTAGGATGGCAGTATCATATTGTGTGGGTGTTTTAGTACAGTAGGGACTGCCACATTTCAAAAAAGTAGTATGAAGTGGAAAGAACATTACATGCCCCATCTGCAAAGATTTAAAATAAAGAGCACTGTTTGTGTGTGCAACGAATTTGTGTGTTGCAGGTGATATACAAAGATTGCTCACTCAAATGACAGGAGGCACAAATTGGTTTTGTTTCGCCTTATTAAGGTTGGCATATTTTCTGTGCTTCTGGCAGTTTCAGAGTGGCTGTAGAAGAAATATGACATTATAAGCAACATAGATGAAGATGATAATTAAGATAATGAGTTAAAACATTTTAACAACCATAATGATAAATGTTTTTATATACCGTATTTTCACGACTATAAGGCGCACTTAAACGTCTTTTTTTTCCCTCAAAATGTGCGGTGCGCCCTATGGTGCGGTGCGCCCTATGTGTGTTGTAACTGCGACTTTTGAGACCACCTCATTGAGGAGATGATGAAAGAGTGGCTGAATGTAAGGAGACCAGGTGTTTTTTTTCCACTCATCACCATGCTGTTAATATGTAACTCCATGCGTGCCCATCTCACAGCTGATGTGAAAAACATGGGGAAACAAATTAACGCTGTGCTCGCTGTTCAACCGCTCGACATCGGTGTGAACCGGACCCAGCAGGTGCAGCAGAAGCAGCGAGTTTACATGCAAAGTAAATGGTTGACGCGCGTATAGGTGCAGCAAAAGGTCCTGCAGGGCGTTTTGAGCAGCAGGAGCATTTAAGCATCTGCCAACGCGCTGCTGCTGCTCGAGATGGAAAAATTGAAGTTTTGCTGCTGGACGCGCCGCATCAACCAATCAGAGAAGCTGATCTGGGAGCTGACAGCGAGACAGACACAGCGCACTGATGACATATGATATTAACGCAAATGGAAAAGGCTGGATGGATGAGGAGATGATGAAAGCGTAGCTGAGGGAGGTGTAGCCTATGTGAGGAGGCCAGGTGGTTTTTTCCACGCATCACCATCGCTGCGTGCCCATCTCACAGCCGATGTGAAAAAAAAGGTGAATCAAATGGATACTGTGCTCGCCGTTATCCCGGGGGTCTGACAAAGGAAGGTCAAGCTTGACCGTGACCCAGATGACTGGGTCATCACAGATGTCTTCACAGATATGGGCTTGAAATATTTCACTCTGTATGCTATGAATCCAAAATGAGTTTTACTTTCTAAAATGATACAAAAATATAAAAAATTATCATCTGATTTTTAGGAGGTGTGTACACAGTGTACAGCCTACTAAAACTAATGTATACCTTTTTAAATTTACTATTTAATTGGTCTTATATAATATGGTATTTCTGGAAAAAAAAAAAAGCTTTTATTGAAATCATGTTAGTAATGTTTTTTATTTGATTTGTTTTCTGAGTTGAATTATTAAAATAAATGAACTAATTTAGTGTAAATCATAATGAATATTTGTTTATGGTAAATATGCGCATCAGCCTCTTTACAGTCTTTATTATAAAAGCCCATTCTGCTGCTTATCATGAGAGAAAAATTGTGATTTGCTCATGGCAAAGCACTATTATAGAGAAAGCCTTGTATGCACCTGCTCCTAATCTGTCAGCTGGGGGGCACTTTGCGCGCATCTTACTGTCACGGACACATGGAGGCGCCAGAATACTCAAAGCATCGATCCTGTCCTTGTATTGACTTGTAGCTCCAATTTCAAACCAGACGTGAAACTCATTAAGATGCCTCCCTCTTTCTCCGCTGCTCTGTCTCTCTCCGGAGCTGGTTTTAGCCGCATGTCACTCAGTCTCTCAGTCAGTGGCCCCGGTCCGCTGAGTCTGCGCCTGTCTCCACAGCTCTCCAAAAAAGCGAAACACACCACCGCCGCTGCCACTGCGGGCATGACATCCAAGCAGTAGTGGTAGTGGACTTCTGTCGGTCGGCTTTTCACGGGATTAAAAAAAAAAAAAGAAAAAAAAAAAAGGAGTCGAAGAGACTTGAAAGAAACAGAGAGGGAAGAGACTCATTTCTGGCCGTGCAGTGCGTCGAGAGGAGTTGATGAGTCAATGGCTGGAGCACAGCCTGGAGTTCATGCGTTGCAGCTCAAGCCAGTGTCCGTGCCGGAGTGCCTCAGAAAGGGCAGCAAATTTATGAAATGGGATGATGTAAGTAATGGATAACCTCTTATAATGATAATAAAGCTCTATTCACAGAAGTGTTTTTTTATGTAGCCTATTTATGTGGATATTTTTGGATAATCTATTCGCTTTAAAGCGAATAGATATTTGAATGCATATTTCCCAGAATGTTGCATGTTACACAATCTATGAGCGACCCATGCAACAACATAATGGATGAATATATTTGCTGTGGAGACTGCAGTGAAAGGGACTCATCGCTTTGCCTTCCTGTTTAAATGCAGAAATGCTGCAAATATGCAGCACCCTGACATGCGCTTTGTTTACATCTTAGCTAATGCAGAGTATTTGTAAGTGAGTGAGCGCACGTGCCGCTTCCAATGCTTTTGTGCAAAAAAAAATTGATCAATAATTCAAATTAACTTTTTTTTAACTTAAGCTTGTTACCTCTAAAAAAAATTTAAGTACAACAAATACAAAACGAATATTTACAACATAAATATCTTCCCTTTTTCTCAATATTTCATTAAGGTGATTTGAAATGACCTCAGATTTAGTAAAACCTACTTTTTCATCTGACCCTTAGGCACCTTTTTTCAAGAAATTAATTAACCCCTCTCTCTTGTCACCCTGTATTGACTTCACATAAAGCTCTCACTCTTCAGTTAGATTTAAGTCAAATTACTTTCATATTTTCTGCCATGCTCTCATCAAGGTATAATTGAAAAACCTTTTATGGCTCTCCTTATTACCAATTTGAATTACTGAATGCTCCTGCAATTAGGAGCTTGAGTGTATATTTTTGCCATTTGTATTTCACTTTCCCCATTTTCTTTTATTTGTTTTCTTTTCTTTTTGCACTAACACTTGAAGATGACCCATAGTGATGCTTTCTGCTCTGTTACTCAAATAATTCGAACATTTGTTTAGATATCACAGTTCTTGTGTGCTGTGCAATGCTTCAAATAAACTGCTTTTCCTCTAATTTAGGGTGATATTTAAATATTGATTTATGCAATCCTTGGTGAAAATGCCTGTTTAGATGGTTGTGCTCCAGGTGAACCAAGCACAGCACAGATGGATGAGGATTGCAGAAGTGTGAGCACAGTCTGTCCAGACTACAGTGAGGGAATCTTGCACAGTTGTAAACATTCCAGTCTGTCAATCATCAGAAGACCCGTGAAATGTTTAACTTACCAAAGTGCTCATTCCATCAACTTTGTCTTTGTTGTAAAAGGGGCGTCAAGTGTGTCATTTCCTCTAACATCATTTTTGTGCACAACCTTTGCCAAATGCAGCCGTATCTCCAGAGCCAAATGCCTGCCAGTCCTTTCCTGGGAAATAGAGACACACCCACAGATATTTTTTTCTCTGTCATTTCCTATACAGATCCTTCCTATTTCCTCCCTGTATCATTTGGTGGAAAGAATCACAGTGGGATAAGGAGCCTGACTACAGTAAGAGTCAGGGGCTATAATAATTTGGCAGAGGAGAAGAATTTTATAAATTTATTTTTCTTCTTATCAGAGCTCTGGGTTTTGGGCTTCTCGCCTTTTTTGTTCCCAACATTGAATTGTGTAAGTCATAAAAAAAAAAAAACTCAGATAAGGATGACTCTTTCATTTATTGCTTTTCTCTGATGTGGGTTTTATTTATTTATATTTCTGCATTGGTGAAAATTACATTAAACTTCCTTTTTTTCATGTCTGCACATGAAAGATGTAGCATTTGTTCACAGTGCAGAAATCACATATGTCTGAACAGCGGCCACAATTTAATGGAAAAGCAGACGGTATGAGAAACTGAGGTAGACTCCAGGGTGCATAGCTTTTTGGTTCATTGTTCAAAAAAGAACAGAAGAAGGGTCTGAACACCTCTAGAAATGTTCCCCTTATACACAAAGGGCCGGATCTATCAAAGGTTTGCTTGTATAAAAACGTGAGCTACTTCACTGCACACGCTAAAAAATGTACAAACTGATCTATCAACAGCGTGCTAAAAGGATTTGGTCTTTAAAATGTGCTAAATAGCGCCTCTTATCCATTTAGTACTTTTTCTGCAATGAATATGCAATATAGGGCGTTTACACGCAAAAGTGCGTCTTGTGGGAGGAGAACATGTAAATATATTAATTTAGCACTCGCAAAGTGATTTATTAAACCTGAAAGCAATTTTGCTAACGGTATCTGACTCTATATTTAACACGTTTCAAAAGAAGGTGCAAATGGTCTGTATGCGTAATTGCGCACACATGGCAGCGGTTATTGTCGCAAGAAGGAGAAATGAAGCAAGGAAATGAAGCAAGGAGACGCAGAGAACGCATTTTCACTCCGTGTGAGTATTTTTGGAATGAAGGAGGAAACGATCATCAAAACATATCGTTTATCCAGCATTGCCATTTTGAAGCTGCAATTCCAGTGATTTGCTCCTCACAAGCGTCAGCTGTACTTGTTCCTCAATGCTGGTCAGAGGCATCTTATCTACTGTGCCCCCTCCTCTTTTGTTCGCAGATGTTTTGTTATATGCCAGTTTTTCTTTGGTTCGCCTTCTAATATCCTGGTATCTTCTTTTTACTTCATCCACTGTTCGCAAGGTTTCACCGACAGCGTTTACTTTATTACAGATTTGTTCACATATAGCGTTCCTCTGTGTGACAGGCACACTTCTTTGCTGTAGCTCACTTAAATGTTTGTTGGCTTCATTCACCAATACCTCCATTTCCATGGGGTCGAATTTCCTTTTGCGCTTTCTGCTGTCCAAACTCGCCATGCCACAAACCACAAAACGCGCAAAACCATCATTTAAATAGGGCGCCTCCAACAGTTTTGCACCTGCCACCAGTTACGCAATCACTCTTGTTAAATCACCCGCAAACCATGGTTCAGCCCCTCGCGCAAAATTCCAGTTTGCGAGCGCAAATTACTGCACGCAAAATTGGATCTTGATAAATCCGGCCCAAAGGAAAATGGATCTTATGTACTTCAACGTTCAGACATTCAGATGCAATAAACATTTCCATCTCATTTTTAAGTAATCTTAAACAGAACCGTTGACTCAGTTGCACAAATTAGACGTTTGAGATACATTTCTGTAAAGCTTTGATTTGCTATTGTTTTACTTGTTTCTAATTTGTCTTTAAGAACTGTAATTAACATTCATAAGTGTATTTTCTCTAGCCTTTTTGTCCTGAACAAGACAAGAGCAGAGGCGATGGCAGAGAGCTCTTTTTATCAAGAGCAGAGGCGATGGCACTCAGCGTGTTTGAGAGAGACAAACAGAGGTTAATTACTTTAAAGAATAGATAGTCAGTTCTCAGTTGGATCTGTTGTTTGAATCTAATATTAAAGATTAGGACCATTAACACTACCATCACTAAAGCAGCAAGCTCTTGACTCTTATTTTAAGCCTGAGATTTCCAAAAGGTTGCGGACTTCATTGATTTCCTCTGTTCCACGGTGCACAAAGGTTGAAGTAAAATAGAGAAAAACATACAGTGTAACTCTAAGACATCTGCTGGGGGTCTAACAGTGCCACTATGAATGAATGCCAACATGGCATAAATGTTTTCTTTATATAGCTTCTTCTATCAATGTTTCCATCACACCTTAGCTTTAAACCCGTCACTGGAACCTTATACAGCTAACCTTTACATTCCACATTTATTGTTATTTGTTTTTTCTTTGGTTCATTTAATAATGGTTAAAATGCTCTGACTTTTGAGTTTATTACTGGTCATTTCACCAGTTAGGCCAAATGGCCAAACTGTGATCACAGGCTAACTTCTTGGTGAATCCCCACTTATGACTGCTTTCTAATAATAAAGAATAGAGGCTAAGCACTTACCCTAAATCCTCATTGAGGAATCAGATTTTCCTCTGGGTTGCTTCTTTACTTTCCCTATACTGTATGATGCACTCTGAATAAGATCCTATCTGGATGCACAAGAGAGCCTAAAATCCAGTAAAACTACCAGGATATGTCATTAGCACAGAGCAGAAATGTGCTGAGCTCAAATCTCCTCACTAACATCCCCCCTTAGGTGATGGCTAATGGTACAGACGCTTCACCAAAATAATAATGACAGTCTTTCTTGTGAGGGATCAATGACTGCAGGGCGTTTGTACTTTTGCAAGTGAGCCAGTTATCATCATCTACCCTTCACTTAATAAAAAAGAAGACCACCAAGGTTGTTCAGTCAGATGAATATGAAAAAAATAGCTTAACTGAACATTTTGACCTTGGTTGTTGTTGGAAAACAAGCTGGAAACAACAACAAAATAACACACAACAGTAGGTTTCTTTTGAATTTTAAACCACATATTATGAACCACAGGAACCTTCCTGCTTCTTTCTTTTTGGTCCCATGAGAAAGTCTTCACTTAGAGCCGATAATGGCTTAATGTGTTAGTTGTGGAGGCCATAGAGAGTTAAAACATTAGGACAGAAGCTGGTGAACATTACTACTTTCACATCATCTGGTTGATTCCCAGAGCTCAGAAACTATTCCTTTTTTGTTCAGTGATATTAAAACCAATCCATCAAGTGCCACATCCTGTTAGTTGCATAAATGCTTGAATTAGTCTAATGGAAATAGAACCGTTTTTATGGAAAGCTGTTGATCCACCTCATTAATGATTCATTTTCTAGGAATAACTGATGTGTTGATTGAGTGCAGGAAATTGATATTTAGTTATTTTAAGTGCAGTTGTAGAAAACAGTCCATATGAACTGTAAGGCCGCAGATACAGCAGTCGAAAAGTTCACTCTGAACTTTCAACTATTTCTCTAGTAGCAAACAAAAATGAAAGTGTATTTTATTTGGATCTTATGTGATTAAACGAAACAAAGTTGTCTGAAATCTGAACCCTAAAAAAGAGCAGCTGTTTTATTCTCATGAATTACACTACTGCAAAAATAAAATATAACTGATCATCCCCTCAACCACACTGGCTCTGTAATGAGAGGGTACAGGGTCAGGTTGTAGAGATATTCTTTAGCATAAACAGGGAAGCTAGTCATCATTGATGGGAAGATAGATGGAGCATCAGTTAGAGGCTGCCAAATGTTGAGACAAGAGTGCTGGATTTTGCCCTTAGCAGGAGGACTGGCATAAACAACAATCTAAAATTATATAAGTTCATGTTAACATTTTATTATGTTCAACTCACATTTAAGACCTCAGACTGTGTGGAAAGACTTAAAAACTGTTATTTACAGATGTTATTCATATGAACAACAAATACAGATTTGCCATGTAGCATTTAGAGTATTAATAAACCTATTTCATAAGCATTTATACACTCACCGGCCACTTTATTAGGTACACCTGTCCGACTGCTCGTTAACACTTCATTTCTAAGCAGCCAATCACATGGCGGCAACTCAGTGCATTTAGGCATGTAGACATGGTCAAGACAATCTCCTGCAGTTCAAACCGAGCATCAGTATGGGGAAGAAAGGTGATTTGAGTGACTTTGAACGTGGCATGATTGTTGGTGCCAGAAGGGCTGGTCTGAGTATTTCAGAAACTGCTGATCTACTGGGATTTTCACGCACAACCATCTCTAGGGTTTACAGAGAATGGTCCAAAAAAGAAAAAACATCCAGTGAGCGGCAGTTCTGTGGGCGGAAATGCCTTGTTGATGCCAGAGGTCAGAGGAGAATGGCCAGACTGGTTCGAGCTGATAGAAGGGCAACCGTGACTCAAATAACCACCCGTTACAACCAAGGTGGGCAGAAGAGCGTCTCTGAACGCACAGTACGTCGAACTTTGAGGCAGATGGGCTACAGCAGCAGAAGGCCACACCGGGTGCCACTCCTTTCTGCTAAGAACAGGAAACTGAGGCTAAAATTTGCACAAGCTCATCGAAATTGGACAATAGAAGATTGGAAAAACGTTGCCTGGTCTGATGAGTCTCGATTTCTGCTGCGACATTCGGATGGTAGGGTCAAAATTTGGCGTCTACAACATGAAAGCATAAATCCATCCTGCCTTGTATCAACGGTTCAGGCTGGTGGTGGTGGTGTCATGGTGTGGGGAATACTTTCTTGGCAGTCTTTGGGCCCCTTGGTACCAATTGAGCATTGTTGCAACGCCACAGCCTACCTGAGTATTGTTGCTGACCATGTCCATCCCTTTATGACCACAATGTACCCAACTTCTGATGGCTACTTTCAGCAGGATAATGTGCCATGTCATAAAGCTGGAATCATCTCAGACTGGTTTCTTGAACATGACAATGAGTTCACTGTACTCAAATGGCCTCCACAGTCACCTGATCTCAATCCAATAGAGCATCTTTGGGATGTGGTGGAACGGGAGATTCGCATCATGGATGTGCAGCCGACAAATCTGCGACAACTGTGTGATGCCATCATGTCAATATGGACCAAACTCCCTGAGGAATGCTTCCAGCACCTTGTTGAATCTATGCCACGAAGAATTGAGGCAGTTCTGAAGGCAAAAGGGATCCAACCCGCTCCTAGCATGGGGTACCTAATAAAGTGGCCGGTGAGTGTAATTTTCTCATCAACTCAGAATTGGTAACTACTTTGTACCAATTTTAAACTACTAAGAAGGGTAAATGGGGTATGAATAATTTTCAAAAGTGTGTTTTTGTTGTTCATTCAAGCATGCACAGATTGTGCAATTACACAAGTAAACAAAAAAAAAAACATTCTTCTATTAGATTTCACATGAATGTTGAGTTGCCATAGTGAGCATCACTATAGCAAATGCCTCTGATACAGCACACCACCAGTTCTTCCTCTGAAAATGTCACCCGTTTAGTTTTTTTGCTCAGTTCTATTCTCTGTTTCCCTCAGTGTCCATACCCCTCCATCATGGAGCAGGTGTGTCAAGAAGTGTAATGTCATATTTACAAATAATAAAATGTTTTTATTTATCATGTTTTTTTGCACCACACTACAGTCTAATCTGATGTCTAGCATCTCCTGGTCCAAAGCTTTCATGATAAGCCAAACTGTAAATGGCATGGGGTCACACTCAGATATAACGCGTGTAGCAGATTTTCACCATTAGCTCTGCCTCCAAATGTTGTGATAGGGTCCTCATTAGTCGTCTCATGAGGACACTTTGAAGATTTTTGTCGCTCCGGGCAGCAAATGGGATTTGATTTCTGTGTTCTCATAGATTTGGCTGATTGAAGAGGACAATATTCTACTGTTCAGTTGAACCTCTGCCACTATTGATGCCGAAAAAAGGGCAAAGCCTTCTTTTTATAGAAGCATCCAATAAAATCGGGCGTTGCCATGTGTGCCCTAAGGTCAAACTGTGTGTGTGAAACATGGAACTGTCCTTATATAGATGCTGAGGGAAAGCATTTCCCGTCACAAGCAGGAAAACTAAAAACATCAGCTTTAAAACAATCTGCAGCTATGAATGCTGCCACAGCAAATACAGTCACACACCCGGGTGCTGGTCATTTGTGGCAATGCCTTCTCATGAATTAGAAAGTACCCTATATGGAAAGGATTGTGTGCAAGTTGCAACGTAAACAGCAGTTTTAATGTCATTCCAGGCTTTGGAATGCCAGCGGTGTTAAAAAAGTATGCTTTGATGCTGACAGAGAAATTAACTGGTTTACCTCTGGGAATATTCTGCCATAGTACTCCTGTGTAAGCTACCAGAGGCATGCAGTGTTACGCTGTGACACACTGATTCATTCCAGATGTTTTTTCTTTTTTTCTACAGGATTCGACCACTGTGACCCCTGTGACTCTAACAGTTGACCCCAAAGGGTACTTCCTCTATTGGACCGACCAAAACAAAGTAAGGCAGCACATTTTTTGTCTATTTGAGAAAAAATTTGTATTGCAAATGCTTTAAGTCCAAAATTCAACTTTCGTGCCTACAGGGCAGCAAAAAAAAAAAGTCTTCTTGTATTACATATATGCTATTTATTGATAGGAGAGGCAGCAGCAGCAGTGCTTTTTCTAATTTTGCTTTAAAATAATCAATCCCAGCTTGTTTTGAGAGATGCAAAGCAGGGAGAAAATATGAGAAAATATCAGAAGGGTCCGTTAATATTTAAGCCATCAGATGATTGGCAATAGTCCTAAATGAGAACAGGTGTCAAGGCTAAGAAATATGAAAAAAATGTATCTGCAGGCACAGTTATACAAACAGGATAGCTCTTTGTGTTTGCAAAATGGTAATGTTGTTTTTCCCAATACAGCTGAAATTCTCGATGGTTTGGTTTGGTTTGGGCCTTGGTTGTCACGAGATTCCCTCAATATCATCACCTAGGATTCAAATACTAATAAAATGAGGAAGGAGGCAACCTGACTGGCAGTGTGCAGGAGCATATGTGGAACGGGGAATGTTCTTTACCCTTTTTATACACACATGGCCTTTTTTGATAAGAAACATTTAAACTGTCAAAACTGTCATTAAACCATAACTTTAACTAATCTAAAATGATCATCTGATTACAGCGATGCACCATACTTATCAACTCCTGCCACTATATAATTCGATAGCCCTATATGTTGTACTCAATAGTAGATTCTAAAGTGGAACCTCTAGGTTTAGTTGCAACCTACAGATCAGTTAAAAACTATTTGGCTATCTTTAATATAAATACAGTGAGACATTCATGTCTCTATTTGTAAAAAACAAAAACAAAAAATAGATCCAGGTTGGTGTGCACATGTTGTCTATTGGTATCTTCATTCCACAATGAGTGTCTGGAAACACCCTTTACAACAACAGAAGATTTCCCCTAGATCTTTTAAAAAATAGAATAAAATCAAACCTTTTTTCCTGGAGTGCTTGCAGACACCAAGATTATGAAAATGAGCTCTGTCAGTTTGTGTCAGATAATCAAGCACTTCATCCTTGTTGACTCCTGTAAAAGTGAACACGATTTGCATTGCCCATATTTTATTACCTCTGCCAAGGAGGTCATGTTTTCATTGCTGTCGGTTTGTCTGTTTTTAAAATAATTAAAAAAAAGTTATGGACGTACAGTATTTTGCTAACATTTTTAGAGATTGACAAATGATTAAATTTTTGTGGTGATGCACATCACCATCTGAGTCCAGGAATTGATATTAAATATTCTGTGAATACAGGTAATAACTTAAGGTGGGAATCACAATATGTCGTGAAAAGTGAGATACTTGGCTGAGGTCTGCGCTCTCCGTGAGCTTTTCTAGACCTGTTTATTTCAATGTACAGTAGAGCTGTTTAGTTCTGGGACCTGATTACTTTGGCGAGCACAGATCTGCTTGTCTGACGCCTCCAAACAGCTCGATAGGGGTAATGTGTTCCTGTTCTATTTATGAGTAGAACTTTATCAGCAGTGTTAGTCTTGCAGAGACTAATTAATAGCAACCATTGATTTGATGCTTTCCTAGATGAGCATATTTTACTGCAGTGATAGCAGAGCACAGACAGGAGTGCTGACCGAGACTTAACCTCGCCACACAAGCCCATACACACGTCTTCCACTCCTGCTTTCAAACAGGGAAAGGATGCTATTAGGTTGCCAGCCTAATGTAAATAATACACTGTCTGTGGAAAAAGAGTCAGTGTCTGCATGGAAAAAGTACAATTCTATTAAACAATTAACAAGGAAAGAGAAGTGAGTGATAAACTGTGAGAGTAGCTTACTAGGAAAATTAAGAGAGGCTGGGACAGGTTGAAATGAGTTCACTATTGTTTTCTGCCCCTCCATTATGAGGCAAGGAGTTTGACTGATGAGGCTTTTGCATCTATGTGTCTGGATTTGCTAGTGTGTGTTTATGGATGCGAATGTCTGCTCAGTCTCCCAGCACTGAGAACAGTCCTGCCTCACACATAATAACTCAAGCTGATACCAAGCAAAGCCTGGGTGAAACTCTATTAGGGCATAAAGAAGGGCACACACCATTCCCCTTTGTGCAAATGTGTATTTCTCTTGTGCTTGCAAATATGCCTTTTCTTGTATTTGCGAATAGTTATTCATATAGTATTAGACATGTGTTCAACAAAAGGATTCAAACAAGCAGTGATGCCCTGTTCACTTGATACGGGTGTTTGTGAGTCTCAGCCTGATGGCCTGCAGAGTAAAAGCATTCCTTGGATTCTTCAGAAGCACAGCAGAACTGTACTCAGTGTGCCAACTGCACTGATTCTTAAACTGTCATTATCACTGATAGATTCAGGTATTTCCTGTACCGCTGCTTCATTAACTTTTTTATGTTTGGCTTTTTAATGATCCTCCTAAAAAAATAAAACAATTAATTTAAGGGTTTTAGTCACCAAAATGTTTCTAGTACTCAAATATTGAGATATGTTTCTAAGAGGATTATAGGACCCCCACTTTTTAATGTGGTTTAAAGAACAGCCATTTTTGAAGGGGACATTTTTTTTATTGTTTTTTTATATTCCTTTATCTCTGACTGATCTTTTAGTGCATCAATGCTAGCAGAAGTTAAGCCAGCAGTTTTAAGAAGAATTTATTTAAACAAGCTAGACCTACTCAGGGGCCCGAAAGTGTTTGTGTTTGAGTGTGGCTAACTGTGGTGCTGTGATTTACTATGTAAAAGTGCTAGTTAAACAAAAAACTTTGGGTCTGATCTTAAAACACGTGCAAATGCATTTGTATTTGCAGAGCAGACAATTAAAGACGGTGCAAAGCAATTTCCGTGTGTAGCTCAGCAGACAAACTGTATTTGCCTTCATCAATATACAGATATTCTAATCACCAAATGTAAACAGAAACTGAACTGCGGGCGCAGTTTGTGCATCATTTTAAATACTTCTGAAATTCAGGTGCAAACTTGGACGGAAAATAGCTGTGGTCATTGTTTCAACGAAGGAGGCATTAGTATAACACCAGAGGATGGCGAGATATGCTGTGCACATGTAAACATATTTGGGGGTCAGAATGAGCTATAGTTGATTAATATTACTAAGGAAAAAACGTCTATTCAGGAGGCAACACATTAATACACCGTGATGATACCCGATTGCTGTACAATCACACTAAAGTGGAAAAAATGACTTAACTTAGATATTGGGGCTTGTTTCTAAAAATTATTGGATTCTAACAGGGCCTGCAAAGAGATATAACGGCTGTAAGTGCACATCTCAGGGATTTTTTCTTCCTTGATTTAAGAAAGCATAACCATGCACGAAGCATGGTAATGTTTTTTTGTTTATCTTTTGTTTGCAGCACTTTGAAATAGTCTACCTGTGTGAGGTGCACTTTAAATTATCATTATTATTTTTTAATTATTATCGGCATTACCACCATCTACATTGCTTTGAGCTTTATTTTTCTCAAACTGTATAACATGCAATCTGTTCATTTTTATGTGAGGAACCAAACTGGTTTGCATACTTAACCTTTTTGCAGCAATCTTTTTAGATCTTCAGCAACACACCCACTTATTGGATTTACTAAGAAAAAAATTACACATGCAATTTATCCTCCCTTGTTTGGAATCTTTGAAGATCAAGCACTTTGTGTTTTTACTGCAGGAACTGACATGTTTTTGCCAATTATTATTCCAAATTTGTAAAGAAAAGAGCAATCAAGAATATCTAGTTTTTAACATGGCCAGAGTAAGTTTTTTTTTATTTTTCCTGTCTCTCAGCTGCTTGTAGACATTGGATAAGATTCATGCCATATTCCATTAAGCTTAAAACAGCAATTCAGTCTTTGACTGTCATGATTTTATTTTTCCAAGAGATATAGGCTGATGACCCTAAAGAACGGTGAGCAGAACCCCTTCGTTTGTGAGGTAGCTTTAATTCTACAACATTTCTACAGTCTATAGAACTACAGCAAAGACTGTGCTACATATTGATCCACCTCCTTATTTATAAACTGTAGTTAAGACTGATTTTGAATATCTATTAAAATATGTTAGATATTGTTTGAAAATAGTCAAAGATAGAAATAAATTGGCTGTGGTTTGGAAATTTGGCATGTACAACATTGCAATCGGGTGTTGGTCTTTCCCTACAAAAGCAGGTCCTTTCTCCGGCTTGGCATAATGATGGTGCTCAGAGAGAACTAGGGTTATATTGAAAGTTTAATAATGGATACAGCTCCTAAAATGTGTTGGTATAAGTCAAATTCCCATTCCCAAGTAACAAAGATGTTTAGCAATTTTGATACTTCCTTCCTTCTAAAAAACCTTTTTAGTTAATAAGTATATTAATAAGACGTTTAATAATCATTAACTAAAACACACTGGCCAAAACCTGACCTGTTTTTTCCTGTTAGAGACATACTGTAGGTATCTGATTTATCCACAAGGAAAGTACGGAAACATTTACATTAGATAAACACAGAAAACTAAAAAAAACTAAAAAATGTTTTAATAGTATAAATACTTTAAAATTGGGCTGAGGCAGCAATATAACCTGCCCATTTCTCCATGAGCAGAACGAACTTTAGATATGCTTTTGTTATT
Source organism: Cyprinodon tularosa (assembly GCF_016077235.1). Taxonomy (NCBI): domain Eukaryota; kingdom Metazoa; phylum Chordata; class Actinopteri; order Cyprinodontiformes; family Cyprinodontidae; genus Cyprinodon; species Cyprinodon tularosa. Next base: position 2,156,229 of record NW_024038821.1, read on the forward strand.
TAGTAATCAAGTCTCTTAAGATTAGAGTATAGAGACCTTAAAAAAGAATGACCTAATCTAAAAGCTTCTCCTAGTTTTAGCCTGCCTCTTTATTGGTGGTAAAGACTTTCTTTTTTCTTTTTGCTATTTTAGTATTCTGCAAAGGACTTTCAGAGGTTAAAGAAGATACATGTTCAGCCACTGTTTGACTTTTCATGAAGATGTAGAGGAAAGCTTGGAGACATATCAATGGCAACAATTCAGGATGTGAGCTGAAAGAGGCTGGATCAAATGATAAGCTTAATTTGATTTTTCACTTCCCTCCCTTTAGCAGTGGACTCATGCCAAAATAAAACCTCTAACAAAGCTGCTCTTGTTGCAGGGAATTCAAATACTGTAGGATGATGGAGCCAAAAGGCTTGATGTCTTTCTCTGCTTAGATACAGGTGAAAACTCTGCAGAGTTGAGTGTAGTTTTAGCTGTGTTGTCATGATCCACTCTGCTAAATTTTCACACAGGACACAGTTATGTAAATTATTGCTGTTATAAATCTCCCATGTTTGCATGTGTTTGGTTCATAGTTCAACACTCACCATTTTCTCTGGGCTCTGTTATTTCTCTACTTCCTTTTGAAAGACTTACTTCAACAAACATTTTCACAAATTCACAAGTTTAAAAAACATTTAGATTAGACTGACCACAGACAATCCCATTCCACATACAAGATTAAGTTTTAGAGCAGAATTGTATATATCTATGGAAAATAGTTTCAAAAACTAATTACATTAAAATGTATTGATGAAATAAGCATGTTTCTTTGTCCTCATAAATAACCCTAGCTGTTTTAAAACATTGGTTTTATGACAAAAAAATACTTCCTTCTTTGAGGTATCTCAGCTGAAAAATAAAACCCAGGTGACTCCGGTTGACACCCCTGTATATATATTCATTTTTTTCTGATAGCAGGCATTTCTAATTTACATAAGATTAGATTGTGTCCAACTATCAGTCAGAGCAGAAACAACATAATGTGGAAACACGCCATGCATTTCCTCCTGTGCTCTTGTACAGACTCATCAATTTAGTGAAGAGGTTTTCAGTTGCTTTTAATTAATGTTACTCTGAAACTAAATAATAATATTTATCCTGTAAAACATTTTCAAAAAGTAGTTGCTCCTTTCAAATACATTTGGTGATAGAAACTAATTGTTAATAGTTTAATATTACAGTTATTTCTAAATAGTTTGGAATGGTGTGTACTTCAGGTTTCACCTTTTCTCGTATAAACTCTAATTATAAATCTCCTTTGGCTCAAATTCTAATTTTTATCAGAAAAAATGTGATTGTGTTTTTAATAAAAAAAGGAAAGAAACAAATATTTTCTCTGCTTTCTTTTCAGTCATTACTTTCCTGGAGTTTGTCATACAAGCCAAAATCTTCTGTAAGGTGTCCTCATGCTGGGTCTAATATTCTGGCCAAAAATATTATTAGCATGCACAACGTGAATGCATGGCACTCAAAACATGTCGGTCTGCTAAATATTGCAGCAGGGTAGTCTTTTGTAATTTGAAATTGCACACATTGTCGTTGTGATGAGGACTGCAGTTAAGAATTCTAACCAAATCCTTGCATTTAAATATTCCTGTTTCGCAGTTCATTCCAACTTCTGTTTTTGCACAATGCAGTTTCAGTCATGGTAACAAAATGGAGTCTTCCTTAGATATTCTGGTGCATCTCAAATTACCGCATTCATGCACAGGAGTTTTAAGATCTTTCTCAACATAGCATCTACTTGTTCAGACAAACAGGTGGCTGCACAGGTTAAAAATAATTTGCAGGGCTAGTGGTTGTGGCTTCTTTTAGTGGGAAGAGCGACACAACACCAAGAGGTGGAGTGACTCAGTTAAATTAACAGGCTTTTAGTTTAGTTGCCATGGTTGCCATGTGACAGCACACACCTTGGAAATGTCACATTCTCTCTCTCGGCCCCCACTCATATTCAGAGGAACACTGCCACTTGGAAACTGATATCATTGTTTCCGTGTGAATGTGTGTGAGTGTCTGTGAGTGTGTGTATCCCACTAAGCAGGCTGTGGTTGTAACATAAGGTTAAACACTTTCTCTCGGGAGATTTATGTTTCAGCAGCGTGCCAATTTCAGGACGTTCGCTGGACAAGCACTCAGCGTATGGCATTGAATGATGTTCAGAGGTGGAACACAGGCCACCATGGGCAAAAACCTGACTTCCACTTTGAGCAGCTGGTATACAACAAATCTGAATGAAGCTCCAATTGATCTAATGCACAGCAAGAGTGCACCCCTTTAATACACACTTCGACAAAACCATACACGTTTTTCTCTCTGCTCTGTCATAGCAGAATTCACACATCTGTTTTTTTTCCCCACACAGCAATTTTCTGTGATTACAGAGGCTGCTGCTACTCCACCTCCGTCAGCAACTATATGTGGTTGAGAGACAAGGTATAAATCGTCAGCCAATTGACTGGAAGTGAATTGTGGCCTCTGCCAAGTTATAACAAGGCACACAAAGGGCATATTGCGCCTGTATCAGTAGTCAGAGAAAGTGATAGAGTGAGAATAAGAAATATTAGGAAGGCAAATATTATAAAGCTCCTGGAAGGGAACTGTTAACCCATTTACATTTTGGTGACATTTTTTAGCCTGACATAATATCAGAATGACTAGATCAGGGACATTCAAACCAAGATTACACTCAGGAACTTAGTAGTGACTGTAAGTGACTAAAGAAGTTTTGGTTACCAAAACTTATAGACTTGGGATTTTAGTATGTATATAAGAAGGCATTAAAATGTTTCTTATTAACTAATCGAATTTAATGGTTTAAAAGTCTGGTAAAAACCCATTTAGCTGCAGAACTATGTAATGCGTCTTCTTTTACAGAGTGTTAACATCTCCTCTGCTAATAATTTTAGTACTTAGTCAATCACAGCAAGCCTACTTAAGGCTTCTTTATAGCAACACCAATTGGTGATTATGCAATCTAACAGAACACAACAGTAATTTTGATTTTTCTCTCAAATGCTAACTAAAATACAGGTTTAATTTCAAAAAGAGAAGTGAAGCAATCTGTCATTCACAGAAACATGCCATTTTTTTTGACAGTTTTTATTTCTTTATCTGTCCAATAAATTTTAAGTATATATTTGTAGATTTTTAGACATCTGTCTTGTTTAATTTCGCTAATAGGGACTCTGATTATCACTTTCAGTCATTATTTATATAAGAAAATGTTAAGATAAACTCGTGCAACACTTGCTGTTTTTGAATGTCCTCCTGACGTTGTTTAAAAACATGTTTCCAATATGAAGCTTCCTCTATTGATCATTAAATCAGAATTAAAGCCGTATTTCTAGATTTTCTATTTAACTAGACTGGTATAAGCTTAGAAGTTCTAGAATGCAGTTTAAATCTTCATGCTTAGCGAAGGTTCCAGCTCTTCAGCATTTTGTGTGTGAAAAAACAAGAACAAAGGAACAGTTTTTTCATTTGCCAAGTTGGCTGCCAGGCTAAAAGTGGTCTGGGAAAAACACCAAAACAATTATTCTGAATAAAAATGTGTCTTTTCAATGAAGACGTGAATTTAGAGAGTTTGTCATGATGCTGGTTCTTAGATTAAGACTTTGTTGAGTGAAAGGTCTTTTAAAAAAACGGACAATCTAAAGCAGGAAAGAGCTAAACAATGAACACTTAGCTCCTAGATGACTGAAGCAGGCTTAGTTTTTTGCCAGAGCTTCTCCCTGAATTCAGATTAGGAGCTCTCTCCTCTGCTGGCTTGTGAACAATCTATGCTCAAGTAGGCAACCAAATACACACAGGAACACTATAGAGGAGGACAAGCGGGAGGGATACGACACTTTTTGTTTCCTGTCTTGAAGTACTGGAGTTTGTTCACAAAACCTAACTCAAAGATGCAGAAAGAGTTTTTCTTTATTTGACATTTTAAAGTCCTTTTGCTCCCACTGCCAAAGCTGTTTAATAGGATTCCCAAAGCTTCAGCTGATTCTGCCAGGGTAACAGAAACAAAGGTGTTGCAGCAGTCAAAGCAGTTTGCATTTGGCAGCAAAGAGGCACAACTACAGTAAGACCCTGAATTAAGGTGACAACATTAATCTGTCATTTTATTGCTTGATTTTACTGATGTTGCTATTTATTTATTGGGTTTATTTTTAATAATCATGCATTTAACCCTTTAAAGCCCGATCCAAGAATAAAACAAAACAGAAAATTCGTTGCTTTTGCTACCTGACAGCGGAAACCAATCACAAAGATGACACAGGCACCGCGCACCAAAGGAGGAGTAACTTGACCAACGGGGAGCAAAAAGTCATGATCATCTGTCCGAACAGTCAGTTAACTGAGTTCACAATAAAGTCAACTAGTGATTGAGGGATTTAGGGGTTAGGGCGGATGTTCGGACACAGTAAGCTTGTATGAGCTATGAGAACAACCACTTTTAAACAGAGCATGCCCGGGGAGAAATTAATTCATGCATGATCTCACACACGTTTCATGGGCGTTTCCTCTCGGGAGCGGTTACAGGGTTGTGCATGTGCATTTTTTATTTTTATTTTTTTAGCTAATGAAGGCGCGTCTTTTCAAAACTTAGAAAAAATCCTCCCGACTACTTTTAATGTCATTTTGGTCTGGCTCACTTAAATGGGCAGTTAACATTGATTACATCAAACTGATCAAACTGTTGACAGTCCTGCTTCATTTCCATCCTTCCTACTTTTGTTAAATTCTAACTCTTTTCAAAGAAATGTTAATAGATAAATTACCATTAAAGAGTTAACTCTTTGACCTGTTCTTAATACTGTCAGTGCAAACCAACATCTCAGCTATTGTTTTTTCTCTTATAATTTTGCAGCTGAAAAAAAAGTATGAATAACAATTACTAAGGCTAAAGCAAATGTCTTTTTTATTTTTTGTCCAGGGAATTAAACCATAAACTTTTAAACCCTGAACATGTAGCATTGAGTCTCAATGGCTTAAGAGCTAGAGACAGGAGTACACTATATTGCCAAAAGTATTTGCTCACCTGCCTTGACTCACATATGAGCTTAAGTGACATCCCGTTCCTAATCCATAGGGTTCAATATGACGTCGGTCCACCCTTTGCAGCTAGAACAGCTTCAACTCTTCTGGGAAGGCTGTCCACAAGGTTTAGGAGTGTGTTTATGGGAATTTTTGACCATTCTTCCAGAAGCGCATTTGTGAGGTCGCACACTGATGTTGGACGAGAAGGCCTGGCTCTCAGTCTCCGCTCTAATTCATCCCAAAGGTGTTCTATCGGGTTGAGGTCAGGACTCTGTGCAGGCCAGTCAAGTTCATCCACACCAGACTCTGTCATCCATGTCTTTATGGACCTTGCTTTGTGCACTGGTGCACAGTCATGTTGGAAGAGGAAGGGGCCAGCTCCAAACTGTTCCCACAAAGTTGGGAGCATGGAATTGTCCAAAATGTCTTGGTATGCTGAAGCATTCAGAGTTCCTTTCACTGGAAGTAAGGGGCCAAGCCCAGCTCCTGAAAAACAACCCCACACCATAATCCCCCCTCCACCAAACTTTACACTTGGCACAATGCAGTCAGACAAGTACCGTTCTCCTGGCAACCGCCAAACCCAGTCCCGTCCATCAGATTGCCAGATGGAGAAGCGCGATTCGTCACTCCAGAGAACGCGTCTCCACTGCTCTAGAGTCCAGTGGCGGCGTGCTTTACACCACCGCATCCGACGCTTTGCATTGCACTTGGTGATGTATGGCTTGGATGCAGCTGCTCGACCATGGAAACCCATTCCATGAAGCTCTCTGCGCACTGTTCTTGAGCTAATCTGAAGGCCACATGAAGTTTGGAGGTCTGTAGTGATTGACTCTGCAGAAAGTTGGCAACCTCTTCGCACTATGCGCGTCAGCATCCGCTGACCCCGCTCCGTCAGTTTACGTGGCCTACCACTTCGTGGCTGAGTTGCTGTCGTTCCCAAACACTTCCATTTTCTTATAATACAGCTGACAGTTGACTGTGGAATATTTAGGAGCGAGGAAATTTCACGACTGGATTTGTTGCACAGGTGGCATCCTATCACAGTTCCACGCTGGAATTCACTGAGCTCCTGAGAGCGACCCATTCTTTCACAAATGTTTGTAAAAACAGTCTGCATGCCTAGGTGCTTGAATTTATACACCTGTGGCCATGGAAGTGATTGGAACACCTGATTCCAATAATTTGGATGGGTGAGCAAATACTTTTGGCAATATAGTGTATCTGCCAGAGTTTGTAGCTGTCTCTAAAAAAAATAAAGGGAAGAAAAAAAGCTTGATTTGAATATATTTAAATGTACAACAGAGCCCAAGCTGCTCCTGAAGCTGTTGGTTATACATTTGCATGGCATAGACAGAACTGATCTGTGAGCAGAGCCTTACATTAGAAGTCAACAGAATCTGTCAACGTCAGCTTGTTTGGGTTGTTTCCTTTTGGCTTTATTGTCTTCTGGTCCCTGTGCTCTCAGTTTCACCCAGCTGGAAAAAAAAATATAAGGGTAGGTCTAAATAATGCTATACCTAATAAATTTTTCCATAAAACTGTCTTCTTTTCTGTGAATATATATATAAAATTATGCTCCAATAGGTAGTTAGTGATCTGTCGTTACCCTATTTTACTTTGACAAATCGGATCTTTTTTTTAAACTCAATGTTTTTATTCCTATTTGATACAATTGCAATTGCAGAACTTGATCTGGCTTGATCTGGTGGTGAAGGATGGAGAAGACGTACGTGGGTGGTGACGTTCGGATGAGTCACTGCAGAATAATTCTCATTGGTTAAAATGACTGCACAAGGGCTGCTCCGGGCGTACTTGAGGTCGTACGGGATGGGGACGTGGAATCTTGGGGACCGTTGTATGATTGCAGCTCACACAGGAGATCACATACAAGTCACATATAATTGGAGATGTGAATGACCACACAAAACAAAGATTTAAAAAAGAAAAATCAGAATTGAGTAAGGTCTACAGTGAACCTAGCCTTAGACATCTCATAAGAAAGCATTGAAGGCTGTGGTGTGTTAAGGAAAATTCTGTATTTACACCTTGAAGCTTTCCCTCTCCGGTTCTTTTCCTGAAAAGAAATCACTTGGGGCAAAATCTTTAAATAACACTTCATAATGTACATGTATTAAATAACCTTGAAACATGATATCTGATTTTAACATAGATTGTAATCTTACTCAGACCACAAAAGTTGCTTTGAGTAACAGAAGGCAGGGCTTACCTACCAGGCTCACTTCTCGATGAATTGGCCCCGAATCACAGTTAAAGAAGCATTTTATACAACTCCAGTATGCAACATCTTAACGTCATAGATGTAATATAAATGAGGAGATGTCCATGGCTCCAGCCTTTTTAAAATATTACAGAGTGTCTCAGATAAAAACAAAAAGAACTCACTGTTAAGAAAGATCCAATCTGTCTGTGCCCCCATTTCATTCCCAAACCTCTGGTATGTACATAATGAACATGATAACTGCATATCCAGACAGAGGAACTGTCCTAATTAGGCACTTGGGAAAACATTAGTTCTGACACGCAACAAACAGATATTATTAGGGTTTAACAAACTCACAGATCATCAATAAAAATAATCCTAACAGGTGGTAACATGAGAAACCTCACAGTAGTGTGTACTTTTGTAACTCACTGTACTGTCTACATTTATTTTAAATGCCTGTCTCTTTGATCTCTATTATAACAAAAAATCCAATAGTTTAAAGGTTTATAGAGTTTACAAGGAAGAAGTTGCCTGACCAAAAACTAAACAATGAGAATAGTGGAGCAAAAGAAGATTAAGAATGTAAACCTTTAGACAGCTCCTTGTTTTGGTAAAACCAGTGTTGACTTTCTGTCTGAGAAATTAAGACTTTTTTTTTTTTTGCTTCAGTCATTTCTGACTAATTTAAGTTTAACTAATTACTTTTTTCCCCCTATGTTCTATTTGCTTGTGTTTTAAAAGTTGATCAAGAACAGCAGAGAAAATAAAGAACAGGTTTGAATGGCCTAAAAGCTGATTAGAATTTTTTTTTTTTGAAAAATGAATATATTTATTTATAACTCTTGTGAGAATAAACAAGAATCTTTTAAACCTTTTTTTTCTTCCATCTTACTAAAGTGTTCTTCTTAAAGCGTTAACCAAGCCCAGTTGCTATGACAATCCAACAGTTAGTTTCTCTTCAACCCTCAAAGCTATGATCAGACCAGGTGGCTGCTTTACAGGCTGTTAGGCTTGTTCTCAATAATGGTTTTCATTTCTAATTCTTTTTGGTGGGATGCTTCAAAGGAAAGATTTGATTACTTATATTGCTGATCAGTGGGCTTTGTGTTAATCAATTAATTCATCTTTAAAACAAAACAAAAACCTAAAATGCACATATGCTCGCTGCTTATCTTCTATTATAACCAGTGTATTTCTTTTCTTCTCAGGATTTAAAATAGATAGATGAATAAATGTGCCTCATTTTATTATGCAATTCAACTTTCTTTTATTTTAATTGAAACTATGCTATGTGGAGCAGATTACCATGAAAGTAATTAATTGCTTTCCTTATTTTGATCTGTGCTCTTACAGAGAAAATAAAGATTAAAATTGTTATTGAAAGAATATTGTTGTCAGAGCTTCATGATTTGAATTATCCACACCTCCACTGCAGGACGCCTTTGGGCAAAGAAGGCTTTATAGCCAAATTCATCATTTCTGATACTTCGATGTCACACTGGTGTGAAAAATGTTGCCGATCTTCTCTTTGTATTTTAGAAAGGATCCAATAAAGAGGAGCAATCCTAATTTCCTGAAGCCTTTAGAAGCAACACAAATAAATGTGCAATGTCAGAGTCTCTGCTGGCAGTATTATGCATAACCTAGTCATGTCTTCTTGTTAGCTTAACGATACTTTAGAGGTTTTCATACATGTTTACTCTGTTTTTGGGGAATTTTTTTGTGTTTATTTTTTTCTTTAAGGAAAAGATGTGAACATATAGAAAATTATACAATTTATTAATAAAACTGGGCAAATTGGACTCAATAGAAACCTTTATTAATCTAAAATAAAGTATTTTCTAGTTTCTTGAGGCAAATTTTTTAGATTAATCCATTTATAATCGGATAGTGAAAGGTTCCTTAAAAAAGACTTTTTACTAAATTAAACCAGGTGAAACTAAAACTTTTCCACGTGAGGAGTTCTAGATAGAGCTGACAGAAGAAAATTTTACTTTTTTTTTTCTTATTTTGTTATAATTACTGCTCTAAGTGGGTTTCTCTCTCAGCTCAATCCATGTTTTAAATACTCTATACTCCAGTTAACAATTAATCAATGACTAAATTAGTTTATTGTTATTTAAATAATCAATTAATCACAATTCATTTAATTCATTGTTTCAGCCTTAAAACTTAAGTGATTCCTACAGAATAGTGCTCTTCATTTTCTTATAGGGATGTAAAATGAGCTTTTTGTTGGCTCAGTTTGTTCATCTTATTTTAATCTTGCCTTCTCAGAGTCTTTACTTTGGAGCCAATTGAGGTAAAGGGGACAAAATACCAGCAGATGCTGGAACATCTGATCTCATGCTTTAATAAAACAAAAGCCTGGATTTGTCATCATTTGAGGTTCAGGCTAAGTAGGTGTACTTAGCTTTTTTCTCAATGGTGAACTAGGTTGATCTAAATATGAAAAATTGAGAAAACACAACCTAAGAGGTAAATGATCAGAAGTGGGCTTTGTGGGCTAATATTCTACATGCTTTAGAAATATTTTGTATAAACAGGAGGGCCATAAATGGCTAAATTATCCTCGCAGTTGCAAATTATTACTGTAGGAGTCGGTTTATGACCAATCCTTTTAAATCAGTTGACAAGGAACAAGGAACTACCTAAAACAGATCAGGGGCTGGAATTACCTAATACAACATAAGGACTGTTTACACATTTTTACATTTGACTGTAATATTCTACCAGGTTTGCATTATATAGAATGACAAAAACCATATTAGAAATATATGGGTCTGTCATTAATATTAGGTTGAAATCATTTGTGAAACTTTAATCCTTCCTCTTCCATGTTGATGTTTGTTTTTCTTCCAACTTCAATTGCTCGTTATAAACTTGTGTATCCATGCTTTGTTTTGTTTTTCTCTGAACCAGAGGATACAATGTTTGGGGACCTACATTAGCATTCTGGTTTGTTTAAAAGGTGAAATAAAGAAAATGTCTCAACCTGAGCAATAGATATTCTAATATTAAAGAGATTAACTAAACTTAAGGAGTTGCTGAAAATACATAGTAAGGATTTTTATAACTAAAAAAAAACAAAAAACTAATGGCTGTTTTTTTACTTTCCCAGTAAAGGGCTGTGCTGTTTTCATTGGAAAAAGTGCTTCCTTCCTTAATGACAAATTTCCTGATGAACATTTCCTTTTTGTAGATATCCAAGGAACAGCTTAAGGCTCATTATATGATTAAAATTAGACTGATAAAAGTGTCGTTTGAGTCAACAAGAACATGAAAAATGTAAAAAAAAAAAAACATCTAGCTCAAGGATATGAAGTCTTATATGTTGGTTTCAGTTCAACATCTTTATCCCTTATTTGGCTTTTATGTAATTTTTTCCCTGTCCTGTTTACCATGCAGACGATCACATTGCATTAATTCATTAACCTTGGTGCTATTTCTCTCTTTGCCCCACTCTCATCTCATGTTTTCCACTCTTAACTGATGTTTAAGGCAGGCTTTTCCACATTCATTGCAAAGCCCCAGTGAATCCATTCTGCTTGAGGCATCATTGCAATTGATGGCTTACACTCAAGTCCCATTTGTTAATAAGGCAATTACAGGCCTTTTTGCTTTTGAACAATCTTCAGGGCTTCCTGCACATAAATGAATGACCGATTGCTCTAATGAGTAACAGGGAAAAAGAGGTTTTTAACTGCATTTCAAAAGCCTAAAGTGGTCAATTGGATTATTAGCACAGAAAACCCCTGAAAACAAATGGTGCCATTATTTCCTCATGTTATACATATCAATGTGACCCTCTGTTTTAAATGTTGTAGTGCTTTTTCAGTTTGAAAGCACTAGAAACTACACACCAGAAACCCATTCTTGACCTGTACTATCAATTACTCCAAAAAGCATCTAAAACACATAATCCAATTCTGCACAGAATCAAAAATGTAAAAAATGTTAACAAAATCAGGAAACAACTGGAGCCTTCACAAAATTACAACACCTGTAAAAATACTTTTTAAAACTGTATACTTTCACAACCAGGCAAACATTGTCAGACTCCAATATGTTTTTCAAGTTTTGAGATGTTACAACAAAATCTTTGGGATGTTATTTTATTTTCCAACACAACAAAGTTTAATGTTTTATAGAGGTTTAATTTAGATCCCATAATTAAACTGCAGAAAAGAGCTATTAGAATAATAAATGGAGTTGGACACCATGATTCTACAAGTCAGCTATTTATAAAATCACAAACATTAAAATTTCTTGACATTGTATATTAAAAAACATTGGAAAATATGTTATGAGTGATATATAAGACAATCCCTGTTTGTATTTGAAAACAGGTTTAAGCTAAGGCAGGGAAAGCCAGAACTAATTTCAAGTACAGGTGTCAGTTTTGGGTGCAACATTATGGAATGGACTAAACAATGAAATAAAGATGTGTAATTCTATATTAGTTTTCAAGAAGACTTAAAATCTAAAATTATAAAAGGTTAAAATTAAATTTGACTGAGTTTGATTTTTCAGTTTAAGCTATGCTTTTTTAATTATGTATTAGTACCAATGTTTTATTGTGAATTATTGTTATGATGGTACAGGACAGGCATAAATTAGCCTTTGGGCTTCAGCCTATTCCTTTTTCGGTTGCTGTGTGATTCTTTTGTAAAAAACATTATAATTTTTTTTTAAACAGAAATAAAGTATTAATTAATTCGTTCATTCGTTCATCCGTTCGTTCATTCATTCATTCATTCATTCATTCATTCATTCATTCATTCATTCAATTCATTCATTCATTCAATTCATAGTGTGAACTATGTAACTATGAACCATGTTTCTAATTGTTCTATTAATAAAAAGTAGAATGTGTCATGGTACAAGAGTTACTTGTAATTTCAACTATACTGAGCGGAATTGTGAACAGCAATTTCTACATTTTTTCACAAAATTGTAATTTAATTACAATAAATGTCTGGACTTTGAGTATGCCATTTTAATATGTAAATTATTATTAAACATTCCTTTTTAGCTCTGTCTTTAAGTTTAACATCTAAAAGATTAACCTCTTTTGAAACCTCTAACATTTTATATTTAACATTTTTGTTTAAATCATTTACCTTCCCAGAAATGCACGATTCTGCCATCAACACGTTTGATTGTGTTTTTAGCTGAAATAATCTGTTTTGGATTCATCAGACTGGAATACAGTCTGACTGTAATACAGTTTGCTGCATGAATGTTGTCATTCTGAAACCGTTTGTGACAAAAAGGACTTTTTCAAACAGCAAATTTCTTCTTGACACTCTTACATTAAGCCCAAATTCTCAATCAATGTACAGTAGTATATTGTAACAACCTGAGCTATGGATCTGTGCAGCTCCTCCAGAGTTACCATGGACCTCTAGGCTGCTGCTGCTATTATTGCTCTCTGAGCTGGTCCTCTTTAATTTTAGGGGTCAGAAATCTTTACAGTCCTGCTGTTTACGCTGTACCCCTTATATAGACAGGTTTGGACCTGTAAAACATATATTTCTCATTACATTGATAAATATATATTGCGTTAAGTTTTATTATTACTAAGTCACAAAATGTCCTTGTTTAACTACTAAATAAAAGAAAATAGCACCATATTTTCTATCTTACGACTGAACATCGCGAAAAATAAATCAAATGTTTCTAATATTATCTTGTAATAATAAATGGTCTGCATGGTGTGTTAGTGTCATTTTTAAAAAATTAGATATTGCATTAAAAGACATACAAGTGCCGTTTAATACAACATGTTCTTTGTTATTTTATATTATAGAAGGACATAATTCTATCATTTAAGGCCATATTTGTTAGGAGCGACTATTGCATCCAACAGAGCCACATGTGGCTCCAGAGTAACTGCTTTTAGATCCCTTATTGATGTGGACGGACATGTCCTTGTAGGGTTATGTTGTACCCTCTTTTTTTAGATGATGGACAGAACAGAGCTTTTTGAATTGTTTAAAGCTTGAAATGTTTTAAAACAAAACCCTGCTTTAAACTTATGCACAGCTTTCTCTCTGGCCATCTTCACAATGCCGCAGTTAGTTCACTGATGTTTTATAGATTGTCACGGAGCATTTATACTGAGATTGAAGTACACACTATGCAAGTTTTTGCAAATAATCGTATTTAGGCATATTAAAGGGAGGGAAATACAAATAGCCTTGTTTCTGAAAATGCATCCCATTTCTTCCACCTACCAACTGTGTGCTGCTTTGTTGGTCTGTTACATTAGATACTGATAAAATTAGGGCTGTTGTAAACGAATATTTTAGTAATCGAGTAATCTATCGATTATTCTTACGATTAATCGAGTAATCGGATAAAAAAAATTTATAAAATAAACTACTGGCAAATCTGCAATAACACCAGTTAGTCCAGATCAGTCCAATATCTCCTTTTTGAGCATCCCTAACAGTTAAATGTTTGTAGTTTAGAAAGTTTACTTGTAACAGTAGTTTGCTTTAACCTGAAGAAAAGTTATAAGATATTAAATTATATTCAAATAATAAAGTGGCAGGCTCATAAATATGCTTATAAAAATGTCTAAATGTAAAGGTTTGAGTTTGTACAGAGTTCTGCAGCCTTAACTAGTCATGATAAAATGCAAAAATGTTGCTATTTTTATTAAAACGATGCTATTATTTATTCTTGATTGCTTAGGTATAAACAAATATAGAATTACTACAAAAAATATTAATCAAAAATTTCTAATTCATACATAACAGTAGCGAGAAGAAAAGACTGTAACTTTTCAGGATGGAAAGACACCAATAAATAAATGCTTTTCAGCTTATGCCTGTAATCTGTTGCTGCGTATTTTTATTAACAAACTTACATTAAGTCCTGCATAATTTCTCTCAGTTCCACCCTCACATACAATTTACACTACACCCGGTTAAGTAACCGCTATGTTTAGATGTAACGTTAGCAAAATAATGTGCCTCAATTTACATCTATAACATGGCAGATTATCACACAACGTAGTTAGCAAAGAGAACATAAACGTTACCTGTTGGCAACCGTGTACGAGTTGGATGCATGTAGCGGGTGTTTTCTCTTCAGATGCTGCAACATTGATGTCGTGCTGTTGTGGTACGCCAATTCTGCTTTGCAGTGGATGCATTGCGCTGTGTTGTCCTTTCTGTTTAGCCTAAAATGTTCCCAAACTTTGGACATTTTTTGTCGCTTTCGGGGTTCTCCTTCTGAGCTTTCTCCGGTTCCCTCCATAGCTACAAACTTAGCACAAGCGCGCCAGGCGCTAACGGAAGTGGTAGCGTTGTGCAACACAGAAACCCTCCGGCTAGACCAGTGTGCTGCGTATTTAACAGCATTGCTTATTACAATACAATAAATTTAGCGAAGCTTCGAGGCAGATAAATTTCCTCGAGGATTTTTTGTAATCGAGTTACTCGAGTTACTCGATGAATCGTTTCAGCCCTAGATAAAATACAAAAAAATTATATTGTAATCAAAGGTGAAAATGTAAATTTCACTACAAGATTCAGGCTAACTCTTCAGCTTGGTGTTTTTTGACAAAGTAATTGTTTTCTGCCCTTCAATTACGCTGTTGTCTTTTCTCTTTTTTTGGTTTTGGTTACCCCATACACCCCCCTCCCTGCTCTCCCCGTTCCATTTCCGCTTGAGTGACTAAGTGTGTCACAAATGTGGGTCACTTTTCTTCACCCCCCACTAATGTCAGTTCAATTTGGCGAAACAATATGAAGGTATCAAATTTGAACAGCTTTGAAGAAGCACAGTAGACTGCCATACTTAAAATAACAGCTCATTCCTGATAGCCTTCCTAGAGAGATACATGACAGGAGGAACAACACCTGGCCCTTCATAGCAGAGACAGAGAAGGATTTGGAGTTTTTAGCTGTGCATTAGCAAAGCGAGATGAAGTCAGGCTGGCCACAAAATCCTTTCAGACAGACTTTCACTTCATAACCACATTGTGCTTTTCCAATAATTGCTCTGTATGCACCAGAGGTTTTTCCAATGAGCCCAATGATAAACACACATAATTACCTGTGGTTTCCCTGACAGGAAAGCATATAAAGTTCTTCCGGCTTCTGAGGGCGACCGCTACATCAAAAAAAGGAATGTTTGAGATTCATTGTAGTTTTGTCTCTTCGAATTCTGCACCAACTTAAAAGCGGTAGAATTGCATTGCTCCATTTCAGTAAAACAGCTTCAATGAGTGTTGGACATTTATCAAATTATTGCTTCTCTTTGTGGAAATTTTTATGATAAGTCTCTAACAGTTAGCATACACTAAAACATTTTTACTCTCTTAAAGTAGTAAAAGCAGACCACAGCACTGCTCCACTCATCTTGTTCATGCAATCAACAGGAATATTTTTATTTTTTGTTTGTTTCATTATCTATCTATTTATTAAAAAGTATATACCAGAAACGTTGGGGATCTTAAATGATGTTATGTGTTGACGATTGAGACTTTCTCTACAGTGTATACCCTGTCATGCCAGATGGTCTGCTACTCCACCACATTTTGTTGAATGACTTTCAAAAGATTTTTGGCAGACTAGTTTCACCATCTGTTTATCACTACCTCTACAGCAGCCTGATAAAATCACAGTCTGATCATCTTGAGCTGAAAGAGGTGAGGTCAGAAAAACATTCAAGGTCATTCCTGGTTCCTTTTCATAAAGAAATGTGTTACCTCTTTCTACACTGCAAAAACAATCTAGAAATAAGTAAAAATGTCTTAAATTAAGTGTATTCACCCTTAATTTGAGTAGGTAAAATAGATAGTTTGCCAATTGAATGAGTAATTTTACTCTTAAAATAAGATAATTAGATAATATGCACTTAAAATAAGACAATGCAATTGTGTTTTCTTATTTTAAGTGTAAATTGTCTTGTTCCGTTGGCAAAATGTCTGTTTTACCTCCTCAATTCAAGAACAAATGCACTTATTTTAAGAAAAAATTACTTATCTAGTTTTGGATTTTTTGCAGTGTAGAAGTAGGATTTGCCCTGGCTTTGTATCGGCCAGTATGATTCTAAAATAAGCTTTGCTTACTGGACTGAAGGATCATTGCCTCACATAATATATGTAGCCTAGAATTCAGGTTCTCAGATAGACAGAAAACAAATCCCGGTAAACCCTTCCCTTAGAAAAAATATATTTTAAAGAAATGAGAGAGTTTTCCAAGGCTGTTTCTGCACATAGAGCAAAGTGCTGCTCCTTCCCCAGGTCTGTAGACCATTTGGCTGAAAGTAGCAGGCTACTATATTTTTTCCGGCTTACAAGAATGGCAACTTTGTTTGTAATTTAAAATCATGTTTGTAATTTAAAATCATGTCTTAAAATCATAGTTTGCAACCTATGATAATCTTATCTTTATCTGGGCTGATAGCCTTATTAATTCAGTCCGACTGTGTTGGTCTTATTCCATAAAGACCAGAGCAGTAAAATATGACAAAATACTTTGCAGGAAGCCCGGATAATTATGTATTGTAGATACATTTAGTAACTATAAACAGATGTTTATTTTAGCAAAGGTAATAAACAATATTTATGTAACCATTTTTTTTTTTTACTGGACAACTCCAGTTCCTCTGGTATATCAGGCCCAGCAGATACGTAGACATGGTCCTTCCAGCATGTCCTGGGCTCTCCCCTGTGACCCCCCACTGGTGGAACATGCCTGGAACACTTCCCAAGGAGGTGTACAGAGGACATGCAAAACAAATGCCCAAGAGCCAGCTCCTCTTGGTCTGGAGGACCAGCGGAAGATTCCTATCTCCTTTCCCTATGTCTAATGGAAAGCCGACCACCGTGGAGAGGAGGAAGTTCATTTTAGCCACTTGTAGCCTGAACTCTTTCGGTCATCGTCATTGTCCAGATTTCATGACCATAGGTAAGGGTAGGATTGTATCTTTATTGATATCTTTACCTTTCGGCTCAGCTCCCGCCTCACCAGAATAGATCAGTGTAACTTCTGCATTACGGCAGGAGCCGCTTCAGTCCGTCTGTCAATCTTTCACTTCTTTCTCCCTATATGATAATTGAACTCCACCCTTCCAGGCAGGAACTCTCCTTTAACCCACACAGGGTAAGCCACCCTTCTTCAGTTGTTATCGTGAATTGTAAAATCAATTGTTGGGCTATATTCTATTAATGGAAATCATAGTTGTCTTTATGCAATTTCTTTACAATATGAACAGTTTTTATTTTCCCTATTTATGTCTCTAATATAGCTGCATTGTATATTATTTTAGCTGCAGTAGAGGTAATTGCTATAGATGCTATTAGATCATATTACACAGTTTAGATTTACCTTTTCATAAATGTAAAACCATGTTTTTATAGTAAGAAATTTTTCAGAAACAGTGCAACACCACTGATTTAGTGGTGCTGAATTAAATGTCTTCATTTTGCAGTGAAACTCTAAAACAAAGACTCTGCTCTCTGTCTTTATCCTTCCAGCAGTGTGGTTCTGATTAAAAAAGAGAGCAGACAAGAACAAGAAGAAGGAATAGATCAGAAGAAGAGATATTTAAGAGAGAATTGCAGACAGGAAGAAAATGACTTAGAGATATGCCTATGGAAAGAAAATAAGAAATGCATTTCTTTCAGGAGCATGCTATTGTCCTGACTTCAAAGCTCTTAGTTTGCACTTAAACCACATCTGAATGAGGTTATATGTAAAATACAGTGTCAAGACTGTATGCCATCAGTTGTGATTCTCATAGGATTAAGCATTCATTTGTGAACAAATTAAAAATGTTGGAATTTTCATTTGTTTGAAACCCTGCCACTTAAAGACCCAAATGTATGGTCACAAGATGAAGAACAGGATATGTTGCACAGATGTTTATCCTTAATTGCTTTTTTCATCTTGAATAAAAAAAAAAACAAGAGAGAAGAAACCGTTTATTTAAAGTCTCTACATCAATGACACACTCTACATGAGCGCCTACTTGTATCAGATATGCTATTCAATTACATTGATTGATTCTCTCTGGGGACTTTGTGCAAGTATTTCCAGTTTATGCCTTCCTGCGTTTGTTACCCGCTTTTCGACTCAGTGGAGGGATGTCAGATGTTTGTTCTGCTGCAGAAGATGAGAGCTTTCCCCACTGTGCCTGGAGGATGCCACGGGGACATAGTAGCAGAATTAAACAATGCACTGGAGATGGAGGAAGGGATGAGGATGGAGGGAAAATCATGTGTGTATGTAAGCTCCTAACTATGGACTTGAATGTTCTTTTTAAATGGAATAAGACTGAAGGGATACAGGTTGAGGAGAAACTGAGGAGGCTCTTATCATAAAGAGGAAAGGTGAAGCAAATAAAGAAGAAAGTCAAATATTTGAAGACAGGGGAAATGTGAGAAAATGTAGTGAAACAGAGGAAGTAGGGAAATTAGAAATCAAGCTAGAATCCTAACAAAGGCTGGGCAGCAGAGAACAGCATTGGATGATGAGCAGATTAGTGAGGCAGCTCTGCTTTCTTTGTTATCCCGCTCACCATTCCTGTTCCATATGTCAGAGGAGCACAATCCATCCAGTATACCTCAATACGCTTCATCTGTCTCTGCGTGTACTAGTGTGTGTCCGAGATTGGTCAAGCATGCTGTAAGGAAAAGTGTGACCACAGTGAGCAGAGGAGCCTCTCACATCATCACTCAGGTTTTCAGGTGTTTCCAGTGACTGAGCACTGAAGGCACTGCAGATTCTTAAAAGAGATAAGGAGTTGTGTGCCTATGTGTGCATTTCTAGCAGGTGGCTGCATACCTACCAAGTTGAGTGTGTGTCAAAGTGGGAATGTGTATTCTCCTGTAGAACAAAGATTCCTGCAGCCTTTATCGCTCACTTTTTTGTTTTGTGGAACGTGTTGGCTGCTGATAGCCATTATCAGCAGTGGCCAAGCTCCTGTGCCTCTCAGCTATTATTTCTTTCATTCCTCTTTCATTCCATATTTGCCAGATTTTCTCATTTTAGTATTTATTTCTTGTGACCCATAACCTATTTTTCCTCGGTTAATCAGAATGAAAAAGTACACCTTTCATTTTACAGTGTTAAAGTAACACTTTAAGAGTTAAATGTAACACTATTCCAAGTGCATTTGTTCCCACTGAATTATTGTTAAATTAACTTTCTACATAGTGTATATTTTTCTCCAGTTTTTGTGTAATAACTCTTAAAGAGTTGATGTACTTTGACACTGCATTTTTAACACTGTGAAATTTACTGTGTATAAGTCCAGAAAACCATAATTCCCATCCCTTATTTGCTACTTTATATCTGTGCTGAACCATATCACTGAAAAACAAAAATAACAGAAACTTTTTTTGTTGTAATATTTATAGGTTATGAAGGTTGGGTTATATTTAGGTTATATTTGCTGTGATAAGTGGGAAAAGAGTAGTTTTAATATGTTTTTAAAAGACAAAGTCCACCTCAAAACATTGTCAAGTCAAGTTTTTTCAACTTTAGGATCCTGCCTTAAAATATTATATCGCAGTCGGAGCCATGCCGACCCCTACTGTACATCTCAGCAGTTGGCTGTTACTGGGATTGCCAAGCAGTCAACTTGGGTTGATACTTGAGGATCTTGGCTGCTGGAAATAGATACTAGCATTTTTTCTGGTATGTGGTACAAACTGCAAGTGCCAGAATGCTGGGTATACTAAGAAGGCAGCTACTCAGCTTAAAAGAGCAGGACATGGAGTCCGAGGTCGGACTCCGACCTATAACATAACATGTTAATTAGGAATCTATCTAATTGTTTCTAGTTTAAAAACAGTTCTAGTTAAATTAGCTAAACTTGACAGAGTTACAGTAAGTGGCTGACACAGTGAGAGCTGATTAGGTTGTCACGAATGAATATGAGCTGCAGCTTTTTTTTTTTTGTTTAAATTACTTTGGCTTTGTATAACAAGGATAGCAAACCATTAAAATGAGACTGATAACTCCCACAAGTTATTGCAGCAACAATGTTCAAAACAAATGCTGATTTATCTTTGTGTAGCAGAGCTAATTATTATTATGCTTTTATGTCAATTTTCAGCATAATACTGTTATAAAGGAAAGGAAACCAATAAAACCAATTATACAACTCATACAGATAAAGCATTATTACATGATGTAAAAGGATAACTGTAAACCTGTCAGAGAAATGTTTTAGTAGTCCATATAGTTTTTTTTTTATTTAAGAAGAGGATTCATAATTATATACAAGCAGAATAAAGTATGTTAAAATCATGTAACTACGTGTTGCTTAAGATTATGCAAGATCTATTTTTTAAATGGCAAAGTAGCAGCTGCCTTTCCCACCTTTTTAAATGTCACAGTAGCAGTGGAGGCAGATATAAATGACTTGTGATGTGTCATTGCTTTAAGATTTGGTTGGTCACCTCTAAGCTTGTGCATAGTGTGAATACGGCACAAATTCCATACTTACACCTTAGATACTCTTCAGACATGTTATTTTTTTAAGTAAGTAAAATAGATTTCTTAAAAATATAGGAAATTTAAAGTAAACAAGGTTAGTGCCCTTTGGCTTGTGTGAGGTTTTCTTGCTCCCCCACCTTAGGTGAGGAAGTATGTGACTTTATCTCAAACAGGTTTTTGGAGTTGATCTGCTGCAAAGCTTCTTGAAGTATGAACTTTTATCTGGGTCTAGACTGAACAGCACACATATGAGAAAACTCAGTTCATATTTTCAGAAAGAAAAATGCCCCAAAACACAAATGAAGTATTGTTTGCTGCAAGAAAATACAGAAACAAACAGCACACACACAAAAAAAATTGTTGTTATCGATATTAGTGTGCAAGTTATAATACATTTTGAAAACTATTGTGGACCAATACTGTCTAAGGACTTCATCATTTTCAAAAAGGACTGTTTCATTATTTTAACATCAAAGGTGCACTGTTATTTATTTATAAGAGTAATTTTACTATTTATTGATTAAATTATCCATACACCCACCAATCCATCCATCCATCCATCCATCCATCCATCCATCCATCCATCCATCCATCCATCCATCCATCCATCCATCCATCCATCCATCCATCCATCCATCCATCCATCCATCCATCCATCCATTTATAACAACTGTAACTTTTGAAAAATATATATATTCTAGGTTTAGGTATCTCGTTGAACGCATCTGCAAGTTCTTTTTCAGTTGTTTGATGTCTTGCTTGACTTTAAGTTCTGTTTATTTATTTAGATTTATATTCTTCGTTAGGTTAGGCCTTTTTATTTACTAAGGCATGAAAATAATAAAGTATGTCAGATATTCATCTTCATGCCTTATAAAGTCAGAGAGCTAATTCTATTTTGTTGAGGGAGTTTGAGGCGAAAATGAACCCTTTTAGAAACAAAGTACCTTTTAATTTGTAAGCTCATTTAATCAAAAGACTTTTGTCCTAGAGTTACGGACTTTAAGCCCTACCTAGAAATTAGATTTGGATCTTTGACCATACAGTTTGAGAACCCCAGCTCTAACCTATGGATCGTACGGTGGAGAGGATGCAACTCTCAAACAAGTTCAATCATAGCTCTCCACAAACCACTTTCTCTTGTAACAGGATGTTTCCAGGTAGCTAAGTGTCAGTGGAGGACCACTTATAGAGACAGACACGGCACCTGCACAGCTTTAGTGTCTTTTGTTACATATGAGTAATAGCTCTGTTTACCATAATGGGGTCATTTCCATGGCAAGGATCTTTGGGCCCGTAAGCCTACGTAGCTGTGTAAAGCCCTTATGTGGTAATATTGTAGCATTTTTTTTTTTTTTATATACCCATAGACAACAGTCCCTGTGTCATGTTGGTTTGTAGTTTTAAACCCACATGCAGAATTACACAGAGAATCTATGAGTTTTAATATTTTATGTACAAAAGCGACAAAAACCTGGAAGCGGAGAAGTCAGGAAGTCAGCAGAACTTTCTTGTTGATCTGAGGAGAGAAAGCAGATTAATCAGAATAGAGATGGTTGATGACAACTGAAGACTGATTAATTTGCTTACTTGAGAGATAAAGTGGAGGTACTATGGATCTTTAATTAAGCTGGCTTTGCAGATTGTACCCCAGAGGTCCATGAGAGTGAGATCAGAAAGTGTTGGTAGTTGAAAAGACGTTGCGCTTGAAAACAGGCAGAGGATGAAGCCTGAGAACTGCTACACATAGGTAAGACCTTTTCCATGGAGATCATAGATGAACCGGGGTTCACTGGTTCTCTGGAACAATTACAGAGGCCACATTAAGATTGAGATTCACAAGAAGACAATTTTCAACAAGAAGCATATTCCTGGTTTAGGTCTTTTGCAGGATTGATGATCCTCCTAACATACACGCTAGGGATCTTGATAGAGAAATGTTCTTAAGTGTGCAGCAACACGGATCGGTCCAGACATCAACAAAGATCCTCTCTGACAGGAAGCTCACTCCCACCTGACAAAACAGCAAAACCCCAGCAACCCTAAAACCCTGTGGTTCTAATTCATGTACACAGTATTTCTATGTTCCTTTGGATGAGGTCAGGGTACTAAGGGTACCTCATCATGTTATTTTAGTTTTGTATGAAATGTGTTTTCACCAGCTAAAGAAATTCATTAGAGAAGGGATAATAACATTTTTTATAATTCCATGTGTACAATTAGAGACTTATTTTAATTTAAATTAAAACAATGCAAATTGATTTACTGTGTTAGAAGACCCAGTGAGACGGAAGCGTATATTTCTTACTACACTGTCTCAGGAGCAGAGATCTAACCCGTAATTTTCTCTCTTTTCACCTTTTCCTCCCCCTGCCCTCACTGCCTTTGTGTCTTGTCTGTTTCTTTACTTAGCAGAGCTTTTGAACCCTGTGGAGTACATTTTCAACCCACAGGCTGTGAAGCTTGCTGCTGGCAAATGAGCAAGTTGACCTATGGATGTCTTCCTCCCTACTTTATTTAGATTTTTCCCTTCTGTTCCATCTTTTCTTTACATTATATACCATTATTTGTCCCATTGCTTTGTGCCTGTACCACCCGTACAAGTAAAGCTGCAAAAACGTGTGACCTCAAAGGCCTCTTATTAAACTATCAGGCTTACATGATAACATTGGATTTCCAGACAACATTCTTTTACAAGCAGCTTGTTCTAGTTTTTGCTCAGATACAAATTATTTGCATCAAACTTCCTAATATGTAAAGTTGAGCCATCCAGGAAAAGAATAATGAACAATCAAACCTTCCAGTCTTACATAAAAGTGTCGATGAAAACTTTCTGTATCTCTATGAGAATGAGTTTAATAGCAATCCTGGTATTGAAATGGACTATTGGCGTTGAATGCTAAGGTTTAAGTTTAAAACTGCATATGCAAGCTCAAATATCTACTTATAACCCAGTACAATTTGTTTAAATATCCATTAGGGACGTTGAGTGAGTGCTTTGCAATTACCTTCAAACTTAATTTAAATCTGGCTGCTCATTTGACCATTCTAGGTACCATAACATTTAATTTTCACTTTGCAATTAATAAAGTAATAAAGTAGTTTTGAATTTAACTGAATTTTGGAATACAGTATTGCGGTGGTAAGTAGTTTTAAAACAATTTGGCAACAGCGTTGGACTTTCTTTTCTAGTTTTCCAACACGAAGTCTTGCTTCACAGCAAGACAGGCAGGAACTAGAGGTGTTGCTAAATTTTAATATTACATGATACTTAATTTCATTTCAAATTCTGGTTATTATAAGTGTGCATATATGCACACATATATAATAATCTTTATGTTGCATTAACATATTGAACAACAAGAGCTACAATCTTAATCCTGAAGCTATGACAGCTTTCATTTTGCTGTGCAAAGATCAATGTAGAGGAAGCCTTGCATGTGTATGTAAACTTCTTACACCAGCTGTTTGTAAATACACAAAGTGTCTGACAAGAAGTAGCATTCTGTCTCAAATCAGGTGAAATGCTCCTGGCACTTTTAATGTGTTTCATTTTAGGAGGAAGCTTGTTACAAATGCTGCATACCGGTGCAGACACAAAGCGGCATGGAAAACAGAGCCTGAGGCCAGTGCAGGTTAAGCACGTTCATTAATTTCTGTTGCTTCTCTCCCTGCTGGCCGCTGCTCGCTTCCTGGATGTGCCGTGGTTCTTAATAGGCTTTGGAGCCGCGCTTACTGTTTTTTGTTACACACAGAAAGGCCCCCGAGAGATGAATGCAACTCTGAGAACATGAGGAGAGCAGAGGGACAATGATGAATAAGGAGATGAATTTAATGAAAGAAATTAAGAACATATGTCTAAAGAAGTTAAAAGAAACTCATCTTACAGGAAAAAATGTTTAAGCAACTAGTTTTGAAAAATAGTTTCAATTAACCAGCTGAAAATTCATTCAAATTTAGTTTCTGACATCATTACAGTTAGTAGAGTTTTACAGCCGTTATCAAACACTAAAGCCTGATATCCTGGAAGTGGTGCATAGAATATTTTAGCCATTATCCACTCAAGGACTTTCTAACAAGCTGCATTTCCTTTAGAAGTCTACTTTATAGCTTAACAGATGACGTTTAACCAGATTAAAGCTGTGTTAAGTCTACAGGACTAGAGGCCACAAAAAAGAGCTCTGTCAGCAAGATACTTCCTGAAGCTCCACAGTTGCACCAAGAACCCATGTGGAGCTTCACCCCTCTAAAGAGACTTGAAAGGCAGGCCCAGTATAGGTGTTAACCTTTGACTCAAAGGCTCTTTCTAGACAAACAGGGACAGACTACCTAATTGATGCTACACAGGCTATAAAAAAGTAGCGAACTTGAAACTTTTTCTATGTGATGTTTTGTCTTTTTATATATTTTTTATGTAGATTGAAAATATGTATCTAGTTATTCAGTATTGTTTCTGTTTATTTAAATGCAATATTTGAATGGGAAAAAAGATGGGAAAAAATATTATGCCTTTATTTATTTTCATGTTTGTGTTTCTCATTTCCTTCAGGTTGAAAAACTTACATGTGGAAATTACATACACATTATAAATTATGTGCTGATTGAAACCTTCACTCTATATATGTATTAACAGATAAGGAAGTTCGGTCAAGTGCAATTTTCCACCCACACACAGAGTTGATCAGATAACCGCGTTGTGGCTAGAAATAGAGTCAAGCCCCTGTTGGCTCTTGTCTCCTCAGATAATGCTAAGGGAACTCATGGTTGACTATAGTTAATTTTCCACCTCATGCCCTACCTCTCTTTTAAAGATGATGGTTAAGATAACTCAGACTGATTTACTGATGCAAGGTACCAACAGCCATCTGGACAGTTGAAATCTGTCTATTTTGTAATGCTTATGCTTTGTATATTTAGAAATCAGAAAAGGCAACAAATACATCAATGCAAGTATGATGGGAGATAATTTTAATTTTTTTAGATTGTCACTGATATTTATCTTTGATTATACAGGCAGTTTTTAAAGTTTGGTAACTGAGTTATAGCCTGCAAAATGAAAATAATTTTTAAGGGAATTCAAATTATTATCTGCCAACAAAATGAATGGAATGTTGCAAAGAATCAAACTTAAACAAGTTATGGTCTGAAATAAACCAGCTTGGCTATAATAACTGCGCTGTTTGGAGAATGAATGGGGAACACCATCCCAGTTCTGATGTGGTTGCACATCATGCACAGTCATATTGAAGATTGCTGTGGCTGAAGGAGGTGGTCCATTACAAACAATAGAATGGTATTATGAAGAAAGTAAATTATGTGGAAATACTGAATCAATATCTAAAGACATGAGCCTTAAAATGAAACTTTAGGCTTGAATGGTTCCAAATGGACTATGACCCTAGTATCACGACCAACTCTGCAGCAAAACGGTTAAGACAAAAAAAGAGAGCCTTTTGAAGTAGGCATTAGAAAGTCCTGATCTCCAAAGCTTCAAGCTCTAGTGCAGGAATACCTTCTGATATGAATCAGCTTTGTTCAGACAAATGAACCAAAAGTCTTACATAAATGTAAGAAACATTTGAAATGACACCATAATGTCTGAACCAAGTCATACTGTTTAAAAGACAGTTTCAACAAATTAAAAAGTGTAAAGCATTGGCAGAAACAATTAATCACATTACTTAGGATGGTTAAATACAGTATATACTGTATGGGTAACTAATTTAATAATCGAACAAAGGTATTTTTTATCCACCTAGAAGCCACCTTAATCCTTCCCACTAAGTTTGATGGGTCAATAAAAAAAAAAAAAGAATCTGCTGCACCAAAGCTATGGGTTAAATGAATATGGAGAGAAATAATAGGATTCGTATTATTTTGTTTAAATGAAAGAAACATCTATTAATTTAATCTCCTTTATTTTATGGTGCATTTACAGTTTATTATTAAATTGGACATTTAAAACAATTTTTTTATTTTATTTCATGGTTTCATACCCTCCATATTTATCGATATTTCAATAGCGAAAAGGTTGGAAGCAAAATATTTGGCCCCCATTTCAGAACCTCTGATAGACCTCTGGTATAAACTTAGAGAGAATCAATGTGTTTTCAACAAAAAGCCACCTGTTAGAAGAGCTCAAAGTAAATATAGCAGACAGAGTATTTAACTCTAACCATTGTCGTGGGGCAGGTTTTAATTCATTACACAGCCCCCTGTAAAGAGGCCTCAAGGCAGGACCATGGGTAACCTTTTTTATATTCAAACTTATGGCTTATATTTAAAGCTGGCATCATCAAAGCTGGATCATTAACGACACCTCGTACAGCTGACTCCTAAAAAGCTGTTTTAATATGTTACAATCTTAAAGGAATAGTACACCCAAAACATGATTAGCCTTCATTTTCTACTCACCCCCATGCTGAACAAAACTCTGGAGTACTTTTTTGATATCTCAAATGCATCTGGAGATCTGGGAGGCTTCTTGCTGTCTGCTGACATTCAAATAATGGAGGTCTACGGCGCCCGAGACAGAAAGGTCCATAAAAGTCCACAAAAACGTGTCAATATTCCTCCATACTGCTCGTCCAATGTATTCCAAGTGTCCTGAGTGGGTAGCGTCCACAATTTACTCGAAACGAAGTCATTTAGAATGTTTTTAGAGCATAAACAGTAGTGTATAAGATTTCCTAATAGCGCCCCCATGCGCGCTCACGATTCTACGGAAGCCGGCAGACCAAACCAGCGCATTCAGCTCGGCAAAGAACTCATGCTCTTCCTCAACACTGAAGTCCTCAGACATTTTTCTTTCGTTGTTTCTTTCTTTGCACAGGTAAACAGCACATTTCTTCTTCTACGCTTGCATTATCGGCAGAGCAGATGCTGAATGCGCACTTTCTTCCGGTTTGGTCTGCCGGCTTCCGTAGAATCGTGAGCGCGCATGGGGGCGCTATTAGGAAATCCTATACACTACTGTTTATGCTCTAAAAACATTCTAAATGACTTCGTTTCGAGTAAATTCTCGATGCTACCCACTCAGGACACTTGGAATACATTGGACGAGCAGTATGGAGGAATATTGACACGTTTTTGTGGACTTTTATGGACCTTTCTGCCTCGGGCGCCATAGACCTCCATTATTTGAATGTCAGCAGACAGCAAGAGGCCTCCCAGATCTCCAGATGCATTTGAGATATCAAAAAAGTACTCCAGAGTTTTGTTCAGCATGGGGGTGAGTAGAAAATGAAGGCTAATCATGTTTTGGGTGTACTATTCCTTTAAGGCAGCAGCTAAATATTGTTTATTTTTCAAGTATTTAGCATCTTAATCCTATTTTTCTTCTTCTCTGGTTAGTACCCTTTCTTTAACATTTTTTTCTTTTGTGGCATATTTAAGGACAAATGTGACTCAAGTAAAGGCTGACTGTGCCAAGCAGAGACTCTTTACCCTATTATGGTTGGATATTTTAGGATTTTCAAGCTATGTTTGTGAAACACATTTGACAGCTTTACTCATCTACACACAAACAGACACGCTTATGATGATTTTAGGAGTCATGCTGGATCTTAGTATTTTTAATGAATATGATATTTATTTCTTCTCTGAAACTGCTCTTAAACTGTTAAAAAACAAATTGGTATTCCCAAGTATTAATCTGTCTTTTTGTTTTTTTTCTTTTATTGCTCCTTTTCAGGATACAGACCTGCTGGATATTGCGTATATAAAAGATGCCCGAAATGGAAAGTGTACTAAAACACCAAAGGTAAGATAAAATCTCACACATTTCTGCTACTTGCTATGTCTTTGTAATTTTATATTGCACTAGACTGCTATTTAAAGTGAAACATATTAGCACAATTAAAAATGTTTAGTCTTAAAATAGATTAATCCTATACTGTAATATTATAATCGCACAGTTTTTTTATTTTTTTATTTTTTTATTTAAGTGAAGCCCCTTGATTACATATATTCCGATGTGGTAACAATCTGTTAAAACATAATTGTATTCAGCAGGATTACTGGTGACACCTATAAAAGTATTGGAGTTCATATAACTGAAAAATTATCATTATTCATATTAAACGCTATTGAGGGTATATGTAAATGTTTAATAAGTAAGCTGTGACTTCCTTAAGGGGAAAATATGGCTATTTTTTTTATTTTATTTTTTTTTATTTTGCTTATTAGAAATAGTACAAGAGAACATAACATTTGGTTAGGCATATATGGATTGATCTTCATAGGTCAGGAAATCTTTATAGAAAAACATTAATATAAAACAAAGAAAACTTTGGAAAACTAGGCTGGATCAGAAACTCAGTTTATCTTGTCTGTGAATAGGAGGTTAATGCACATAAAAAGATATCCAAACTACAGAAAAGAATTGCATTTTTAAATTGCATAGTCTCCATAACAACCATTTATTTTAAGGATTTCACTTACATCTCTACAACGGGCGCAAATGACAGTGATACGAATGGTGATGGAGATTAAAACTTTTCTAATGTCTCTAGGACATTGGCACATTTGTAACAGGGTGCACTGACATTTTTGGATGATGCTAATCTTCGCTATTCTTGCACAGAAAATGAATTTTATGGGTGCGTGTGTGTCAACCTGACCATGAATCACACTGTCTTCTCTGCAAGAGGAGACTGCATTAGGTTTAAGTGGGTGTAATGACTGATATTTCTCAAGGGGCTCCAGGTGTTTATCAGGAGATAGCGCTACTCTGCTGGTGGTTTAATTGAAATAAAATTGATGATTTATTTTGTGAATAATTAGAAAAAAAAGGTATTGACATTTCCTGCTATATTTGTTGCTAAAAAGGTATGAAAAAAAACTTTAACATGCATACCACCCCAAAATGAAAAGAGGTGCAAAAAGCTTTTGGATGTCGTCATCTTTAGGTTGAGACTGGATGAGAGTGACAGCTTTACCAGTTTAACTGTGCATGACAGCCGAGGTGAGTGGGGGTAGGAGCAGTAAGCACTTTGTGCATGGGGAGTTGAAGCGAATGAGCAGATTCATGCATTTCTAAACAGCTTACATAGAGATATTGCCAAGGCAGAAGGTATGACCATGTGACATGTATCATTGTCAAAGCATTTGAAATCCATTACTAGGAGATGGAGCGGTTGTGCACCCTGCGCATTGTAATGGAAGCACCAATGAGACACAGCGTCTGAGGAGTTGATGAGATGAAGAGAAGAAAGAAGATAATGAAGACTTCTGAAGAGGTTGTTGAACATGAAGGCATTTTGAAAGATTCAAGGCAAAGGCCTGAAGAGTTTTCTTTGGGTTCGAGCTCGGCAGAAGGTCAAAGGCTTCTGTTGAGCTGAGATAATGCGAGGTTAGAAACGGAAGTCAGCTAGAGGTATACTGCACAATTTTTTTATGTTTACCTTTTAAATGCTTGGCCTATAAAAATCCCTTTAAAACTACGTAGGTTTGTGAGACAGTATTTTTTCCACATTAGCTTATTGAAATTGGTGCTTATAGTTACATTTACTCTATATTAAAACAGTGACAGACATTAGAAGGGATAAAAATATAGTGTTTTGTAGATATGCAGACTTGGTCTATTCAAGTTTCTATGTTTTCTCCAAGGTTACGATAACACTATAAGCAGGCAGCAGCCAATGTTTGTGCATATGTAAATGATGTGATCAATAACAAAGGCATATCACTGATTATGAATCCCACCGCTGTTCAAGGTCCCCTCTGAGGAAGCATACAACAGAAAAAAGAATAGGAGCATAAAGATGTCAGAGGGAGGGAAAAAAGGGATTTTCAAAATGGTTGAAATACTGTAGGTAAGGTATGTGAGTCTGGGGTTGTAAATATTTATGGTAGCTTAAGCTACAACTAGTTAAATGACTAATAACTAGAGATGTCCGATAATATCGGCCGGTCAATATTATGAGTCGATATTATCGGCTGGTATTAGCATAATTATGTGATATCTGTCTATATCCTTATCGGGTTTCCCCCCGATAATTAAAAGCCGATAATATAATGCCTAGATTTTGCGAAATATGTTGAAGCGTGCATTCTTGCCAACACGCGACACTCCCTGATGACATCATTAAACCGCGCCAGACTGCAAAATGTGTAGCAGCAGCGAAGCTAAACTGCTTGTAACGAAAAATGTCTGCGGTGTGGAACTTTTTTAACATTTCAAATGACTTGAAGTTTGCGATCTGCAACGAATGTGAGGTCCTTGTCATGTGTGGGGGAACCAAGACTTCGTCCTTCAACAGCGATCCTACCCTGGACTTCATTTGTGTTTACATTAAATTCTGTGCAATACAACTGCACTGGTGAGGTACACTTTTTTCCTATTTGTGAAGAAAGAGATTTATTTCTTGTTTGAATATTCATTGTCAGGGTAATTTCAGAAGGAGCATATTCCAAAATGTTGTTTGAGACAGTGTTGAAAATAAATGTCAAATTTAGCATTTTCCTGAAGTTGAAATACTCTTTTTATTCTCTACAATAGTAATTATTTCTGGAATATACAATGTGTAATGGGAAATCATAGTAAATGTAGGTTATGCTTAAATTTTGTGACTGGCATGATGTGAAATTAGTTTATATCGGGTATCGGCTTATATCGGAATCGAAAATTCAGCATTTGGAATATCGGCATGTCGAATATCGGCAAAAAAAGGGCAATATCGAGCATCCCTACTAATAACTGTTGCAACTGTGTACTGATCAGTATTTACCAATATTACAGATCATGTATATAAAAAAAGAGGAACTTTGTTGTTATTTAGCTGAATAGGAAGTAATCCTTTATTTAACTAGACATTGTATCATAAAACAAATATATTATATAGCTACTGAGTGATAAACTTAATTTATATGTTTCGGTATAACGTTGCAGTGCAGTTGTTTAGTGATGAGTCTGATCAGATGCAGTTTCTAATTATTAAATGATGTTCAAAAAAGATGGAACTGTTTAACACAAAAAAATTAATTGTTTTAATATGGCTTATTTTCTTTAAATTCCTTAACGAAAAGAGGTGAGAGGAAGAGTGAAAAAAGAATTAGGACATACAGGAATCTAATATTAGATGGAAGTGTAGGAACAGCCACTTAATACCAAATGATTAATTTTTCAATATTATCCATATTGAAAAAGTGCATTAGCATGATGTGTAATTTATTTAAAGCTATTAGATTATGCTTATTTAAAGCATATGACTTAGCAGAGAAGAACACAGGCTTGGGGTGAAGGAGACAGACATGTGCTCAGTGATGGGAGCTGCTATAGAGGAGAGCAGCAATGACATCAGGACGAATAATTTAACTTGAGAGGCCACTAAAACCTAGATACCCAGTATGGTTTTTATTTCTGCCATCCGCCTATTCAGTGGGTTCTTTTGGGAAATTTAGTGCAGGCAGACATGGCAAGTTAATCACTTCAAAGGAAAATGTGAAACAGAGAGGTGCAGATGGAGGAGAGGAATGGAGAGAACATATCATGATGAAGAGGGATGGAAACAGAGTAAGTGTAAACAGAAAGTCTGTAATGAAAGTCTTGTATTTTGTAAGTATAATGACTAAAGAGGATTTGTACAAATAAACCTAATAATATAAAAGTGTAAAAAGTAAATAGAAAAAAATCTGGAGCCACAGCTTGGAGGGGTATGCTCCTTTTGAAATAGGAAGTGGCCATTTCAATGCCTTATTTCAAAACTCTTAAATAGGCACTTCACATCAAGTCTACTAAAAACAATGGCTTACCATTCAGAAACAATGCTACAAGAATGTTTTTGCTAACAACATTAGCATGCTTTGATACATCCAGAGCTTCAATCCTTCACATGTAGATGGAGCTGGACCAGATTTGGTTGGTGTAAGAGCTCAGACCAGAAATTTCATTGTCAGCAGCAGCAGCCATACTCACCATCCATTTTCCGTCACCCTCATCCCTGCTGGGGTCGCGAGGGTTGCTGGTGCCTATCTCCAGCTGTCTACAGGGGATAGGCGGGATACACCCTGGACAAGTCGCCAGTCCATCGCAGGGGAACACAAAGACAAACAGGACAAACAGCAATTCACGCACACACTCACACTTAAGGGGAATTTAGAGAAGCCAATTAACCTAAAAGTCATGTTTTTGGACTGTGGAAGGAAGCCAGAGTACCTGGAGAGAACCTTTGCATGCCTAGGGAGAACATGCAAACTCAAAAAGTTTTCATGATGAAAGAATAATTAAAAACTGCATGGACATTACACATGATATTAAGATAATCTAATTTAATCTACTGATTATTTTTAACTTATCTATGACTGATTAATTAGTTTGCTAGCCAGAACACCCATAGATGGGCTGTTGATCAGTCAGGGGGCCAGTAATAGTGGTCAAATGGCATATCTAAAGGACATGACGAGTTTTCAATTTCCTTATTATATTTTGTTCAAAACAACTCTTTTCACCATTTAGGGTCCTTTGACTGAAAAGTATGCAGAGTTATACAGTACATGCTAAAAGTTATATGGAAATAAAGGTATGTTTAAGGTTATTTTTATTTATTTTTTTTCCTTTTTCAAGAATGTTAAAAGAATTTTTATGGTTGAATAAAATCATAAAGACTGTAAAAATATGGTGACCTTCTTTGTGCCGGCCCGTTCAAAGATTTAATTATCCAATGGTTACCTGCCGTCACTTGCCCCAGAAAGGGTCAACCACGAGCTAGAATGAAAACAAACTCGACATTTACATCATTTTCATAAAGTACCGATTTTCATAGCAGTCTTTCCCATCTAAAATAACATTCTACAAATTATTGAACACAGTTTTTTTTTATGTTTGAAGAATAAAAACAAATTTCCTTAGTGTTCTAGATTATAGCCCACTGTCTATAGAGAAAATTCACAGTTTGACATAAATTGCTTAAGTATCCAGAGTGCATCATCAGAGTATCATTTAGAAAAAAAAAAACAATAAAAGCTTGATTCACTCTTTAATCTTGAATTCCCTCTTTGAAGTTTCTTACACATTTTGTGTTTCCTCATTAGTTTCAAACACATTACTAAAAAAAAAAACTTTACAGATGACTGTCCTTACCTGCTTCATTCTTTAGCTGAATAGAGAATTGATTTCATAATACCTATATTCATTTCAGACTGTCACGCTGTCTCCTGATGTGCACCTTTTGAGAATTCAGTATATCACAAATATAAAATTCAAGAGCACCAGAACTGGTCTATAAATAGGTCAACAGACCTTCCGTCCTTCCACAAGAAATACACAATCATTTTGCAGAAAACATGCAACGTTAACCCTAAAATGCAGAAAGACTGCAAGGCGCAGAACGGTGAGCAATGACGAAGAGTGGGGTTAATAAATAGCATGAACAAAGAACTGGTATGGCATACAAAAGAGAGTATGAATGTAGACGTGAATGCAACTGAAACAATACAAGATAACAATCAATATAAATAATTATTTTTACAGGTGTAACAGAACTGGAAATTCACATTGAACAGAGTGCAACAATAAGTACAACCAGAAGAAGTAATCTAATAAAGCATCACCTAGTGGGAATTATAATGATTAAAGGCAAGGACCAATAATAATAAAAAAGATACTGGAAATAAATCTAAAAGAAAAAAAAAACAACAACAACAAAAAACTACCCTAAATTAGTAAACAAATTAAACAAAAAAGAACCCTGAGAATAGAGCTTTTTATTCTTCTGTTTTCACATTCTGCTCCTCTATCTTCTCCCTTAAGAGCTGCTCTAGCAACATTCATTCACTTATGCAAATTGCAGAAAAGCATCACACTCAACCAACCGAGAACAGATAAGAGTTTGGACTTATGACATGTCAACAGAAAGCTTCAGAAGTGCTTATGTCGTGCTGCTCAAGGGTCCAGTGTCTGAGTTGAATGCTGTTAGACTTGGACATCATTATTACCCACAGATGAACCTGACATGAGCTCCAGATGAAAAGGCTTGTTTTGTTTGCCTTTCTATCAATCCTCTTGCTTCTAGAGCTCCTCCAGAGTTTAAGTCTTTATTTGTTTCTTTGAGCAACACCTAAACCTCTGTTAGAGCATCACAAAGTGTGTTATTGGGTCGTTGCAGTGTTTGGCAATTGTCCCTGACCTCCCATGAACTTCTACCTACTTGTAATTCTTTTATTTGCTATATGGAGACAAACAGCAAAAATACGTTCCATAGCAGGAAATGATCACTATTATTCCCATACTGAGTATTTTTTCCAGAAGTAGGTCCCACACAGTGAGCAGACATATGTACACTTAGTAAAACAACAAATTGGAAAAAAAGTTGGAGTCCTTCGTTTGACAAAGCAGTGCCTATGGTTCATTCCTATGCCATCATTAAGGCTGATTAAAAGGCTTATTCTACAAGATGGGACCTTTATTTGATAATTTCTTAAATAAGCAACAAACCCTTACATTTGTTAATCAAAGACCCATCCCTTCATTTCTATCATAGTTACACATATTATCAGGAAGCAATTGGGATGGGATGTTGAACTTTTATCTCTTGAAAGTCTTTAGTAAATTAAAATTACAGTGTATGTTAATGAGAAAAGGTTCAGGGAAATGTTTTCTAATTCTATTGCCTATTGAAAATTATTTGTTCATTTATTAAAATGTGTATGAATTGGTAGGGACAGTATTAATTTAATGTTATAAAGTAAAAGTAGCTTTACACACAGTCCCTGTTTAGGCTGTTCTGTATGTATGCTGTGTAACATGTAAATAATCACAGATATAATAATGCCTGCTGTAATGTTATTTTTATACATAAACCAAAGCAAAACCTTCAATAAAAGCCTGCATAAATTAGAAGTACATTTTTTCCTTTGTGCAGTATATTTACCCCTTTCTACAGCTTCCAACCTGTAGTTTAAAACAGTGCTTGCTTTGTATGTAGGAGTGATGGTTTCCCTCCTTTAGGTTCAACACCATGACTTGCCATTAGCAGTGTAATGGTCCATGTTACACAAAAGGTTCTGTACATTATTATTATAAAGCCATACTTATACACAAAGTTTGTACCTGTTATTTTTCATCTCACTGTCCTTTCTTTAAAGAAATTCTTAAACACAATCAGACTTATTGAGAAAAATCTCTTAGCTAAGGTTTCCAAATTGGAGCAAGTGATGTCATCCTTGACTTCTTTTCAAAAATAGACTTTTTTCTGTGCAGAGGTGTCACGGCAAGAACTCTCCCCTGAAACGCTGCTGGTATCCTTTGTCTCTGACTGTGTGGGGAGAGGTTAGACTGCACCTTTGTTACCGTCTTACCTTACAGCAACAAGGACTGCTTCTTAACAGAGCAGCTTCTGTGTCCGGAGAATGTAACAGGATCTGGGAGAGGCCAGAAAGACTTTATCACCCCAGCTATGTGTGGCAAACCAACTAAAGCTGACTCTACCCCAGCAACAAGTACCAAGCAGTTGCACTGAAGACACAAAAAGCTACTGTCAGGCTTTTATCATTCAATCTAGCAGGCCTTTTCATTGCATATGCAAAGCAGCTGTTTTTTTCCCCATATGTATAATAGTGATTAAAAAATACTTGCAGTAACTGTGCAACAGCGAAATGGCCTCGTCCTTGCAGATTGTCCTTTTCTCATAGAAAGCTGTGTCTTGCAGTAAGATCAAATACAATTGTCCTTTTCATGTTCCAGTACAGCCAGATAAATGCTTTTAATCTCTTTTGTTTTATGATTTGTAAGATACACAAAGCTTTAAGTGTCTGTTTATGCCATCCTCTAATCAGTCTGGTGTCTATCGACCGGGAAGAGGGTCACAGCATGAGCCTCAGCTGCAACAATCACAGCCTCTCATATTCATTGATTTAAAGAGCTGGAAGGTCCTCTGTGTGACCCTGGACTATTCCACAGTGTAAAACATTGGGACTGCATGGAATATGAGAAAACATGAATCCTATGGTGTATTTTACTGTGTAATTTACTTGAAAAAGAAAGACATGTTCATTACAGAAAGTGTTGTCAAGTCTTCTATAGAAAGACATAAAAAAGTATTTAATCTTTAAACTTTGAAATCATGTCTGTGCTGGTGGTGCCAATTATACAATATGATGGATTTTGATCAAATCCATTAGGGCAGTATTACAGTACAGGCACTCAGATGCTGATTGATTTATGTCTCTCTGTATCTCTGTATGTGCGTAAAGAGATCTAGTGGCAGTGTTATTTTCACTATGTGCCAATAATCCAATGTAATGGGTAACAGAAATATTAAAATGAACATTCCCAGTATTACATTGACCAGCTCTGTGCGCTGTCTCATCTCCACAGAGACTACATGTTTGCTTAAAATGTATAATAAGAGTTCTGATGCATTTTACAGGATGGCCAGTTTCCTAAAAATTTAAGGTTGATAGCAGTTTCAAGAAAAATAAATAATACCCAACACCATTTTAATAAAAAATAATAATAAAAAATAAAAAAAAACTTAAGTCATAGGGTCTTCCTAATAAAGGTTAGAAAACAGAATTGATAACATTAGGATGGGATTTTTATTTAATGGATAGATAGAAGGCCAGACTGCCGCCATTTCAATGAACAACATGTTGCTTTTCTGCGTAGCAAACCCAGTAGACAAGATACTCTCTGTGTTATAATCCATGATATAAGGTTTTATCTGGATTAGATTCAACAAGAAATTAGAGAGCAGGTTTGGTAAGAATTTAGAAGAGGATCTGGTCCATGCCTATTAAGCAAAAGTCCTGTCAGGCTCTGTTTTTCTGGGCATGTTATATCACATCTTTATAATAATAATAATAAAACCTTTTATGCAAAGCACCTTTCAGGACACGAAAGGACACTGTACAAGAAACAACAATATTACACAATATTAAAACAGTGAAGGCAGTCATGCAGTCTTGAACAGTTGGGTTTTTTGCTTTGGTGTAAACAAAATATCAAGTGGGAGGGAATTCCAGAGCTCTGGAGCAGATTGGTAGAAAGGTCTGCTCACCATGGTGACGAGGTGGACCGTCGGGGAGTGGTTTTGGTTCCTACCAGGAAGATCTCTATTAAGTGGCCATTTATTTTAAGGAAGTTAGAGATAAATCGGGCTGTAGTTTTAGTGAGGCAAAAAGGTGAGGGAGTGAGTGTGGAGTTAGACTTACCAGATAAATGGAGCTGGATATCATCTGCATAACAAAGAAAATGTATACATTTCTGAAAGATGGCAACAAGTGGCAGAAGGTAGATGATTAAAAAGAAGGGGCCCCAGGACAGAGCCCTGAGGCACACCAATTGTGACAGGAGATGGATATGAGTAGAAGGATCTAATTCAGATGTACTGAGAATGACCAGAGAGTTCGGAGCCAAACCATTGGAGGGAGGTGTGAGTGATGCATGATTGAAGATTGTCTGTTGAGAAGGGTGGAGTGAGAAACTGACCACAGTCAGGTCCAGAAGGATAGGGATAGAAATGAGACCTGAGTATGTTCTTTGTTGATCAACTAGTCAGCAGGGTAGGCTGCTGAAGGGTTTATATAGTTACTGGTTAAGATTTGTCAGTTTTGTCTAAGGTTTTGACTTATCTTTATGGTCATCTGATTTGCATCAGCAAAACATATCTGGATGAGATTTTATTGCAAAGCTCAAGAAAGGTGCCCTGGTGACACCATCGTTTTGGGGTGACAGTGGCGTCTAGATGTAGGAGTTTGCCCTGAAATCAAAGGGTTCAGGGTTCAAGCTCTGGCTTTAAGTGTTGTTGTGTCCTTGGACAAGACAATTCACCTGCATTGTCTACTAATGGTGGTCAGAGGTGGAATCAGTGTATGGCAGCCTCGCTTCTGTCAGTGAGCCCCAGGGCAACTGTGGCTACAGTGTAGCTTACCACCATCAGTGTGTGTGTGTGTGTGTGAATGGGTTAAAGCACTTTGGTCCAGTCCTCTGACTTGAAAAAGCGCTATATAAGTACAGGGCATTTACCAAACAAAGCATAAGTGATATTTTGTACATTATATCAGCAGTTTTGCAACAAAAGTGAGCCTGAAAAAAATAGAAAACAGCTTAAATAATGTTTAAGTGCTTTGAATTTTAAAGATACTGTATATTTCACACTGTATAGGCATTCTAATTCTGATTTTATGGCACAGTTAAGAATAATTATTGTAAACAGAAATAGAGATAGAGCTGTACACCAGGTTAGAAAAGCCTGCCTTAGAGCGTGAGTTTGACTAAAGAGCTAAGCTGCTTATTCCTTTACCAATAAACAGAAGAATAGTGCAGTTACTTTTTTCATAGCCTTCAATGGCTGTTTTCAATTTCCACTAAGCGTCAAAGCAGTTGTCTTTGTGATGAAATATATGAATTTTCCAGCTTCTCTACCTCATAGACAAAATACCTCCAAACAGCACTTCTGGTCCTGCCTATTTCACAAAGATAGGGCTCCTCTCTGGATGTACCTGTCATGTGGGTGAGCTGTAAATTTTCATCACAAGCTACCAGGGAAAGAAAAGACTGAGCTTCAGTGTTTTTTTGTGCAAAAATGTTTCTCCCACTTTTGGACGATGAGAGATACTGTAGCTATCTATATATTGGTTTTTGCTAAATGAATATTGTGTAAAAAAAAAAAAAAAGATTAGCAACAATTTTACTCACTGAAATTGTTGCTAACCTTTAATGTTAGATTTGAAATGCCTTGCTTGACTCTTTCTAAATTAAAGACTCTAAAAAGTGTAGTTTGTTTCAGTAATTACAGATTTTTTATTTTTTAAGTTGGTTTAAACGGGAGGATTTCTATCCTTGAAATTATGTCTATTAATGGTACAGAGGAAAATATTTGCATATCTTGCATGTAAGTTTGAATAATAAATGCAGTTTTGTTTTATTGAGTCTGTTCCTAAACAGAACCAGTTGGAATTAAGCTAAAGTTAAACAAATTAGCAGGTATCAAACTACTCCATTTTACATTCACTTTTTGTTTTATAACTGGACCTTTAATCATTCTAAGCTGATAATGTGCTGTTCCGGGATACTAAGGAATTTAATTATATTACCTTTATTTCTGACATTTAGATTTTTTGGTTTATAATAAGATAAAATAGACTTTATTGATCTCACAGTGAAAAAATTCACGTCACATCGGCTTACTAGCCAAAAAAACGTGCCAAAAGGAGTAAAAGGTGCATGGGGTATATACAGTGCATCCATATAGTTTTGACAGTATCATCGCTTTGAACCAGGAGTAGTAAAGTTTGACAATATATTAAAGCAAAGAAAAATATTGGTGACTGCTAAATACCACGATATAAATAATATAAAGAAACTGAGCCCAGACTAGTTACCAGACCAGGAGGGGGAAACACCATTGGGGAAATTAATAAATGATAATGTATTGTTTTCTTGTTTAAGTATTCTGCTGAATAACATTGTAGGTCATAAATCCAATCAGCTGTCTGACAGTTTATATTCCTTGAACGCCCACACATTTGCATTTTAGAGATTAACACAAGAATATAGAGATGCAACCCTTAAGTCTGTTAGCAATGGAGGTCACTATCATAAACATGTCACTTTCAATCTGATACAGTAGTTAGTTCAGTCAGTGCCAATATGTGAAAAAAAGATTGGATATGATTTGGCCATTGTTTTCATCTGCAGGGTTGGCCACAGGGCAAACGACAGGTTGCAGTTAGAGATGATTAAAGTAAATGGTAACATTGACTGATGGACTTTCATTTAAGAAACTGCAGCCATTCGTCATCAACCATGGACTGAAAAATTGATCAGCTTCACGGATTGATGTAAGCTCCCAGGGAGCAGAGGATGACTGCAGAGGCAATGTTGCAAAAAAGAACAGACCCTGATGGGTTTGGGTTTGATTCTTCAATCAATTATATAGGTAATTCCCACACACAGATGAATTCCCCAAGAGTGAAGCAGGTCATCTCATTATCACCCAGTGAGAAATCGAAGCCGACATCTACAGCCTCTCTTTGGACCTCTAAAGGAGCGCCATTCTCCGTTAACAAGAGACTGAGCTGGTGGATCGAGATGAAGGAGGAAAATCATGCCTGAATGAATGAGCAGTTGAAACCGAGACGCCGAGGAGGGAAACAGAGGCTGGTGTCACTGATTCGAAAAAATTCCTGTTGGAAACAGAGATTGCAGTCTTGCTAAAAACTATAGAACAACAGGTGTGTTTTTTTTTCAGATCAGTATGTTTCTTCAAATCAGTGTATAAAATACTAAAAAAGATCTATGATCTTACAAACATGCAGTACCATCACACTAGGTAGTTTTCTATTTTTCAAAGATATTGTTTATTTTATCCTATTTGGTGTATTGGTTCAAATCCGTTTTCTCCAGGTTGCTTCCAATTTCATGAAACAGCAAAGGAAATGCATCCACTGAGCACTTTCACATGTCTTTATTTCAGAAAATAACATTTCTATGTTAAATAATCATTAGTGAAGTGGAATGAAAAAAAGACATGATGTGCAAATAGCTTTACTAAACACAGTTCTAAGTAAATTCTACCAAAGGTCATATGAGTTCAGCCTCTTTTGCTTCCCTGCCTCCCAGATAAAAAAAACGGGGCACATAGCTGCCTTCAGAAGTAAATAAATAAAAATTTTAATGAACAGCTGTTTCTGTCAGGGTTGCAGATTAATGAGATTTTTCTTGGTAAAAATAAATAAGAGAAAATCCTTTTACTTTATAGCAGTTTAAATAAGTAATAAGTTCATATTTAATACTTAGAAAAATTTTAAAGTACTTAAAATAAGTTGTAACCAAAAAATCTGTGCATAAAAAAATTGTTAAATTACTTTGTCAATTACTTGGTATAGATAATATGTGGAGTCATGAGGAATCAAATGAAATGCTGGTCTGTTGGGTTGCTGGCTTGTAATGTTCCTTTCTTTAGTCACCATGCTGGCGTCAGTCTGTTCTAGTGAGACTTGGCACCCTTCTTCAAGTCACTTGATGCCTGCAGTGAAATCAGATGTGGCATTTTGTTAACCCAGCAAACAGTCAGCCCAGTGGAAAACGAGCTGATTAAATGAGAACAAGGAAACACAGAGGCTCTCAGACTAGGCTGTGAAGTTTGATCCCATTTGAAACTCAGCAGTGTGTTTCGTTTGAGGAGACATTAATTCATCTTCCATGTTTGTTCCAGATGGCAGGAAAATCTAAGGCTTTAGTGTCTAGCATCTTTTTTGTAATTATTACAAGTATTAGTCATTCTACCGTTACAGTGTGACCAGTTATTTGTATTCAGCATTGGAGATCCAGTGGACAAAAGATGTAGATGAAGACGTTTTGCTTCCCATCGGAAAGCTTTTTCCATTCAAAATGTCTTGATTAGCATTGAGTTCCATTCTTTATAGAGCAGCCCAACAAAGCCTTGTTATTTATTAGAAAACATGCAAATTGAACCCAAAGAACAGGTCCGTCTCTTAGTAACAGGGAGTCGTTAAGGTCGTTTTTGGCCTGCAATACCCAATACTGGCCTATACCTCTGAGAAGGGCATAGGCCACCTCCTCTGTTGTTTGAGGGGGTGTGAAGGAAGCGATTTATGTTTAGAGAGAAAAAACAAACTTAAACAGGGGTTGGTCTCATGTTCCAGCTCTCAAAAACCTACAACGTACAGATAGAGTTGATTCCGCTATCACCTCAACCCCCATCACTATGCAGGCGATCAAAACATCTCACCTGGTCAGCCAGGCCAACATAGATAAGTATCGAGTATTGCAGGCCAACAACGACCTCAATGACTCCCCATTACTAAGAGACGGACCTGTTCTTTCGGTTCAATTTGCATGTTTCCTAAGCCATAACACTGCTTTGTCGGGAAAATCTAAGGCTTTAGTGTCTAGCATCTTTTTTGTAATTATTACAAGTATTAGTCATTCTACCGTTACAGTGTGACCAGTTATTTGTATTCAGCATTGGAGATCCAGTGGACAAAAGATGTAGATGAAGACGTTTTGCTTCCCATCGGAAAGCTTTTTCCATTCAAAATGTCTTGATTAGCATTGAGTTCCATTCTTTATAGAGCAGCCCAACAAAGCCTTGTTATTTATTAGAAAACATGCAAATTGAACCCAAAGAACAGGTCCGTCTCTTAGTAACAGGGAGTCGTTAAGGTCGTTTTTGGCCTGCAATACCCAATACTGGCCTATACCTCTGAGAAGGGCATAGGCCACCTCCTCTGTTGTTTGAGGGGGTGTGAAGGAAGCGATTTATGTTTAGAGAGAAAAAACAAACTTAAACAGGGGTTGGTCTCATGTTCCAGCTCTCAAAAACCTACAACG
Source organism: Cyprinodon tularosa (assembly GCF_016077235.1). Lineage (NCBI taxonomy): Eukaryota > Metazoa > Chordata > Actinopteri > Cyprinodontiformes > Cyprinodontidae > Cyprinodon > Cyprinodon tularosa. The sequence continues at coordinate 2,199,277 of NW_024038821.1, forward strand.
TACAGATAGAGTTGATTCCGCTATCACCTCAACCCCCATCACTATGCAGGCGATCAAAACATCTCACCTGGTCAGCCAGGCCAACATAGATAAGTATCGAGTATTGCAGGCCAACAACGACCTCAATGACTCCCCATTACTAAGAGACGGACCTGTTCTTTCGGTTCAATTTGCATGTTTCCTAAGCCATAACACTGCTTTGTCGGGAAAATCTAAGGCTTTAGTGTCTAGCATCTTTTTTGTAATTATTACAAGTATTAGTCATTCTACCGTTACAGTGTGACCAGTTATTTGTATTCAGCATTGGAGATCCAGTGGACAAAAGATGTAGATGAAGACGTTTTGCTTCCCATCGGAAAGCTTTTTCCATTCAAAATGTCTTGATTAGCATTGAGTTCCATTCTTTATAGAGCAGCCCAACAAAGCCTTGTTATTTATTAGAAAACATGCAAATTGAACCCAAAGAACAGGTCCGTCTCTTAGTAACAGGGAGTCGTTAAGGTCGTTTTTGGCCTGCAATACCCAATACTGGCCTATACCTCTGAGAAGGGCATAGGCCACCTCCTCTGTTGTTTGAGGGGGTGTGAAGGAAGCGATTTATGTTTAGAGAGAAAAAACAAACTTAAACAGGGGTTGGTCTCATGTTCCAGCTCTCAAAAACCTACAACGTACAGATAGAGTTGATTCCGCTATCACCTCAACCCCCATCACTATGCAGGCGATCAAAACATCTCACCTGGTCAGCCAGGCCAACATAGATAAGTATCGAGTATTGCAGGCCAACAACGACCTCAATGACTCCCCATTACTAAGAGACGGACCTGTTCTTTCGGTTCAATTTGCATGTTTCCTAAGCCATAACACTGCTTTGTCGGGAAAATCTAAGGCTTTAGTGTCTAGCATCTTTTTTGTAATTATTACAAGTATTAGTCATTCTACCGTTACAGTGTGACCAGTTATTTGTATTCAGCATTGGAGATCCAGTGGACAAAAGATGTAGATGAAGACGTTTTGCTTCCCATCGGAAAGCTTTTTCCATTCAAAATGTCTTGATTAGCATTGAGTTCCATTCTTTATAGAGCAGCCCAACAAAGCCTTGTTATTTATTAGAAAACATGCAAATTGAACCCAAAGAACAGGTCCGTCTCTTAGTAACAGGGAGTCGTTAAGGTCGTTTTTGGCCTGCAATACCCAATACTGGCCTATACCTCTGAGAAGGGCATAGGCCACCTCCTCTGTTGTTTGAGGGGGTGTGAAGGAAGCGATTTATGTTTAGAGAGAAAAAACAAACTTAAACAGGGGTTGGTCTCATGTTCCAGCTCTCAAAAACCTACAACGTACAGATAGAGTTGATTCCGCTATCACCTCAACCCCCATCACTATGCAGGCGATCAAAACATCTCACCTGGTCAGCCAGGCCAACATAGATAAGTATCGAGTATTGCAGGCCAACAACGACCTCAATGACTCCCCATTACTAAGAGACGGACCTGTTCTTTCGGTTCAATTTGCATGTTTCCTAAGCCATAACACTGCTTTGTCGGGAAAATCTAAGGCTTTAGTGTCTAGCATCTTTTTTGTAATTATTACAAGTATTAGTCATTCTACCGTTACAGTGTGACCAGTTATTTGTATTCAGCATTGGAGATCCAGTGGACAAAAGATGTAGATGAAGACGTTTTGCTTCCCATCGGAAAGCTTTTTCCATTCAAAATGTCTTGATTAGCATTGAGTTCCATTCTTTATAGAGCAGCCCAACAAAGCCTTGTTATTTATTAGAAAACATGCAAATTGAACCCAAAGAACAGGTCCGTCTCTTAGTAACAGGGAGTCGTTAAGGTCGTTTTTGGCCTGCAATACCCAATACTGGCCTATACCTCTGAGAAGGGCATAGGCCACCTCCTCTGTTGTTTGAGGGGGTGTGAAGGAAGCGATTTATGTTTAGAGAGAAAAAACAAACTTAAACAGGGGTTGGTCTCATGTTCCAGCTCTCAAAAACCTACAACGTACAGATAGAGTTGATTCCGCTATCACCTCAACCCCCATCACTATGCAGGCGATCAAAACATCTCACCTGGTCAGCCAGGCCAACATAGATAAGTATCGAGTATTGCAGGCCAACAACGACCTCAATGACTCCCCATTACTAAGAGACGGACCTGTTCTTTCGGTTCAATTTGCATGTTTCCTAAGCCATAACACTGCTTTGTCGGGAAAATCTAAGGCTTTAGTGTCTAGCATCTTTTTTGTAATTATTACAAGTATTAGTCATTCTACCGTTACAGTGTGACCAGTTATTTGTATTCAGCATTGGAGATCCAGTGGACAAAAGATGTAGATGAAGACGTTTTGCTTCCCATCGGAAAGCTTTTTCCATTCAAAATGTCTTGATTAGCATTGAGTTCCATTCTTTATAGAGCAGCCCAACAAAGCCTTGTTATTTATTAGAAAACATGCAAATTGAACCCAAAGAACAGGTCCGTCTCTTAGTAACAGGGAGTCGTTAAGGTCGTTTTTGGCCTGCAATACCCAATACTGGCCTATACCTCTGAGAAGGGCATAGGCCACCTCCTCTGTTGTTTGAGGGGGTGTGAAGGAAGCGATTTATGTTTAGAGAGAAAAAACAAACTTAAACAGGGGTTGGTCTCATGTTCCAGCTCTCAAAAACCTACAACGTACAGATAGAGTTGATTCCGCTATCACCTCAACCCCCATCACTATGCAGGCGATCAAAACATCTCACCTGGTCAGCCAGGCCAACATAGATAAGTATCGAGTATTGCAGGCCAACAACGACCTCAGTGACTCCCCATTACTAAGAGACGGACCTGTTCTTTCGGTTCAATTTGCATGTTTCCTAAGCCATAACACTGCTTTGTCGGGCTACTCTATAAAGCTTAGAACTTAACGCTAATCCAGATATTTTGAATTAAAAAAGCTTCCTGGATGGGAAGGAAAACGTCTTCAAACTTCTAAAACAAAGTCCAGTGGTTTGATTATTAACTTTTGTTGTCAGAAGATTTAGATTTCTCTTATTTCATATATTATCTTATCCTATTTACTCACTATAGAAGTTTTCGCTCAGTCTCTTTACCCTGCAAGGCCACAAAATGCCCCTGTGTGGGGGTGTTTGTAGACCAGACATAGGTTCTTCCCATAACAAACCTAATTCTTTCCCAAGGTGTATTCATGTTACTGTTTAACCAAAGTGTCTGTAATTTGTTTTGACTCTGACTACTTTCCATTGTTGTAAGTAAGGGGGAACGAATGCTGCTCAGGCAGAACAGGGCTGAATAATGTGCCATAAGTGCTGTACGATGAACTGTTTTCTGTTTGCAAAGATTTGATGAATAAAGTGCCGACTGAGTGAAATCCATCCATCTCTTTATTTATTTAACTAGGGTGAATAGTTGAATACTTTTTTTCCCACTACACTTTATTTAGTTTGGTTTGTGTCTCTTTGACCACAACATGTCTGGGTTTGGGATATTTGATGTAGACTAGAACTGCCATACTCTTACCAACCATTTGTTTTGTCTTTTCTTTAGACAAGCAATGCTCTAAAACCCCAATCAGTGCCCTTTAGTAGACCTTTAATTCACTGTTGTTGATTCAGCTCCTCTTCAATGCACTTCAATCAGTGTGTCATTATTGATATATTGAACAACTGGCAGTTTTGTAAGAATGGTGTGGGATCCTTATAGATGATGTAAATGCCAATGTTTGAATCCCTTGGGTCTAGCGATTTAACCTTCCAAACTTATATTAAATGCTACCGTATTTTCACGACCATAAGGCGCACCGGACTAAAAGGCGCACTCTCAGTTATGTGTCCCATTTCTGTATTTAACACACACATAAGGTGCACCGGACTATAGGGCGCGTTTTTTATATACAGGTACATGTCCTCTCAGGTGGATTTTCTCACTTAAAAACATATTAAAACTACTTTATTCCCACTGATCACAGCAAATAAAGCTGCAAGGTGTATTTATTACAAAGTATTATTAAAACCTGGGAACCTGCCGTGAGAGACACATCGCTGATGACACAGGGCTGTGATTACTCCTCTGATACAGTTTATTGACGCATAAATTAACTTAAAAAATAGGCAGGATAATAATCTGGATGAACTGACTGCAATGATTAAATTTTCCGGTGGGCTTTCTCACTTAAAAAGATTTAGATTATTTAGATGAAAAAACACCTGCAGAGGTGAGTCCTGATGCGCTCCGCGGCCCACAGGCAGCTGTTGAATTAAGTTTTCAGGTAGAAAAATAGAGCGGGAGCAAAACTGAGTATGATTGTGCTTTATTCAAGTATTTATTACAAAGTATTAATCAAACCCCTCAAAGTCCTCATCCTCTGTTTCTGAATTAAACAGCTGCGCTAAATCCGACATGCCAGTTTCCCCTTCTTCTTCGTTTATTGACGCATAAATTAACTTAAAACATAGGAAGGATAATAATCTGGATGAACTGACTGCAATGATTAAATTTTCAGGTGGACTTTCTCACTTAAAAAGATTTAGATTATTTAGATGAAAAAACACCTGCGGAGGTGAGTCCTGATGCGCCGCGCGGCCCACAGGCTGCTGTTGAATTAAGTTTTCAGGTAGAAAAATAGAGCGGGAGCAAAACTGAGTATGATTGTGCTTTATTCAAGTATTTATTACAGAGTATTAATGAAACCCCTCAAAGTCCTCATCCTCTGTTTCGGAATTAAACAGCTGCGCTAAATCCGACATGCCAGTTTCCCCTTCTTCTTCGTTTATTGACGCATAAATTAACTTAAAACATAGGCAGGATAATAATCTGGATGAACTGACTGCAATGATTAAATTTTCAGGTGGACTTTCTCACTTAAAAAGATTTAGATTATTTAGATGAAAAAACACCTGCGGAGGTGAGTCCATATGCGCCGTGGACCAGAGCCTGCTGTTGAATTAAGTTTTCAGGTAGAAAAATAGAGCGGGAGCAAAACTGAGTATGATTGTGCTTTATTCATGTATTTATTACAAAGTATTAATCAAACCCCTCAAAGTCCTCATCCTCTGTTTCTGAATTAAACAGCTGCGCTAAATCCGACATGCCAGTTTCCCCTTCTTCTTCGTTTATTGACGCATAAATTAACTTAAAACATAGGCAGGATAATAATCTGGATGAACTGACTGCAATGATTAAATTTTCAGGTGGACTTTCTCACTTAAAAAGATTTAGATTATTTAGATGAAAAAACACCTGCGGAGGTGAGTCCGTATGCGCCGTGGACCAGAGGCTGCTGTTGAATTAAGTTTTCAGGTAGAAAAATAGAGCGGGAGCAAAACTGAGTATGATTGTGCTTTATTCATGTATTTATTACAAAGTATTAATCAAACCCATCAAAGTCCTCATCCTCTGTTTCTGAATTAAACAGCTGCGCTAAATCCGACATGCCGGTTTCCCCTTCTTCTTCGTTTATTGACGCATAAATTAACTTAAAACATAGGCAGGATAATAATCTGGATGAGCTGACTGCAATGATTAAATTTTCAGGTGGGCTTTCTCACTTAAAAAGATTTAGATTATATAGATGAAAAAACACCTGCGGAGGTGAGTCCCGATGCGCCGCGGCCCACAGGCAGCTGTTGAATTAAGTTTTCAGGTAGAAAAATAGAGCGGGAGCAAAACTGAGTATGATTGTGCTTTATTCATGTATTTATTACAAAGTATTAATCAAACCCCTCAAAGTCCTCATCCTCTGTTTCTGAATTAAACAGCTGCGCTAAATCAGACATGCCAGTTTCCCCTTCTGCGCTGTCAGAGTCACTTTCCGTGCAGCGCGGCTCCTCAGAAATAATGCCTGCTTTTGCAAAAGCTTGAAGAACAGAGCCAGCAGACACGTTATTCCTCGCTGCTTCTGCTGCACCTGCTGGGTCCGGTTCACACCGATGTCGAGCGGTTGAACAGCGAGCACAGGGTTAATTTGTTTCCCCATGTTTTTCACATCAGCTGTGAGATGGGCACGCATGGAGTTACATATTAATGGTGATGAGTGGAAAAAAAACAGCTGGTCTCCTTACATTCAGCCACTCTTTCATCATCTCCTCAATGAGGTGGTCTCAAAAGTCGCAGTTACAACACACATAGGGCGCACCGCACCATAGGGCGCACGGCACATTTTGAGGGGGAAAAAAGACGTTTAAGTGCGCCTTATAGTCGTGAAAATACGGTACCCTAAGTACTGTGTTATTGGTTTTTATGATGGTTATGTCGGGATTGGGAGGACCGATTTAAAATGAGTTTCTCAAAAGGTCAATCAATGTAATTATGGCTGATAATTATCCCTTTGTAATAATATCTGGTGATATTATACCTACACAACAACACATACATCATTATTCAGAGCATTGTCTACCCTGCAGTGAGGTCTGATCTTGTTGGAGCTTACCTGAGGAAAAGGCAGCTTTTCTTTTCACAATAGTGGATTAAACACTAAGACAGAGTCCTCTGGTACAAATCTTCACTCTCTCTTTACTGAAACACTTGTTATATCCTCTGGGGGTCTTTCATATATTAACCAAGAATCTGAAAGCTTTCCTTGAAATTTTGAATAAAGGTAGAAAACATAAACAAACAAGGTTTGCTTTTTAAGTTATGAGTATTCAGGATCCTCTACCTGTCATCTCAAATATAGAAAGCAGCCTGATCATGAATTAAATACGAAAAGAGAAAGGTTGTAACTTTATTGTGAATTTTACAGTCAGTCAGTGGAATTAATGTAGTTTGTAGAAATGTAGAAAAATGTAGTTTTCCATGTAGGATGATGAATATGCATTTGTGCAATTCAATCTTTACTGCTACACTAACATGGGATTAGCTGGTGTCTTTTTAAAGAATTACTATGGCGGAAATCTTATGTATGCAGTGTGTTAGACAGAATAAAGAAAATTGGGTTAGTACATTTGAAATATTGGTGTTTACCCTGAAGCTGAGCAGAAAGGAATGCTTCCCAACAACCTTTGAAAGAAAATTAGTTCAACAGTGCAGCTTAAGGCCATTTACATGCATTCCAACCTGTTTCTCTGTAACTACCACTTTGTTTAGATTATTTAAAAAGTATGTTGATGCCATTTTCTACAAACCTTTGATAATTAACTGTCTTTCTGGTTGGAGACCCAGCATTCTCATGCAATTAGGCCCAATTTTGTCCATCGTACTGAAAAATGTTTCAAACTCATTCGAGGTCATGCTTTCAAGGCATTTTTGAAGCATCAGCTTAGACTTATTCAATTTGTTTTTTAATTGACCAAATCACAGGCTTAACCTTCGGTTTCTGCTTTTTTGTAAGAGATGGAGTGAAAGTGGACAGTAAGGCTAAAATCTCTTTTTTGAACCAGGTTGTGTACTTCTTTCAGGGGAATTAACATGCTGGGAGTGTTTGGGTGGTTTAGTTGAGAAATTTCAAAAATTAGAATCCTAAGAACAAGGAGAGAATCTGGTTTTTTTTTTCTCAATTTCTGTTATCAGCTTACTGAGCTGTTTCAGATCTTAGATGTGCAGGCTTGTGGGTCGTAGTCTCGGATAATTGTAAGTGAGGAAACTCTCTGGCAGAAGAAAAACTTAACAGTTTATAAATAATGAATTCAGGTGTGCAGTGAAAGTCCTCCATTGCAGCCATCTGTCACATGTTTTGGGGCAGATGTAATAAAAAAAAAACCCAAAGTTTAATTTTGGCAACTGAAATAACATGTCAAAACATCAGAGGGACAAACAATTTTGCTTTACTGTGTTGTGCAAAATAATATCCTGCAGACAATGAATAAATGATTAACTAAAACTGGAGTTATAGTTAATTATTTAACCTATTCAAAATCGGAGGTGATATCAATTTAGTTGAATAATTGTAGCTTTAATTTACTTACTTACCAGGGATTGTGGTTTCACCTCTGGAGGGTTCCTGGACCGGCTGTTAAAATCCAGGTATCCACCAATCTAGTGGCCTTGGCTAAGTTATCAGCACAGCTATTAATTATCAATAAAGAACCTTTTATCTCTGTTTATTCGCACTATTACCAAAAGGGGGTGGATCTGACCTGAGTGATAAACCGTCCGCTATATGGAAATACAAAACTACTACAGGTTAAACAATGATGTCTTTCTTTTAATAATTCAGGATTACAGAAAATCTAACATCTATGCAAACACTAGACGCTATTAGAAAAATAAACACGAGGTAAATTAAATGACAAGTTTATAGAAATCAAAATAAAGAATTTTGAAAAAGAGAAATAAAACCCTAAGAGTCCGTTTAACTGGCTTCTGAGATTGTCCAAAATATGCCAGATGTTAATACATTCACTAATGTCCGTTGGAATAGCAGCAGGTATGATGATAACAGTGCAATTAATCAACATAAAATTAATACATTCACCTTAAAAATGGTAAATGATTAAAAATGCATTGAACAAACAGCAGCAGAAGTCGTTTTAGCAAAACAGCATCAACAGAGCAATATATATGTATGTGGGGAAGGCATGTAAATGAATGAGGGACCTCCCTCTTCATGTGATGGAAAAAAAAAAGGGGGGAAACGATCGGTGGTAAACTGGTCCCCAACCACGTGGCCACACGCGGTTGGCTGTAATAACTTTATTACTATCTTAAAGCAGAAACGAAAGATGATAGGAAAGAAAAGAAAAAAAAAAGAAAGAAATACCACTTGCACGCTATGCATGATGGAACACTGCGATCCGTGACTTTTGACGCAGAAAAAACGAAAGCTAATTCCAGATAGCTTTCTTCTGGCATTTCACGTGAAACGAGCCTCTCCTTTACTGGCAGTGAAACCCACGGAAAGAAGAAGATAAAGGCCCTGTCCACACGAAGCCGAACCCTGGCCTAAACGCACAAATTTTTCACCAAACCAGCCTCTCATCCACACGAAGCCGGCGTTTCGGGGGTCTGTAAACGATCTTTTTTTTATTCAGCCTTCAGAGTGGGAAGATTCGCGTTTCCATCTTTAAGCTCTAACCGCATTTTTTTTTTACACGCATGCGTCATAGCGTCGCCTCTAAACACGCATGCGCGACACAGTATCACAACAACAATGGCGCCGTACTGTGTTGAATGGTTGCTGCTAATGCTACTCACCCTGCTGTCGGGCTTACAACAGAATCTTCTTCTTCTGGAATATCTCCAGGAAGATCAGAGCAATATCGACGACATAGTTCAGCACCTGAATTTGACTTAACCACGAAAATGGACCCGCAGGGCAACCATGTATAAATATTAGTGCGCATGCCCAACATTTCGTCGCTTATTTTTGCTTTGGCACCACAGCGCCACTTACAGGCCTGGCATACATTTTGCAGCGTTTTCATGCATTCGTGTGGACGATCACATTTATTTTACGTCTCCGTCTTTACGACAAACGTTTTGGAAAATATCAGCGTTTCGTGTTCGTTTTGACTTCGTGTGGACGGGGCCAAAGTCCGCTCTCTGAGTTTTAAACCATATGTGACGTGGGGGCACTTCCTGTTGAAGCATCAGCTTCATTCATCAGCTGATTGGTCTGTGCTTGAGCTGACCGCCTCTTACAGCGGGCAGCTACAGTACTTTTCCTTTGTTCTCTTTGTGAAAAAGGAAATGGGGATGGTTTTAGAAGGTTCATCCAACTGATTTTAGCTCCATTTTGGCAATATATCCCAACAGCTGTGTCCAAAAGCTTATTTTACTTTTAAGCTTACAAATAATACATAGATATAAAGGTTTGACAAAGACATATAAAATTTTAAATACATATTTTGCCTTTTGTTTTCAGATGTCATTTATTTTTTGGATGTTAGTTCTTTTGGAAAGCAAGCACCTTAAATGATTCAAATCTTTATCTGAAAATATTCTAAATTATTCTGAAATTAAACTGTTACAAATGAAACAATATTTGCAATCAGCAAAATCACAAATATCAAAAAATGTCATCTTTTTGCAAAGCAGACTTTACAGCCAGACAACACAACATAATATAGCAGGGGAAAACAGGTTACTCTCTGCTCCAGACTGATTCGTCCAATTTTAATTGGAATGAACAATATCTTTGCTATCGTTTCATCTATAATCTTATCTTCCATATCTGATTTACAGAACTGTGGATGGGATTAGAAGGAATCTCGGGGGAATATTTTTAATTGCTGCCTCTGCTGCACAGGTCAGCCCCTGACTTCATCAGTCACATAAGTGAGACGGTTAAATACACTCATAAGCAGGTGTGTTTAAGTAATCACTTTCCAGATATATCAAATGTAAGGAAATGTGTCTGTGTAATTAGAGAAAACGCCTCTAGTTTCAAGTTCTAAAGCAACAGATGACCTTTATGACTCACCAGCAGCAGCTTCCAAGCATATAAGCATGCCAAAGACTTAATTGGTTTTCAATTGCAAATCCTAGAAGCATTGATAAAGAAAATGTGTAGCCTTTAATGCTGCTGCCCTAGAGACCAGAAAGCCCCTTTAAAGTATTTCTTTTCTAGAGATCCTGACTAAATGAAAGCCGACAAACAGTTGCCTTTTTAATTTCTCACTTTTATCAAGAAAGAATGAGTTACTACAGGAAGTCTGCACCCAAGATGGTTCATACTGTGTCATTTTTCTTTGAAAAGCTTTACTTTGTTGTACAGTTTTTTTTCTTATCTTTGAAAGTCCTGGTTTTTGTTTTTCTCTTTTTGTGCAGCCTTTTGTTTTGCTGGAAAACCTCCTTAATTTCCACAGTCAGCACCCTGTGTTTTGGATCCTGGGAAACTGCAGATTCTGCACCTGCAATCTAACTGTTTGTAGGGATTCTGAGATTTCTTTTTAAAAAACATTATTTTTTCCTAGTAATTCCTAGAAGTTCCTTTGGTTTTGCTAAGTCAAGCATTTCCATCACTATCAGTGAAATTCAGAGAAAAATAACTAAAAGCATTTTATCCCATTGTGTTAAAAACTATTCCGCACAGTAAAATGACTTTGCTATAAGACCCTTATATGGCCTTTCACCAAGGAATGACCATGTAAGCTTGTAGAGACATTGAGAATGGTGACTTAAGTCTTTGTTGTGTCTGGCAGAAAACATGCATGGGTTTATTATGATATTTTCTATTAAAAATAACTCCCAGAGTCCTGACCAATCAGAGATGGCAGTTTCTATAACATGGAGCAAATCATTAATCCCATAGAAGTTCCTAAATTGACTGTTAAAACAAACACAGATCACAGATAAAGTGAACACTTGAATACTGTAAAATATCCAAAGGCTTGTTTAAACATTCAGTAAGTCTTTGTTGGCACATCAGTGGAGCACACAGATGCCACACCAAATGGAGCTTTATGTTTGTTGGTAGGTGGCTGGTTGGTTTGCGGCTGGCATGGCCTGGGCTGGCAGATGGTCTGAGGATGTTGGGACAGCAGGCTCTTTGTGTCACAGGGGAGCTAATGATGGCAAGAGGCTAAATGATGACTATAGGCAAATGATCACAATTATGGCTGCACATTTCTCAGCAAGGATTCTCAAATGTTTAGTAAGGGATCTTAAGTACTAATTATTAGGGTTCATGCATAATGCTTTAATAGATTGCCTTCCCATAGCAAGGAGCTATAGTATGTTTTTCCGTTTTCTCACATCAATTCTAAACACCCCTCTATTGTCCAGGGGTTATTTTCTTACTTAAACGTATTGTGGAGGATTTTCACGAATTTTTTAAAGGACTTCTCCACTTAAAAAAAAAAAAAGCACATTCACAACCCTGTGCTCGCTCCCGTGAGGCAGCGCCTATTAAGCGCGTGTACGAGCGTGCACAAGCCCATTTCTTCCAGTGCACGCTCTGTTTAAAATTTGCTGTTCTCATAGCTCATATGAGCTTATTGTGTCCGAACGTCCGCTGTAACCCCTAAATCGCTCAATCACTATATAGAGCGGGGAATATATAGTGGACTTTATAGTGAACTCAGTTAACTGACCGTTCAGACAGATGATCATTAATGTGTTATTAAATCTGCCTCTTCTGAGGCCTTTCTTTTTTTTCTCATACACTTCGTAGACACTTTTTCTCTTACAACCCTCGGCCATTTTTAACGAACCGCGGTGAGAAAGGTGAGATGCAATTACTGTCTGAAACAGTAGCTCACCACACATAAACGCATGAAAGAGCGCGTGCGCAGAAAAAGATAGGGGACTAGCACGTACGACGGCCTTACTTAAACATATCACCAGAATGACTGACAATTAGGAGGACCACTTATGATCCACCAAGAAATAAAAGATTTCCTCTATACCAAGCATCTTCAAAGTTGGTCCTTGAGGGCCACTGTTCTGCAGGTTTTAGAGGTTTCTCTGCTTTAGCACAGCTGATTCGGATGATTGCAGTTCTGCATAAGCCTGTTAATCAACTATAAATGTAAACCACCTGTGCTTGAGCAGGAAACCTCTAAAATTTGCAGGACAGCGGCCCTTGAGGACCGGCTTTGGGGATGCCTGCTCTATACCTTTAATACAAATTTAGCAAAAAAGTTTTATTATTTCTTTTAAACGCTACATTAAGCAGAATTAATGTATACAGGCAACTAGAAATGTCAAACAAAAATGTTTATTGACAGGAATCACTTGAGAATCAAGAACTGTTATTGTCACCATAATGACATTTTGTTAAAACACTCAGCTCAGAATGCACACATATTACATGACAAAAAATACCACAAAAAAAACAACAAAAAAAACATAACAGCAAAAAACAAAAAATAAAAAACATACATAGAGAAAAACCTCAGTATCATTTCTTGTAGGAAACATAGAGCATTTTAGAAGATATAAACCATCCTTGGGATAAATACACTCACCGGCCACTTTATTAGGTACCCCATGCTAGTAACGGGTTGGACCCCCTTTTGCCTTCAGAACTGCCTCAATTCTTCGTGGCATAGATTCAACAAGGTGCTGGAAGCATTACTCAGGGAGTTTGGTCCATATTGACATGATGGCATCACACAGTTGCCGCAGATGTGTCGGCTGCACATCCATGATGCGAATCTCCCGTTCCACCACATCCCAAAGATGCTCTATTGGATTGAGATCTGGTGACTGTGGAGGCCATTTGAGTACAGTGAACTCATTGTCATGTTGAAGAAACCAGTCTGAGATGATTCCAGCTTTATGACATGGCGCATTATCCTGCTGAAAGTAGCCATCAGAAGTTGGGTACTTGTGGTCATAAAGGGATGGACATGGTCAGCAACAATACTCAGGTAGGCTGTGGCGTTGCAACAATGCTCAATTGGTACCAAGGGGCCCAAAGAGTGCCAAGAAAATATTCCCCACACCATGACACCACCACCACCAGCCTGAACCGTTGATACAAGGCAGGATGGATCCATGCTTTCATGTTGTAGGCGCCAAATTCTGACCCTACCATCCGAATGTCGCAGCAGAAATCGAGACTCATCAGACCAGGCAACGTTTTTCCAATCTTCTATTGTCCAATTTCGATGAGCTTGTGCAAATTGTAGCCTCAGTTTCCTGTTCTTAGCTGAAAGGAGTGGCACCCGGTGTGGTCTTCTGCTGTTGTAGTCCATCTGCCTCAAAGTTCGACGTACTGTGCGTTCAGAGATGCTCTTCTGCCCACCTTGATTGTAACGGGTGGTTATTTGAGTCGCTGTTGCCCTTCTATCAGCTCGAACCAGTCTGGCCATTCTCCTCTGACCTCTGGCATCAACAAGGCATTTCCGCCCACAGAACTGCCGCTCACTGGATGTTTTTTCTTTTTCGGACCATTCTCTGTAAACCCTAGAGATGGTTGTGCGTGAAAATCCCAGTAGATCAGCAGTTTCTGAAATACTCAGACCAGCCCTTCTGGCACCAACAATCATGCCACGTTCAAAGTCACTCAAATCACCTTTCTTCCCCATACTGATGCTCGGTTTGAACTGCAGGAGATTGTCTTGACCATGTCTACATGCCTAAATGCACTGAGTTGCCGCCATGTGATTGGCTGCTTAGAAATTAGGTGTTAACAAGCAGTTGGACAGGTGTACCTAATAAAGTGGCCGGTGAGTGTATATATTCATGGAAATGTAGAATGTGCTATTTACATAAAGTACAGCTTGAGCCCGACCAGTCGATGAAATGGGCTGGTGGTCTATTTGAGTCACAGCAGGTGTGTGATCCCAGTATATCTGTTTGAGGAGGGCTATGTCTGAATGATGTGAAAACAAAATATGTGAAGGTAAGATGGAGAGCGAGTGTCTAACTACAGGGAGATGATTGCCTACACAGCTTCACAAGAACTGTATGGTTTTCCTGATGGAATTGGGACTAACCCAAGCAGGTAAGATATGTGGGTGTCCGTCTCGCCCTTTTTATGGAGTCCTGCAGCATAAACTGAATCCAGATCTAGTATACAGTATTCCACAGCCCTTTTTGCTCTCCTCACCACCCAGGCTAAGTCCTTCCATTTCTGTGCTGTGACACTGAGAAACAGGACACTTTCAATAATGAGTTGTAAAAAAAGTGAATAAAATGCTGATAAAACAATATAACACAAATACTTTTGTACTCGTTATAATGTTATCTGTTGCATTTACTTAGTACTCAATTTAGATATTTCCGCTGTTTAACTTTAAACTTTAAAGTGGAGTACATTTTTAATGTAGTTTTTATAAAGCTGCAACTTCATACGATTTTGGAATAGCTCGATATTAGAAATCAATCTGTTATTAACTGTGTATTTTAATATATACATGGAGGAACAGATTAAGGAGTATATTTTGAAAGGTTTGCTGACCTTAAGTCGACCTATTGCCCTGCTGCTGTAACTCGTTCATATTAGCACAGCAAATCATGAGAAAAGTTCCTTCTTCAGCAGAAAGACAAAACAGGGTTCCTTCTGTTCAGCCTTATTACTTTAAACTGAATGCTGACTGTTTCTGACGTTACACAGACCTCTCCTTGATCACTGCAGGAATGTTTTCTAATAAACCCAATTGGCTGTGGACAGAATCACTAAAGATGTCAATGGGGCTTGAATCTGCTATCGCCCCCTATAGAGTAATGGGACAGGACATGATATGCTTTAAGTAAGTAAAATAGAGATGTTTAACTAATAATACTTGAAACAATCAAACAGGGGAAACGTATGCGGCCTCATTATTGCAGCAACAATGGAAGAACATTCACTGCCTTGAGGCTGGACTTGAAGCACAAAGGACTAATGAATTATTTATTACCCAGCTTCCCTGTGTACATTTTCCCTGGTGGGCCTGTTTCTACATGACCCCAGCATGGCAGAGGGCCCCTAGCACAGTACAAGGGGGGGAACAAATGCTGCATAAAGTTTTTTGTTCTTTTTTTCTCAGAGGAAAACAGGTGGTTTGAATGACTTAGTAACACTGGCATCATGCTGTCACATGCATTTTATAATAGTGCGATGTTGGCTTTTTGTGTTGTACCTTTTGTTTTGCCTAAATGTTTATCTTCTCTTTTTAATAATTGTATATAATGAAATAATAAAAAAATATATTTTAGAAACACTAACCACCTAATTATTTTCCCAGTGTAAAATTATGCAGTTTTTTAAATCTTTAATATCATCAAGCCAAGTCGCTATCCAACATGTCTTTAGTACCACATTTTACGGAGTAGGAAATCATTTTCTCAAATCAACAATCAGGGATGCAACAAGAAGAAAATAAATTAAAAGCTACCCAGTTGCAGCCAGCATGTGACTGTTGTCCGGTAAAATATGAATTTGCTATTATGTGCGTGTGTGAATCTTCATCTGGATCAGTCAGCATGGGCACACTAGTTAGGTTTCCTTTCCTGACAACTTCTGAGACTTTATCATCACAGGGGGTTTCATAGATGATAAGATGTGTTCCAGGCTGGCAAAAGGCTGGATATCTAGGAATTATAACCAACGGAATTGCATATTTAATGTGAATTGAATTTGAGATCAATTACAAATTTAATGACGCATCCAAGTCTAATGAAAATCTTGAAAAAAAAAAAAAACTTAGAGGAAATATAGTTTTTTTTATTCTATTATGTTACTTGACCTGTAGCCCAATAACTGTTCAATTAAACAACGTTCACTTACATAAAGATTACATTTACTGTATCCATTCTTCTTTTTATTTTCTTATAAAAATAACATTATTTTCAAAAACATGTTTTATTCCCATCCTCTGGTGGGGAAAGTGACCTTAATGCACTGTGTAGCTAAATCTAAGCCCTAAAACATGCTTCTAAAACAAACATGTTTAGCCTCAACCCTGAAGAGACTCACAAAGAGAAGTTGAAATTAGAAAGATTTTTATTGACATAAATGAAATAAAGGGAATGCATTTGTGTGAAAAAATATCAGATTTTTTAAAAATGTCCTCCTCATAAACATAAATATGGGTCTTATCAATTGCTCATCCAGCCCTGAGGGGTAGATTTTTTTTTTCTGGGACAAAAGTTAATTTCCTGAGAAGCAATGAGGGCATCAGCACCTCCATTATAGGACAGACTGCACAGGAAAGTGCAACTTCCACAGCGTAGTGCGCCTCTAAAGTTATCATAATATGCACTTAGAAAGAATAAAGTTGATGTTTCTGGGAAATGACATATTAAAACATTTTAGCATCATAAGACATTTAAAAAATTTGATCAGAAATGAAGTAACAACATACATTAACATGTTTCAGACCTTCGACTTGGCTAGCAGTTCATAATATGTTCGTTCCCATCAAGATAAGATAAAAAATATTATCCTTTATTTTTAGAAAACATAATTTCCCTTTTAATGTTTTTTTTACAAAGTTGAAAAACCTTTTATTATTTTATGATACATGAAACAGTATGAATTAATTTTAAAAGATCTTCCAAAGAGGAGACTGGATTCCTGCAGCAGCAAATTTTCCAATTCCAAAGCACAAACACCCTTTTATGTATAATTAATTAGTTCTAGTTTGACAAGATCATTTTTCTGTATCAGAACATTCTATGTGTGATCACTCAGTTTGTTTGCAGTTTTTTCTGTTTAGTTTTTTTGGCTAAATGAGGCACAAAAAAATGAATGCTTCACCAGTCTCTTGGTTGTTTCTGCTCTATTTCTATTTCTGCATCGAACGTGTTATTAGTCTTTGTGTGGGTGGGAATCTGTGTCTTCTTCAATGCCATTCATGTGCCATTCTCTGTGTGTAGGCACTGAACATAATCTTAGCAGCATTTAGTGTGCCCCTACTTCTACTGAAGTCTGCTTTCACAAAACGAGAGCCTCAGTATGACAGCAGGGTAATTGCCATATTTACATACCTACCAGATTATGGCACCTGGGAGTTGTTTTAGCGACCCTGCTGATAGAGCGCAGCGCCATGGACAGCTTGAACAGAAAGGGGTTTATCCACCTTACAAAATTATGGGACTTAGTCAGACCGAGTGGGGGCGGCAGAAACAGAATACCTGGAACACAGTGACAAGAAAAACATATGTGTAAGTGATACAAAGAATAAAGTTTAAGATTCAGTTAGAAACTTCCTCGTTTTTTGTATTTTTCTGGTGTAAACCTGACAGTATTATGTTTTATATGAAGCAGGTATTTTAATTACTTAGACAACTTTTTTTTTCTATGATGAAAAAGCCTTTAGTTATTTTTTATAATCTATATATTTTATACATGAAATACTTTGGTACTTGAATCCAAGTGCACTGTAAGATTTGTTGTCTTAACCTCTTTGGCTGTTTGTTCTGTTTGCTACTGTGCTCTAAGTTCTGTTAAGTGTTTCATCTAATGAGGAGCGCTGAACTCTTGAATCACAGCAGCTGATTATTTTTCTCCTGCTGGAGTTTGTGTGGCGTGCCTCAGGTTAGCTCTCTCCCGTCTTTGACTTTACAGTACCTTCCTGTATGCCTCGTGTGCGCTCAGTCAGACAGAGGAAGAGTGCATGCCAGGTAGACTCCTTCCACCTCATCAAGCCTGCCCCTTGCCCTATCTTGTCTATTCGTCTTTTCCTCAAAGTGATTCAACACAGTGGGGATTGCCAGCTACTTTTCTGTTTATTCTCTCTTCTCTGAATCCTGTAAACGCAAACCAAGATTGCAGTTTTGTATGTGAACATATGTTGAAGTGTTTGGTTTGCTGCTGTATGCAACAAGTGTTGCAGATTGTTTGTAGCAGGTGTTATTCCCATGAAGAGAAGAGCCTCGGGATTCATTAGTACATATATGAGAATTTTCTCCCCTGTTTCATTATCTTTGTGTCTTGGCTTTCAAGCTTTCATTTTGTCTCTTAATTTGAGGTGGCAGCCAGATCTCTGGGGGTGTACAAACTACAATAAAAAAATCCCTATTATGCAGGCAGACTCCAGTCAAAGTAGGATTAAATTAAGATGGACATGAAATTCTCACAATATTATAAGCTTGGGTTGAAAAACACACATGAAAAAGAAATACAAATGTAAAATTCTGTTTTATGGTTAGTTTTCAGTACTCCTGCAGTTGATAAACATTCAAGTGTTTTTTGTATGATTTTAAAATGTAGATGCGAACAGTTATAAGAATGTCACACATTTAACACTTCAGTGATAGATTTATTGCAAGCTAAAATTTGTTTATTAGTCTGGCTTTTTTCCCAGATAGATTTTAAACAGCATCAGCAAAGATAAACCAATTGACTGTGAATAAACTGGCTAACTTGCCCTTCATTAGCAGAACATATTCTGAAAACGCATCAAAACTACGTACTCCTACCATTTCATTTTTTTTTTTATTTACCATTTAATTTTAACAAGTAGACAGCATGTATTTAATGCACTTGTTCTCTTCACTTCACTTGATCTCTTCTTATCCTACAGAGCTGCAGGGAAAAACTTAGAAAAAAACTAATATGATTAGTTTAAATGCAGGTTTAAAGTAGCCTGACGTAGTCCTACTCAATTCTAGTCAGAATATGAGTCCGATACTGCTCCATAGAGCTGTGATTATGGGGCGTGTTTTGAACGAACCAGGAAAAAAAATGCATCTGCACTCAATTGGATAGACCTACAACCAATAAGAGCAACGGAGTGCGTGACGTATGTTAAGCGAGGCATAGTTGTTGTCAACAAAAATCAAAGCGTGCAGTTGCACACCTAGAATAAGAAGATGAGCCTTGATCGCGTTTCTCTGTTCCTCTTTTAAAATTAATTTGCTGTTGATATCTTCTAGAACAGACCTAATAGCAGAATCTACTCACCTCAACTCTCCAGCGGCAGCCATTGTTGTTGTCACCCAAGCGCGCTTTGGTCACGTGGTTGATTACGTTACTATTGATCATCTGTCCATCATCGTATAAAGCCCGCCCTGACAATTTGATTGGCCCGCCAGATATTGTGCTAGCATACTCGCGCTACTGTTGAGCAATGCCAGACCGAACTTCCCGACCTCAAGCGTTGTGGGCGGGACTAAGTTCGGAATGGCACCCAGGCTAGGATTAAAGTATAACTCACCCTAAAATTTACTTTAAAAAAAATAAAAATAAATTTTATCTAAGAGGTACTCTTTTAATGTTACTCTGCATTTCTTTTTAAGTACGCTTCTTTAGCTCTGGAATACTTGTCTCAAAGCCACCTCAGTGCTACTCTGTGGTTAAATGGTGGCTATTTTAGTTGAATATTTATGTTGGTTCAAAAGGTACATGCTGGTACAGATGTCTTTCAATAGTACAGGAAATTTCTTTCCAAGACCCCAGTCTGGTGTAAATACAAATGCAAATCATCCTGTAATATGTCGCCTTAGCACCAGCTCAGGTGTCCCAAAATTAGTCCTTTGAAGCAAATGACTTAAGTGAAGATGTTCAGGCTCACTGGCCTCCTCAAACCTCTCCCAACTTCTGGTTTGAAAGGGGATAAAAATTCAACATCAAAAAATGTGTCTGTGGCATAACTGAAATGATGGGTCATCGCTTTGCTTATGTGAAAAATGTGAGCTGGTGTTAATATGGGTCTAACAAAAGCAGGATAATTCTGTGATAAAGTCAAACTCAATGTTACTTGAGACATTTAATGAGGAAGTTTGCCTGATCACCAAATACTTAAAGGTATAGTGGAGGATGTTCTTTTTCAGGGTGGATCATCAAAATAAGTGTTCTTCCTAATTGTCAATCATTCTGGGGATACGTTTATGTAAGGCAATACTACGTGTTTGTCCCCATTTTCACTTACCGTTGGCCGGTGGCGTTCCCTCTCTGGAGCAGGTACAGGGTTGTGCATGTGAATTTTTTTTTTTAAGTGGAGAGGGCGGGTCTTTTCAAAAATTCACATAAATCCTCCACTATATGTTTAAGACAAAAGGCAAATTTGTTTTCTGCATCAAATCAGTAAAGTTATCTTAGGGCCGCAACAGACCAATCAAGGTTATTGCAAAAATTTTCCACTGACAGAGAAATAATAATAAGGAACAGTCAGCCTGGCTTTGAGTTAAGTTGTGTCTGATTACTTTTGCAGTTTCAAAAACGATAAGATGAAAATCTGAAGTATGTTTATACTACACCAGTTGTGTATCGCTATTTAAAGCCCTTGCCAGCATGTTGCCTTTAATACATGTGGTTGTAATTAATTAAGCAAAACAAATTTCCAAGATAAACATCAGCAAGCAATGTAAATATTACAAAAAACAGAAGAATTGTTTATTAACTTTGTACACATAAACACTCCGTGGTGTACTGTAAAACTAATACATACCAACAAAAGAAGCAAAGAGTGGGTACTTTTGAGCAGCATGAGTTGGCGGATTGTTTAGTCACATGTAGTAGTTATTGAGGGGGGCTGTGATTTGTAATCAAATGCTGTCAAGCTTAAGTCTTGTGTTGCCATTAAAAAAAGGGCTTCTCTTCTGTGACAGAACTGCCTGAATGAGATGTCATTTTTTTTTTTACATCAGGTGACAGCCTGAGTTCCGAGTTTTTTATTTCAAAGCTGCATTCTCAGCTGTCAGCAGCTGTCAGACCTCAGCCATTTTGTTTTGTTTCTGAATTACTTTGATAGCAGGCGGGTAACTTTTTTTTCTTTATCAAACTTCCAGAGCCCTAAAAGTGTTTAAACTTACAGTAAGAATAATAATTTGTATACTTTTGTTTTACCTACCCATTTTGTACAACCATTTATTCCTGATCTAGTTAATATCTTGGATTGTAAAATGACTTTCTGTTGCTCTCATATGTCCATCATATATCTATGTTTATTTACCATGCATTGCTCAATTTCCCTTAGAAGAATCTTTTGTTTTTTTGTGAGGATTAGAAATTGAATTCTGTTATCTTTTATATCAACAAAAAAAAACTAACTACATTTGATCTCTTTTAATAATAATAAGTTAGACTTGGCTAACTGTATATCTAAATATGTATTTGATTGTGATTTTAGGAGTAATAAACAAAGCCATGGTTCTTACAGCTACCATTGGCAGTGATTGGTTGGTATTTGGTGCGTCTATCAGTTCCATTATATTTTATAATATAATGCTAGCACACACAGTTGCTCTAGCATGTCATTCTAGTTCCACTGAAAACCACTTAGAAATAGCAGTTAGGAAACTTGCAATTGGATCAGACAATTTGAACCAGAGGGTTGCATTTGTATGTACCTTTTGAAGTTGGCACTGCGGTCTTGAAACATATAACATAGTTCCCTATATGGATATATTTTTTATATTTTTTGTATTACTGTGCCATAGATACATAGACTTTATAATACTGATTTAAAGAGGTTCATATGAATAACATGTAGGGATCAACAGTTTCATGTATTCATTAATATAGTTATTTGTGTAATAATTTTATCTGGATCTATCAATAAAGTATAAACAGATGGCAGCCATATTGAAATTTAAGTTTGTTCTGCAGGCAAAGTTTTCAACTTATCCACTTTCTACTTACTCAAAGTGAAGAAATATATATTTCTGAGTAAAAAATTTAACTCATTAGAAAACCACATTTTTTATATTTCAGCCCTAATGGATATTAATGTGTTTTTGCTTTTTTTGTTGTTTTTTTTGGGTAGAGGGGTAATTTGTTTGTTTATGGCCAGCACAACAAATGGTTTAATTACAAGTGTTGTACCAATATCTGAATAGGCCTGTCACTACGATGGAAAAGATATAGTGTTTTCTAAGGAAGTATTGGTTTAAGAATACTGAGATTTTCTAGCTCATTTATAGTTGGACTGTGCATTGTTTTGTTATAAAATAATGTGATTATATGTTCTTATAATATTTGTAAATATAAGAACATTGTCGATCGTTTGTCTTTGATGGTTCATTTTAATGTTTTCAGTATTCTCTGAGTTTTACCATCTTGAGGAATTAACCTCTGTCTTAATGTTGGTATCTGTTGTAGAGCTCTATCAGGTTGGATATCCTGTTGGCATATAAATAGTCACATTGGACACACCATGTATTTTTCAATATATCAGGCAGTTCTAGCATTATATTTAAAATATATATATAGTTTCCTTAACAGCAAGGTGATTGCTCTACCATGGAAACTGTAAAATCAGCTCTTGGTTTTAATTATGTATTCATTCCCTCTAGACAAATTTTCTCTTTGCCTACTGTCATTGGTCATTTGAGGTCAATTTTGTGTTATCGTCAGGCATAAGATTTACTTTTTTAATTACTTCTCGCTACACTTCAGTTTATTTGTCACTGTGATCTTATTCATTTCAGCTTTGTTTGGTTATGATAGTATTATGTGAGTAAAGAAGTTACTGCATCCTAACTTGATGTCAAATTAATGAAGCAGAAAGCTTTTCTGAAAGGGATTAAAAAAAGATTAGTATTATGATCATGCAATAAGTTATTTAACTATGTTGCTGGTCGGGGTAATGAGTAGACTTCTGGGGTAAAACTTTCGAGCCCCAACTCCAGTTCTTTTAAAAATATTATTACCTGGAGTGTTCAGTCCAGCTGCAATGCAGATATAATAAAATTGGTTCTGAAATCTAGTGTTAGTTTTGAATGAAGTCAGATGTCTAAGAGGAATGACTGTAATAAGTTTGCTGAGGGTGTTATTAAAATATGCATGATAGAGAAAGATATACTGAGCTTTTTAACTGCTCTTTTTTAAATTAGCTTTTTACTTTACCATCAAAGTCTATCATACTCAGCTCCACAGTATGTCATGAGCTGATTAGCATATGATCTGAACATTAGGCCTCTTCCCTAAGACATGTAGATGAGTTGCTGTCAGCACAAGCTACTGCTGATACTCTGGCATTTTGGAAATTATGTGTTTATATGCCCTCAGTGACCCGCTCTGTTCACCCCTCGATCTCATGCTTCATGTCTCAGTGTGCCAGGGTTAATGAAATGTCCCAACTGGAGAGTCGAAATGAAGGATTGTTTAGTCCATGTGAGCTTTCAGCCTCCTCCCACACATTTCCTCAACCTATGCGTCATTGCATGACTGAGTACTACTGACACACCACAATGGAAAAACGCATTCAATTTTAGTGCTCAAGATGAGACAGACTTTGATTATGGTTAGATTAATGCTTTTTTAATTCCCCCTTACTTCTTTTGTCCTTTGGGTTAATGTGCTCAAGGAAGAGAAAGCATTTACAGTACCTTTACATGTTGACACTTTACAAAAATGAATTTTATCTGGATTAATGTGATATTACTAAGCAAAAACTAAATGATCACATTCAGGCTAAAGAATACAGCAGCCCCAAAATGGGCAGATTAGTGTAAAGGTTTAAAGCAGGCTTAATGCTGGTTATACTCACAGTGCGCACTGTGTCACAGTGAACTTGTTGCAAATACTTTTGATTTATGCCCAGTATTGAAGCGTGGTCTATGCTACTGTATGTTATTCCATGCCACAATGCAAGAGGAACAATCACGAACTAGCTATGGGTCTAGATACAGCCGAGGCAGTGAGTAAGAGGGGGCAACTTTGTGCGACAACAGAGGGACATGAGGACAAACAAGAGCGGGGATCCAGGATGGACCAGCTCTTCTAGCTGGTCCATCTTCACAAGTCGCTTTCTGCAATGGCGGTCATACAAACAAAACAAGCTGGTAACATACCAAAAAGGAAATACGCATAGTGTAGAGCCGATGTAGATTTGACCAATCAGATGCCTCCTGTCTGCAGCACTGTCTGCAGTCATCTACAATTTTGGAGAGGTGCAGCAGAGTGTCTGTGTCACATTTGCATTCACTGTGACAAACATGCAGACGACCTGGTTTTTGAGTATAAATCAGCCTTTATTGTGCATTCATTCTGAGCCCAAACCTGCAAAACCTTGCCAGTTTCTTGTGCTTTTGCTTGCCTAAAAATTTTGATAGAAATTCACCTGGCCACCATAAGCAATTCACAGAGCAATTAGCATAGCAGTTGATGGGCTCCACCACATTATCCAGTCTGCTGGTTGTTGCTTCCATCTCAACATGGTAGAAAGGGATTATACAGATCAATTCATTGTACTAGTCTATTTACTTTGGTAAACCTAGCAAAACCTCTGGGGTCCCTTGGTCCAGCAGATCCCATAAAGGTGCTCCCATTTTGGGCTGGCTCATGGCCACTTTCCACAGAGCTTAAAGGTAAGGTACTCTGGAACTCAGATAGCAGTACCTGGGAAATCACAGTAAGAACCCAGCAGACAGAGAACCAGAACTGGGGCGATATAAATAAATACTACTCTAAATGATTGAGAATGATTTAGAATTAATCTAAATGAGTGAATGATATGATGAAATGCTCTACAAATGATAAGAAATAAGAGCAGCATAAAACAAGAAAGCCTGTGGTGTCAACATGTGTAAAGCTTGTACACATGCCCTAAAAGCCTCACTACTGTCATTGCTGCCAAAGATACAAAGCACTGACTCAAAAGGACGTAATACAAATAAGAGTCTCGGGATTTGTGTTTTTAAGAAAAAACAACTTGGCAAATCACATATTTTCCTTCCAATTAATGCAGTACTTTTTGTCCGTCAAAGAAATCCTTAACAAATGAATCAAAATGTTTCAAAACCTTTGCAAGGCACTGCACCTTGATATTAATTAGTTTATGCAGCAGCAGCTGTTCCTTTCTGCTGTGCTTAGAATTTTACCAATTATAAGCAGCATCTAATACAAATTTAGCAATTAATACAATTGGAACCCTAATCTGTAGACTACTGATGCACAAAGTAAAGCAAGTAAATATTCAGTGATTGGCTCTGTGGTCAGTAATGCATCACTGGACTACTGAATGATGGCACCGACCTTTCTCTACTGGCCCTCTAGGCAGTTCTCCCCCTCATAAAACTCTGATAGTTAGCCTCCTCTGACACTTGAGGGCTCAAGTAAATTATGAACATCATAACAAAAAGAAACAATTTACCTCAGAGTCAAAGGGGCGAAAATGAATGCAGCATTTAGATTTAGCAACGGAGGAAAGGAGGAGAAAGCCCTGGGATCAAACTCTGAGTCTCTGATTTGGATCCCTCTGGTTTTTTACACCCTCATTTTTCACAAATATTCTTTAATCTTGTTTGCTTTACAGTTTATGAGTCTTTTATCTGTGCATCTGTGCATCGTTTCCCTTGAGCTACAAATGTCTCAACTGATTTTTACACTCAAATTGTTTTCAGCAAGAAAGTGCATACCTGGAGTAGAAGTATACAATTACTGCAATGCTGCAAATGTCCATGTTTATTGGGTTTTTTTTTTGTCTTTTAAACTTAACCTCAACATGTTTTCTGTTTTAAGTTCCCTGAGTGACTCTACGTGTGGATCGGGAAACATAGACCCAATGCACAAAACAGTCCCCTACATGAGAATCCTTCTACACCCCTAATAGGCATAAAAACACTGTTGCCAACGTCTACTACTAGAAAATAAACATGAGGTAGACTAAATGAATAATTTAGAAGGGGAAAACTGGTCTAAGTTTTGGTTTAGATGGCTTATAGGCAGTGTCCAAGGGAGGCCAAATGTCAATCCATTCATTAATGTCTGTTCAAAATGGCAGCAGATATGATAAGTAATGATAGGTGTAGTTAATGTGAATTAGTTCAGCATACAATGGTTAATGTTTACAAATGTATTAACAATATGGCATTGTGGCACCTCAGCAAACTTACATTCATATAACCTGGTCAGAAAAAGGGGTAAGGCCCCTATAATCCAGAGTCAACAAAAGAATATCAAGATGGCGGGCCCCCTACAGTGCGGTCAACGGAGGTGAAGCCACACGCTGGAGAAATACTGGGGTGGTGTGTCACCAAATGGTCGACCTTATCACCTTGTCACCAAAGGGGGAGGGTTGGACTACAATGTAGGCGTATGTTAACTTATGAAACTCACAAAATGGCCGCCCCAGACTGTTTTAAAAATGTTTTAAAGGGCCTACCATCCTCAGTTACTCTAATACACCAATCTCAGGACAAAAGGAAATGAAAGAAACCCATACACACTCACAGCCAGTCACACCATATTCATTCACACCATGAAACCTGGGCTCAATTTAGAAACCAATTGAATTGAACCATCAGCATAAAAGAGTGCCAAAGTACAATAAAAACTCTGCAAAGATCTGACTTAACTACACTCACCCCAGGGTGGGGGGGCAACTATGTATATCAGCTCAGTTCAGTACAGTCCAATCCCTCTTCCAAATCGGGTCAGCTCTTGGAGAAATGTGGATCAGTCTAATGCAAGCAACAGGGGAATTTGATGGGCTTTAGTTGATGTAGTTTATTACAAATTTATTCACGAGGGTGTCCCCCAGTGATTCGACCGCAACGCACACTGCTACACTAGCTCCTTGGAAGGGAAATCTGCAGGGCAGCTGGTGCAGGAAACTGGTTAACCAGGCAGAGGCTTCAACTTCTCAACCATGCTGCAGCGGGTAGGCTCGCAGCATAACACTGCAGTCAGTAGCTCTGACAGCAGGACAAATGGGGAAGCTATGGTTAGCTAGCTTCCCGAATCCCAGGTGGAGTTCGGCTCTCCTAAGGAGCATAAGCTCGGTGAAAAAGAGAACAAGAGGTTTCCGCGTCTCGTTTTTAAAGGTGTATGACGCAGAGCTGGAATGCCCGCATCACAGTTTCCCAGCAGCTGATTCGTTCCACGGGCATGATGTCTGGGGGTTGGTCTGCTTACATCATTGCCATCTGAGCTGTCTTTCTTAGAAGGAGCACACAACACTATAGTGACGGGACCTGCATTCAAGCAGTGTTGTTTCACAACAAAACACATAAGCCCCAACACAAGCAACGATATCGGTGGACTTCAGTGGTGCAGCTCTGTGTTTAGAATCTATGCTATAGAAGCTGTTAAATTTATTGTGGATTCTACACTTTCTACTTGTTGCTCCTCCGTCATCGGAGGAGACACAATCGGTTCACATCGAGCACAAATCATTCTGCAACCACTAAGCAACCTCAGAAATGCCATTTTCCCCTCCCACATACCAAGCACTAATATGTGTTCAGGTGATAGCATCATGGAGCAAGCCACACCCGCATTTAGAGCAGGGAGGAGACTTACCCAATCCATGTCCAGATTATAAATATGTGCATTTTGGGTTTAGGCAAAGCCTTAAAATTAAAGTGTTTTTTTATAAGGCTAATTTGTCATTCTGAGCATATAGAGGTTGGTTTTCCCGCACCTTTTACCTTACCAAGGTTGATGTTCTTCCATCCTACTGCCTGGATCACAATTACAAGAACATTTAGGCAAATTAGGGCTGCAACTAACAATCATTTAGCAAAGGCAATAATTATTTTTACAGAGTTTGAATCCAGTTAGGCTGGATTATGCTACTTTAGGGTAAATCTGGGTAAATGATGGCTCCGAGTGGGTTGTTCTTTCGGTAAAAGGCATTTTTAAGTCTGTACACTCTAATTAACGATTACCAAATTAGTTGATGATAATGTCAATTATCCAATATTACAGTTAAATTGATTAATAGTTTCAGCCCTGATGCAAATTAGGCAGTGATTTCATCTAATGACTTCTATCAACCTGTAGGACAGTGAAAAACTACTTTTCTTTTTCAAGAGTTGAGAATAGAGAGTACAGACATTCCCTGCAAAGTAAGCCATCATTAACCAAGTAATACTGAGGATGATCCAGGGATCATGATCCCAATGCAGGTATTTTTTTCTTCAGTACACAACAAAGGAGACAGGGATGCTTTGGAATCTTTCACTCTGTAACCCTTTTTTTGAGCGATCAGAAAAAAATCA
This sequence comes from Cyprinodon tularosa, assembly GCF_016077235.1. Lineage (NCBI taxonomy): Eukaryota > Metazoa > Chordata > Actinopteri > Cyprinodontiformes > Cyprinodontidae > Cyprinodon > Cyprinodon tularosa. The sequence goes on from NW_024038821.1 coordinate 2,227,479, forward strand.
CGTCATTGTGGTTTATTTAAACAGTAGAAAAGCAAAAAAAAATAAAAAAAATTTATAATAAAAAGAAACCCATAATGTCCACAGGGCCTCATAAATATAAAGACAGCAGTTGAATCAAGTAACTTGTTTGTTTGGCAAATATAACTTTAAAGATAGGATACATGGTGTAATTTTGTTGCTGAATGGTTTAATGCTGTTGCTCCACACTGAGAGGAATTTCATAGTCCAATTTTACAATAACTCATTCTTATTGATTCTGACTACTACTAATTATTCTGGATTTCAGAAAAAAATTTTTGAAAAGCACACACAGAAGTTTATATGCAGTTTATTTGTCTATTTATGAAATATGTTTAATTTGCATCCTGTACACAAGGGGGATATAAAGCCATTGACTGGGCTCATATGTATAGTAGTACACATGACTCATGTTGATTGAACAGCATGGTGGCAAAATGAGGCTCTTTCTTTTAATGGGATTAGTGTTTCAGTACTTTCTGTCCATGTAAGTTATGATGTGGCTAATGTTTAAAACATGCTCTGCAGATGCAGCATAACCCTCTTAAATAAATGACTGCATCGCCAGGAGAGGGAGTCATTTTAGGATTAGTTTTACTCAGAGCAAAAATGCTCTGTAGACTGTGTGACTCACCACGCTGGCAAACAAGGATATGTATGCAAAAAGACAAAAACTAAATAACCTGAAAGTGGCTGCAGGGGCAGGACTGATTTAGACTTTTCATTTCAAATGCTCTAAAATTATATTCTAAAAACATTTGCTGATAAAAGAAGGCTTCTTCTAACGAAGTTTGTGAAGTTATCTCCCTTCAGTCTTATCCGATGTAGTAAGATCTTATCACTTTGAAATTACTGGAAAAGGAAGAACATTTATGGAGTGATGGAAGCTAATGTAATAATATAGTTAATGTCATATAGTGAGTAATCTACCAAAGGTTTGCTTGTATAGATACATTGGTTTTCCTTTGTATGAAGAACATGCTGATTATCAGTACCTGCAAAATACTGGTTGGAGGATGTGCAAATTTATACAGCACCTGCAATGTGATTTATTTAACATAAAAGAGGTTGTGGGTGCAGGTTTTGTGTCTATATTTAGTATCTGTGAAAGTAAAGTGAAAACTCACCATATCTGCTTTTGTGGAACATAGACATAGGTAAAATGAAAGAGAGAGAGAGACCTCTGTGCATATGTCTACATAATTTGACAGTTAGAAAGAAAGTTACATCTTATGTTTTATTCAGTAAAACTGATAAAAATCTTACTGGTGATTTAATAATTCAGACGCATCATCACTTTGTGATATAGTGCATCTGGATTTGCTGGAGGAGGTCCTCAGGCCCAGAAAAGGTGTGGCAAATGTTAGTTGCTCCAGTCTGCTTGTGCATTTAGATGACAGAACCAAATATTTACGTCCATGCTAGCAAGTTGTAGTTGATCTGATTGATTGATAACAATGGAAGAAAGTGTAATTGATGTAAAAAAAAAAAAAACAAGTACTACACAAAAACAAAGTCTGTTGAAGCTAAACCGTGTCAGTATTCCTAAAACGTGGTTGTTTCAGCAGTGCTAATATCTGTTGTATTCAATTTACAGGATTAATTTTTTTTATTTAGTCTCAGATTCTCCTGAGTTAATAATGAGGTAAAGGAGAGTTGTTTATATCAAATATCAATATTCTTATCATCAGCATTAGAGGATGCATTCTGCCATTAACTTTAAAACTATAGTTAAAATTACGTCTTTGTAGATGTATTGATCACTTAGAGTTGATTGCACAAAGCCTCTAAAGCCTTTAACTCTTGCTGCTGTTATTGTATATTGTAATTGTATATTGTTATGATAATTGTCCTAGAAACCATTTTTTGTGCTGTTTCCTTCTCCTTTTTATTCCCTTCCAATTCCTCTTCTTTTAAATTACCTTATATTCTCTGAATATGTTATAGTTGTCCAATGGTTCTACCAGTCTGTACCACTAAGCCTGTACCACAAGACAAAGATAAATAACCACCAAAATATTTGACAAACCGAGATCTGATCATCCCTGAAGTTCTGTGCTTTCTCAAGCTCTATTGAGAAGCAAAGTACATTTTTTTGCACTTGAAACAACCTCACCAAGAGCCTGTTAGATCATCTGTGTTTTTGCTGATTGTTTTCACCATTATTCTACTGTGAAGGACGGTTAGTGACATATTGATTTAGTTTTCAGCATAAAATTGATATTTTTTACAGTAAAGATCCGACTGCAGTTTTCATACTGAAAATATACCAGGATAGATTACCTATTTTTAACATTTAATTCTGCTCTGAAAAAATACTTAAATGTTAACAGTAAAAAATCAAGATTGATGCTGTTTTATGCTTGCCTTTGACGATGTGGCATGTGTGCTCAGATAGGTCAATCAATCATTTATGTAGACATTTCCTTTGATCTGGTGTCTTTGTGTGTATATTTAGTAACATCAACAGCATCATCAGCTGTGTGCGCATGTCGCTTGATCTGAGGATCCAGTTTTAGGCTTTTGAAAGAGTGAGGCTGTGTGTGTCAAAGGGTGTGTGGGTTGGTTTACATGTGCATCCGTGTGTGAGTAAAGACAGGTGCCGTACTCTGGGTTTAATGACCTGCTTTGTTCTTAATTTCCCATTGCCAGTCTGAATCCCTTCCTCTTGTCCATTAGAGTGTGACTCAGTTTGAGCACCAACCTGACGACAGGTGGGGCCTTGTGACAAACTCGTGGAGGCAGAAAAGGTTTTTTTCCTTCCTCAAGCCGCAGCTTCGCCTAAGCGTTACGTCTCTGAGAGGACTTCACATGTTGAAAGGCAGCAGCTGCCCGAAAAAAACAGATTGCAGCATGCCTGGATAAACAGATACACACAAAACATATACATACACATGTGCTCTGCAAACTGTGGACATTTTATGGTTTTGTCTTTAAAAGCTCTTAAAGAAGTTTTCTCTCAACTCAAATCCCATCCTGCCTTTTCCCCACAGCTAATTTGCTCTAAACCTCCAGCTTGTGGTAACTGGGGCCCAAGGCCAGCCTCTACACTCGCCTTGAATGCACCAGTAGCAGGGCCGGCGATTGCTACAGGCGAGCTAGGCAATTGCCTAGGGCGACAAATGTGTTGGGGGCGCCCTCTAGCGTCGCCCTTAGGCTTACTTCCCATTAATCATAGAATTAGAAAAAAAAAGCGAATTAAACCGGTTATGAAGCGTCCGTCAGTTTGACTTAACCTTACGTATATATAAATAGCAAAATACGAACAAATAAATATACCACCGTTTTTTTATTTATTTTTTCACATTTAAGAGAAAATCGGAAAAGATTCTGATCACTTTCCAAGCGCCCTCCAACCCGGAAGTCGTGACGTCAATCACTGCAGCATGTCCACCAATGTTTTGGAATGAAATTGTAAGCAAACGTAATTGCTTAACTTTGCTCGCGGTCGGGCCCGTCTTAATCATCCACTCAGAGTACCACTGGTAAGCGCACACAGACTTTGTAGCTTGTCCGGTCAGTTAAAAATATTAATTGTGAAATCCGTGTTGTAATCGGAAGCATACAAGCTAGTTAGCTTGAAAAGTAAATAAAGTTTCAGACGTGCTGCGTGATGATGTGTTCAGATTGGCTCAGTAAAACGACAATTAGGTTATCATGATGCGTTCAAGTGTAACGTAAACGGGAAATTTTGTTTTTGGCGAGAAACATGAGTAATACAGTTGTATATTGCTCTATATATAATTAAACTACTGATGCCAACATTTATTAAAAATTACATTTAATTTAAAATACAATTATTTATTTGTTAAATATTTTCCTAATCACTAAAAACATGATGAAAAGTGACAGTAGACAATACATTAACCAACAATTGTGAAAATATATTCTAGTTAGTTTTATGTCATTTCGAAGTGGCCTATTACATTAGCCATGTTTATTGAAGGCTAGAAACCTTTTTGTTATGCTCACTTGTTAAGCAATAGAAGCAATACCAGTTCTGTTAAAAAAATTTTGTTGCATCGTCTTTCCACCAAATAACAGAAAAGTATCGATAGTGGTATCGATAAAGACTCGGATCGACAAGGAGTATCGATAAAGGTATCGATATCAATAAATATTAACGATCCCCATCCCTAATCTTGACATCATTTTTTTCTCAGTATATATATGCAGCAGAATTATGTGCTATATTATTAGCTTGAGAATGGGTAGAAGATACTAATATAAATAAAATATTTTGTAGTGATTATCTGCATTGAGTATTCAAAAGGGATGTACAAATAATCATAAAAATATATGAAGTTATGGCTGTTCATCATAGAATATGTGAACAAAAAAAACAACAACAACTTCAAACTTTTAATCTTGTAATGGTATTCATAAAAGCACTTTTGTTTGTAGAGGGTTAATCCTTTCTTTAATCACTAATCAATGTCAGAAATCAGGGTAAATATACCTGATATATTTTATTTAGAGGAAAATTTTGTTTATCTCATTTCTATTTATGTTCAAATGATTTAATTGAACTGGAACAGAAAATTTAATTTAATGTTTATCAATTACTTTTTTATGTAGTCCTTGGTTGAAGAATTTCTTAAATTTATTATTTTTTATTGTTATTTGGTAATTTCTGAAATTGATTTATTTAATATTTGTTTAATGTGTGTTAAATTTGTTAATTGTCTGAAATAAATTCATTCAATTATTCAATCCAGTTTTTTAGTTATACTTTACCTAAGTGTCCTTACAGATGGTTAAAAGTGTTTTTGCACAGTCCTAACTTTGAGTGTGTAATAAATTATTTAAAATAATAAAAAGGAAAAGGTACTGAAATCTATTCTGGTATTTGTCTATGCATCACTCCATGCTAAGTTAAAGTTTTTTCTGAATGCTTAAACACAACCTTGATTCTTATAGCACAATTTGTAAAACTATTAATACTTATAGGAAATCCACTCACTGAGTTCACAAAACTAAAAGAACAAACACTGCTTTGCACTCAATTTGCAATTTTGTAACACACACATTGCACAACTGTAGGCACAATTCACCGCACAGCACTCTTTGTGGAACTGTAAACACAACTCAATGAAGCACTTAACAGATGCTGAAAACAGTACTGGTATTTCGCACGGCAAAAGTGGGGGGGGGGGCCGCAAAACTCAATCTCGCCTAGGGCAACCAAAGGGCTAGAACCGGCCCTGACCAGTAGAAATTGGATTTCATTCACATGACTGAACCCCTGCTTCTCCTTTTGATGTTTTTATACCATGGCATTATTTCAGCTTTTCTTTATCACCTTACTCCTCCTCAAGATGGTTCATCTGCCTGACTTCATCTTTCTTTCCTTTTCCCATCACAGTTGCAGCTGATGATGTTCAGGGTGCCTTAAGTGCCTGCAGGTTCCTGTCAGTCTAGCTCTGCACTGACTGCACATGAGGAGATAAGCAGCATGTTGAGCTAATGGCTACAAGTAGAATCAAAACAGTATCACATTCTATTGACGTTCAAGTGCCGTAATAAATGAAATATGCATCTTACTGTCATCTTGTCTGTTCTCAGAAGTCTTTCATCCTTGGCAGCCATCCATGGTACTTCTCTATTGTACACAGAAGAAAATAGCTTTTACACTTTCAGATTCAGCTTGTGGCACACTGAATACATAAGTAGGGGTTGATGGATTCTTATTTTGATGTTAATATCTGTGTGTTTACAAGTGGTTAAGCAGTAGAACCATCCAGATTAAACAAGTGAATAATGCAGAACAAATATTTTTGGGAAAACTACTGCTAATTTACGATAACAATAACAATGGCGTCATAGAAAGAAAATCTATTCTTAAACAGCAAATCGATAAATGTTTTTCTTAAAATTAGATAATATCAGGGGGTGGGTGAGATGGGGGACGTCTGAGCTGTGCAATTTGATTTGGGGACGTGAGGGACGTGTAGAGGACATCTATTAAGACACAGAACACAATGCTCATAGTCTGATTGCTTAAATTAGTGGCCGCTTATTTGCGTTCACTGCAGAATCCTCTACAAAGCTTTTTGTTTTGTTAATTAAGCCAGAGCAACTAGTATGCGTGCAACTAGCATACTAAACCACAAAGAGGAGAGAAGGAGGGTTATTATTCTGGTCTCTTGCACATCTGAGGAATTATAGATGGTATTTTAGGATTTGCACAAAAGATTAGCTACCTAAATTTATGTTTGCTACAATTTGTTTTCCGTTCTCAGAGAAAAAAAAAATCTTTAGAGATTTTGTCTGCAGTTGGATTATTGCCAGCAGCCTCTGTTTTGTTTTAGCAGAGGAGATTTCTTCAAACAAGCTATTGAATTTGTCAGATGATAAATGTGGAGGCGAATTAAGTGTGGACTTTGCTTTGGTTAAGGTTGAGACAGTCTGTTCTCATAAGCTTAAAGCTTTTTTTTTACTAAATAAAAGACTTCTGAGGAAACCCATATATGTGAGTGGCACACGAACTTGTTCTCCTCTTCTTAGTGCTTAATAAAAATGTCTACATACATTTTTTTGAAACAAATATATATATATAATATCAAAATATAATATATTTAATACTTTTTCTTGTTTAATGAAATGAAAACATACAATTGTCAAAGAAATAACTTGAATCTCACAAAAATAATTACTTTTCAGCTACTTTTCAACCATGCTTCAGCAGAATTATTTTAAGAATACGCTCATGAACCAAATTCCTTTATTGGACTTACAGTATGTTGATTTTAAAAATGTGTTTTAATCCACCAAAAGTGGAAGGACTCGACAAGATCAATTTATGTACCGAACCTAGTTTGTTGATATATGGAAGAAAATGTTCTGAGTTCTATGTGTCAGAGCCTTCAATGAATGCGGTAAAATAATTAATATTTTTCAGAGTTTGAGTTGCTACCCATCAAACAAATCCCTGAAAAACTGGATCATATGGATCTGATCTCAATACAATATTCCATACATCACTGTTCAACTTTTTTTTTTTTATTATAATAATAAAAAATTGCATTGGTTATTGTAAGTGTATTACAAAAAACATTGTCTTCTGCATTCAACTCATTCATTAGGAATAGTGGGCAGCTTCCAGCTAAGCCACCACTCCCCTTCATTTGTAATTAAAGACAAAAAAATGTTTTCTAAAAAATTTTGATGTTTTCAGTGTTGTGAAACACCAAATGGCTGCTTCTTAGACTTTATCACCTCTCATCATGTCGCAGTGACTGTGCAGACAGTGAACCTCTCATTAATCAGTCAAATCAGCCTCAAATGAGGCGGATACACCAAGTGCTAATGGGGCTTGTTGGAGTTCAGTGCTTTCAGAATGGTTTTCTTTTTTTTTGTTTTGAAAGCTAAAATCTCATGACACAGCGCAGGACTGTCTCCTGCTTCCTCAAAATAACATTCCTTGTCCTTTTCCATGGCCTGTTTAGCATCATTTGTTTCCCCTTGAAGGTTTGTTTATCCTGCTGGTCTTTGGATGCAGGATTTGGTCATTTGTCCCCACTATACTGTTTGAAAACTGTAATCATAAAAATTGATTTTACGTCTTAAAACAGTGATCTAGATTTATTTATTGTCCTAAATGTTTGCACTGATTTCCTTCTGTTGTTTTTGTGTGTGCTTTCCTCAAAAAGGATGCAAAGCTGCGCGAGTTGCTGGATGTCAGCACACTGGCGGGGAAGATGGAGAACAGGATGCTGACAGTGGTTAGTGGCACTGACATGGTCAACATCACCTACCTGAACTTCATGGCGTTTCAAGAGGAAACGGCAAAGGTATTTATTCTCAACATAAACATGTCTAATAGATGACAAACCTATAAGATAAAATATTCTAGCATAATGTGCGTTGGTCTAATTTCTGCAGGAATGGGCTGAGGAATTATTCAACTTGGCGTCTAACCTTTTGGCACAGAACATGTCCAGAGAGGCCTGCCTTGAAAAAGCGTATGTTATTTGAACACAAGCATGTTCACACATGGAAGCAGCCTTAGAAAAAAATAAGTTACAAATCTGTGTCTTCAGATATAGACATGAAAATTGAGTCTATGGTACAACAAAGAGGCAAGACATGTCCTGTGTCACTGAAGTCTTGAGCTATAATATACAGAAAAGTACATGATACATAAAGTATATACACTGGCTTCTTTATTATTTATGTATAGTTTTATGTAGAATTAATCATATCCATTGAACTTTTGCATATTCTGTCATTTTGTCATTCATAAATGTCTTTTTATTTCAGGATATAGGTGTATTAAACTGATGGAAATGTTTGTACACTTTTAATTTAACTGAAGCTCCTTCTGGCATGCTCTAAGCCACATCCATCACACTCGACAAATGCTCATAGTCTGATTGCATATATGTGAAGTTTCTCAGTCATCCAGGTCATGGTCAAGCTTGAAATGTTTAGTTTAGGCAACTGAATGTGTTTGTCCAGTGTAGTTATACACTACCACAGTTGCCTGATTATTTAAAATAGTGGCTGCTTATTTGTATTTACTGCACAATCCTTTACAAAGTATTTTTAGTTTAGTTTTGTTTTTTGTTTTGAGTCAGAGCAACCATTTCTTCAACCTTGACCACCCTTTCTGTACCTTCCTCCACTCAGCATAATGCTGCCACCGACATGTTGTAAAATGTTTTTTTATAATATGATATGCAGTGTTTATTCCTCATTAGGCTGCCCTCGTCAGAGCATATTTTCAACAGCTGTTTGTTGTGAACCAGAAATTTTAATCTTTATGGCCGTCTTCCAACAATCACTTTCCTTTTACAGCTCTTTCATAAGGGCCGGGGTCAGGCGTAGAGGTGTATATTTGGTTTAGGTGCAGCTCTCTCTTCTGAGTGGCACATGTACCAGATCTCTTGCAGCTTAAGAGGGCACAGCTGACTCCACTCTGTCACATTGCATGCAGTTGGGAGAGGAGCTACTTTCTTGTCCATGTTAGCAGTATCTGCAGCTTATCCTTGGTGGTGAAACTTGGTTTTGCTTTTTAGGCTCCAGTTGATCACAGGGTTTGTTGCTTCTGTCACTATGAGTAAGGCTAACCCTTTGTGGTGCTTCTGTTTAAGAAAAGGAATATTTTTCACTTGACTGATGCCTCGACTTGATAGATGACATAGAATCATCTATCTATCTATCTATCTATCTATCTATCTATCTATCTATCTATCTATCTATCTATCTATCTATCTATCTATCTATCTATCTATCTATCTATCTATCTATCTATCTATCTATATCTATCTATCTATCTATCTATCTATCTATCTATCTATCTATCTATCTATCTATCTATCTATCTATCTATCATAAGCTTACTTCTAGGTTGTGGTCCTACAGAAATAACCACTTGACCTTGTAAATGTGCCTCCAGTCTGACAGACTCATAATTAGTTGTCCCCACACCAACCCATGTGGATTATTTGTGTCAAACTGCTTACTACATCATGGTCACCTCTGTGAGACACACATTCACTCGTCCATAGTGTTTTATCTGCTTGGTGCGAGACTGAATGATGTTCCTACAGAGTGAGCTTAAATATAAACGTGAGCCGTTGCTTTTAGTGAATACCCAGAGCTCTGTTTGGGGACATCTCCCTGCCGTCTGATGTTTATCAGCGAATGGAAGCCATTAACTCACACCCTTGAGGAGGCTAATTGACTTATGAGACAATAAAAGTGGCCATCGACCACATAGCATGGAGAGGGGTTGAATAAAATTGAAGAGAGCGGCTTTTTTAGCCATGTTGGTTGCTCACAGCAGTAGCGGCGGTGCACTGCTTGCTTTAAAAACCGACAATAGTTGTTATTCCCACTCCTATGATATCAAGAGGTTTTATCCCTGAAATGATGTTGATGTTTCTCCACATGGGGTCAATTCTCTCTCGCTCTCAAGGCTTGATTCGTTTTTCTATTGTAGGTGGGCTAAGACATGTTGCCAGCAGCAGGAATCCATAAAATCCTGCAGATTTTTAAATGAACATTTGCTACAACTTGTTCTTTTGTAATGTGTTTTAGCTAAGAAAAAAAGAATAATTTAATAATTACAGTGAGAGTAGCACATATGGGAGTAAGATCACATTTGATAAAATAGGATTTTTAAACCACAATGTTAAGATAAGCAATTATCAAAAAAATATTTGATTAAGTTGTCTTTGTCATTTCTCTTTTCTTCTCCTGCCAGTGCAAGGCAGTTCTAGCTGTCCGGATAAAGTTAGTTTGTTGTTATTCCCATTTTGTAAAAGAATGCTTGTGAAAACAAGTCTGTCCCTTTAACCATTAAAGGCATCTGTGACTTTCCCTCAGGCAGCCAGTCTATAAGAAGTGGACATTGTAATGGATATTAATTATTAGCCAGCAGCCACTTAAAGCCCAACCTGTAATGATAGCTCCTGTTGCAGCTGAGCTATTTATAGACCGCGCTGTTGCTGCTGCTGCTGCTGCTGCTGTACTGCTTTGCACTGCCAACACTTGAGACTTCCAGGGATTAACCGCATTTCTAATCTGCAGTGTAAACATAGGCAGACATTCAAGGTATGCAAAGTAAACATTACATGTGCACTCACTCGGTGATGTGCAGATAGAAGTGTCTATATCTGCACACTGATGGTGCCCCATATGCACCGCAATATTTGTAGTGTACTGTATTTTTTTGGATGTATATTATTTTACACATATAAGTAACATAAAAGCCAACATATAGAAGGTATAACATTTGCTTTTTAATATGAACATTAGCTTCATTGCTTTGCACTATTGTTGATATCCAGATTTTCCACATTATGCTTTGCTAGGGCCACAAACCTGAGTGTTTTACTCTGAGTCATATGTGAAACTGCCAAAGCTCGCACAAAATTGTGATATAAAAATAAACTGGGTTTTCCAGGTGTAATACCAATTAGGTAAAGGATGTTAATTCTTAAATATGGCTTACTTTTCTGGTCTTTACTAATTTCTAAAAATATTTAAAAAAAACTTTGTTTCGCATTTTCATGTTGGGGTTTTGTGTGTGGTGTTTGAGGAAAGAGATAAATATAATGCTGTTTGGAATAAGGCAGTAACTGAATATGGAAAAAGTACAGCACTGTGAATACTTTCCACATGCACTAAATGTCTTAAATTTTGTGTCCAACTGTATGTGGAAATCATCCCCATCATTATATCATAGACTTTGTGGACTAGCATGAGATGGCCTCTGATATAAGCTGCTCAGATGACACCACAACAATGCACCCACCTTCGAACAATTTGAACTTTTGTGAAGGCCCAGGCAGCATATCCAGCAGTGCCTCTGGTCTGCCACTTAGCAACACATAATGGGTTTTAAAGAGCTGTACAGCACTGGGGCTGGACAATAAGGCCAAAACTTCTATAGAAAATATATTTCTTAAAATCAGTTGATATGATATAATTTCATTATCGATATAAACTCCTAAGGGGAGTGTCGGCCTAGAGGTAGGGCTTTACGCTTGGAATCCAGAGGTGTTGATTTCAAGCCTCAATCCCACAGACTGCCACTCTGGGTCCCTGAGCAAAGACCCTTAACCCCACACTGCTCCCCGTGCGCCACACAATGGCAGGCCACAGCTCCACAAGGGGATGGGTTAAATGCCATGAGTTCTTTCCGTTGCTCTGTACTTGTGACAGTGTAATGACAATAAAAGCAGAAAAAAATAAAGACTCACAAGAGTGCCCACAACTGATCCTTTATAAAATTCTAATGCAGTCTATAAATTTCCTCCAACAAATTTTCATTTAAATAACTGATCTATTTTAATTTGGCCCTCTACGTTGAACAGATGAAATGCACATTTAATCATGTAATTATCTCTACCTACCCAAGGTTTATTGCCTCTATTCCAGTTTCTGTCATTGATTCCTTTATTCACTCCTGGTAGTTGTCATACATTCAAGATGAAAAACCCACCTAAGCCTGAAAGACTATGTTAACAAGTCACAATAAAAACTTATTAAATCTGAAACATCTAGCTTTTGAAAAGCTCTTGTTGACACTATAGGCAAAGCTTTACAAGGATTTCTTTATTTCAGCTTGTTAAGATTTCCTACCTTCTCTCTCATTAATGTCGTAGCTTTCACCTGCTCTAGGCTTAATTTATTATGGTTCTGTTTCTTAATAAAACTTTATTTATTATGCACTTCTAATTTTTAGTAATACAAAACAGATCATCCTTATGTTTCTGTTTTTACACGGCCAGAGCAAAAGTTGAAAACAGATGTTTTCTAGTGTAAACCAAACCTTTATCACAGCAAAGAGACAAGCTGAATCCATTCACTCATCTAATCGGCTATGAGTCCGTGACAAACGGCATACTAACCAGAGACTGTAATGTATCTTAGAAAACCATAAATGTGTTTTAAAGTTATTTCATCATTATTGAATAAAAGGATATAAAGTTATGAATAGATATTAAGCTATTGTCCAACCCTGTAAACTTCCTTTAGAGCTGCCTTATTAAAAGAAGCAAACAGGAGGCAATGTGGTGCTGTGGATGAGCTGCAGGATTGAAACAATGACTGATTTTAATAAGAAACAGACAAAACAAAGCAAATGGAAGTCCAGTGTGAAATTTGTCAAATGGCATACAGGGGACAGATTAACTATGTAGAAGAATAGGTTTGGGTCAGATGAAACGCAAATGGAACTTTTTGCTTTAAATTAAAAATCTCAGTGTCTGTTAGAGCTATGCTATGCACTTTGGTACCAAAAGAAAGAGGAAACATACAAAGAGAATATGGCAGTTCAGAAATTTCACACAGAGACAGCGCTTTAGCATTTGGTTTAAAACACATTCTCCGTCCGTTACAGATACACTCGACTGAAGCTGCAGCTCAACCCCGAGGGACGAATTCCTGTCAAGAAGTAAGTCTTTCTGACTCATCCTTCTCTCCCCTGGCACCTTTCAGCTCTTTTGATCAGTGCATACTGTAGCTTGCTCAGTCTTTACACTTTACTCTGGGCATTTGTGCACTTCAATATCCACAGCTTTACTGTGAATGTTAGAATATATTGGAATGTATAATCCCTCACCTTTTCCTTATCCATTTTGGTATTCATTTTTATTTTTAATGTAAAGTATGTTATCTGATTTGTTATTAAAGCGGCAGTTATGTAGCATACATTTGGGGGTGTGAAGTGAATCTTTTGTTTGTTTCTGGTTAGAGGGTATTAGTTTCATTTGTCTGGGTCTTTGTCATCACCTCAATGAAAAACTAACTCCATCTATTGCCATTACTCAAGTTGAGCTTACAGGCAGCAACAGTGAACCTCTGTGATAACCTCCCTTAGAGCCACCGTGGAAAGCAGTGGGTGTCAAAACAGAGAGCCAGCGACACGCTCCTCACCGTTTAGGGAATTAACCTCCTGGCTGGGAGGACATGTCTGCTTGAGTAATGTCAGTTTGACGGTGCTGTCCCACTGAGCGTACAGCATGTCCTCATAGATCCACACAGGCATACCTCAGCCAATAAATAAAACACACTACAGCAGATGAAAAACAAGTCTAAACAATCATGTGGAATCTGTAATGAACCAGAGATCACTGCAGTAAATCATATTTATTTTCTGTGTATGTAAGAGTAGAACAAATTACAGTTCAGCTTCTACATTATGCTACACCAGTCAGAAATAGCTGATATCTATTGTGATATAAAAAATAATAACTGTTTATTGTCTTAACTATTATCTTAATGCATGTATGATGAGAAATAAGTAGGCTTTTAAGTCTTATGTTAGTTTTGTGCAAAAATAAAAATGTCTTCAGCATGTCTGCCGATTCCCAAAATTTTTTGCTTTTCTAACACCAAATCATTTTTTTCTATTGATTGCTCACAGTTATGGTTTTATGTCTCCAATATGTAAGCTCTCTCAGGGAGAGGTCATACATAGTTAATTTGGTTTGATCAGGGACCACAATCTTTCAGATATCATAAGAGCTGCCTTAACCTATAGGGGTAATATTAATATTTTGTGAGATTTTAATGTTGTCAAATCAGTTTATAACACATTAAAGACAAGAGAAATGTGGTATTTCGACAATTGAAATGCTGCAATTTAAGTTCCCTTTAATGAATTGTGAATCATTTATTTATTAGCTAAAGTGTTGCTCACAATTTTCTGCATAGTGTACAATATATGCACATCGTGCTGGCAAACATTTTTTAAATGGTGACCGTTTAGCTTATATCATCACATATTTCATTGTAGTTGTGCAAGTTCAGTCAGTTGTGTTATTTTATGATGAACATGTTTTTTCATAAAACAAGTCTTCATTGTATTCTACATCAATCCCATTCCCTAAAAAATTGGTAAATGTGCACCACTCATTAAAATGCTAAAAATTGTGATAGAGCCCTTAATAAAATAGGAATTTTCAGTATATCAGATTGAATCAGTTAATCACCGTTCAGACCTGATCAAGCGGAAATTGATTGATCCTGATTGATGGTTCATTAATTAGTGCAACAGCGATAAAAGTGGTTATGGTAAAAAAAAAAAAAACTAAAACGTTCAGAATTTTTCATTTTTAGTTTCTAAGCTTTACATAAAAATTAAGCATTATTAATGTTTAATAATAACATTGAGAGATATAATAAAAGCCATAAAGACATTTTATTGAGCCATTTTTTTTTTATTTATTTTACTACTGCACCAGAGATGGGGAGCTTAGGCCTGACCTGCTGATTCAGATGTTCAACTAGGGGTGGGTATTGCCAAAGAAGTCACGATTCGATTCGAATCCCGAATCACATGCCACGATGCGATTCTATCTGGATGCATCACGATACTTGAATTATTGCGATGCATTGCGATATTTTCACTGAACACTGTTAGAAAAAAATACAGCCATTACCAGTGGCTGACTGGCTGAGTATGATCTGGGTAGAGTCTTCCAATTGATAAATAACTGAAAGCAACTATATTCATAAATAGCTGTATTTTTGAAATGACTTTTGGAGGTATTGCCATGAAAACAAATATTACTGTAACAATATATCAACTTCATTTTTATCTTTGTTTTTAAAACCAAAATGCTTCCAAACATCGACATCTACTGGACTGGAAGTTGTATTAAACTTGTTTTTGGCTGATGTTCGCCAACCATTCATGCAATTTTATTTATTCATTTTTTTAAATTAATAATCGATACTGTACTTGGCGTCAAGAATCGATGCAGTAGATCATGAAAATTAGAATCACGATGCATCATCATGACGATTATTTTGCACACCCCTATTTTCAACTATTGATATTTTTGTCATTTGTGTATCTTTACACTTAAAAAGCAAAAAAAAAATAAAAAAAGAATTCTTTTAGAGTTAGTGAAAGGTGAGACCCATATATGCTTTTAAGCTAACCTTTATCTCATTTTATCAATTAACTTAAAGGCATGCATTACCCAGGTGTTTCATTAGTTTATAAATTCAAAAGGATGACACTACTGTATTTCATTGAGGGACTAAATAAAAAATGTTATGACTTACTGATCAGAGAAAATCAATCTAAAATTGACCTAATCCATTTCCTATTGCTATAATTGTTAGTATTATTATTAGAGTTACAAGCTGATCACTGGGATATAAGATCAATGATAGTAAAGAATATCTCCAGTCTTTATTCATTTTTATGTCCACTTCAGGAGAACATAAAGCATTATTTGATGCTAAGATGTATAACATTCATGAGACCTTAGTCATCATTCATAGATCAGTTTGTTTATCTCTTCCTGGAACTAAGTGGAAATATATGAGATTTTATTTTCTATGTTTACAATTGTCCCAAAAAAATAGCAATATTTGATTTTCTTGAGGGCTGCATTCCTTTTTTCTCTCTTGATCTACCTCTTTTTCTGCATTTTTGAAACAATTCTTCCCTGCGACCTACTTCTTTTCCTCCAGTTTGCAGACTGCTATTGCTGTATAAGTTTCTCTTTTTCTTTTCCTCTGTAGTTCTCACTCTGTCTTATAGCATAGGGTCCTCCCGTGACAATAAATCAGCTCTTGCAGGATATCCTGAATGAGATTTGGTTCAAAGTGATCATAGAATTTGACATAAAGATGATCTGAGAGGAAACTTCTCTGTCTGTGCGACACTTTCTGTTTTTACTCATAAGAGGCTGTCTTCGTCCCCCTTACAGTATCTTCAGGATGTTCTCAGCAGACAGGAAGCGAGTGGAGACAGCGCTGGAAAATTGCAACCTCCCTTCTGGCAGAGTAAGACGGCTAAATACAGGATTGTTTTTTTACCTTATACACACATTTCCTCTGTCTATGGATCTGCTTCCATCCATGTGTGTGGCTTCGTCTCGTTGGCTCTTTTTCTCCCCTGCTGCTTATCTTCATCTGCAAGCTCCTTAATCTTCTCCACCCATTCATCAGTGTGTCCTCTCACCATTTAGCCCATTATCTACTCCCCTGAAACAGTAACTGATTGCTGCACTGCTCATTTGTTTGGAGTCATACTTTCTGGACGTTTGCATGGCTTCCCACTCATATCTGATTCCTCCTTCGTTCCTCCTTTCAACGCATCCAACACACCCAACAGGAGCAATAAACATGACAAAGGCTGCTTCATTTCTATCTTTTTAACTTCACATGAGAAAAGCTGCTCTGTCATGCAAGCTCACCCACAGCACCATCTTTATGCTCCAAGAGTGGAGAAGAAACCCATTTGCATCCCTGAAAGTGACAGGATGCGGTTTAATGAAGTTTTGAACACCTGCTGAAACAGACGAACACACAGGAGAGCAGACAACAGGGCTGTAATAAACTGCTTCTGAACATAAACAGAAATATTAACACATACTCACACAAACACAGACTGAAAGCTATACATAATTAGCACAATGAAAGAGATCGGGGGGGGTTGCTGTATGCAGGTCTGCTGGGATTTGCTGTTATTCCACAGCACAAGTAATTACAGCTAAACGGTATCGCCGTTAATCCCTCAAACACACACATCCTGACAGGCAGAAGTGCATTCACAACATGGTTCACACCAAGGTCTTTCGAATGACTCAGTAGGTTTCAGCAAGGCTTGACCTGAGTCCCCCTCCCAGTGCATCCTTCCTCGCCTTTCTGTTCTCCCACTCCTTCACCCCCTGGTTCTGCTCTGGTTCCTGCTGCCACATTGCTGCTGCCTGCTGCTAAGAACACTCTGTCTTTATCATATGAGCTAGCTGAGGATCTTTGTCAGGTGGAGATGCTCTTTCAAAAAAGAAAAACATAATGAATGAGTAAGAGATCTGTGTTTCCTGCAGACGCATCAAGGAGTTGGATGCAAGAGTTTTATTTAAACAGTAAAATAAATATCTGGCACAGCCAAACAGCATGACTCATATAGAATATACTCATTAATGTGCGGAGGTGGTGAGCGGGAATGAGGATGATGATCAGCACACAGGATGGGTTCTGCCTCAAAGTTGTTTTTCAATATACGTCTCCAATATATAGACTCCACACAAAAAATACAGTATATACAGTAGCACATGTTAAAAGCTGTTCTCATCCTGACTCAGAACATAAAAGGTTTCCAAGTACCTCCATGTAAACAGGCATTACACAACAGTATTTCATCAGGACTACAAGTTCTCCAGTTTTTGTGTTATATCATGCAACAACAAATATAAAGAACATTTTTTTGGTATCATTTGCGCTGCTCAATTTAAGAAATTATACAGAGAGGTATAGAGAAAGTCGCAGATTCTTTTGGTTTCTCACTCACTCTGAAGTAAAAGTACAGCTACTTTAAATATGGATGTTATAAAACCCACTGTTATGTCGAACCTGGAGCATGATAACGTTTCAGGAGTTTTAAGACTGCTTCTTTCCTTTACTAGTTTGTTACAAATATTTAATTTGGCTTGAAAAACATTATCATGTTTCAGTCAATTTCGCCGTACCTGAATGGATTATATCGACTATGTGTATCTAGGTGTTTTTCACCTAAATATTAGCACATGAGTTGAAACGTGTCCTTTAGTCCCATCATGCTGCAGCAGATCAGGGTTCAACTGAAATCTTGTGGTTACCATTTATATCTATAAAAGCTACCACAGGCATTAAAAAAGTGTGAGTGGCTTGTTTACACAACAAGGAAAAATCATTAGTATTATTGTTTACCTTCTAATAAAAAAAAAATGGATGTGTTTCACTCAAAAATATAATTTTTCTCAACTTTTTGAAAGCTACATTTAAATGTAAAGTAGTGTTTATTCTAAAGTCAAAGATCCTGAATGTAGTTTTTTATGGATTTACAGGCTCTCTGAAGTATTATCCCGACCCCCCTTCTGGATAACCTGTTAAATACATATGCAGTTTGTATTATACTGTTCATCCTGTCCTCTGCAGAATGACTCCATCCCCCAGGAGGATTTTACTCCAGAGGTCTACAGGATGTTTCTGAGTAACATCTGCTCTCGACCAGAGCTGGACAACATCTTCTCTGAAGTGTAAGAGCTGTACTGCTTCCGATTTAGTCGATGACCTCTAATCATACTAAATATATCACATCTATATTTATTCCAGTTGTTTCTGCAACCTTTATTTCTTAATCAAATGTAACACTTTATAATGCTTTAAAAGATTTCCTTGAATGTAGAACTTATAATTTCCTCTCTTTTTATTTCCATCAATGTTTACATGTTTTATTTTAATAAAAATCTTTATTTTCACCCAATTTATATGTACATTGATATATACTTGTGTTTTATTTATTTTATTTCATAAAAGCATATAAAAAGCGTGCCTACCCTGCAACAACTAAAGCCTCACTGTTAAGCTGCCGACCGAACTGCCCCTTAGCCCTCAGTGACTCAGAGAGTGAGATGAGCCAGCATGACAGCACGACTGCTGTCCCAACATGTCATAAATCTTGGTTTTAATTACCACTAAGTGTGAGGGCACAGGAGCCAGGAGGATACATGAAACATAATTTACTTTCACAGTCATAGATATGAAATGCATTTTAATCAAGATATAAGCATCTGTTCCTTTTCTCCTCTGTATGTTTCCTGTGCTGTAATTACAGCTCCTCCCCTCCATGATTTTACTTTGTTCCCTTGCCTCAAAACTCAATTTTTGTGCAAGCAAAGCACTTTACTGGTTTGGTTCATTTCCACAGTGGAGCTAAGAGCCGTCCGTACCTCACGGTGGAGCAGATGACGGAGTTCATCAACAGCAAGCAACGAGACCCTCGCCTGAACGAGATCCTCTACCCTCCGTTGAAACCAGAACAAGTTCAGCTGCTGGTGGACAAATATGAACCCAATATTTTACTTGCACAGAAAGGTCAGAGACGCACATATTTGTCATAAACCCACTGCATGAAATAAAACAAACTGGCATGAGGAAAAGCCATGATTTCTACTTTCTGTAAAATAATTCACTTTGGGACAAATTCATCAAGCATTGCGGTGTCCTCCACTTCATGCAGCTGTTTTGCTTCCACCATTACTTTTATTTTTTGACTAGATTCACAATTACTCTAAATATAGGATAATCAGAGGCATTCATCAAAAAGCATTGGGAATATGGAGCTCTCTCTGCATCAGGTACAATACCAGGTGTCCTCTCTCATGCTGCAAACACAATAGAGTGAAATACACAAAAATCCAAGTGTATATTTGATAAAGGCAGAAATTCAGGTCAGGATCTGATGAGGCAATTAATTTGATGCTTCCCTTATAACGATTATTTAGAGATAAGGAGCATCAAAGGTAAAACTGTTTAACACCATAAAATTACAGTATTAGATTTAGTCTCCACACATTTACTGGACTAATTAATGATTATGTGGGATAAAATAATGAACCTGTGCCTCTTTATGTGAAGGATTAAGTCCCCCCCTCCTCTTTAAGCAGGATGACGATTCCTTTTTGCACTACTGCTCTCTATTACAGTAGGATATTTTTATTAAGAGTTATTTTAACTCCTCTTTAGATAATTTTATTGATATCTGCAGCAAAGTTTCACGAACATTGGATTTTTTGTTTTTTTCAAAATAGACTACAGGAATTGAAACACAATTAATTTCAGTCAAATAATAGGTCTTAATTATTGCTGTTGGTTAGTGAACAGTTTACTCTTCATCACAGATTAACTTTTCCACACACACAAGCATAATATCTTAATTTAAATATGGGCATCAATCAGAGGCACACTTCTCTCTGTTAATCTATTGTTTGAAAAATAATAACAAAGTCCAGTCTATCCCTGATAAACTCCAGAAAATTCTTTGCTAAATATTCCCCACTGACTTAAAGAACTAAAACTTTTCTTATAAAGGTAAGATTATTTACTGTATATCCCCTCTTATATTTAAACCGCACAGATTGGACAAAAGAAAATCCATTTTAATACAACGTTTTAGGAGTTATTATGGTTCCGATGCATCTATCAGCTTCTCTGGTGTTTGTTGTATTTAAGAAGCAGATAAAGAAGTACCAGAACTGCAATTGCTTGACAAAAATTAATAAGCACATGGGCATCATAACTAAATAGATTTAGAAACATTTTCTTACTTATGAATAGTGTTTTTTTTTTTTTTAAGCAAGCAGCTTAGGTGTTAGAATTAAAACATCAGGAGCAGAATGAATCATGAAGGGCTGAGGCAGATGAGGGTAGGGGATCGAACATTCATGGACATGCTGTGCTTTCATGTCCTTTGAGGTGTCAGTGGACCAGTCGCTGCCAGAACTGAAGAACATCCCACCCCAGATATCAGGCAACAAGCTCGGTAGAGTGCCAATTCAAATTTATCTCTGCTGGAAACCATGCTGCACAACTGTTCCAAAACGGGACTTACTTCACATCATGTTTTGTTTATTGTCGAACAAATCATCTTAGTTTTTTTACATACTGTAGATCAAAACATTTTAATGCATGATAAATACTGTATGTAGTTTAATTATGTGCTGGAATTTTTTAGTGTCCGTTTCCCCTGAAGACACAAGAAGCTAATAAGTGAAATTATTTTGTGGATTATGCATCTTGATCTATCTCGCTTGACAGAGCACTTCATTTCATAACCTAAAGATTCTATATTTAGGAAACTTTTTCAATTATAACTGAAAAGCAAACAATTTTATTTTTAGGCCTTTGATGTGTGGTGTTTGCAGTTAAAAATGCTAATCTATCCAGAAGAGGCTGTTTATCTAAAAATCTCTTCACTGTTTCATCATTATGTTAATCTAATGTGCACGTTCTGTTCTGGATTTCACTGAATATAAATGAGCCCTAATTGTCAGAAGCAGAGAATTAGGTGTGATTTTAATAATCTCTTCAAAGTAAAGTACCTACTTTACATTTATTTCAACACAAAAGCTCATGGGTGCTGAGATTATGGAAAATGATTTTTAAACTAGAGTTGCATTTGCAGCTTCGTTGCTCAGAAATTGAATGTGATCACAGTGATCTGCTCCCTCACTGATGCTTTGTGTATGTCCTGTCCCGCACTCTCTGAAATCATGCCCTTCACTTTCCTAGTGACAGATTTACCCTTTTGAAGTATTTATCTAGCCGGAGGAGGTGCTGCCATCTGCCCTGCAGACGGCTCCAGATTTCCCCCTTCATTTGCACTGTAATGGACTCGCCAGAATGGTGTTATCACACTCCAAGGATTTGTTTGGTTACAGCTGTTTATGATATGTACAGTAAAAAAGCATTTTTTTTTTAAAATATATGTTATAAACATTTAGATTTGAAGCTAAAGTAAAGTGTTCCTAATGAAGCATGATGCTGCCATTACCATGTCTGGATGGTGACCATGAGGTTGATGCTTTCAGGCTGCAGCATGAGTACAATTTTAGTTTGCTGACTCACATTACGCATCATTTAGATTAAAAAGTTCGTGTTATTCTCGTTTTATTATCCCACCTGAGATGTGAAGATTGGCATCTGCTGTGCTGTACAGTTAGTATGAGTCCCTAACTCTTTCTCTGGGGGTCGACCATGTCCTGGTAGATTTACAGTGGTGTCATATGCTTTCTATTTTCAGTGCTCTCTTAGATATTAATAGCTTGGAATATTGTTTTACAACCTAACCCTGCCATACTGTACGCATTTTCCCAATTTGATCACTATCTATTGCTGTTGTTTCCCCTGCTCAAAGGATCCACACTTTTCTCATCTTTATTTCTACAGACACTTTGATAGGATGAATATATTTGTAAGGCATTGTATAAAGTTGTGTATTTTTATTGTAGATACTTTATTGTTTTCTCCATTGCCTGTAAAACTGATGATTGAGTTTTTGAACATTACATCCTTCATTCATCTGTTCAGTGCTCTGTCAATGATCTGTGCTTCTATAGTCTGTGTTTGCTCAAGTGCTATGATTAAAATGCTGAATGAAAAGACGCTGGTAGAATATTTTCCATTCATAGAGGATGAATAGCACACCGTTATACAGTATTTTCACCCATTCAAAGGCATGTTTTTAGGTCATTTTACAGTAAGGACATTCTAATAGCAGTATACTTTCCCACCTGGGTGTAGTTTCACTTTTATGTCTCACCTTTAGTACAGTAACCCCTGTAGTGTCTCGCAAAAGATGTGATCCTTGCTATAGCAACATTTTTTTCTTCCCACGTTGTAGCCTACAAATGCCTTGAGAGCTGAGGAAACCCTTTGACTGAGACTGACTGTGTGATGTGCAGGTCAGACCTCAAACTCACGCAGAGACGATCCTGACAGCCGACAGGGGAGTGAGACACAGAGTGCAGCCGAGCTCAGATGTCACGCAACACAACCAGTGTTAATTAGCTCAGCCAGTCTGCAGAGGGCGGTACCGCATTAATTAGCATAAAGTGGCCGGAGGGACCTGCTGCACCCATCAAACTTGCATTACTTAGCATATTTAGGATAACGTTATGGGAGAGTAAGTGTGTAGGTGGAAGTTTTGCTTTGAATTCAGAACTGAATCAGTGCAGGTCTTGTGTCTGGTGTTTGTGGTCACAAAGTCACGGATCACAGTCTTTCTTATGGATGACTAGAGCTCTTTTTTCAGTTTCTCTCTGATTCTCTTTGATGTAGTTTTTTTTACTTCAATGATGGCAAAGAAAGCAGTCTTTCACAGTGACTCAAAGCCAAAAAAAAGAACAGACAGTGGGAGCTTCTCTGTGTCAGATCCTTGTATCATTCATTATTAACTCTAACAGTGTTTGTTTGAGCTTAAAACACTGAAAAATACATTTACACCCTGAACACAGAGGCTATTCCTCACATTTGAGATTATGAGAAACTTTTTATTCATAGCAGTGGTAACGTCCTAAGTTCTTCCTATGGTGTGGGAGGCAATAGGTAGGCAGTCAATGAAATTAGATAAAATTGTTTCTATCTTTCTTCATCTGCAGAACCAGAGTGTGAATAGTGATATCTCACTACAGGTTATTTATCTGATGCAGGTTCCATTCCTTGAAAGCTACCATCCCATATAGATGCATCTCTTGTGGATTAATATACTATTAAATAAATAAATTAGCACTGCTAAATGTCCCATTAAATAATGATATGTACCATTAATTTAATGCATTATTATGTTATTAAATATACCATTAATTATTAACTTAACAATAAAATAATGAAATGTCCCAATACATTATTAAATATACCTTTTAAGTTAATGCATAAAACAATCAAGTAATTTGTGGAAAAATACATTATTTATTTCTCATTATTTCATTCTAGATATTAATTTAATAAAAAAATATTTAATTATTAAATATTCTTGTTGATTAAACACTGACTGAAATAAATATACGTATTTTTAGCTGGTCTACAGCCTCTGGCCCTGTTGTTTTGGGGTTTGCATGCTGAAATGTTTATGAGATATTCAAATGAAAAAGATGCCTGAATGCTTCAAATGTGTCATATTCATGCAGGTCAGATCTCGATGGAGGGCTTTACACGATATCTGAACGGAGAAGAAAACAGCATCATTCCCCCGGAGAAGCTGGACCAGAGTGAAGACATGACCTTTCCACTCTCTCACTACTTCATCAACTCCTCACACAACACATACCTCACAGGTGCGTACACACCGATGGGAGTTGAAAAGTAAGAGGCTCTGTGTAATTGCACAGATGCGTCTTTTATTATTCTACTAACGAGTGGATTAGTCATGCATTAAGAAATAAAATTAAAGTGCTGCGGGCAGGAACGTTCAACTTTATAACTCGCAGGTCACTCAATCAAATCTGATTGTGCATCTCAAGCTTCCTTTCCTGTATTACTTCTGAAGAATTTATCCAATCAAGTCATGGCATGAGACTCATTTCAGTGTCATTCATGAGTTAAATATTTCTGCAGACTGGTAGTCACAGTAACTGCTTCCTGGCATGTGCAACTGAGGGGGTTTGCAATACAGGGGCCATTTTCTCCTCAATGAATATTAGAATTCATCTATTCAAATCTATTCTGAGAGAAAATCGGAGTGCATTGAATCTTTCAAGTGAATCAGACCTCTCCTGCAGTGGAGAAAAAAAAAAGGAATTTCTGGAACGACCCGACCTCATAGGCTGCGAAATGGAGAAATGAGAAAAACAAACAAGAAGTGCTTGGTTTTCTTCTCACTAACTCAGACTCCTTTATTTCTTTTCAAACTGAAACAAGTTTGACTATTCTAAGTGGCAGCAATTAAATACACCATAAAAGGACAGATTGGTGTCCTTAATCATGTGTTTAAAACTAACACAATATTTTTTTTTCAAACATACATTACTGATTGGTGTAGGATGTTAACCAAAAAGCGGGGGAGGGAAAAAACCACAGTCAAAGAAAGCTTATGAAAAGATGTGGAAAATAGTCAGCATAATGAAGAGAGAGGCGCTCGCTCTCACATGGCTCTTTTTAATGTTGCGGGTAAGAAAACTGCTAATGCAAAGTGATAATTGCCTCACTAATGGTGACAAGTTAAAGAGATTTGCCTGCATTAGACACTTTTACTGTTGTTGTTTTTTTTTTTTTACTGCTTTCTAGCAAGTGAATGGATTAATGAACTGTATGTGTGACTGTGTGTGTTGTGCAGCGGGCCAGCTAGCAGGAAACTCCTCAGTTGAGATGTACAAACAGGTCCTCCTGTCTGGGTGCCGCTGCATTGAACTGGACTGCTGGAAAGGACGCACCACAGAAGAAGAACCTGTTATCACTCATGGTTTTACAATGACAACTGAAATCTCCTTTAAGGTAAGATAAAGGGGTAGGCGGAAGAACATGGTTTCTGAAACATGTTTTGCACTTTTGCTTATGAGTATGTTTTTCACTTGGAATATGCACTTCATTAAGGTGAAAATGCCTGCAATCAAAAAGGAAATACTTCCTAAATTTAAAATATAATAAACAGGATATTTTGGCAAAGGTAGTTCCATGAATTTAGATGCACATATGCTGTACTTTTAAATAGTGTTGTACCGATACCAGTATCAGGGAGGACCCCGTTGCTGCACTAAAATTTGAGAGCAAAAAGTTTATTATAACTACTTTATTATAACTATTGTCACCCATTCCAGGTAGGCAATAAAAAGTTCTACCAGACTCACTTTGTATTAGTCTTTTTCCTGCTTCACAAAGGTAGGCAGCAGCTTGACAAAGCCATAAGGGCAATTATTTTACATCCAAGTAGGATGCAGTTCTTCATATATACACACACATCACTTTCAAACAGATGGTATCAGTATGGTATCGGTGTCGGCCGTTTACTGCACAGCCAGGTATCGGGTATCTGGGCCAAAAATGGCATTGGTGCAACACTACTTTTGAATAAAATTTGATCAAGAAAGGGACTCTCCATTTCACTTTATATGTTTCCCATTGACCAAATCCCCATTTCCCACTGAACAAAAATATCGTCCCAGATCATGATTCTGCTTCCATCGTATGTCTGAGGGTATGGTGCGCTTTTGGGGATGTCTATGCTTACCTTGAACTGCAGCACACTATTCTGTTGCATGTACAGCATTCAATTAGGTACATTTTTGTGACTTGAAACCTATTTTGAATTATCAATTTCCAATTTTATATTTTATCAAGCATTTGATTTTTCAAGTAGGTCATTAGGTTGGTTGCAGAATTCCAAGTTTGGTAGCTTAACTTCGGCTTTATTTGATTCATGTTGCGAACCTTTTAACCAATCGTTGTTTCAACTTATAAATAAAAAGTATTTAATGGGCATGCTTGAAAAGAGTAACAGTAACTTAGGACACCCATTTCATCATTCCTGATTCATGGTGCCTTCACAAGAATGAAAGCAATCTTTGCCTTGTGTCCTAAGCTGCAGGATTCATGCTGTTCTGAGAACCCCTACTGCGCTTTCCATTACAGACTCATGTATGTTGATAAACTCTTGACTGAGGCTTTCAGTGACTACTTTCTATGAACTGTAGAAAGGATCAGTCCAGAGCAAATATAAATGAAGAACAAATTAGAATAAAAGATTGTAGGATTTTCATAGCTTAGTGTAAATATGTATGTTTAAGAGCCTACGTTTCTATTTTAGGGATTAGGAATTAGGCTAAATTATCTTTTAACTAATAAACAACAACAGTTGCTAGGTGGTCAAACTAGGAATTTCACAATTCAAGTAAGAATGGAAAATGGAACATTATAATGTTTAGAAACCATTTGGTTAAATAAGGAGCTGAGGTACCTGTAGACAGTTTCAGGTAGCTAGACCTATTTTAGGTCTGGTTACAAGTCACCAGATAGAGAGACAGCAAACTGCGTTTTATTTTGGATCCAAGGTTTTCTGGAAAGATGCATTTTTTTTTTTTTTGCTGGGTGAGCAAGATTGCAAGGTTGTCATTCATGTCCTTTCAAATGCAGCCTGTAGAGAGCTGTGGGAGAAGAGGAAGAATGCTGCTCTGGTCATACTTCTCCACCTGTAGGAAATCACAGGAATCCCAGCCATGAAGAACTACTCCTTTCTAGAAATTTCAATGAAAATTGGTTCTTCTTTGCTCTGGATTAGAGTTTTAACAGTCTAATTCTCTTTTATATGCAGTTAAACTGTAATCCATTTGGCTGGGTTAGATCCCTAACATGAGAAACTTTCTTTACTTTACCCACTCTTAATAAAGTATTGTAATTGTCATTTTTATTTTATAGTCCCAGTGTTTTCTTCAGTGCAAATTCCCTAAGTAGAGCAGTCAAAAGACTGAGCAGACACTAACGATGGACAAGATTCGTTAGACTCGTGTTAACTGTGCATATGAGTGCACATACTATATGGAGGGATTAGAGATGAACAGAAAAATCAACAAAACCTCAAGATTTTCCTTCCCCAAATCACCTCCTCGGATGTTTCACCACGTCTAATTCATCATTTGCAGCTCTTTCTATTAAGTGATATATTTTCTCCATCATTTGATAATTTTATATGAACTGACTTGTTTTATTTTTTGCTTATAAAGCTGTTACCTGAAAGCATATTTACACAGGAGGCAGTAGAGACAATAAACTATTGATAATTTGTTTGTGTGATTATTGAGGGTCGTCCATTTCTAGGTTCTGTAGATTGAGGATGTTTTTCTATTTTTATCCCATTGTGCCACCAGGGAGTAACATTCGTTTTTACTCATTCTGAAAAGCAGGAAGAACTCATTTGTGTTGACGATGTTTCTAAATGAGCATAAATACGGATAAATTCAGTTAAGCTTATAAAGCATTTAATAAACCTGAATCCCTCTAGCAGCAGCTTTCTCTCCCTCCTCCTCCCCTTTATTAAATACAAACTCAGGGCTTTTCTTTGACCATCTGACAGATATACTGTATGCTGTATCAAACTGCAGTCTTAGAAACTCTATACTTCCTCTGGTCTCCCAGCAACAAGTACCATTTTGTCCATGTATGCTGTTCTTTTTTACCCCTAACTCCACTGCTGTAGGGAGTGCAGTGCTTGGCTGCTTACACAAGCAAATAATAAAAAAAAAGAAAATGCATTTTTAAAACTAGAAAACCACTCTGTGATCGCAGATCTCCACCAAGCAGCAAATCTTCCCCCATATTGTAACTTAAACCTATAGCTAAAACTCACACATGATCTGGATTATTGCAAAACTATGAAGTGTTACTTGACACGAGGAATGTCTTTTGTAAAAATGTCATTAAAATCTGTTTATAATTTATGAAGTTATCCTGTACAGACAGAAAAACACACACAAACTCTCCTAAAAATATAATGTTTGTGGAGGCAATTAGGTTAAGACAGTTAAAAAAAAACAATTTGAAACAATGTGAAAGAGATATCCACATTCAAATGTTTTAGGTCGTGAATAATATCTGGTGTTTATGGTAACTGACAATGCATCTCTCACATCAGTGCGGTGGAAAATTAGTCCTCCCCTCTCTGCAAAACTGTTTCAATTCAGCCATAGTGAAGAGTTTGAAGCATTAATGGGCTTTTCAATTTCCTGAAA
Source organism: Cyprinodon tularosa (assembly GCF_016077235.1). Lineage (NCBI taxonomy): Eukaryota > Metazoa > Chordata > Actinopteri > Cyprinodontiformes > Cyprinodontidae > Cyprinodon > Cyprinodon tularosa. The sequence continues at coordinate 2,255,951 of NW_024038821.1, forward strand.
CACAAGCTCAATCAGATTAAAGTCCAGACTTTGGCTATGCTACTCCAAAACCTTACTCAGGTAATAAATACAAATAGTAAAAAAAGGCTTTATGATCTGAAACATTTCGCTGTGTCTATAACGGAACTGGGGTCTGATCTATAAGGGAGAGAATACTTTTTTACATAATGTGGTATATATATATGTGCACAATACTCATAATAATAACTCAGAATCATAATCTCTTTAACAGCCTCACGTTTTTTTCTGTTAAAAAAGTGATGTTCTCCATATTAATAATAATAATCCAAAATTAATATGACACATTTTGTGTTGTGTCTGTCCATATATTTAGGAAGGGTACCAGAAAGAATAGATTGGTCCAGGGAGTTAGTAAAAATGCATTTTGTTTTGTAATATCCACTTCTTCAAATCCCTTATTCTTATTTTTGGATCTTGTACAGCAAAAATTACTTTGTAGAAACAATAAATTAACCCCACAAAAAACACCTATATAACCAAACATAATTACTGTTTATGATTAGAATTCTGTTTTGTGGTTTTATAAAGAGAGGAATAAATTATTGACAGTATGAGCAAATGTTGTTTAGGTTAAAGTAATAGTACACCCAAAACATGATTAGCCTTCATTTTCTACTCACCCCCATGCTGAACAACACTCTGGAGTACTTTTTTGATATCTCAAATGCATTTGGAGATCTGGGAGGCTTCTTGCTGTCTGCTGACATTCAAATAATGGAGGTCTATGGTGCCCGAGACAGAAAGGTCCATAAAAGTCCACAAAAAAACGTTTCAATATTCCTCCATACTGGTCGTCCAATGGATTCCAAGTGTCCTGAGTGGGTAGCATCCATAACTTACTTGAAACGAAGTCATTTAGAATGTTTTTAGAGCATAAACAGTAGTGTATAGGATTTCCTGAAAGCGCGCTTCATGATGCTACGGAAGCCGGCAGACCAAACCAGATGAAAGTGCGCATTCAGCGTCTGCTCTGCCGATAATGCAAGCGTAGAAGAAGAAATGTTTTGTTTACCTGTGAAAAGAAAGAAACAACGAAAGAAAAATGTCTGAGGACTTCAGTGTTGAGGAAGAGCATGAGTTCTTTGCCGAGCTGAATGCGCACTTTCATCTGGTTTGGTCTGCCGCGGTTTCCGTAGCGGCATGAACTCGCCGGCGCGCGCTTTCAGGAAATCCTATACACTACTGTTTATGCTCCAAAAACATTCTAAATGACTTCGTTTCGAGTAAATTCTGGATGCTACCCACTCAGGACACTTGGAATACATTGGACGAGCAGTATGGAGGAATATTGACACGTTTTTTGTGGACTTTTATGGACCTTTCTGTCTCGGGCACCATAGACCTCCATTATTTGAATGTCAGCAGACAGCAAGAAGCCTCCCAGATCTCCAGATGCATTTGAGATATCAAAAAAGTACTCCAGAGTGTTGTTCAGCATGGAGGTGAGTAGAAAATGAAGGCTAATCATGTTTTGGGTGTACTATTCCTTTAAGATAAGACACAGAAAGGCAGGGTTGGATGAAAACCAA